>NC_139338.1:25249856-25849856 GCF_056507025.1 Lutjanus erythropterus | reverse complement strand
TCAAAGTTATGTAAAAAAGTTAAGGTGCGGCAGTGACTCACTGACCCTGTGGCTCATTATACTTGTCTTTATGTGACCGAAAGTGTGTTTTTTAATTAACAGAAATCCTAAAAATAATTTACCCTTTGTTGTTTGTTTTCTCACAGATTTTCCGGGACAGTTTTGGTCCAGACTGAAATACAATTACTGGATGGATTGCTGTCAAATCTGGTCCCCAGAGGTGGATTTGGAAAAACCTTTCAGCTCAAACCGTCATCACGTTAAAAACGTAAGTCAAACATTACTGTGGTTTTATTACGTGACTTCATTAAATACTCAATTCTGATTGGTTAGACTCTACTCATGCCTGACAGTAATGAGACATACAGTCCCATTAAGTTTTTGTTTTCCTCCCATTCATATTCATTTTCATGTTAAAGATCTTTGGTCATACGGGGAAAAATTTGTGTAAAACAAACAACAAAAAGCTAAAACGACTGTGTCGATGTTCGTCTTGTAAGAAAACCTCAGCTGGTTCTCTGCCGATGTGCTCAGGGTGCAAAGACCTGTCACTGCTGCTTGAAGCCTTAATTTCAACTTTCATCTCATAACTATGATTTTTTAATTTTATACTCATGGCTTTGTATCTCATAAATTTGATGTTTTAAGTAATAATTGACTTTTATCTTATAATTCTGGCTTTTTAATCTCAAATTGTGACTTTTCATCCTTGAATTCTGACTTTTTTTTAAATCCCATGATGATTTTCATGGGGATATGTTTTACTTTTTCGACTGGCAGCGATGAGCTTCCATACAAACCTCAGCGTTCTGGTTGTTACCTAAAAGTGTGTGTGTTAATGACAGTCAGCTTGTGTGTGTCTCACCTCTCTGTGTGTTTTTGTCTTTCTTCGAGCTTCATGTCGCTCCTCGTTCGATGACTGACGGATACGCGAGGGGACATTTCGCGGTGTCATTCAGGTCCCCTGAACGCGCCGAAATGCTCCGCCGATGATGCACACACACAAACACACACGCGCGGACATAATTGGCATATAAAACGAGCTCCGTTTCGAGCACACAGTGCAGAGGATGGGCACAGCGTGTATTTGTTTGACCGTTCACAGTATCACAGCAGTTAGCACAGAGATCGAGTTTATTTAACAAGCATCTAAGCAGAACCAGCAAAGCCTTCTCTAATAATAACTCAAACAAATGCCCTTCAACTGTATGGGAGCGGTGGGAATACTATTAATGCACATGTAAATAGCGGGCTATTTTCGGTGGGTTTTTGTGCTCCTGGGTGGGGGGGGGGGGTGTAGCGTCTCATTTGTTGCATTGTCAGAAAGCAATTGTAATTTAACCAGCTGAGAAGGGAGGGGTGACTCAAAAAAAAAAAAAAAAGTTCTCATTGTGAACTCTGTTGTTGCCGTTTTGTGCAGATGATACTGAAACTTGTTAAAGAGGGAAAGTATTTTTGTGCCTGTGTGTTTTTTCTGCAGCTCGTTTGGATTTTGTGGGGCAACAAAGTGAATGTTGTTTTTTTTTTTTGTTGTTTGTTTTTTTGTGGTTTTGGCTTTTATTCCTGTCAGATCAGTCCTCTAGGCCTGGACGCAAAAAGACGCCTGAGACACCTGATGACATTAGTACGGTTTTCCACAGCAGATTTGAAGTGTAGCTCTGATTAAAGATGATACTTCATATTGTGTTTTTGTGAGGAGTAGTTCAGTTGTTTCTGGTATTATTTTGAAGTGTGTGCCTTTCTTTCTTTGATTCCTGATTAGTTTCACCTGCCCCTGATTTGCCTCCCTGTGTATTTAGTCTCTTGTGCGTTTCCCCCTTTCAGTTGTGAGTTTGTCTGCGTTTGCGTGCATTCTGGATTATTCTTTGTTGTTTTGTGGACGCTCTTGTTTGGATTCTGTTTTTGTTGGACTTGTTTTTTGCCTGGAAAACTCAGCGGTCTTTTGTGATTTTGTGTTTCCTTTCCTTCTTCTGTTACCTCCTCCACTAAGTTTATTTTAAAGTTGGCCTTTTGTTCATTCACTCCCATGTGTCCTGTCTGCATTCAGGGTCCACTGTAGAACTCAACTTTAACCATTACTGCACATGGCTGCTTTTTTTTTTTTTAATTAAGTCTGTAGTCTATAGAGTTTAGTATAAAAAGCAGTTTTTTTTTTATCCTCCTGATGTGTGATTCGTTTGAGTTGGATGACAAAGTTGCAAGTGTCTCATCGATTCTTGGCTTTGTCTCGGGGTGAGAACGACTAACCTTCCTCAGATTCATCATATTATTCAAAGCGCCGCAAAGTACCACCAAACTATTTAAGTTTTGTGAGCAGATTTTACACATTCATCCAGCTCATGCTTCCTAGTAGTCATGCCTACAGACTGTGAGATTTCAGCAATCTTATACGTTTATTTTAAGCCACACTGTGCGACACGGAACTTGGGTACGACGTCAGGCTGTATGATGATCACACATACTGAGGCGTCATCGATCTGTGCCGCTCTAGTGATAAACAGTAGTACAATGGTGGTGTTTTTGTGTATGGAGAAACATCAGAAGAGGAGGAAGAGGAGGAGAATGTGGTTCCCGGTCACGGCGAGGAAAAAGGGCCAAGTTGCGACGCCACTTTTGCAAAGAGAAGTTATTCGTAGTTTGCTAAAATAGTATGCATAAATTTATGTTTGTGCATTCCTATTGGTTGGTTAGTAGACACTGGTTGATGCAACAGTTACCTTGTGAGATAATTTCCAAAATCGCAGTGTATTCCCTGCTGAAGTTCATAAATTCCGGTGTCTGCTTTCAAAATACTGGGTGTGTTTTTTTCACCTTTCACTGATGCCTCTGCCTCCCTCCACCATGAGCCTAATGTTCACCCAGTTAATGCAAGAGAGGGACGTTGCAACTGAAAGTGTAATTCAAAGGGTCCTTTCTTGAAGTTATCTGCAGACATGTGAAGTTCACAAAGTCAAAGTTTATTCTACAAAGTACATCTGCACAGCTGAACACTTATATCCACCTTTGCTTTCCAAACAAGTGCATTCATTCGCAGTTCAGCTCACATGTATTGCAAAAAAGAAATATTTTTCCACATGTATCTTATTAAATTTGTGCTAATGAACATGTGACATGAAGACAGTTGACATAATGTAATAAATGTGAATGAACGTCAGAGGTGGGAGGGATGATGTCAGCTGAATGAAAAGCGTAGGGTTAAAGGGCCGCCCACTTTCTCTGCAGTTACCATGGCAACTGGCAGGTGGTTTTCTTTGTTGAAGAAAGTTAAACTGCTGCTTACTTTCTTTTTGTCTTTCTATCTGATCAGATTTTTCTTTTCCCTACGTTTTGCCATTAAGCCTTTGAGCAAGTCACGAAAACCAACACGGGTTTGAGGTCGAGGTTTGGGGAGTAACAGATAATATGTTTTATATAATTAGGATACAAAAAAGGTTACTGTATTCCACTACAGGAAAAAGAGCTAATCAGATTGCAGATACTTAATGTATAACAGGAATTATTAGAAGGATTGCAATTTTGTTAAATATTTTAAAATAAATAACTAAACATCTAATTTAAATAAACATTTACAGATTAGCTATACAAACCAACCACTAAGATTAGCTACACAGACCACCTGCTAACATTAGTGACATGAACCAACGGCTAAAGTTAGCCACAGAGACCAACTGCAAACATTAGCTACACAGAACAACTGCTAATGTTACAATGCTAACATTAATAAAAAAAAATCCAGTTTAACCTGTGATACATGCATTCACACATAACGAATGAAGGAACAGCTGGACAAACAATGAATATAAAACATTTTATTATGCTAAACGGTTTCACCATATTTGGTATTGAGGTAATCCAGGTAAAAGTAGGTAAGTAGTAACTGTATGGGAATAAATTTTTAAAGCGACCCTCCTAACTCTGCTGAGGTCTGTTCCCAGAGTCTGTGTGATGTAAAGACTTTTGTTAAAGCCTCCATCTTCCCTCTGCACTTCTTCCAACCTTCTTCCCTCCTGGTTTTATTTATTTCCCTCTCGCTTTTTCTTTCAGCCGACAGCTGCCTGCCCGTCTTCCCGTTTTTTTTTTTTTCCCTCTCCCACCACTTTCCCCATTTCTTTCTCTTTCTGTCAGTTTGTCTTTCATTTCGTACCCCCAGAGCGAGAGGATTCCTGCAGAGGAGTGGCATTTAGAGAATCTCGCTCTCCTATTGCTGTCTCTCCACTGGGGTTAGAGAAAATCAATCCCACTAATTAGATCTGTGCATCACTGTTATTTTGTCTCTACATGTGTGTGTGTGTGTGTTCTGCATGTCCTGTAATCTATATTTAATGTTAGGAAGCAGAGCTTTAAAGAGCGCCACAGCTGGCCTGTTTGCTAATTAATGACATTTTCCCCTTTAATTACCATTCAGTGGAAGCCTGTGCTCTTCTCTTCTGTCTTTGTCTTTGCTTTGTTTTGTCTTTCTTTTTTCTTTTCTGTTGTCCTCTCCCTTTTTATCTCTTCATTTTTTCTCACTTTGCTTTCATTTCCCTCCCCTGTCAGGCGGATCATTGCTCTTCATCTGTTGTCATGTGTTGAACTCTTCCTCTCTGGACTGTCAGTCACTGTCACTGCACTCTTGAGCAAGGCACCGAACCCAACACGGTTTACCCGAGCATAAAGGGATCTCTAAAAGCGACTTAATCCGCCCAGTCAGACAAGACGAAAAGTGTTTTCATCCACCTGCATAAAACAACCTGATAAAACTAATAAAAATGTGGAATAATGAATAAATCATGACCTAAAGGAGGCATCAAACTTTCAATATATCAGTCTAGGAACCTATTTTAAAGTAGTTCACCCAAAAAATGGAAAATTCGGTCATTATCTACCCACTGCCATTCCAGTTGAAGGTCATATTTAGTTTTTTAGCTCACAAAACACTGCAAAAATCACAAAACGCCTCCATACTCTCATCTGGTGTAATCCAAGTCTCCCTAAAGCCCCAACATGCCAAGCTGACTTAAAAGACGTCATCTACGCCATGTTTTAAGCCTGAATCTTCACTGTAGATCCTTGGCGTGGAGCCACATTCACGTGTGCGTGCACGCTGTCTGAACTGAGTGTATGAGGCGTGACGGCGTGCGCTCGGCATGTCTGTTCTCTCTGAAACTCGGATCGTGCCAGACGTTTTTTCCGTTTGAAAACTTGCCACCATGCACTTACATATTTCGGGAGATTCTGCGACTCTGTTTTCCTGTGAAACTCCATTTTCATTTTTGGCTGAACTATGCCTTTAAGACTATGTAGCATCTCAGCCAGCAGATATCTGGGTAATGGATATCCGGGCTAAGACTTCCGTGCACCAGTCATTGTTAAAGTTCCATTAGCAACTTGAGAATGGAGTTTGAGGCTAATCTCTGTAAACAGATACTTGCAATAAAAACATATACAGTTTTAAAAAGGTAATTAAGTGTTAAGTCATCGTCAGATCGTAGACACTTGGGTCTGAGATTGCATTTTGGCGTAATAGTTCCTGTTTGGTGCCATGTTTCTAGTGTTTTCATTCATTCAGTCTCTTCATTTTACCTCCACTTAGTGTTTTGCCCTCAGTGATCTCAGTGATCTCATGTTCTATTTTCATTGGCACTTTCGTACTTTTTCTATTTCGCCTGGCGTCTGATTCTCTGCGTTTACTCCTGACACACTTCATATTTCATGTTTGTATTTTACTGATTTGTTGCTGTAATTTTGGAGCAATCTGGGTCAAGAATTTCCATTAGGATTAATATAGTTGTATCTTATTTTCTGACAGTATTGTGTCTTTAAATGATTTTTTTTTCTTTTTAAAATAATATTTCTGACATTCCTCCACTTGCTGCAGTTTGAGAATCTTGGGCAACAGTTGAAACATTTCATGAAAAAGTAAAACTGTCATCTGCATGGCGGTGCTAGAGGAAAAGTCAGGGGGGTCACATTTCATATTTTGAATAAACCATTAACTTTTAGAATTATCAAGACATGTAAAAGACTTTTTTCCTCCATCAAAACACAAAGAAACCACTAAATGGCCACTTTGTCAGCCAATAAAATAATGAGCTAGCTGCGCTAACAGAGGTTATCATTACTTCAGAGGTAGAAAACTGTCATTTTCATTCAGTTCTGTCTGTCTCAGTTTCTGTCTGTTCTTGAGACAGCTGTCAGGAGTGAAGATTGTTGCTGTTGCTGTACTTGGCAGAGGACAGTGTGTAAATATATGAATCTGAAGATGGGGGTCATTAAACAAAGAAGAAATATGGAGCTCGCACCACGACTTAAGGTTAAGAAAAACATTTCATCTTCTCCCTCTGTCTCTCTTATTTCCATCTCTTTCTCTCTTCGCGGCTCAGATCTCAGATCGGCTGTTTGTCTCCCCCCGGGGAGAGGGAGCGAGAGCTGAGCCTCCATCTGTCTCTCGGCCTCGTCATCCCTCCGCCCTCCACCCTTCTCTCCCTCACCCCTCCTCGCCTCCCCTCTCTCTCCCTCCCTGGGATCTTGGTCTGTCACCACCTGTCAGATGCCCGTCTCTCCCTCACACCAGCTCTGTCTCTGTCCAACTGTCAAATGAAATTCTGAGTGAACTTCAAATGCCTGAAAAGACTGAAATGTGGAAAAAAAAGGTTTGGTTGAAGTAAGCTGTTGTTACAAAACTATTCACAAGAAAATTGCAGATTGTTTTTTGTGTGGACTTTAAGCCCCTCCTCCGAACAGCAACTCTCCAGTCATAGATTAGCGAGGTCTGTCAAGCTTTGCATTTCTCTACATGATGAAAGGGGGTGCATGGGGCTCTAAGACGAGCAGTATTCTGTCTCATGAGTTTGGACAGTTGTGTATTTTTTGGTAGTCTTTCAAAAATGTAAAATAAAAGAGCACAAGTATAAGGAAAGGATTAAACTTCGTCTTAATCTGCTGGAAAATAAGGTGCAAAACGTTAGCATGTCCAGCTAACTATCTTACTACCTGCAGCAACATTACCTCCAGCCAAACTTTTGTTAGATATCACCAGTTACAGTTAGAAGTTACTTCTCTCAAAAAGTGATTGATTGATTACTTCCATAGGAGCCAGTCGAGGTGGGTCTGGCATCTGATAGGACACCTCCTGGAGGACTTCCTTTGGAAGTTTTCCGGTCTGGTCCAACAGTGAGGAGGCCCTGAGGTAAACCCAGAACTCGCTTGAGGGAGTACATATCTCATCTAGCCTGGAAACACCTCGAGATCTATCGTATACATATATGTGTTGTGTTTCGACTTTGGACCAGTGTTTGTTGGAACGCGAGCTAGCTTAAGCTGATTAAGTCTGCAGGATCGGAGACCTTGCATTTCAAAAAATACTTCCAATCTGCGACTGTTATCACTGCAAACTGCAGATCGAGAATTTGCAAAGGGTCAAAGAGAAGCTATCAGTTTCTTCTTTCCCTTTTACTTTTAACAGATAATTTCAGATCTACCAACCCTAAAAGTGCTACAAGCTGTTCTGGAGAAAGATGGTTGACTGTTGAGTCTAATTCTCAGTTCTCTGGGTTGGTGACTTGGGTCAGGCCACAACTCAAAGCATTGGTATTTGATGTTCCGAGAATGAGACTCGATCAACTGTCTTTCTCCAGAGTCACTTACAGCACTTTAACTTGAGGCTTCTTGCACAAACTCTTCTGTTTCTTCTAGAAATACTCTTGTACTGACAATATTAAGTGTGGCATATCTGGGACATTGTAGTGGACAGATTTCAAAGAATATGCCCCAAAAAGAGTTTCCATTATTATTTTGTCATTTCCTGGTCAAAAACCATATTAATCACAATTTCCCTTTTTAGACTAAACTGAATGGTTAAACAGTTTTTGTTCATTCTTTGTAATGTGATCTATCAAAGGCCGCCTAAACATAGGACCACTTCGCTGAAAGCCTGATTCCCTCTAAATTGCCCTCTTGTGATCGTCTCTGCCATTCATCCGCACACCTTTTCAGCCCTGCGCTCTTTCAATCTCCTCTGACATGGCAGAAATTGCAAAGGTGAGGCCTTTCTCTGGCTTTTACTGAGAGGCATCTCCAGGAAGGTGAGCCGTATTTCTCTTCCTCTCCCTTTCCTCAATGGAAGTGTCAGTAAATCAGCAAGTTGTCCCTTCATGTAGTCATCTAGTTATATGAAAATAATAAAAATTGTCAGCTTAGAGGGAAATGCTCTTCAGTGCTCCCGTGGTGGAGTCTGGACTGCCAGTCATAAGTGGAAGGACTGAGAATGTGAAATTGTAGATTTCTAGAACGGAGGCATACAACTTGATTTGGTTCAGGTTAGGACTAGTAACCCTATCATGATGACTCTCCCCATGCTGTCCAATGACGTGGACTTTCCTCTCTTTGTACTACGTCAAAAGCCCGGTCCGTCTCATACAGCTGCTAATGGGTACTATTTACGTAGCGGACTCTCCGATCATCAATACAAGATCTTGGTGAAAAATCAATGCAACTCTGGACAGAAATATATGTTGTGACACTGCAAAAGCTTATCAAAATGATGCCGTGGCGAATGCAATCATTCTTTGGTAATGAAAATACTACAATTCTTATTGTCAGGTGATTACACACTAATGAAAATATACTTCAGAGTATTATATTCCATTTCTGCCATATTCTGATCAAAACCTTATATACTGGACATTTAAAAGTAATACTTGTGAGCCATAATTGAGCGTGGGATTCAGATTTGTTTGCAGTGAAATGTCTGAAATAGCCATCTTGTTTAAGCCATTATGAAAACTTAACTTCGTCTTTAACTATAACTTCAATTGGACTTGTATTATGTGACTCATGACCGTCTCACAGGGACTGTAAGTGTCAGCTGGGAGTGAAGTTAGAAATGAAAGTTGCTTTGCCTATTTTTGATCTCTAATGAGAATTCAAACCTCTGAGATCAAACTTACCGAGCTGAAGACATGTTGGCTGCCCACACCTCGTCGTAGGACCTGACAGAATGCTTTGACATGACAAAGTGCCCGTTGCTAAGAGACAAAGGGAGAAAATAGCATGGTACAAGTAGAAAATCTACAGATTGGTCTGAGATGCAGAACACGTTGACATTCAAACCCTTTAGTTCTGAGCACTGAATGTTTGTTTTCATATCACAGTCTGTTTAATTTAGGCAAAAGCTGAAGTTTTCTGGCATCAATTAGTTGAGCAAGACATTTTTTCACCACTGTCACCGAATTTTGAGCAGGTCAAAGTGGTGATCTGACCAAGACTTTTAATCATCTCACACATTTTTTGGACATGCTTGTATTTATGTGCATCCAATATCCAAAGTAAGATAGATAAGATAGAAAGCAGAAAATGACAATGAGGACTTAAGAAACGAGTTTGAAGATGCATGTTCAGGCAGGTAAATACTCAAACATCGAGGTGCACCACAGTACTGTTCTTGCCTGCATTTCTGATGCTGATCAGTTGGAGGCATTTGTAATTGAAGGCCTCTTTCAACCATATCAGCTACTATTTTACTGAATGCTTCACATGATAACTATCAACGGCTATGTTCAGGTACCGAATTAACAAAAATGCAACAGCAAGCACCCCAGTAAAGGTCATGAAAGCTGTGAGATCAGCCATAAGAACTCAAGTCTGGTGACCAACACTGGAAACCCAAAGGTTGTAGAGTGTTGAACTAAAAGGTGTGAAGCAGTCAATGTTTGTAACTGTAAAGTCATGTTCACAGTACAGATAAAGGATAAGGATGAAACTTGGTGGCCACAGGAGGTCGCCTTGATGGAATATTTGGTGGCCAAAGAGTCACTTTTGTGGTCACGGGTCATAGGACTGTTGTTAATGTTAAATCCTGCTCTTGCGTTCTGAATGGTAACACTTGGCTCTGTTTTTTGAGATGGTGGTTCAGCAGTGTTGCTTTAGCGAAACACTAAAGTCTTCTAACGCACGAACCATGATTTTGTTGTGGGCGCAATGTTACATGGGTAAAACAAGATGCTACAGGAAATACTTGTGTTTAATGTGAGTGGTACACAGACTTTATCCTTTGAAATGTTTTTTTTTTTTTTGTTCTGTGTTTCGCTGGGTGGAGTTATTTACCCAGCCAGCTGCTCCTCAGGCTGCAGCAGTTAGGACACTTGACCAGACACATTAGATTGGCCATTCGTCAACCTCTAGCAACTGAATCAGCCTTTCTTTCTCAGACTCCAGGGCCCCTTGAGCACAAGGACTCTGAGAATACAAGGATTGAAACGCACCAGTTAGCCTAATTCTGTCCCTCTCCCCCTGCAGATGTCCCACTGCCAGTCGCCTGAATCAAATCTCACCCTCCAGTCATTCATTCAGGGTTTGTGGGATGTGGGCTGTCTGTGCTGCGTCTCCCGCACTGGCTGTTCCTTTTCCCTTTATTTACGCTGTGTCTGTGAATATCCACTTGTATCCCACAGCAGCAGATGACATATCACATCCCTCTCAAGCTTTTGTCAGGCAGCTAAATCCCGTCCCCATCGCTTTGGCGGGCCAACAGTGGAATGGAAACCTTAACTCACTCCTGCAAAGCCCCGGCAGACAGTGGCCGGGCCCCGCTGCTTCCGATCAATTCCACTTCCTCTGAATATCAGTAAATCAAGCGGCGGCGAGATCCCTCCCCTGGTCCGTTGACGCAGACTAATTCTGCCGGTTTCCTCGATAGTGATCTCGCTAAGACCCCCAGTGAATGGCGGCGAGAGAGAGAGAGAAAGAACTAGTGTTGTATAAAAGCAAGCCAACAGGTCTACGGAGCAGGGATTAGTGGGTAAAGTGGATTAGGAAGAGGTATTCTGATATTCCGCCCAGGCTGCAGAGAAGGTCTTTAGAAAAGCAGAGAAACATCTGCTGGAGCTTAGTGAGGCAATGAAAACACTGAAAATCAGAATGGCTAGAAGACACACGCGCTAACACACTGAGAGATTTAAAACAACGAAGCCGTGGCACGAGAACGAGGCAGTGGAACAGAACAAAACCTTCACACTTTTATATATATAAATGTACATAGCAGTACCCTGGGGTGCTTGTGTTCTTGGCTCTGCGTGAGTGTATTTTTATAGACGGAGTGTGTGTGTGTGTGTGCTTGTGTGCATTTTAGAGTGTGAGCGATTGCACCAGCTAGACAGTTCCTGGCAAATTAGAGCTCATATCCTGATTGAAGCCTTTGTATTTTGAAAGCCACGGGACACGCAGTCTCTATTGCTCTTCTTTTACCTCTGTCTCTTGTTGTCTCTTCCTCCACCTTTTATTTACAGCTCCATCGCAGCGCTGACATAATGAGGACATGAGTTCCAAATGAGATGAAATGAGGTAAAACAAGGCTCCTGTCAGCATCGTTTTCTGGACAGCTTCTAAAAACAGCCGGCGCCGCTTCCTTAACTGGGCCATTAACTTAGAAGGAGGCCTTCAAAGTCCTGCTTTGACTGAGCAAACAGTCCAACAGGATGGTAATGTGCAGCTGAGTGTGATGTCGCTTTGATGGGACGGGCAGCGGTGCTGCACGGCTGAGCGCGAATATAAAGCGGAGACGGGAGTCGGAGAAATTTAGCATCAAAAAGAATTGGTTGACAGAACTGTACTGCACTATTTTTACAGAGCACGGGAGTGATGTCATCATTCAGCAGTTAAGAAATGCAGTCATTAAAAAATTAAAATACAAGCAAATCTTTTTGGGGAAATTTGGGGTATTCAGAAATCATTAACAGGGCTGCAAGTAATGATCATTTACAGTATTGATTACCCTCTTTTTGTCAGTTGTGATGACCCTCTGACCATGCCAGGAGACTGGTGGGTGGAGCTGGAGTTGGTCTGTAAACATGACAGGGACTTAGGACAAAACTGGCTGGAACCAATTAGAGCTTAAAAAGAATCTGCGCTGGAGAACCCATCCAAAGTTCTCCAGGTGTCCCTTCATATTGGGTTGGTGACATGCAGAAGTCTTGTTGCCGGGTACCTACCACTGAAGAGAATTGGAGGGGGGTGTCAATGTGTCTGCTAAGGCGTGGATTGGTAGGCGGCGAGCTGCTCGATCACCTGGTATCACGGGACTACACCTGGTTTGGCTGTAAGGCTTTATAAGATGGTGATGTCAGCCGTTCACACGCTCTCTTGGTTCCCACCCTGTTTGGCTTTGTTATATTTTGTTTGTCTTGAACTGCATTTCCTTTGATTTATGGGAAGTAAAGTTACTTTTAGCTACAGCTCACATGGTCTTCCCTTCGTTGTCCAACCGAGAGCAAGGGCGTGACGAATCGGGGTCTCGTCCAGGATGACACCCCTCCTTGTCTTGGAGGCTGTCCTGGCCAACTTCGGGTGACAATTGGCATCCATGGGAGGGTTGTCAGCTGATAAATCTCACCTGGGGCCTGGAGCCATAAAATCTGGCCCCTGTGCTCACTCTCCCTCCCTTCATACGGCTGGCATCCACTTTGTTTTGATTTTTTGTTCACTTTTAAATTTAAATATACTCATCACATTCCTTGATCCAGCTTGTAGCACAATCAATTGATGAATTATGTGTGTAAAACAGTAAAAGTTGCACATTAAAACTTCATATCAATGTCTTTTGTCAGTTTATAGTGATTTCAAATAAAGAAATCGGCAAATTCTGAGATTTGGAGATGTGAAACCAGGGATTTTTTCTCAGGAAATAACCTCAACCTTAATCAATTATCAAATTTGTCATAGAAAATAGAGTTGTTTAACTAATCTCATCAGCGGCAATGAACATGTTTCTTTTGAAGTGCATTTAGCTCTGTTTTATCTTTGAGATCTGAGCTAAAGTTTGGTTTAGTGAAACTAATGACACTAAAAATTACCTGAGAAAACAAGATCCAGTTTTTGGTCACATGACACGATCTTTATCAGCAGATGGAATTTCATTCTATTTCTCATTTGTGTCGGCGTAAAAGCCGACGTGCAAAGTTTGTTCTTGACCTTGAAAACATAAACATAAGCAAAGAATGTCGTAAAATATGAATTAAAGCACCACAGCAGCTACTAAATGGATGCTGTGGTCAGATTGTTTTCTAAACTGCTGTTTCCAAGGTCAGAAACAAACTTTAAACCTCACTTTTAATCACTTTTAGTTTTTTACTGAGCAAAATGTCTGACTAAAGATAAAAATTAGCCTTTGTGGCCTATTATTAACACGCGCCGTCCCCAGATAAAGTGGAATCATGATAATGGACATCAGTGCTACTTGTTGTCGGGATCATTCATTGTAAGGCTCATATCACAGTTCTGTCTAAAACTTATCATTTTGAAAGTAAAAAAAAAAACATTTCACAAAGTGCTGCTCCCACTCCCTGATAAAAAAAAAAGAAATACTGTTGAAATTAGTTTAAAAAATTAGTCATAAATTTTTTTTAAGGTAATGAACCAAATACTGGCAGTGAGTTGGCTGGTCGCCTGTTGCAGTAAGGTCAAAGTTAACTTGGTTCAAAAGGACTAATGTGGTGTCTCACCCTGACCTTTCAGCACCATTATGTGGGTGTGTATATGTGTGTGTGTGTGTGTGTGTGTGTGTGTGTGTGTGTGTGTGTGTGTGTGTGTGTGCGCAGTGTAACAGAACCTGCACACCTTTTAAAATGCTTTTTCAAGTGTGTCCACCGCCTGTGTGCCTGTGTGCTTTTGTGCATGTGTGTCTCCCTTTGTTGCCGCCATAAGTCCAGTCAGGGTGTAGTGTGTTAAATATTGATGCCAAGCAGCGCCTGACCAGTCCCAGGGGAGGGCGGTGTAAAGGTTGTGGCTCTAACAGCGGGCTCCAGGGAGCCGCAGTATATCGCTCGCTTTCCTCCCCCCAGGGCCGTATTTTCTTTTCTTTTTTCCCCTGGCCTCTGTAGACTCACAGCGGCAGTAAATGCACCCTATATTTCTTCTTTTATTTATTTTTTTTTTTATTTAAAGCCATGAAATATTCTCTGCCAAATCTGCAGGCTGCCACACAACTCTGTCCATTTATCTAGCACAGTAGCAGCGTGTTGTGTTGACACCAAAGGAAAGCCAAATAGACTGCCGAGGCTTTTCTGATGTGCGTTTTCTTCTCCGCTGGAAAACAAGAATAGCGGTTTGAGGAAGTGTGAGCAGACTTCTGACATGGAGATAGTTATTTTTATCAGCTGGGGTGCAAAGCACAGTCAGAGGGGCAAGTCACATGTCATGTTTCTTTATTCGTATCTAAGGTAAACATTCGCAAGGCGGCTGCTGTACAGTTAAAAACATGCAGTGCAGCACTGTCCAATTACATTTCGTTGAACTGCCCTTAATTTAGTTTGATTACAGCAGTTTGCATTGCAAGTTAATGCAATGTCACAACATTTATTTCTTTTCAGAGTTGCATTAATATCTTGTATTGATGATGGGAGAGTTGGGCCGCTGCGTAATTTCTTCTCCAGCGCATCCCAAAGATTCTCAGTGGGGTTCATGTCTGGACTCTGTGGTGTTGACTGTCTGACTGTTCACTCACTGCCTCATATGTCCAACCTTTTCGCATTTGCCGTTATAATGAGATGATCGTTGCTGCTTACTTCACCTGTCAGGGGTTTTAATGGCTGATCAGTCATTGATTATCAAAAGAAGGTTGTCTACAGTCCTGAAAAAAGATCATGCATGAAGGGATCCTACATTTACAAATGAACATTTCTGTCAAACGTTAAAACAGGTCTTTGTTTCACAGGAGAGATTTTTGTCTGTGCCGTTTTGTTTTCTCACTCGTTGACGGGAAAAAGATGACGTTATGTGCTTTTGTTCACCAATCAGGAATAACAATATAGTAATAGATAAATAAATGAATATAAAATAGTCATATGCAATTCAAAATGTGATTACAGTTGTGGGATTGTTTGCTTTTGCTGCCGGGGACGCTGTCAGTCAAATCTGACCAAATCACTCCCACACAGTCCTGAAGCAGATTAGCCGAGTTTTTGAGTGTTAAATTCTTAATAAATAATACCAAGAGGTTTTTTTTCCCCCCCCAAAGATTGATTGTTGCTTATTCAGTCATGAATATTTAATGAAATTCTTGAGCTCTGAAGCCAAGTTTTTGGGGGCTTTTAAAAGTACCCAAAACAATTGATTCTGCTCTAAGGCAGTACATCATGTTCATCATCATGATCGACCACTGAACCCAGTCTAAATGCGCTGTTTTTGGATGAGATTACAAAATGACAAGCGATGTGGAATAATTTTAAATTTTAAATGGAGCTGTATTATGTACTTGTACTACCACAATGGATGTCAGGATTTCACCGTCGATGCTAAAGCCAACCAATTTGGAGTTCACAACAAAAATGCTTCTTTTTGCTTCCAAAGCAGAAGCACATGGACTTTTCTACACATTTGTTTTGATAACACTGAGTCATCAGTTCATTTGGACTAATGTACAGTATAGAGTAAAATAGCTAAAACATATAAATAAATTTTATATTAATGTGACTCAAGCTAACAGTGAATGAGTCACATTTTTCTTTGTTTTAATGAGTCTGTCTGTGCGACAAACAAAGGGTTTCCCTCAGAACTCAGAGTTGTATTTTGGGTAAACACTCCAGAGTACAGTCGCTGTACTGGGCCACAGTTTAATTTAATTAAATTGAATTCATCTACATTGTACTTTGCCTCTGGTCTTTTCCCTTTATGTTTGAATAATAACTGTTCAGCTGTAGAATTTAGGTCCCTGTGTGTTTCCTATGAGGACTGGATTTCTGCAAAGTCATGGGAAAAAAAATCTGTGATGATACCCACCGCTGTACACAGTGGGAGAAGCAAACTGAGGTCAGTCGGGGTTTGATACACTTAATTCTCCTTTATCAAGCTTTGTCATGGTTCCTCTTGAAGTGCTAAAAAACCCCATAGATCTAAGAGGTTTCAGCAGCACGACAGTTTCTTTTTCATAAATAATAACACAGATGTTTTGAACATTTTAAACCTTGTCAGCATCCACTTTGTGTTACTCTCTGTAGTCAAGCAAACAAATGTTATCTAACTAGTTAACATAGAAAAATGGAATATGGAACGATGCATCTTAGCTTTTCAGTCCGTTTTGATTGGGTTCCACATGAGTAAGCAGCTCTATGAATTATTATTTCTGTTCTGGGTTTTAACGAAGAGTAGTACTAACTTCTCAAAATTTTTGAGGGATTTTTTTGGTTTGATTTTGTGGCCCCATTAAGGCTGATTTATAGTTGTGGGTTTACTGACATTTGCTGCAAGGCAGGAAAAGAGAGAAGACGACAGAGGAAATGGTGTGTATGACCGCTGAGGAAGGAGGAGGGTGAATTTTCTGTGTGGGCCAATGAGAGACGTGGACAGTGGCAGTTGTTGTGGTCTGTCTTGCTGTGACGTTTAATGACATTTCTGTGGCTCTAGAATCGGGGCTGTGTGAACTGGAGCTTGTCCACAGCGCCCGTTGGAGCCCCCGTTTGCATGGTCCTGGTGGGTCACCTCCGCTGGCGCCTAGCAGCTGACTTGTGCTAACTGGTGCGGACCACGGGAATCTGACTGTTGACTCAAGAAGGGGGAGTTGAGGGAGTTTCTTCAAATGTGGTACAAGCATCAACTTGGATTAAAGGATGCTTAGATGCTTAGATGTTTTTGGACATACACTAATTCATGCAAATGTCCAGTTAGACTTTCTTGCCTTCTTAGCATGAAGCTGCATCTCTGCATACTTTCTATGACTTGTGTCAGTTGAATTGGAGTTCTAGCTATACTGGTTGTTGTAACAGTAGGTTCTAGACAGTTGAGAGATCTCCCTAAACAGGCTTTGGTCAAATTATAAATCAATTAGTTGTTTGTGGGATAATATCTGCATTCAGGCTCGTGGCACTACACAGATACTGCGATTCTCTGTACTCATGTTACAAATGGCTGAATGCAATGCGCCCTCCAGGGCTGTGTTACAGCCAGATGTTCATTTCCTCTCTCGCTCTTTCTCACCATTTGCCTTCCCTCCTTTGGCTCTTATTTCTCCATATTCCCATCGTCAGTCCAGATGTCCGTCTCTCCCGGGTCCTCCTCTCTGTTCGCATGTTACAGCTTGTTATTCATTCCCAACAGCTGGACAGCACAGCCCAGGTGTGCAGGGGTGTGTGCTGGAGAAAATCTCATGGAGTATTTGTGTTTGTTTGCGCCTGGGTGTAAGTTACAGTGTATTAATGAGGTGCTCTCCTGGGTAAACTGGGTAAAATCCTTTACTTCCACTTATTTGCATAATACCGTTTGTGACCATTAATGAGGCTGGGATGACAATCAGGTCAAGTCACTGGTAAAGTTATTAATCCTGTGTTCTTTAGATTGTACTCTTTTGATTTAAGCACTTAAAATATACATATTTTTATGTTTCTGTGCAGGTGACAACAGAGGTAGGAGGTGTTTTATCTTTGGGTTGTCCCTCCATCCACATTGTACATGCATACGTACATACATCTGTCCCATTCTTGTGAATGCGATATCTTAAAAATGCCCCGATGTAATTTCTTCAAATTTGGCACAAACATCCACTTGGACTCAAGGATGAAGTGATTAGATTTTTGTGGTCAAAGGCCAATGTCACTGTGACCTCATGCCCGTCCCACTCTTATGATCGTGATTTCTCAGGGACACCTGGATGGAGTTTCTTCAAACTTGGCACCAACGTCTACTTGGACTCAAGGATGGACTCACTCTTACCTCAAGTCTGCCCCTATTCTTGTAAAAGCAACATCTCAGGAACACCTGGACAGCATTTCTTTCTTGTCTTCTTGTCATGTCTTTTCACTTTATATATTATATGAGACTGGACAGATTTAAACTGCAGCTTGACCAGTTGGTGGAGGCAGAAAATTACGTGCTGGTAATTCTAGTTTCCAGTATACACGGCACTCACCACCTGTCGGTTTGAAAGGTGGCTGACAGAAGTTGCTAGTTGCCTCCTGAGAAAGCAGTACCTGTGGTCAGCTTAAATTCATGTCAGTTACACCATAATCAAGATTTTACGTCAGAAAAAAACATTGATGGAAACTGTAATGTAATGTACTTCTATACTCTCCATCTGTATAATTGGTGGATGTGTTCCAGTGAAATATGTCTAAAGCTTTTTTAAACCTCTTTCCAAAGCCTCATTAATGACGTTTTTGAGCTTTTATTGGAAGCACAGTGGTATAATATTGTTTCTCATCACGTCAGTCAATGACGTCAATCACTACTTTGACTGTAGGTTTTCTTTTAAATAAACATTTGATCAGTCCAGTTTCATTGGCTTCCACATAAGTGTGTATCTTCATGAATTATCATATTTCTCTTCTGGGTTTTAACAGAGAGATTTGGTGTCTCTTCCTCAGAGGACTTTCGAACCTGACAAGACAAAGAATCTCAGGGAACACTAACTCCTCCAAATGTTGGGGGATTTTTGGATTTCGCTTTGTCTTCCCACTAGATGTACGGCTGAAATTGTGTAACAAATTTGGTATGGATATTCAAGGTCCCAAGAGGATGATTGCTCATAGCTTTGTTGATCCTCAGACATTTTCTTTGTGCCGATTTCGGGTCATTGTTTTCCCCTTGGCTAACACTTGATCCCTGACAATCCAGGACAGAAGCTCTGTCATTAGCTGTTTTTGGCAAAACTATGGACAAAGTAAACACATGACTAATGAAGACCACTGAGCGTCTTGCAAGTTAGACCCACTTGGAACCCATATTTTTTTTCTCAAATGCTTGTGGGCTAAAATGGGGCCCTAAATTAAGTATAAACTAGACCTATGATTGTCAGATTGAGGAATCTCATGACAACAACAATAACAGTAATGAAAATAATAATAATAATCATAATATTAGTGGAATGAAGGACATTTTATGAACACTGTACTGTGAAAGTTCAAAACTACAAAATTGTATGGTACAGTACAAAACTGAAGCCAAAATATCCTGGATATAAGCGCTGTCGTCTTGCACTGGTGACGCCATTTGGGGCCATAGTCTGCAAAGTAGTGATTAGGGTTGGTGTCATGTCCATTTTTCCCAAACATGGTTTATCATTTTAGGCAGTTCTTATCACACTGATGTTTGTTCAAGTTATTTGATGTTATAAAAACACAACTGATTCGACTGGCTTTGAGGGTGGAAACTCCAAAAGACGTCTTTTGTACAGTATGAGGAAGTGGTTGTTCATCTTTATTTACCGTCATTGCATGGCACCGATTACTCCACCTTGTGGCCATTTATAAAACACCTCCAAATCTCTTGAATGCATTATTAAATTAGCTCTGATTTTGGGTGTCACTTCCTGCTGGACCAGCGTGTGACAGAAGCAACACCAGATGCAGATTCTTTTTTAATATCTGTGTGGTATCAAGTGTGATATGACAAACAGGAAGCTACGCTGTGTCATCTTTGAAGGGTTGTTTTTTTGTCTGTGGACATGCACCTGACGCGAGCAGGTGAAGAGGTGGAGAGAAAATGATTATATTATTGTCCAAAAATCCTGTAGTCTGGCTCTTAAAATTTGCCAGTTTTCTAACTTGAGTCTCTCACTGCACGCATCAAGGTTTAACTCAGCCAGTGAGATTATTTCTGCTTCCAGAGCCGCTCTGCTCGGAAGGAAGGACTAAAAATCCAATTAGGTGATTCTTATTTATACCAGGATTTGTGCTGCACAATATTGATCACTCACCGAAGGTCACAGATTTCCCGTCTTTTCATTCACCAACACATTGCTGCACAGTGTCCGTCTTTTCCTCGCATGTGACTGTGAGAGAGAGAGAGAAAGAGAGACAGAGCGGAAGACAAACAGAGGCAGAGAGAATGAGACGGAGACAAAGTGTGCGGGAGTGTGCACCGCCGTCAATATAGCCGGAGAATTGAGTTATGCTCCTAAAGCTGCTCCTGCAATCTGGCCTCCTCGTCTTCATCCCTCCCTCCCTCCCCATCTACTTCTCACCCTTTCAATTTCTCTCCTTCACACACTCACACAACATACTCAGGGTACGAGACTGTGTGTGTGTGTGTGTGTGTGTGTGTGTGTGTGTGTGTCCCAGGATGTGTTTGTGTCTATCTGAGTGTATCCGTGTGTGTGTGTAGGAGGTGTTTTGGCAGCCTCTGGTAGTAGAGTATAATAACAAAAACTGTCCGGTTGGCATTCACTCACATATCCCAGTACGCCCTTCGTCCTTCGCCCTGCACCCCCCCCTCCTCCTCCTCCTCTTCCTCCGCGCTCTTGTTTTCTCTTTTGCCATTCCTTTTCTCTCTGCCATCTTTTCGCAGCACAGATGAAACTCTCTCCTTCACACCAACTCCTACGCTCTCTTGCTCCCCTCTCAAAGTCGTCTTTTTTTTCTTTTTTTTTTTAATTTGCCTATCTAATTCTCCAAAATACATTTTTCTCCATTTCTCCGTGGCACTGTGCATTGAGATGCTCAGCCAGTGCTTGCACTTTAATTCTGTCCAAATCACATTTGTGACTCTCGCTCTGCGTGAGAATATGTGCGATTTCATAATTCTATCCGGCGAGCGCCAAAAGTCCTAACAACGTTACAAAGATGAGAGAAGTCTTCTGAAGTGTGGACATTTTGACGAGGCTCATGAGCTGGTGTAGAGCTGAGGATGACCTGATTTGAGTCCTTTGAGACTGAGTATCTGCTCATGCCATGGCCTGTGTTTATTTCTCTCAAAAACACAGCTTCACAGTGGAAATCTCCAACACCTGATGAAAAATGTGATTCATATACGTATATATTTTAATATAAATTACACAGTACTTAATCACTTAAATGTGGCAGAGGTGGTCTGTTTTTTCTCTTCTTCATTATCCATTTCTGGATTTCTATGTCACATCTGAATAACATTAATAAAAGGAACCTTCATCAGTTACTGAACGCCGCTGTCAATCCAAGTATCCATGTTGTCGTTACTAGGAAGTATCAGCAGACTCAGTGTCTGGAAGGGACCCTAGACCCATGAGCTCTCTCGAAACTATGAAATATTTTGTATAGTTGTATAGTTTTATATGTGTATTCCCTGTAGTGTTTTGTATGTTGTGAAATATACAGTTCCTGGAAAACTTGTCAGGTTATTACATCATCCTGAATTCATTTTATGTATTATTCTACTTCAACTATTGCATGAATCATGTGTAATATTGGCTAAAATACCTGTGCTAGTACTGGGGTTAGAAATACAGTTAAGTAAAAGTACAAAATACTCATCTCAAAAACCACTCAGAGTATTAGTTACTTTTCACTTCTCCTTCTCTAGTCACATTTTTGTCTTTTTTTTTTCTCATTTTAAAAAACTACTTAATTACAGTCATTTGAGTGTTTGTAATTAGTTACTCCACCCCTGGTCATGTGACAATAATACAATTCATCATTTTCACGCACCTTACTATGAAGGTTGAATAATTATTTGTAGTATTACAGTATTTGTCAGATTATTTTCATGATTCAGTCTTCTTTCCTCCCTTCTCACTCATTCTGGTTCATCTACAAAGTATCAGGACAGATTATGTTTGACTGAAAATTACTAATAGAAACCACTGAACTATGCCTTCAGTACATTTTTCTGTGCAGCCATGTTGAAGTACAGCCATCACGATCAGAAAGGCAAACACAGCGCACTGTGCATCTACTTTCAAGGCCTTCAAAAACTCCACATTTAATCTGAACAAACGAGCCCTGCTGGCATCTCTACTTTGACAGAAATAACTAAAACCAATATGAATTGCAGTTAAAAGAATAAAGTTAATACTGGACTGTTAGCGGGTTTGTTTGGAGCCGCAGGGGCTGTTTTGTCTGACTTTCAGCCGCTGAAATTGTCGATCTGCTTGCATTTACGTCTCGGCTGGAGAGTGATCCCACTCTGGATAAAACACTCAGCGGTACCTGTTCATGTAACTAGTAGCTGGACTGAGTCAAATAAATCAACACCAGGGAAGGTAATGTAGTGAAATTTAATAACCTGAAAAGCTCTGCAAGACATCCACCAAGGCTGCAAAACATGAACTTCTTTTGAATAGTAGAAATGTTACGTCTGCAGCAAAAAGCTTAAAACGACGGATAATCAAGGAAACGTGTCAGATTTATTTTCAGTTAAGTTAGGGGCAGAGAAAACTGAAAATGTTCAAAAATCCCATCTGCATAAAATCGATGGAGTTGTTTTCTGCCTGTATCATCTGTCCTTCAATTTTCTCAACAACGATTCATCCGATCAGATTCCAAGTTGGCTGTTGGCGTGGGTATCGATATTCAATACATTTAAGGTTTACCAAGCAGGCAAGCAAGAATAAGGAAGAATTTCACTTTCAAAACTTCAACAATTAGTGTTGAGTGTTGTTAAAAGAAAATGTGATGTAACACAGTGGTAAACATGCCCTTGTACCAACTTTTTCCTCACATGTTGAAGGCATCAAATTCTGAATGAGTGTACAAAAAAAACCCAGAACAATGAACTTTATTAGTTTGGACATGGAATATCTTGTCTTTGTAGGTTGAAAAGGATTTGCAAATCATTCCGCTCTGTTTTTATTTACATTTTACACAGCATCCCTGCTCTTTTTTGGAACAACAGCATTGTTTTTAACAGAAATTATTCACGCAACAGTAAAATATGTGACTGATCTTCACAAGATCAGAGGGCTGCTCTGCTTCATTTTGATGTCAGATCAGAGTGTCCAACCTGCCATCGCTCCTCTCGCTGACCTCTCTCGCTGTCACGCTCAGAGACACCTGACCGAGTCGCGGCGGAGTTCGAAAAATTGAACAAGACATAGTGGACGTTCCCCCTCAAAGTAATGTTCAACCTGTGAGATGAGCTGGAATCATATATTCCACTGAGGGCAGCTCCGTCTTTGAGGATTTGAGAATCAAGGGAATAGATGTGTCTTACGCATTAAAATCAAGATAATCAACTTGATAGACATACTTGATACTGGATACAGTGCCTGATTTACATGATGAAGAGATTGATTATCACAGAGCTTTATTCATTAGGAAGTAAAATATGCGCACACACTTTCACAGAATCAGAAGGTGTTTCAGCTGAATTCTTGTTTTCTTTTGCATCCGACAGAGCTCGTCTTGTTCTCTGAACAAACCACTGCTCCCTCTGCCTCTGACTGAGTGTGCACAGTGTCTTGAATACGCAAAAGTACCTCTGACCCTTTTTGACTATGAAAAGGTTATTTGGAACCTTTTAGAAAGTGTTTAAGATGTAAGATTGTTATTCTTTTCCACTTTGACTGTAGTTAGCTTCAGGGATGTCAAGGAAACGAGTCAAATAAGACAATTTCTTCTGCTATTTGTAATTGTTAAGAGTTACACTGAGGTACAGAGCAGATTTGTACATATATCCCACTCATTTACTACCACTGAGAATGGTAGTGAATATTTTGTTTTGTCATAAGGATTGAATGGGATAGACATCTTTGTGTACTGTGTTATTACTTTCACTTACAAAGCTGGTTTTGGTGCCATTTAATGTTTGTTTTATTAGGGTACATAAGCTATGTTTGAAATTTCCATAAATTTTGTTGTAAAAGTAAGGCCACAGAACAAAGAAAAAAAACAGATTTTCCACAATTTAAAACTTCTTATGCTTCTGTGCTGACAACAGCCCTGACCAGAGGCATCATGTTTTCTGTACATCTGTCCGTTTGTTCGTCACCTCAAGGATCCCTAATTGAAATTTCACCAAAGTCCACTTGGACTCAAGGATGAACCGATTAGATTTTGGTGGTCAAAGGTCAAAGGTCATGGTCACCATTACCTCATGTCCGTCCCATTCTTGCGAACATGATATTTCAAGACCGCCTTGGTGGAACTTGTTCAATTTTGGCACAAATGTCCACTTGGACACAAACATGAATTGATTAACTTTTGGCACTCAAAGGTCAAGGTCATTGTGATCTCATGTCCGTCCCATTTTCGTGAGTTGTTGTCATGTTTTGTAGGTCAATGTGTAATGTTTGTGGCGTTCCCAGGCCAGGGTGGAGATATAATCCCTCCACCTAGTCCTCCTCCCAGCTGGACGTGCCTGAAACACCTGCCTAGGGAGGCGAGCAGGTAGCATCCTTACGCGATGCCCGAACCACAGCTGGTTCCTTTCTATGCAAAGGAGCAGCGGCTCCACTCCGAGTCACTCATGAGCCTCGCTTCCTTTCACTCCCAAACTTTTATTTTTTATGTGTTTTAGTTCACCTTCTGGTTCTTCTTTAAGGATCGTGTTAGCAGTTTGAGTCGGCCCAGTAAACACATACTTCAGTAGCCCTGACCTATCGGTATCTACCTGGAGATGAGTACTGTCTGGTGTTTTCATGGAATGTGTGTATTTCGTGGTCATTTTATGTGTCACTGTGTGTATTGTGAGGCAGGTCCACAGGTAGATACAAACATTTCCTAACAAGGAAGCTGAATAGTTCGAGCTCACACAGCGTCCATGATTTGATTCCATCTCGGGACCTCTTTCTGACCTTTGATGTCATACCCATCTCTCATTCTCTTTCTCTTCCCTCATTTCCTCTCTGCCTTTACACTATCAGTTGTCCGATGAAGTAAAAAATGCCAAATAAATAAGTGCCGCCTCCTAATGCTTCCATTCAGAGCATCTTTGTCCACATGAAAGGAGGCGTCTGTGTGCATGAGCACTGGAGGAGGACGAGGACTAAACAGAAATGTGTGTAATGTGTAGTCTGCAGTAGAAAGGTCATTGTTTTGTCATTTTCCATATGCAGGCAAAGCTGTAACTGCGGTTCCCTTTGTAATTAGAGTCCTGCATGGCTGTTCGGAGACCACCATGCCTATTCCCAAAACAGATGTGAGCCCTTTAACCTCAATCAGTAATTTCCTGTAATACCGGCGGCTTAAACAGTAGCTCTGCCGAGTCCACGTTCTGTTACTTTTTTTTTTCTTTTTTTTTTATAAAACATTCATTAAAAATGGTCTGATTGTTTGAGGAAATGTTTTGGTTTATGTTGAACAAAAAAGGAATTTTAAAGGAGATAATGGCCCCGTCGTTAATGGCTTTTTTTCAGAATTTCATCATTGTTGCTTTACTTGTCTGTTACGAGTAGAGTGGCATAATTTGGGTTTATTTTATGATTCACCCCCCGCACACGCACACACACACACACACACACACACACACACACAGTCAGAAGAACAGAGTGATAATAGAATCATTGATGAATGAGCTGAATGCAGTTAGGGAAGCATGAAAGAGAGAGAAGGGGCGTGTTGAGATTAACGTAGCACAAAGCAAATTGGGTTTGCCATTATTACACAATTCAGACTGCAGAAAGCCCCTAACCATGAGAGACAAATGAGGCCTGAGATTCATAAAAGCTCCATTAACGGGAGCAAAGGGAGTGAGGGCAGACCATCAATGGGTCCGTTTAATACCAAACATTTATAGATCTGTGTCTATGGCCTGTGGCGTGTAATGACTAGACTGCAGGGCTCCTGCTTTCCAGGGACATCCAGACCGCTAAATTAGGATCAAAATAGATTCTTTGAAAGCTTCCCTTCTCAAACCGGTTCACTTAGTCTCGATCGCCTGACTGCGATCCTTAAGATACACTAAACATAAATGTGCAAGCTTGAACCATGAAGGGTAGGAGAAAACTTTTTGGTTTCTGGACCCTTTTCCTCCAACATGGAAGCATCCATGTTCTGGTTCCCACACCCAATTTTGAACCATTCTGAGCATTTCCACCTAGAAGGAACTGCTTCAGAACCTGAAAATTTGGTTCCCAACTGGATCCAAAATATAGCAGGTATGTTGTGCACCCTCTGTTGATGATATCCTTGATTACAGTGGTTCCACTCAAAACACGTTTTCTACCAGCTTTGAGTGGAACAATTCTAATTAAGGATGTCATCAACAGAGGGCGCTGCACAATGCACAACTACCTCTATAATATGACATTGCCACTTTAGTTCCCAAGGAAAACCTGGAAGATGAAAATGAACTTTTCAGGTTCTAAAAAATTTTATCTGTGGTGTAAATGCTCAGAATGGTTCAAAATTGGGTGCAATAACTGAAACAGGGCCTGTTCTGTGTTGGTGGAAACCCTATGAAGGCCTCTTCCCGCCAAATTAGCTATGGTTCTTGAACCAAAATTTGACACGGCCACTTTAGCTTCCAAGAAAAACTTTGGCTTTTTTTTGGTTCCAGCTGGGAACCAATTTTGCAGATTCCAAATGAGTTTGTTATTGGTGAAAATGTTCAGAGCCGGTTCTATGTTGGTGGAAAAGCTCTATCAGGGCCCCATTCCACCAAATTTGCTCTGATTCTTCTACCAGTTCCGCTTTTGTTTCTTGGAACTTGCTTTTTTTCACCAAATTAGCTCCAGTTCTGTTCAAGATCCTTGGAACACTTATATGGTGTCATCTTTTAACACTCATGCTTTCAACAATCTTTGAAGAACTCTGCCTTTCTTAAAGAGTTCTTTAGATGAAAAGGGTTCTGAATAGAACCTTTAGTCTTCCAAAGAACCCTCGACCAACTCTTAAATAAAAAAACAAAGAATCCGTCAAAGAAAAATGGTTCTGGGTGGAACCTCAGCCCTTCAGAGGGAACCTCTTTGGGAACCATTATTTCCATGAGTGTAACAGGAACCTGCTATTCATTAACTTTTTCAGCCATTGCTTTGAAACAAACAGCTTCCTCGAGCCTGTTTTTATTTGCCTGTTTGTCTTTTTAATTAAGCTAAATCTAGATCTTCCTCACCCTGCGGTTCATTCTGTAAATTCCATCGCCCCCACAAATCTCACACTATTTTGTTGTTCACTCGAATGTTGGCATTAGCAGGTGCGTCTGGAGATCAATGGAGTTGTCACCGACTCCATAAAGCCATCACCATAACCATAACACAGCCGCTATAATACTCCGCTTAACTGACTGAGAACACATCATCGCCCATTCAGGCTAATGTGCTAATACGTCTTAGTGCTAATGTCAATGTGACGGTGGGACTCTATGGATGAGGCCCCCAGCGCAAACCAGATTATCCGTCCCTCTGACTGTCTCTCAAATGGCCAGAGTAGGGGAAATAGAGTGTCTCATTATCATCATCTGCAGACGGCTCTCCACTAATCTAGAAAAAAACGACGCCATCAGAGTCTGTGAATATTTGCTTAGCGGGCAGGAGCACAGAGGGCTGCAGATTGGCAGACGTAAGTCGCACACACTCATCACAAGTACTGTCAGCGCTCAACACGAGGGCATCCGTCAGCGGTATATAGATACAAATGGTGGGTCAAGTTTCAAACTGAGTGAGGAGAGAGAGGGTGCAATGAGACGATTGGGGGATAGAGGGTTTCTGGGATTGTTTATTGCTGAGCTGTAATTGGATAAACCTGGCGTCTAACCTCTTTAGGCCTGTCACATTGCTTCATCCTCATGAGGCCAATCTCAGATGCCCTGATTGAGTTTAGGCTCAATTGAAACTTATCAGCTTCTTTTCCCTTCTCTTGTTTTAAGAGCGCTTGAACAAAGAGGGCGTATGAGTGCGATGCATGGAGTTCTTTTTTGGCCCTGTTCAGACCCGGTATTTACATAATTCCTGAGTGATCCGATCACATGTGGATCGCTCTAAGTACAGGTGTGAACGCCACCGGTCACTCAGACCACATACGGAGTAGTTCTGGGCCGCATGTGGCCACGTTCTGGTAGCCACAGTAGAGGATCACCTGCACCCTTAGAAGTAAGGGTTCCAAAAGGGATCCAAGATTGAGTCTTGATCATGATTCAGGTGGCTGAAAATCCCAGCGAACCATGTAGCTCTCTCGATGGGCTGCAAGTAAATCATGAGGCTCGTGTAGACTGATAGAGGAGTTCAGTGTGACAAATGAACAGTAATGGACATTCAACTGACAAAACAGCCCCGGCGTTTATTTGCATAGAGTACAAGTGGTCACTTGAGGTGCGTCTGGAGACGTATTGTAATGCCAGGTATGAACTCATGTATTTAGAGCTGTCCACTTGAGATAGTATCACCCAGGACGCATGTTAATACCATCTGCTCTTTGTTAGAACAAAGCTGAAATGGATAGCAGGAAATGACATTTTCATTAGGGTTTAGACCATCACTGAGGCTGTGCTGTGAGTGGTTATACTGTACGCCAACTGAGCTTTACTTCACATTTTGGCTTTTTTAATTCCCCAGGGCAGAAATTCAACATGAATTCGCCCCAGGAATGTCTCTGCACCAGTATTACACCCGAGTACATGTTCAACTGCCGCGAGCACACATGTAAAATCTACAGTAATTGCCATGAGCAAACATATGCTAAGGTCTGTCATGATGAAGAGCGGTACTTATTAAAAAAAAGGTGGAGAAATCATCTTTCTCTTATATGCTACACGATTACAGTGAACTCCATTTAAGTCATGTCAATTATGGTAATTAGGCATGTGTTGAAAAGTCGCACACTAATTCAAGGAATAATAAACTAATATTCCAGTAGATTATAGAGATGCTTGATCAAAGCACGCTCTCCTTGATGTAATTTGTCACCTTTAACAGAAATATTTCTTGCAAATAGATGAGATGAAATCATTTGGGAAGCTAAATGGGAAAAAATGTGTTTCAGTCTGGCTATCTGTCTTGATTTAATATGTTTGTTGCAACAGGTGTGCTTGTGCAGATGTTGGATCAGACAACCTGCAATAAATTCTCTTGAGCGGTCTTTTGAAGCCAATTGGTTGTCTGAACTTCTGTCATTACTCTGCTGGTTGTA
Source organism: Lutjanus erythropterus (assembly GCF_056507025.1). Taxonomy (NCBI): domain Eukaryota; kingdom Metazoa; phylum Chordata; class Actinopteri; order Lutjaniformes; family Lutjanidae; genus Lutjanus; species Lutjanus erythropterus. The sequence continues at coordinate 25,821,138 of NC_139338.1, read as the reverse complement.
CTCAGTCCAAAACCGAGTCGTGACCGTCTTACCCAAACCAAAGATGAACCTGCAAGACCGATAATCTAAGTGAAACTGAACCCTGAGCCCAGAAAAGGTTATTAAATATTTTATCTGTCCTCAGATCCAAATCAGACTTTTTTTAGACCTCTTCTGACTGTTTTATGAGTGGAAAGGGTTCTGCATTGTTTAAATTTGAATAATTTCCATCCTGATCATTGATTTAGGATCTTAGCCATCCCTGCTTCTGATTCTTGGGTTATTATTTCAGCAAGAACAGAAACCAAAACCTTTATTTTCAGGAAATTTGTTGGGCTTATCCACACACATGCACTGGCTCGGCGTGAGTCGACTTATGTACGTCCATTACAACGGCGGTACTTGAAGATGTTAAATCGACAGCACGCTTGTCTCGCCCTCGTTAGTCCATCATAATTTTGTTGTTTACAATCTTTCGCCATGAAGCACACAAAAACGGAGATGTTGGGTTTTCATCAGCAGTAACTTAACTCCACGGCTGAAAGCAAACATGAAACAGCAAAATAAAACAGGTACCTCAAAGTACAAACAGTGAAGCAGGAGAGAAACGAAAAGAACACACAGATTTTTAAAAACGTCCTGTGCAGACACGAGTTGAGTCTTGGCTTTCTTGCACACATCAGGAAAAAAACAAAACAAAAGGGCAGCTTGTCTAAAGGCAGTGGGAAAGTGGTCAGTCGCTTACGTAAAGCTGTTTTACCAGTGTTTAAAAAAAATTTGGTGTAAACACTGTGAATGCAACTGGGCCCCGAGCCCCATGGAAATGGGACTTGAAGTGACCTGACTCCAGAAAAGGTTAACACTTACTGTTTGATGTCTGTCTAAAAATGCCAAAGGATTTCTTTTAACTGTCATATCCTGTTGAAACCTTTCTCAGACCAGAGATCTTTTTAGAAAGTCTGTCCCTGGTTCTGATTCTTGGCATATTATATGAGCAGGAATAGTTTCAGAAGATTTGTGTGGCCATGAACTGGCACAAATACTCTGAGATATTCAACGACAAAAACTTGCAAGCATGACCATCTCTTTTTTTTCAAAAGGATGTCAGATTAATTATGTCGTCATCTCAAGACAACAAAGTTAGTTGTCTTAAGTTAATGACAAAAACTTGCAAGCACAGCCATTCAAGGCTTCTGTACTAAAGGTAGCTAATTCCCTATTTTCTAATTTTCTTGCCTAAAACCTAAAAAGTAAAAGGTGGTGTTGCACCTCAAAACCGTTTTTTCCAGGAATCAGTAAATGGAATCAAACAATTTCCCATTTCTTCCAAATTTCCTGATTTTTAAGCCGTTTTGTCCTCGTTTTCTTTCTGTTACATTTCAAACAAAATGCAAACCGTGAGCAAAACCATGTTGATGACTGTCAGGATCTGATCGGACTCACCTCAGAGCCGAGGCCGCCTTGAAAGTTTGTTCAGGTCAGGTAAGGTCCTGAGGTTTTTGGCAGTTGAGATCCCATGCACACACACCTTATCTAGAACACGTTTTCCCTCCTGACTCACTCTGGCAGACATACACTCGCTCACACACACACACACACCCCTCCAGTGTAGTCAGTTTCTTTCAGGTTCGTCCATTCACCGCTCCTCTCATGCTGATTCGTGCCCCTCTACCTTCCTCCCTTCATGAGTTAGTTTCCAGAACCAAGGTGCTCTTTACATTTGAAAGACCAATTTCTTCTGTTGGATTAATTCATCAAAGTTGCCTCGGAGCTCACTGACCACTACAGCAGGAGCAGAGGAAGGAGACACGAGTGTAGAGAGAGCATGAAAGGCCGGTATCACTAACTTTCGGCCTTTCTATGGATATTTCACTCAGTACCATCATTTTGATTTGCTGTAATCCAAAGAGCCTGCCCATGTCATCGTGTTTCAACCATTTCAGATGGTTTATTTTTGTCTTTTTCGTTCACCTTTGTTCACCTCTCTGTTTCTCAGCTGACTCATTAAAGTTTAGAGGAGGTCAAGTGACTATTACTCCCAAAATTGTATATATTAGCAGTGGAGAGTGCTGGCAGCGACAGGTTTACCAGACCTGAACTACATTATGTTGGTCATGTCACAAGGACACTTGGATTACACCACACGAGCAGTATGGAGACATTTTGGTTTTTTGTGTGTTTTTTTTTACATTTTTCTCCTTATACTTCTCCTGTCATGTTTTCTACATCCACCAGGAGGCGCCACCAAAGAAAAAAATGACATAAAAGTCGGAATAAGCTTTTGACGAACATGTCTTCCATTGTTCTGGTGAGGACAGGCTGGTTAATTAACAACATTATCTCTTTATGTTAATAGAAATCGTGTTTTGGTCGCCTGCGGGTCCATGAGGTTTTGTGGGCGAAGGAACAGCTTGGCAAATCCAATCATTTAAGCTTAAGTTGAACAGAGCCAGGTTAAAGAAGCCCCGTATGAATACGACACAGTTTGTGGTATTTGTCCTGCCCCTCCACCGCTGTGATTGGATGGCTGGGTAAAGTGAAAGTGCCATGTTTTTAACCCAAAGCCGAGCATTTTTCAACTCTCAGCGACCAGCAAAAAAAAAAAAAAGCCAAATGTGGAGCAAAATTTCAAATTTGCACACAGGATATCTCATAGTTCACTAGGCTTAATAGATTTCAATAAGCCTTTTGATTCCAGTGACTCTCTGTCATTATTTTAGTGGCATTTAAAATAATAAACTACAGTTATTTTTATCCTGGGTTAAAATATGAAAGCCTTGTATTTTTCATTCAGTGCAGTGTAGTTAACATTCCAGCCTCTGTGGGGGGTCCTGCCTCAACCACTAACTGTCTGGTTTGTTGGATCGGCAGTTTTATTGTATGCGGCTGGAAATTTTTCATCTGTTTGTTTTGTGCAAAACAAAAGCAAATGAGGCAACGATGGCCATTTTACAGAGCTCCCAGAGAGCAGTTTGTTCCCTTCCGTCTGACCATAATTTGTTTTTTTATTGGTCTAAACTGTTATGAACAACAGCTACACTGACTTCAACATAAATTCATCTTTCTGCAGAGTTTTATGTAACGTTATGAGATCAGAACCCAAGGACACAAAGTTCTAGATGAATTTAAACATCAATTTGTGTGCGGTGTACCCTCAGTTTACTGTCCGGTGCCAGGCTTTCCATGAGTAATTCCTGACTAACAGACATCAACATCTGTGTCGTACCCCATAAAACCCTCGTGTTTTGCAATCGCTGCCTCTCATTTGTTTCAAATCTGCTTTCACAATCAATGATCCATGCAACGCTTTTATTGGAAGGAGACTGAACTGGGCCTTGGCAGTCAAAATTAATCTTAAACACTGGATTAAATCAAAATCTTTTAAGTATGAATCACTCAAAAGTTGCTTCCTACTTTATGGAGATTGGTGGCTGTGGTTAGCTTGGATTCACAGTTGGGAAAAGAACATCTACACAAACTTCTCAGACCATTCCTTCTGCAAGTTTGTTCCAAACAGCCATTTTTATCCTCCCTAAATATGGTTTAATACACTGCTTCCTTCTCAATCCTCGTACATAACTTTAGAAACTCAAAAACCTTCATACTTGACTTGTGTGCAACCGGCCTCAGATCTTTCTAGTTATAGATGCAACTTACTCTGATTATTTTATAATGATAATAATAATTCTTCACCCGTCTCTGTGGATGTTGACTTCGTAACCAATGGGATTCAGAGTGATTACAAACTTGTTGTGGAGATAAAAGATCACTGGTGATCAGGTTTGAAAAGTGAAATATAAATCCTCGCTTATGTCACCTAGTTAAGCATCAAAGAGGAGTCGAGATGTAACATCTGCTGTCACTCCTCAATTGAAAACTACCCACACACCATAATTCAGTCAGTATTTTATTTTCCAATTTCCGCTGCTCTCATTGCTTGGACGACCATGTTAACTTGTTCGCCTCCGTCTCCAGTGCAGATTAAGTTGTAATTGGTTTTTTTTTTTCAAGAGGCCGGTGGGTTGAGCTGAATCAAAAGGCCCTGATTTGGCGTTCCTCTTCCCCGCGACCTGGGATACCTCCGAGTCGGAGCTCTCCCGTCTCGTAACACCCCCCACCCCCGCCCCCTCCTCTTTCCTCCAACTCTCTCCTCAGAGCCACTTTTCGAGTGCGTTAGCCGGGGTTGCATCCCTGTTCATTACCGCCGGTTTGATGCGGCCCCCAGATGACAGCTCAGCCCCTATATTACCTCGGCCACTCGCCAGATTTAAAATCAAATTAGCTGAACGGCTGACTGAAAGCCCTTTAAAGCTCCCCACACACACAACCACACAAACACAGAGAGGAAGCAGAGAAAAATGCTTGATTATACATTCAAACCTTAGATTGAAGTGTCTTGCACATGCTGCTGTGTGTCTGCTTGCATAAAGGAACAGTATACGTCGTACAAGATAAACATATAATGAAGAATATGGATATTACTCTCGTGTTATTTTCATAAACAAGCTCTAATAGTTCCCGCCGTTGCCGAATGCCCATCAATTCGACGACACCGACTAAAATGTGCTTGTCGTTCCTCTCAATTAACTTAAAGTCATAATTGGAAAAGGCTAAGTAGCTGTCGTCTGTCTTCAGCGTGGGCTGAGAGGCAGAAGTTCAGTCGGTGGCTTTTAAGATGTGTGCGTGCTCGCCGGTTGCTATAGTGTGATTTGCAACAGAACGCGATTGTCAAAAGCAATGAATCACATTACTTAAGTCAGTCATTAAAGACGTGCTATTCCTGTTACACAAAGTACTCACATCAGCCGCTCCCCGTGACACCAAAGCAAGCTTTTAAAGCTCTCACCTGTGACATCTCTTTGTTTTTTGGGCTCTGGCAAAGAAAAAAAATCTTCAGCGGTTAGTGCTTATTGCTGTGTGTTTTTCCTGTGATCACTTGTCAATCAAACGGCGGCGAGGGCGGCTTCTTTGTCCTTGGATTCTCTGTATGTTGTGAGAAACTGTAAATGTGAAATATGACAGATTCTGTGCACTGAAGGAGTTCTTCAGGATCAATTTATGAGACAAGAAGGTGTTTACAAACAGCAGCAAGAGTGCAGACGCTTGTATGAGTGAGACATGCATTGAATTACAGCCGTCTTATATCAATCATTGAAAGTGTAAGTGAGACATCAGTGCTTTAAAGTCTCCTTCCACTCAGAAATGAATTTGCTTATTATAACTTCACTTGAATGTTTGACCTTCACTGTGCAGAATGGTATAAGTGCAGTTCGACGCTAGAAACTCGAGAAAAGTTGCTCTGTGCTCACCTGAAATCAGAGTTTAACAAGTGTTCGTACCAGTGTGACTTTGTGACATCGAAAGTAACACCTCCCAGTAATCAGCTCAGTTCAACAACACCTCGAACTACATCCTCCAAAATGCAGCTGAAACAGCATCTCTCTAAAACAGCGTCAACGAAAACTCAACATTACACTCGGTTATCACCTTTACTCCAGTACTGATTTATTACCGGTTCTCTGCACGGCTGCAGCGCCCACCAGCAGGGTTTCAGAAGAATTTCAGCAATGAAGTATTTTGCCCGCATGATTATGTTTACCTGCTCAGATTTTGTTGATAACATCCTCTTTCCTTGCTCTTTGTGCTTCCGCCATGGATCCGCAGGCTACGTGGTTAAATAGTTTTTTTTCTGTCTTTATGATCGTTAGTCTGCACCGGGACTTTTATTTTGAAAATTACCAGATTCTCCCTTCCTTTTCTGTGTCTGACTTCCCGCCCGTTCGATCTGCTCTGTGCTAATTGACGCTGCATTTGTCAAAAATACGCTCGGCGCGTATTTGAAGCGAAGCAGAGAGCCGCTTCTGGGATGCTGCTGCTGGAATCGCAAGCATTGTGTAGAATGGCTGCAACAGATTAATTTGCGTTTGTGTGTGAATCTGGTGATGGCAGGCGGGTTTCAAAGACACAGAGACACTGATTCTAGAAAAACATGCTGCAGCTGAATCTCCTGAATATGATTTTTCGATGCTTTTAGCACCACAAACTAAATTCCATTCAGCTCCCTCATATTGCGGTGGAGGCAGAAATCTCAGCTAGATAATGGCTCGAGTTAAGTAAGGTTTGTTTTTGTTTTTGTAATTTGGGCGAAGCAATCCTTTGAAGCTGCACCAGGCAACTTTAAAAACAGCAAGAGGTATGAATGGAAATTGAACATCCATAAATCCAGTTAGGTGGCATCAGTAAACTCAGCAGGGGGATTTTTTTTTCCCCTGAACATCTTGCCCCTGACTCACAAATGAAAAGCTTTCTCCCTGTCATATTACAGACACCTCTGCGTAGAGTTACTCTGCAGACGGCGCTGATCTCAGTGTTGTGGTCAGTTGTACATGCAGTACCACAAGGTGACTAATAAGGAGGAAACCGACTGACGCAAGAAGTCCCAATATCTTGCCCCCATGCTGCTTTATTCACATGCCCGCCCCACCATGTCTTCCTGCACCCACTCTCTGCTGTAATGAGGGTCCCCGGAGTGCTGGGGAAAATCTGCCCTCTTCTTCCAGACCCCCGTGGTGTGTGTTCATGCGGTGTGTGCTCATTTGCTCAGCGACGTAGCTCCCTGACAGATTTATGTTGAGTTTTAATGGAAAGGCTTATAATATAAACAGCAGTACACACTGAATACCATTATTAGCTTGTGATGTGCCTCACAGTTCGAGCATGAGAAAAGAACATTTTCACCTCTATAGAGGAGGTAGAGTTACAGGCGAGTTTGTCTGCCAGCTGGCAGAAAATCCCAGAAAGTTAGTGGTTAGTTAGTGTGAGTGAATATCAGTAGAATTAGGTTTAAACCAGGGACAAAGGAACTAATAGTTTTTGGTGTGGATGTGGTTTAAATGGAGCCACCATGTGGCCGTTTTACACTTCAGCTCCTAACAGCTGAAACTTGAGGTGTAGAAGCATTTTTTCCTTATTAGATTCCTTGGTTTCGGTTTTTTAGTCCACAAAACACTGCTGGAGTTTCACAGGAAAACAGCATCGCAGAATCTCCCAAACAATCATGAATGTTGCTCCAAGCTAAGGATCTACAGCGAATATTTAGGATAAAAACATGGTGCAAATGACGTCTTTCAAGGCAGCTTTGCATGTTGGGGATTTAGGAGACTTGGATTGATGAATTGATGTTTGTGGAGCTGTAACGTTGTGTTGGTGAAGGCTCGCAGTATGGAGAACCACCTATATGGAATATTTAGCGGCCACAGAATAACTTTTTGTGGCCGCAGGCAATTTGGTTTGAGCCATAAATGGTATATTTCCCTCAGTTAAGATGAGCACAGCAAGTCATTCCTCACTGGAAATGAAATTTTAAGGGACATACCATCTGTAGAGAAGCCAGTGTTTCATCTTAACACATTTCCTTCGTCTCTGACGACATATCATGGTCATTTTATGATTTAACACAGTAAATATATCACATATTTCTCCTTTAAGGCGTTATGTAATTGCAGCCAAATGCAAATGACAGGCGCACATGTCAGCTATGAGTGATCCTGATAAATGTGTTGACATTTCGCCTTTTGGAAGCTCTACAGGAACATGATCAGTGTAAATGTCACTTGAAATTTTGCTCAGTTCTTTCTTCGTGGTTTTTCAAAAGTCATTGCCTCCATCAGCCAGTCATCACGACGCCGCAGCTGACAGATACGCGGATGCAGATTAAACATTTTACCACCGTCGCTGTACCTTTTTGGTAAAAATCAGTAACATGAAGCCTTGCGCGAGCTATACTCTCTGACTCCTGCCACGTGCATTACAGTGTTTTGTTTAATTGTACCTAAAACGGCGACTTAACCATAAAATGTGGTTTTTCCAATGGACTGATCTTTTGTCCCTTTCTAAATGTCATCAGGGGGCCAACTACAGCAAAAAACCCACACAAAAGAATCATTGAGGCCCATTACATTACACGGAGATAGACTGTGTGGGTATGTCAAGGACTCTTGCATAGCAATTACTGTTAAAAAATAATTGATTGCATTAACCTGCCCTTTCACCATTTTACAAGTCCGATCCATATTCCTAAGTGGCCATGTAGTGTGGGGTTTTAACCTAAGAGGAAACAGCGTAATGATTTTGTCAGGCCAGTATTGAATTGCTCAGTGGTGTTGGTGTTACTCATGGTGTGCTGCTTTTCAAGCATCCACACCACAACGGAAATGTCAGTGTGTCATTTTCCATTGAGAGGAACCTACACACACACACACACACACACACACACACACACACACACACATGCAGATATACACACGTTCAGATGAAGCGTTCACACTTTCCGTGTTTTTCCTTTTTTGTGTTGCCACTTGGTTGGACTGGTAAAGGTTTTCTGTTTTTTTCCCCTTTCATTTTGTTAAGAAGAGCGGCCAATAATTTTTTTTTTTGTGTGTGTGTGTGTGTGACGATAACCATTTAATGAATTAAATGGGAAATGATCAAAAAAAGAGGAGAGATTTTTCCCAATTTTTATAAATTATTAAAGACAATCCTTGATAGACTGGAAATATAACAGAAGAGGTTAGAAATTTGAGAGATTTTAGAGATTTTTAGTGAAAATCCACTTAATTGACCCAACATCAGTAATCTAATGTCGGTCTAAATGATATCCACTGAGCCATCAACTTTTCTATTGTGTTGTTTTTTTGAGGTTAACGGCTAATATTTTTTTGTGTGTGTGACAATAATAATTCAGTGATTTCAATAGCAAGAAATTACCCAAAGAGGAGAACAGAATTTTTAATAATTTTTAGAAAAATAAAAAACAAAAAATCCTCAATGAACTGGATTTTTCCAGTTTTTAGAAATATCCTTGAAAGACCCAAAACAGAAATACAATCAACTACTTTGTCAGTTTTTTTTTTTTTTTGCTTTTGTGTGTGTGTGTCTGTGTGACGGCAATCATTTTAAGATTTCAATGGCAAAAAATTACCCAAAAAAGAGAATTTTTCCAGAAGAAATGGTGAGTCTGTTGGCCTAACGTCTGCAGCAGCAGGTCCCCTATAACAACCACTACAGATTTATGTGTAGTGGAAAAAAGATTACCAGGAATCCAAACCATCTTCTGGATCCTGGGAAATGTAATTATTCAAACAAAAGTATTCAAACTCTTTTGACCTTTAATGCAGTTAGTATAGTAACTTGTGGACGAACACCAACTTGGCGTGGAAATGCTGATGTGCGCTCTGCGAACACTGGAACATCCAAACAAGCAGTTTGTCGTGTTATTTGGAATCTCAGACAGAATATCCAAGTGGACGCCCACCAAAGCGTACAAACACGCCGGATTCATACTTGATCCAAAACACTTCTGGGTGATATGGTAGCATATGACAGATTTGCCCTCAGCAGTGGACTGTGGCGAAATGCCCTCCTCGCTGAAGAAAGACGGCCAAAATCATCCGAAATCTCACACTAAGTGAGCGAGAGCGGGCTTTTGTTCCTGGAACACAAAATGTCTCATGTTAGGGGGGAAAAAAAAGTGAATCCCTAAATGTTGGCTCAGTTATTTGTAAAGTAACAGACGTGGATCAAGAGAGGAATGGAGATTGTTTATGAAAAGGGCACACAATTTCGTGCTGCACCCCTGGGTCGAACTGATATCCGTCAAGCTGCTTTGTCACCTCACTTTTTTTTTGTTTTGTTCCAGAGTTCATAACTTTTCATCATGTACACGCTTCTTTCTGGTTGACTTGAGAGGCAGCACGGTGAAAAAGTGCGACGTGTGATGTGCTACAAACGCCATTAAATTAATCAATTCGATAACCCCCAACCGCCGCGTTCACTCCCTTTCCCCGCGTCTTTCCTCTCTTCCCCCTTTCAAGGCGGCGCTGAGGGAGAAATATAGATTTGATAAGGCCGCTCGCTCGCGCTCCACATCCATGCAGAGAAAATACATTTCCCCCCGGACAGAGGCGAGCCTCATCCTTCCTCTCTGGAAAGATTACAAAGCAGGCAGGGACGGAGAATGACACAGCCTGCCTCGCTATCCCCCCGCCGCATCAGCAAGTGACTGTTCCTACACCACCGTCCATAGGTTATGATGACAAGACTCCCAAACTGCTCGATCCACCACGTCTGCAGCTGCATCTGTCTGCCACCTCGTGTATAATTCATTCTAATGTACTTATGGATTCCTGCACGCCTCACAAAGTGCAACTCTGATTCATTGCAAAGGGAATAGAAAAGCTCTAAACCAGCTTTATTATGGAGAGACACTTCTCCACTGCAGCAGCCACACTCTGACAAACAAAGCTGCTAACTACAACCATAAAGGGTTCTCCCGCTTCCTGCTAGAACCTTTTATAATGGGTGGACTTGGAACCCTTTCAGAGAGTTCTGACCTGAGCCCAACATGCAGGGGTATACCCAGAACCGTCTGTGACAGGTTTCAGAGAACCCTCTCTGGAGGTTGTATCCAGAACCATTCCACCTTCTTGGGGTGCTAAAAAGGATCTATCCAAGGGGTTCTCCTGAGAGCTTTTTTTTTTTTTTTATTTAAAGGGTTTTCTTTAGAACCCAGGGCTTCAGCTGAGAACCCTTTTGTTTACCAAGGCTTTTATCTAGAACACACTCAAGGGGTTCTACTGGTATTTTAAGGGTTTCCTCTAGAACCCACCCAAGGGGTCTACCAAGATTTTTTTCATATTCCAAGGGTTTTATCTAGAACCCACCAGGGCGGTTCTACCAGTAACCCTTCAATATTTCAAGGGTTTTATTTAAAACTCACTAGAGACTGAGAACCTTTCCATATTCCAAGGTTTTTATCTCAAACCCACTCAGGGGGTTCTACCCAAAACCCTTTTTCTATTACAGTGGTTTCATCTAGAACCCACCAAGTGGGGTTGATTGAGAACCCTTTTATTTTACAAGACCTTTAGCTAGAACACACTCAGGAGGTTCTACTGAGAACTTTTTTTCCCCCAAGGGTTTTATCTCAAAACCACGCAGGGGGTTCTACCAAGCACCCTTTTCTATTTCAGTGGTTTCATCTAGAACCCACCCTGGGGGTCTACCAAGAACTTTTTCATATTCTAAGTGTTTTATCTAGAACCCATCAAGGAAGTTTTACTAAGAACTTTTTCGTATTTCCAGGTTTATATCTAGAACCCACCAATGGGGTACAATGGAGAACCTTTTTTAAATTCCAAGGAGTTTTATCTAGAGCACACCTGGGGATTTGTGGGTAAAAGGGTTCTCAATTAAACCCTTAGTCTTACATAGAACCCCAAAAAGATTTCTTGAGAACCAAAGGCTCTGGGCAGAAACTCATCCCCTCAGGAAGAACCCTTTTGGAACCCTTATCTTTGAGAGTGTTAGATAGATGCTTTGTTATGTTAGGGCTTTAGTACCACCTCTAAATCATTTGATAGCGATGTAGCAGGAACAGAGATAATTATTGATGTTGTATCTCGCCGTTTAATGGCGTGGCACCGACACATGTAGCTCAATGAGTCGCAAAGGACCCTCGCTCTTTTATTCCTTCCTGCTTGCGCGTGCTTTTATTAGATTTTGCAGAACCCTCTGCTTTTGTATGTTTCTCTTTTGCATGTTTGTATGATTCTCTTTTATCTATTTTTACTCCGTCTTCTCTTGTCCCTCGGCTTCCTCTCATTACAGAGTTTAGAGAACATTTTTTTTTTCCTTCCCCGCATTGCCACACGGTGCAGTTGCATTTAAGCCATTAGTCTTAAAATGTGTTTGTGTCAGTGCATGGCCTGTTGTTGTTCTGCCGCCTCCTCCTCTTCCTCCTCCTCTGCTTTTTCTAAGGCTGATGTGTCTTTCATTACCGGGGTCTGACAGCGCTGAGCCGAGTGGACGTCTGTTTGTCACCCTCTAATGGGGCTTGGCAGCCTACAAGGTGTGCACAACACCTCAGAGAGAGTGGCCTTCTCCTTCTGTCTCCCTCAGCGGAGGAAAAGACCAATAACACTACCTCGCGCATTCAGTCCACTGTTCAATTTCACTTCACGTCCGCGTCAGTGCTGCGAATTGGATCAGGCACCTATGGACAAATTCCACGTCCAGTTGACTTGATGGGAATTGACCAAACCTTGCCAGGATCTCACACGGTGCTGGCTTTGATCCCGCTGCAGCTGTCAATTGCAATATACAGTTTAGAAGTAAGGCTATCTAATCCATTTTGAGTAAATCCTGCTTTTTGGTGTCAGCCTATCGACCTGCTCTCCGCTGTACTGTTGCTTATCTGTCTCTCCTGAGCAAATGTTTTCATTTGATGGATTCCCAGACAGACTCATATTAAGGCCATGGACCACCATTTGATAAGATTTCATTGGATCCAAATAGAAAATCTTGGCTTGGATTTGGTATTGTATTGTATTGTGGGGCCTTAATGTTTTCTTACACATCTGCCAGAAAAGAAAACATATGGATTTCCCGATGGAGTCCTCCAGTTTAAGCACCTGTGGAACAGAAGGCCAATTTTGTCTTGTGTTTTAGCGGGATTGGTTTTCCAGCTCCTCAGGAACATATCCTACTCTCTTCGGCTTGAATCGCCATGTTTACTCTGCTTCCCCACCATTTTGAGGTGAATGTACAGATAGGATACCATCTGAACCAGACCTAGACAAAAACTAGAGGGGAACAGAGCTCCGACAGGGCCGAATGCCCCATGTAACAAAATTAAAATGATTGCACCCACTCCTTGTTTCAAGGTATCGATTAAGCTCATTTATTTTCATTTTATGCAGGGTTGCACAGTGAAAGTGGTGGCGCCCCTATAAGTAGTTTTTGACCTATATTCATTCAGATTTGTTTGTTTGGAAATATACACTCATTTTGAATTTCATGCCTGCAAAAGGTTTCAAATACGTTAGGACAGGGTCGTGTTTGCTACTGTGATGCATCACCTTTTCTTTTAACAGAACTTAACTTCAGATGTCCTCAGTTTGGGAACTGAGGACATTTGAAGTTCTTGAACAAAGGAACACTTCACACATCTTTTAGATGAGACAGGTGCGTAGGAGAGAGGCGAGTAGACCAAAAAGTTGCAAAAGCACTCCCGCACACTGTGTAGCTCGCAATATACCGTTTATTTGCGAAGTTTCAGTACTTTGAAGTTTTGAAAGTGAAATTCTTAACTACTGTTAAATGACTTTTGGACTGGTCTCCAGGCAGGCCAGTCCTAGTACCCGATCTCTTTACTACAAAACCTGTAGAACAAGGTGACATGGCGTTGTCATGCTGAAATAAGCAGCAACATCTGCAAAAAAGATGGATGGATGGTAGGGATGCACCAATACTGATACCAGCATCAGGTATTAGTTCAATACTGTCCTCACGTACTTATACTCATAAAACTACTCTTAATAAGGAGCACAAAATTATTATCATATCATCACAGATTCTGGCATTTGAACTTTGGTAACACTCTGGATGGTCCTTCTCCTCTTTAACGTGGAGGACAGGACACCAATGATTTCCAAGAACAATTTGAAATGTGGACTTGTTGGCCACACTTCCATTTTCCAGCAGTGCGTCTCAGATGAGCTCGGGGCCAGAGAAGTTTGCGGCGTGTCTGGATGATGATGGCTGTGACGTTACATTAAACAATCTGAACTTGCATTTATAGATGCAGACACAGATTCTTAGTCAAACCTTCTGTACCAGCAGCCCTTTCACATTTCTGTTCTTTAATTCAATGTCACCATAAAAAATTAGATTATTCTCACCAGAAAATTGTCAGCGGTGGTTATTTGATCAAAAATAACCCAGGTTTAAGATTTTGTGACAAGCCACCTCCTGTGGCCATCCAAATAATGACTTTCCTCTTTCAGAGGCAAAGATTGAAGCTCAGTAACAGATGTTGCTGCAGCGCCACAAAGAAAGAAGTCAGAGTTTCTATTAATCATGACCGTGATCTTTTCCTTGATCCATCCGGGGTAGTTGTGTGCACATCGTGTCCAGGTGCAGGGTTACAGATTCAATGATGGAAAAAAAAAGATTTAGTCAGAGACTGTACAGCAGAAAATGGTAACACTAGTTGGTTTTGGTAATTACCAGCAAATGACACTGTCCTGCCAACATGGTGCCAGATCGCAAATGCTCGTATGTTTCACTTTGGAAGGCTGTAACGTCTATTTTGGCAATTAAATTAGAAGACTTGTTAAAAGGAGTGTGACTTTGACATCTGATACGGCCACTTCTCCTTCCAGCTTCTTCAACACATCTTCATTGGTCACTTATTTTTGCATTTGGTGGCTCATTAGACTTGATATCAAATAGAAAATATGTGTATTGTGTGGGTTATATCATTGTTCTCACCTGCTGCTCGCCCACAAGTAGTTCATTTCTACCTGTGTCTGTGAATTTATACAGAACTAAATATGTTTTTAGCCGTTACACAACTTTTTTTGTGGGTTAAATGAGGCTCCCTGACCCAGTGCAGGACTCTGGTGACAGGTGTTTGTTTTGTCGTTTATATTAGAGGGCTTGTTAAAAGAGCGTGACTTTGACATCAGTTATCAAGCACATCTTTTTGCCAACATAAGTAACTTTCAGATTCATTATATGCATCCTTTTATGAATTATGTAGAGCTTGTCAAGAATTCTGCTTGATGGAGCTTAAAAGTACATATACTTTAATAAATATTCAGCAGCCTTTCCAAAGATATCGTGTCAGAACCTTGGCAGTCCGAGATCCAATGTTTTAGAGGACATTGTTCAGTCATTGTGTCAAATCCAGCACAGGTCAAACAATAAAAAGATAGAAAAACTGGAAGGAGAGGAGGAGAAATCATAGAAAATGGAATAATGCTGATGGAGAAGGAATAATAGGAGGCAAAGAAAGAAAGTGAAATTATTAGAAGGGCATCAGGAGATGGAAATGGCAGAGCATTGGGTGAAAGAGAGAATAGATCTAAATCCTCTCTTTTTATTCCTGACTGTCAGAGCGCCACAATGAGTGGCCTGTAGCCTACGTTAACACACATTCAGACCAAAGCCCACATCGTCTTATTAATCCACTGCCTTAATTTGATCCCACAAAGGAGGGAGGAGGTGGAGGGAAGGAGGAGAGGATGCGGATGAGGGGTTGAAACATGATGTGGGAGTCAGAAACCTGCTTTTTCTCCGCTTGTGGAGATGAAAGGTTAAAAAGCCCAATAGATCTCTCCGTATTTAAATGCACCTCTGCGCACGCGTGTGTGTGTGCAGTTCTCTGTGTGCGTGTGTATGTGTGTACGCTGATGCATTCGTGTGTTTATCTGCGTGCAGAGTGTGTTAGGACGGGGAAACGCTGGCTAATAACAAGATGTTCCTTTGAAAATCGCGGCGCATTCATCCTGGTGTGTTCTTTCAGGCGAGCGGCACAGGGCGAAATGTCAAACATTAGAAATAAACAGCCTTGTCATGACAACTCTTGACGGGGAGAACAATGCCGGAGAGAAAGTGAGAGTGGAGGAAAGAGTGATAGATGTATGTAGCGGGATGGAAATAGAAAGGGATGGAGAAAAAAAAAGGGAGGAAGAGGGAAGATGAAAACACTTCCTCTTTTCTGCTCTTCCCTCTGAGTCAGCCTGCCAGTCCCTCCTTCCAAAGCTGCTGAATCTCATTTCTGTTTTTTTTTCTTTCACCATCTTATTGTCTCTTTCTCTCTGAATCTTTTTTTTTTCTTGACTAACACCATGGAGAAACCTCCTGGTGTCTCACTCGGCTGTTTAACAATCCACACATCATTAGCGGCTGGCTAGGTTTCCTTTTATTTCTTTTGATTTGTGTCTCTGATCTGCGGCTCACAATGCTTTCCTGATGAACAGCAACGATTTTGGGATAATTTTTTTGGTTTATTAGCATGTATGAAGTGCATCCGCCCTACAAAGGAGGATTCATATGTCATTTCTGTAATGTGCACAGCTCAGTTTTTTTTAATTTATGAATTTCAGCGAGTCTCTCTTCAAGCTGAACAACAGAGAGACAGATTGTAGTGGCGATGTTATCTGGAGACGAATCCTGGGGCTGCTCCATAGGCAGCACATAATTGAACAACTCTTAGGACACGCCAGGCATTGTGTTTTTACTGGGATGTGCTGGGGACAATTTCTCCATCACAGCTGGAAGTCCTAGATTCAAATAAAAGCATAATTTGAAAGTCATGTCTCAGACAATAGTTCTATAAATCAACACAGTCCATTTCTAATTAGTTTTAATGCAGCTTCTCTTCAAGTTAGGGGAGACCTGGGGCAATTGTAACATTTTGCTTCATAACTCACAAGCAACTTTAAATACCAGGTCATGTTTTGATATTGGAGCCATACATACATGCACAAATTAATAATACAAGTGATATGTTTTCACAGGGAAGGACGAGACAATAATGTTAAAGGACAAATATGCAAAAATTCCACGTCCAAAAATTAGTCCTGCAGTCCAGATATTGAGTGGGAGTCTATGAGTCCTCCACTTTAAGCTCATAAGATGTCAGTTATATGTCAATGTAAAGTTCAGCTTGTTTTACTGAAAACAAAAGTCAACTCAGCCTTAATTTTGACTAATTAACAATAACACAAGTTTCGGGCCGAAATAAGAATTTTAACAGAGAACGTCCTGGCTACTGTTGTTGTCTGAGAAGCAAGAATTTCAACTCAGCATATTTCCTTGATTTCTGATGACATATCATGGTCATTTTGTGATTTATACCATTAAATATGTTTCATAATTCTCCCATAAATTTAGTCCAAGTGTTCCAATGTCCCCCTTGGTGGTGTAACAGAGGTAGGGACAGTTGTAACACAAAAAAAAATAAGTCACTTTAACCCACTTTATCTCATATTAGTGCTGTTGTATCTAATAATGTTAATTAAAGTTTAAATTCTTGTCGATGTCAGACATCTCATGCATTCAAAGCAGAAGTCTGTTTCTATCTTTTCTCTGTTTATAGAGTCCAACCATTATATTGGTCGACTGGTATTATTGGTCCAAAATTGGCGAATCACCACACCATACAATCTAATCTGATGATCAGTTTGACTGAAAACTGGTCATCAGATGCTTTCAGAGAGGCTGAGCAAATACAGTAAACTTTTTTGATCTCATATTTAATGTATGAAATAACTGTGAATTAAAACTCCTAAACTGATGATCTATCATGTGTGATTTAATCACATAAAGTCATAGTGACTTGATCATTTGTTAGTGGTGAGTAACAGGATTTCATGATACATCCTGCATTAATTCAAGCATTAAATCATCATGAGTCATGCATTATTTAAGCATGTCTTAAGTACGTGATTTGTACCCTTTATGCAAAGAAAATAAAAAATAAACCACCTCACACTCAACTGACTTTACTGTGACGTTATTAAGAGCGAACAGTGTGTTTCGCCTGTGGCTTCTTCAGGTTTGCTCACTAACCGCGCATACAGAGCATATATTTAATCTGTTTATGTTGTTTTTTATTTATAGCTATTTACAGTTTTTATCTGCCTCCGTTCTCTTTATTTATATATTCTGTATATTTTACACTGTATAAGGACTATCAGCTGATATGGATATTGCAATTTATTTACTCTCTGATTTTGGTTTGGCATCAGCCCGGTAAATCCAGCAACAGTCGGGCCAATACGGACCAATTATTAAACAGGCTGTTAAAAAAAAAAGAAAAAATCCCTCCTCTCACGTTTTAAGTTGAATTGATTCCCTGACCTTGAAAACATACCTTTAGGATTTAAAATCAAGTCTCTATCTCGAGCAGCTCCATGATTAAAGATAAAAACAATAATTGTGTAACAGCAGAAATCTCAGATCCGGATCACCACCAAAATCTAATCGACAGTTCCTTTGCCCAAGGCCAATCTGTTCTCCAAATTTCATGGCAGATTTCCTGACAGATAGACAGACTGAATATCTAACATGGTGTTTTGAAGCACCAGGCATACAAAGTGATGTTGATGGGTGAAAGGAGAAGAGACTTTAGAGCTCAATATGTCTCTGCTGCTGATTAATATGTTTCTGAACACCTGAAATACTCCCAGAACGAAACCTGGAAACACTCAGAATTAAACCTGGGAAAAATCTCGACCGCAAGTCGAATCCATTACTGTGCTGATGTTTATTTAGCCGTACTGGCTACTGGGCAACAGTTTATTTGAAAGCGTGTTTGCATAAGACTGTTATTACACTGTCAAAACCATGTCAT
This sequence comes from Lutjanus erythropterus, assembly GCF_056507025.1. NCBI lineage: Eukaryota > Metazoa > Chordata > Actinopteri > Lutjaniformes > Lutjanidae > Lutjanus > Lutjanus erythropterus. The sequence continues at coordinate 25,802,957 of NC_139338.1, read as the reverse complement.
GACCTCTTTCATGAACATAAAGGAGTCTGTCATTTTTAATGCAGTAAAGTTAATATTGTTTAAGATGTCTTTGTCACAACAACTTGACGTTATCAAACTTAAAGAAGCTGTTGTGTTTTAACATGACGTTATACTGACACCACTCGTTTTGACACTGGCTGTCATAAGACTGTCATGCTGTGAATATTTCCCTTGACCTCAAAGAAAGTGGTACATTTTGTACTCGTCATTACACTTTATTACACTGCCAAATGCTTTTGTTACAGTGGCATTAATAATTTCCTGGACTTAAACTAAAGTGGTAGCAATTGGACTTGTCATAAAGGTGTCATTAAATGTTATAAGGCCAGTTTGACGACAGAGTACAGTACCAAGGTGATTTAGCTTACAGAGTTACCTCATGGACGGACAGCGGTTAGTGTTAGCTAGTTTCCTTGTTGCTAAAGTAGGCTAACCGCTGTCTGCTGTTACCTGTAACTGGCGTTAGCTTGTTAGCTCAGTTAGCCATGGAGCTAGCCATCTAATAAGCTGTCTTAGGATCCAAAACAAGGAGATGATTCCAGCAAGAAAACCACCTCGGTACTGTGTTCCCTGACGTAAAACTGGCCACTGTTGGTCTTTGGAGGTTGTGTTTGGTCCCGGGATGGTCCAGACTAAGCTGGACGCTGATGGTGCCAGCATGGCAGGAGGACTGTGCCGATCTGTACTGAGCATGTGCAGATCTCAACAGAGAGGAGAAGCGAGTAGGATTGGTCACTCCTTAGCTAGAGCTGCACAAGCGCAGTATGTCATCGTAGGGGAGAATTTGCAATGAAATACCACAATGTGTTAGAGTTACTGTTGAGTGATAAATTAAAAAGAAAATTTGCTAAAAGAAGTTGAGTGAGGCAAATGTGAAAGTGCCTTAAACCTGCATTCTTTTTAAGGGCCAGCAGGGTGCACCTCCGCAGAGAGCAAATAGAAGTTGTCCTAAAACAAATAAATGTCAATCAATGTCAACTGTGCATTAAAAATGACACAGTAGACATATCATGCACATCCCCTCAAGTGAAGAGTAAAGTGTCTAAAAATAATCATCTGTGCTGTATGCATGTTTGTACTCGAGAGACCTCTATGCTGAGGTAAAATTAGTAAAAACAAAAGATGCATTTATCCTAATGTCACCCCACACTGGAGTAAAGCGTGTAACAGCTGAACAAAAAGCTGCAGACAGCTCACCTTATCTGTAGTAATGACGTCAGTATATCAAGGCTCGTTGTGGCCAGTAGATTAATGAACAGTCATTACCAGTTGTCAGAGCGGTGTGTCCACTTCACTTTAAGTGTTTTCAGTGATGGACCTTCCTTTCAGCACCGGGAGGTTTTACAAATTGCTCACTGCCAAAAACAAAAAAAAAAAAAGCCAAATTACTCACAACTACATTCTGTTCACAATAAAAAAGAAAAAAAAAACAGCCCACTCTGCCTGGGAATCATATTCATATTGGACTATTCTGCAGTTTCCACGCAGCACCAGTGTAGGCAGTAGTGTCTCCTTTATTTAGCAGTGATGGGTTTTCATAAGAACAACGATTTCTGACCCTGACTATGTAGTTTCAGTTGCTTAACACTCACCATGAGCTGTTGATATATTGTGATGCAGTGTTTATGTGAGTGTGTTATCTTGTGGTTGATGCTGTGATGTCCCTCATCATGTCTAGACTGCAGATCGAAGGCAAATGGCTGCATTTATACAGCACTTTGATCCAAACAGGTTTACAAACAGAAAACTTAAAACTTATTTCATCCATTCATATATCCATCAGGGGTGGAGGAAATATTTGATTCTTCGATGCATTGCGATGCGGACGTCCTGAACCGATTCATAAAAGTCTAAAATCGATTTTCTAAATGCCAATTAACGTGATGTTGAGGGAGGGACCTCAGCTGCGAGGGCAGCGCACACTCGAGTTATCAGTGGTTATCGAGGAGATGGACGTCATCTTCTCAAAAGGCAGCGTGTGCAATCGTGTTTTAATTTAGTGTCTAAATAATTGCATTTGCGAGATGAAGGTGGAGTGTATTGTGAATATGATTTACCATCGCTTACACACATTAAGTCGTCAGCTGTAACAAACGAGAGCGGCTGAGCAACATACACTGCAACATTTAACAACTTCAATTTCTGTACCTGGACACCAAGGTCTTTCCTCAGTGGTGGCTGTGGACTGTAGGATTCTTTAAAATCAATTCATTCATTAGTTAAAGCAGTTAACTTTAAGGGAAAAAAAATAAAAAAGGCTGCATTTAGTTGCCGGTTATGTTTCATATTGTATTTCAGGGAAAGTAATGGAGCAAGAGACTGAAAACTGTAAACCTAAACTAGACTGCTTCTTGAGTTTTGATGAGGATAACTAAACATGAGCAGCTGCAGATACATAAAATCCAACCAGCACCCCATGGCTTAAAAATTAAAGAATCATTTTATTATTGAATCGTCGCCCTCTGAATGGTAATCAAACTGTGAGGTACCCAGAGATTCTTACCTCTACTATTCATATATATTTAATATGCTTGTGAGTCATGCTTTTATCCATGGTTCAGTGTTGGTCAGTTGGCCTGTCTGTTAACTGGTTCAGTCCAGACTGACGTATCTCAACAGTGATCTGATGAATTTTTGTGCATTCATTGAAACCTATTGGTTTGGTGATCCCCGGACCTTTTTGGAACTGGTGTGGTGCCTGTACAAAAACCTGCCTGTGGAACAGGCTAATTGCTTGGCCTCCTGTATCGCTGCATCCTGAGAAAGACGACTGCCACGAGTAGCCGCGTCCCCGAGCGATGCTGCTGTAAATATGTCATTTGGGTGCAAAAGCTCAAATGAACATTTTCTTTCATCTGTTCTTGAATGTGCTGTGGTGTCCTGAGCGATGCACGGGGAGCCGTACCTGCATGATGTTCGGCGGTGTAACAGTTAACAGGGGTCCCCTCTTAATATGCTACACAGTGTGCACCTCTGGCAGGTGTAACTGATAAAAAGATAAAAATGTCCCATAAATCCCAAGAGTCTGCACTCGACACAGCATTTCCTTTTGTCCTTAAAACACCGACCTAGTATGAAGCCGTCCATTTTAGTCTGATGCGTCAAAAGCTACTGAATGGGTTACCATGGAATTTGGTACAGACATTCATGTTGCCCCTAGGAAGAATTACAATAATTGTGGTAAATCTTTTAGTAAGACACAAGCGTTTAAAAATGAGGACTGCAGCCCAAATAACAGGTTGGACTCATAGAAGGTGGAGCTGGTAGGTTGAGTCCTTATCAAAAACAATAACAAGAGGAATAATCTTTATTTATAGAGAACTTTTCAAACTTCACATTACAAAGTGCTTCACACAGGCGGCAAAATAACAAAGAGGTTCGGAGGTCAGATAAAACAGATAAAATAGTTCAGTGTGAAATGGCAAGAATAGGAAAATAAAAACATTTTAAATCAGGAAAAGCTCTCTGATAAAAGAAGGGATTTAAAAGAGATCACTGACTCGGCTGACCTGATTGTTCCAGAGTCTCTAATAATAAATAATTCTGAACCGGCATTGGACATTTAAAAGAGGACATACTGACCATAATGTTGTTGTCAAAGAAGACGGTTTTTCAACTGAGGATCTTTCCTTAATCTCTGAGGACGTATCATGATCATTTTATCATTAAGTACAATAAAAATCGTACAACTTTCTCCTTTAAGGTTTCGTCTGGCATCATAATTACATCAAAATTTCACTTTCAGTGACCAAATATCTGCAAAACCCATTGCATTCCCACCAGACTCAACTGTAAATTGTGTTTATTATTATTATTATTATACTGTATAGTTAGTAAATGTTAACATAATAACAACCTAAACTAATAAGGATGAACATGGTTAACATCTATTTGTTTAAAGCTGTAATACATATTATTTCTGTATTAAAATGTCTAAAAATGTTATATATTTTATTGAGTTATGCGCTTAAATTATCCCAAATATTTCCAACAAAGTTCAAACTCAGAGAAATCCATAATTTATCTAAAACATTGATGCATTTCCCATTAGCCGCTAGATGCTACAACACTATGGAAAATACTGGGATAAATACATCACAAAGTGAGAAAAGGACTACTATGCTACTTCAAGACATCATCAAACTACGTGTTTTGTTATTGTTGCACCTCTGCGCTTCACGGAACGACCAGCATGGCTGTAGACTAAGTGACGTGAAACTGTTTTTAATGTATGTGTCCACACAGGAAGTGATTTTCCTCTTGGGAATAACAAAGTTCATCAATCAATACCCTAACCTTCCAGGCCACGCGTGAATATTGTCAGACTATGACCTTTACAAATCATTTATTGAACATTCATTTGCATCTTCACTGAAATTAATCTTTGATTCTGAAATCAGCTTTTGGGCTGGCGAATGAGTTGTTCAGAACATCTGTAACATCTGGTTGAAGCCAGGTCTGTGGGACGTTCTGCTCCTAACATGAAGCAACATTCAGTGAAATTTTCAGTCTCTTCTGCTCTGTAATCATCAAAGCTGGATCTCTAAAACACAGTCGGAAAGGAAAGCTTGGCCATTTCTGTTTTTGGTGTTTTTGCCACTAGAAGACAGATTGGCAGAAGGAATGTGGGCTCTGTTGGATAACATTACCTCCCAAAGAGCTGGACGTAGTTGAATTCCAACATGAAGAAGCTCGGTACTGTGGGCTGGCTTTAAAAAATAAAAAATAAATCTTCAGAATGAGCGGATCAGTCTTCTAATTTTTGACAATACTACTGACCTGCCTTCAATCAACGTAGTCCGACTGTTCAAACAGTTTGTTTAAACACAGGTGCTTTCAAATCCCTGAAAAACTTGTCATATTCCTTTATCTCATCATCTGGGCTTGTTTTGGTGTTGGTAGCATGTCTTGGAGGGTTCCAGGCTCCTGTTTGGCACCGTATTTATTTCCAAGTATGATTAGGACGGGAAGCGGCTGCAGCCCTGGAAAGCGAGTTCCCTTTTCCCGCTGCACGCCACCTGGGACGTCAGTTCTGATTGTTCCAAAGTGACACCCAGCACCCAGATTCTGCCATCACTTGTAGGTGCTCGCAATAACACTCTCCCCACAGTTCCCCCTCCTCCCTCGCGCCCTCCCATCCCGTCTCTCCATTCTTTTCGTCTATTCAGCTGCCTGTCTGGAGCGGTGACTGGTTCATCCTCATTTGCTCCACTCATATCCCCAGACTTGACATCGCCGAGCAGCCGCCGCTGTCTCCTCTCTGCCTCTCCTGCACTTGATTGTTTTTGTGCCTAATCTTTTTGTTATTGTGGATTATCGTTGGTTCATTGGGGTGACCGTTGCTGGCAGATTTATGCATCTTGAATTAAAAATCCAGCCCTCCTCTGAGTCATTGCTCTGGCAAACTGGAACACATAGACGTCAAGACATAAATTTAAGATCTCGCCACACAATCATCATGCTTAGACGTTTTTTTAGTTAGTAATCCAGTGATTGTTTCTGTACCTCCATAGGAACTACTGGTTCTTAATACGGACTTACATGGTGCAGATTCCTTCACATTTCCTGTGGTGTCAGCATTCAAAACATCAAAGAACAACAAAGAACAACAGCTAAGAAAAACACAATACTGACAAATTATTCTTTTTATATAATTAAATATTTTGCAGAACCATTTCTTATTCTTATGGCTGAAATACTATATATAATAATATATTTCACTGTAGCCTACCGTATCCTGACAGTACAGGAACAGTACAGAACAGTAATGTCTCGAGCTGCCCCCTGAAAGTCAAAGATTTGAATCAGTCAAGAAGCGTCAAGTTGAGCAATCGTGTTTGTCTTTTTGTCAGTCGCTGTGTAAAAAATTTAATTGATGTTTAGAGCTGGGAAGTTGTACAGGATGTGTCCAGCATGCTAACATTAGCAATTAGCATGCTAGCAGCTATCGTCTGCATGCTAGTATTAGCGATTAGCACGCTAGCTAGCTAAATAGACATTGTATGCAACTGTATTGTTTAAATTTTTTGTTTAATAACGGAAATGGATGCACTTACATTTATCTTTGTTGCGTCCACAGTATGTGTGTCTTATTCTGGATTCGCAAAATCACGCGAGAATCCATCTCGTCGGGCTTCAAGTTATCCGGTTGTGTCCACACTGAAAGTGGTGCAGTCAATCAGCGTCCTAGGAGGGACCACTGGCAGCTATGGTCCTGGTTTCTGAATGGCACTGAAGGCTCTGTTGACCAGCTTTGGCAAGAGTTTGACCTGACCGGTTGAAGTTAGCCTGTGTTTGACGTGATAGACAGATGGTTCATCCAATCGCCTGCCAAATGTTACTTTGAAAGTGCCCGCCCTTTTCCAAACAGTTTCTAGGGATGACTTCCCTGATGGTTCTGTGTAGCAAACCATCTGGCACATCAGGTTAACTTTGCATAACCCAGGTCTAACATAGGAAGCTGTTAATGAGTGAAAACCAAGCAAAAACAGTCAAGGGTTTGAAGATCCATGTAAGATACAGATTCAGAGATAAGAGGAAGGTAAGGTGTGGAAAAGTAGTTCCAGGGGAGATTTTGATTGGCCCGTTCCTCCCCAGGTTTTAATCTGCCTGATCTGTAATTAGTGGCAACTGTGTCACAGCTAGACCTGCTTAGAGAAACAAGATGGGGCTAGAACGCACACACACAGAGACACACAAAGGGAAATATAAAGGAACATACACGCGGAGACATAAAGGACATGAAACATGCATGTATGGACTCTTCACAAACATAAACATATAGGCACACGGGGCTCGAGAAAACAGGAGACGCACATAAAGAAACTCAAGGCTGTGCACAGAGGATTCTCACACACAGTTTAGGGAGACCAAACACTCCATCAGCAGCACACAGGGTTGAAAGCGCGTCTTTCCTCTGAAGCAGATAAAATGAAAATATTACAGCACATTCCAGAAATCCACTGAGGGACAAACTCCCACGTTATGCTTTTATATCCGCTCTGCCTTCTGTAAACACTTAGAAGCTTTCCTCAAAAATCACCCATCGACACATATTCACTTACCGCTGCATCTCTCTGCTTTTCCTCTGCAGCGGATCTTATGGTGTCTTGCTAGCCTCGGGCTACATGCTGCTCCTGATTGCTACGCACCCGGACTAACGGCACATCAAAAGTGGCCCCCGCATAGGGTTTATATGTGTTTATGTGTGTGTGTGCATGTGTGTACGTGTGTGTGTGTGTGTGTCTAACATAGGTCATTTCGGTTCTTTTTCACAGATTAAAAGGCTGAAGACAAATGAAGAACAACCAAGTAATCTCTCCCTCTCTGTCTCCGCGGGGTGTGATTTAATAAGACTGATTCTCATAATACATGACTGAAGAGGTTTTATGCATTTTTACACTTTTACTGCCAGTGACAACTCGGGACTGCTTCGTTAAATTTTAATGTCTGTGTCATTTCTGTACATATGTTTGCATAATATGTTTGAGTCATAGAGGACCCATAGCAATATTAACCGTTTTCAGTGATTGATTTGAGTTGATTTGTATTGATTCTAACCTTCGTCATAACAGATGTCTGGTCACGTGGATTTGGTCGAAAAATAATCACAATTTCACAGAGCAGAAATATGTATTTTATTGTTTCCTGGCCTGTCAATCAACTGGTACCCCTTAATTAATTGTCTCCACCTTGTTTTGAAACAACTCATTTAGTCCACCTTAAACCTGTATTAGATACCACTGATATATTTTTAGTTTTAGCTGGTTTGAAAATGACTTATTCCATCTTAAATCTGTCTTGATTACCACACCTCCAACATGTGTTGGGAACTACTGATTTTGCCCAGATAAGCCCAACTAAAACCTGTTTTTTTAACTAGTGAAAGCACAGATTTACTTGTTTGGGGAATTACTGACTTAGTCCACCTCAAAGCTTCTTTTTCAGCCCCTGGTTTAGTCCCCATTTAATCTGTTTTGATGCCATACCATGAACTTTTTTGGGAATCAGTCAACCTGTTTTGGGATCTACTAACTGAGAACTTTTGTTTTAGCCCACCTTAAACCTTTTTTGGGAACCAAGATTCAGTCCACCTAAAACCTCTTGAGAACCCCAAATCTAAATCCCAAATCCTTCTTAAACTTTCTGGGAACCATCGTTTTAGTCTAATCAGGAACCAACCACACATTCAGTCCAACTTCATCTTCTTGGTATCCACTGATCAAAACCTGTTTTGGGAACCACCAGCCTCATCTTGAGAACCATTGATTTAGTCCAACCTAAACCTATTTTTGGAACCATCAATTTAGTCCACTTGAAACTTCTTGGGATACACTGATTTATTTCACCTTGAACCTGTTTTGGGAACCATCAATTTAATCCACCTTAAACTTGCCTGAAACCACTGATTTAGTCCATTTAGTCCTCTCAGGAACCAACCACTGGTTTAGTTCACTGAGCCACTGATTTACTCCACCTTTTTGGTTGTGTTCTAGAGTAGGAGTAGCAAACAAACAAGACAACGCCGTGTTTTGTAAAATTCTCTTTGCTCCATGTTTTCCCTTCCTGCTTCTTTTCCCCAGCGGTTCTGTCTTTATGTAGTCAGACAAAAACCCATTCTACGTCATTTTAACATTTCAGTTTCTCCGAGTGGAAACAGATCTTGACCTCAGCCAAGCGGAGCGGCAGCAGCAGCCCCGGGCGGGCGTCACGTACACGGTCTTGTGAGTCTGTTCAGAATGCATCTGTAGTGTGGAAGGAGAAGGTGTGAAATCATGATACACTTTCAACGAGTGAGTGGAATTTGTTCGTTTTGTCACGCACACACACAAAGTTGCACAGTGATTTTTTCCACTTTGTTTATCTCACGCTGTGAAGGCATGTTTCATGGGAAGAGTGCGAACGTTGCACCTGTCAGTCCCTGATTGGCAAGCCATGTTTTCAGTGCAGAACACACGCATTCACACGTACATGTACACACACACACAAACACATGCCACCTATCTTCATAAACTCAAAGAAACTGCCAGAGTTGTTTTCCTGCTAATTGCCTATGCTAATTTTATCTCCAGAGTAGCAGTAAAAGTATTAGTGCAAAGCTTTTCCTGGCGTTTAGATGTTTTTCTATCCCTGATGTCTTGGAAAAAAATAAAAATAAAATAAAAATCTGGCAGAAATTCAGAACCCACAGTAAATCTTGATTCTAAAAACTTGAGTTTCATTCATCAGAATGGTTCATACAGTCAAGGTGATGATTCATTATTTTGCTTCTTCCCTGTCTTTAATTTATTGATTCAGAAGACTCACACACGACTGAAAATAGTGCTTAAATTACATGGACATGAGACGGGTGCTTATAGGCTTTTACACCAACAAAAGCAGCACCGACTCCCTTTATTCCTGCAGACATTAGTGCCTCTGTTTCTTGGCCACAATCACAACCTTTTCACTCCGAAATGCGTCACTCATTGGCTTCAGTGTGACGTCTTAAATTATGTAGTCCAGCCTAAACCTGTCTGGGAACCGGCAATTTAATCCACCTTTAACTTGCTGCTAACCAATTATTTAGTCCATCAAAGCCCTTGTGAACCAACCCCTGGTTTAATCCACCTTAATCATTTTGAAAATGGCTGGCTTGGTCCATCTCAAATCAGTAAGGTGGACTAAATCGACAGTCCCCAAAACAGAATTAAGGTGGACTAAATCAGTGGGTTTTAGGTGGAGTAAACAAAAAAGTTTAAGTTGGACTAAATTGGTAGCTCCAAAAATAGATTTAAGGTGGACAAAATCAGTAATTCCCAAAACACATTTACAGTGTGGTTATCAAAACAGATCTAAGATGGACTAAATCAGAACAAACAGGTTTAAGGTGGTCCCCAAAACACGCTTTAAGTGTGGTTACCAAGACTGATTTAAGGTAAACCAAGACAGTCATTTTCAGAGCAGGTTCAAGGTGGACTAAATCAGTGTTTTTCACTGGTTTACTCAACCTTAAACCTGTTTTGGCAACCATTGATTTAGTCTACTTTAAACTTCTACGACCCAGTAAATTAGTCCAGCCACAACTTACTTTGGGAACCAAAATGGTTGCCAAAACCTGTTTTGAGAACCACTAATTTAGTCCACCTAAGCCTCACAGGAACGGTTCACTCCACCTTAAACTTCTCAAACCCAGTATATTAGTCCAACTACAACTTGAAAACCATGGATTTAATCGACCTTAAACCCGCTTTTGGAGCCACTGGTGTAGTCCACCTTAAATCTGTTTTTGGAACCAGTTACTTGGCCCTCCTAAACCTCTCTGGAACCAACCACAGATACCGTCTCCTTTAAACTTCTTAAGACGAATAACTAAGTCCAGCTTAAATTTAGTTTGGGAACCGTGGATTTAATCCACCTTAAACCTATTTTGGGGGCCATTAATTTAGTCCACTTTAAAGTTGCTTTGGCAATTCCTGATTTAGTCCACCTTAAATATGTTATGAAAATCACACTGTAAATCTGTTTTGGGAATCACTGATTTCATCCACTTTAAACCTATTTTGGGAACGACCAATTTAGTTCACCATAAACTTGTTTAATTCACTTTAAACCTTTTTTTTTTTTTTTTTTTTTTGAACTACTGATTTAGTCCACCTAAACCAGCTATTTTAGTTCACTTTAATTCTGTTTTGACTGTTTGGTCCACCATCGTAAACTTCTTAAACCCAGTAAATTAGTCCAACTATAGCCATGGATTTAATCCACCTTAAACCTGTTTTGAGAACCACCAATTTAATCCACATAAACCTCTTAAGAACAAACCACCGATTTAGTCCACCTTATACTTCTTGGGAACCTTCGCTGTCTTTAATTTTATTGATTCAGACGAGTCACATAAGAGTGAAAATAGTGTTTAAACTACATGTACACGAGGCAGGTGTGTATAGGTTCTTTGACAAAAGCAGCACTGACTCTCTTTTGTTCCCGCAAACATCAGCGCCTCTTTTTCTCGGCTACAATTACAACCTTTTCACTCTGAAACGCGTCACTTATCGGCTTGGGCTGTGACCTCCAATCACAGCGTGACCTTTGAACCCGTGAGCCTGGCGCTGGGATATTCCCATTTGGGTGGCTTGGTATTGACTCAGAGGTTATTGGTTCAGCTAATTGCTATTTGCATAGCTTTATTAGTATCCCAGCACTGCCTCCGTGACATTTCAGTCTTTTCTCCCTTTTCTCTCCCGCTCTGTCTCTCTGGCTCCGTCTTGTTCCTCGCATTCTGGGGAGAGGAATTAGACAGTGTTTGGTGTGTGATTAAGTATTCATGCTTAAAGTAGCGACGGGCAGATCTCAGGAGGGAGAGCCATGGAGGAGGAGAGCAAACATTAATATGCGCTTAATAACTCTTTCTATCTGCTTCCTTGTTTCCTCAGTCTGTCTTTGTCTGTCTGTCTCTGGCTGGGTTTCCCACCACATAGTTTTTGTGAATTATAAAATATTGAATTTGAAAGGATGAATGGAAAAATCTTATGAAATGTTAATGTGTTTTTTTTTAAGGCACAAAGAAGTTATTCAGTAAATATCAATGGGGCACACATTTGCTGAATAGTGACGGAAACAGGCCGACCGTTCAAATAAGTCCATGAAGACTTGGCGGCATTACAGAGTTTTGTTTGTGTCTTAAAGGTAGTTCGACTCCTGAACCAGCAGGATGAATTTGGGGGCGGAACAAGCGGCATCCGCCTGGGTTGAAATATAAGAAGCCAACACAGATACGCCCACTGTTTTTTAAACTCAATATTCAAGTATTTTTACAGTGTGATATTAGTACTTTTGCTTATTTTTTATTTTTGATGTAATATGTTGTGGTTATTACTGTGGAAACACTACCACTTTTGTCCACAGGGGGCTCCAGGGTCAACACAATACAGAAGTTCATTGCCATAGGTTTAAAGTTTAATTTTCTATGTGACTTCTGTCATGTGACGTACGTAACCATGATCTTTTCTTAAACCAGCTGAGTAGTTTTGGTGCCTAAAACTGACTGTTTTACAGTTTTAACCACGTGTTTAATGTCATGTGAGTTAAGTCTCATGAGTTATGCACAGGGTTTGGAGAGTTACTTGAAAAATGTATCCGGATACTGTTACTAATCACTGTTAGTAACTTAATCCCAGTGTCACAATTAAAGTAACTTTTCCCGTTACTTTTGAATTACCTCAGTATAAAACATAGTGAAGCTGTTTAGCCTAATAAAGTGTTTGTAGGGCTGCAACTAACAATTATTTCCATCATCGATTAATCTGTTGATTATTTTCACAATTAATCGATTAGTTGTTTGGTCAATGAAATGCTGATCAAAGCTCAAGATGACGTTTTGCTCCCACCTTAAAAATATTCAGTTTACTGTCAGAAAGGAGCGAAAATATTCATATTTAAGAAGCTGGAATTAGAGGATTTTGACTCAAAACGATTGATCAATCCTCAAAATATATGCAGATTAATTTGATAGTTGATTAATAATAGATTAATCCTTGCAAGGTTTATGTTTGTTGTTAAGTTTATTTGTTTGTCCAGCTGTTCCTTCCTTTGTTTTGCACAACTGATTAATTGATTTAGAGACAATTAATGGTGAAATTTCAGTAAACAGTAAAGTCTGTTTGTGTAGGATTTAAATATTTTTGATTGTTACCAAACTTCTTGCATAGTTTTACAAAAAGACAGCTGTGTTTCCTGACAGAAAACACAGACTACTAAAGTACGTATGCTGTCAGAACAATTAAAAATATGTTGTCCTCTACATACAGTATGTGGGCTGTCAGAATCAGATCGACTTTCCTGACAGAGTTCCTAAAAATAAACTATTAGCCTCGAATGTAGCTGCCGCACTTTTTCACTTCAGCCCACCTGATGGAAAGATGCCAAACGTACTATTCTGCAGCTTTTTCAAAGTTTAGGAAATCGACTTTGACTCTGTTTTATTTGAATTTCCTTCCTCTGTACAGTCTGTCTTGTACCTTTGTCACCCTCTGTACTCCTGTGTCTTTATGGGCCGCTGTATATTTGTACGGTGTACGTGTGTGTGTGTGTGTGTGCGCATGCCATTTCCTGCTCTGTGTCTTTGTGTTTGTCCTGTAGTCTCTCAGCTCACTGAGAGTGCGTGTGTGCGTCTTCGAGAGTGAAATGTCAGTCTCATTTCGCTTTTATTACTTGAGGGACGAAGAGGAGGGCTTTACTCTGTAATCTCAGCCTCCCTGTGGCCGCCGCTCAGCCCCTGACGTACCTGGGAACACACTCGCTGCGGTTACATAGAGGCTTTTAAACACCTTATCCTCAGACTGTTCCATTATAACCGCAAAACATTTTGTTTTGTATGTGCGTTCCTGCTGCGCGCGCCGCTGTGAAACTGCGGGTGAAGGGTGACAAATGGTTCGGTTAAAAGCATCACGAAAAGAGCGTTTGATTGACTGATTGATTGTGATGGATTGGCCTGCGGGGGTGTGGATCAGAATAATGAACACCTTCATGCCCGGGGTGGTTATTCAAAGCACAACTTCTCTTGTAAAAGACCTTTCGTCCAAAACACTTGTCAGGAATTAGCTATGAGGGGAATAATAGCCCTGCGTGTGGTACCGGTAGACGTGTCAGAGTGCAGTTCTTACATTAAATGCAACAATATGTGTATCATGCAAAGGCGTCACTCAGATTTCAGAGATTGTTCCTGCAGGTTTCTCACACTTATAATAATGTTGGAGGTCTGATAGCATTTCTATTTTAGGTCAGGTCAAGGCCTGGGAGACAAAACGGTGGAATATGTTTCAGTGATACACACATGTGATTGAATCTTCAGTAGTTTCATTTAAATGCATTACATACAAACTGCTATGAAGGCATATAACAGATATGCACTGGCTTATAAACACCTTGTCCTTTTATAATTCTGTAACTTCCCAGTTGTGTTCCTCATGTATGGAAGTCCACATATTCAAATTTTGTTCAAAATACGTACATTTCTGGGTCGAAATCCCATTTATCCAAGACATTTTTTTTTTAAATTTACCCGCGTGACGTTATGTAGGTTTCTGCATGATGACATTATTGTAGTGCACTAATATAGCTGTGACGTTTTGTCGTTCAGCTCTTTGAGGTGAGCTCTAAACAAGCTCAGACGTTACACTGGTGGCAGAGATTGGACCTCTTCGGTGCCGTCTCTGCGGTCGCAGAGGTCCCACCAATTGAGTGTCACTCCTGGCACATGTGGACGTGCTTCTAGTGTGGCGGGAAACATGTAGCACACTGTTCGTTAACAGACTTTGCCCTTTAGCTGATTGGATACTCAGCTAACTGTTTAGCGAGAGGCTGGAGGCTTTTGTCCTTTGGCTCTTCAGCGTGAGCTCTAACCAAGCTCAAATGTTACACTATATAAACACTTGAGGTTAAAGGAGCAGCATGTAAAATATGTCCACCTATCAGAGTTAACTCACTACTAATCTCTGTTGCTGTAGCTAGCTGTCGTTAGCTCAGTTAGCTGTGTAGCCAAAGGCCCTGATATGACTGGAGTCTGGCCGGTCCTGCAGCTTTGAGTGCCAGGGGAAAGTTTATTCAATAACATATTTTGTTATTTTGTTGTAATGTGGTTCTGCCTGCCTGTGTCCATTTGGTAAGACTGTAGTTCATGTGTGAAAGAGCGAACAACTTTAATGCGTCTGTAGTTAAAGTGCTCCTAATGTGTTTAAATTTTACCAAAGTGATTCTGATTCTGTGCACAACTTTATTTTAACTTATGTTTTGAAGGTGAGTTGAATTTAAAGCATGTAACATTTTGAAATGAGACCTCCAGTATTTGGAGAAAGTTGCATGTGAAAATAAGTAGCTGCACATCATGAGCCGGGGCTGCAATTAACAATTCAATTGAGGAGTTTTTTTCAGTTTTTAGGATTATTTATTTAGTTTAAAAATTGTGATAAAATACTGAAGGTTACAAATTCTCTGACTCCGAGGTGACGTCTTTGAAGCTAAAATGCACTAATTTCACAATAATATTATAAAAGGAAAACCAAATTTTTGGAACTGAAAGAGAGGTTTGACATTTTGCTTGATGAATTACTTAAATGCTTATTAAATGATAAAATCTGCTGTTAAATTTTCTTTCAATCAGCCAATCAATGAATCATGTCAGTACTTTGTTGAACGTTAATTTGGCTTCCATTCAAGCTGCAGCGTTTTTTTATTTTCTGCTTCTGAGGTAACAAAACTTGATCTCAGCTTAACAATTTAAAAGAGAAAGCTTGCAAAGATGGAAGGAACTACAGGCCGATGCATCGACATGAGCAGCCAGAGCAATAATTTATGTATGTATATTTATGAACATGTTCCAGACAAATAAAAGTCAAGTAAAAAAAAACTAAACATCACATAAAATAACATCCAGTCGAGCTAATCAGGTCAGTAATCTTTTAAAACTTGCCTTATTAAGCACCTCAGTGAGCATAGCTGTCCAGAGGAATTTTTTTTCTAATAATTGTCTTTGTCTTATGAGAAATAAATCAGTCCCATGTGTTTCTCCTGCACCCTCTCCTTAGGGGGAAAAAATCTTTTACTGTGCTCACTGGTGTCTTATTCACAACCGTATGGAGCAACAAGACTGTGATTCGCCCTCTGAGGCAAATTTCAGATCTCAGAGTTTTCTTTCAGATCTCATTGAGATCTTATTTTGAAGTTTTCCTCTGTGTGGGAACTTCTTCCACACTGTGAAGCCTCTATACATTACAGATCTGCACGCTGCATCTGTTCTGAGATTTTGTTTAAGGACATAAAGCCCAGTAGCCCGTCTCTCACATAATTTACGGGTGATTACAGTCATTTTGGCGAAAGAGATATTCTTCCAGAGACTCTCAAACTTTCATTGATATTCTTCTATAGCATGCTGTATTAGCATTTGCTGTTTAATTTAATTCATGCTGCTGTTTTACGGCTGGTTATGGCCTGTCATTGTGTTTTATCTTCCTACCTCTGGGAAACACTTAGTGGAAAAGAACATGCTCCATAAATAAAATTACTATTATTACTGAACCCCAAACGCAGTAATGCTCCGCAGCTACAGGGAGATCTTTCTTTTTTTTTTTTTTTTGTTTCCTGCCGTCCGGTTTCATGTCAAACCTGACTGCCGGCCTCTCCCACACTGAGCCAGCTGTGGTTTGGCTGTCGGTGAATATGTTAGCATGCCAATGAGGCCTATGTACACATCTCAACCTGTGTGTGTGTGTGTGTGTGTGTGTGTGTGTGTGTGTGTGTGTGTGTGTGTGTGTGTGTGTGTGCTGTGTGGGAGGGGAAAAACAGTGCCCTCGACCCTCTATTCCCCTGAGCCTGAGGGAAAAGGTGTTTCTTAAAAACACCAACATGTGTCTGTTAACTCGCAGCTATAGCTGCACAGCGAGAGGTGAGGCGGTCAGTTTCATATCGCTAACGTGTGTGTTTTTTTGTTTTTTTTTACTTGGAGAGGTGGAGGAAAGGGCAGAGAGATGAGGAAGGGGGAGAGGATGAAGGGAAGGGGCAGACGAAATTGAAATAGAAATCCAAGTCAGTGGATAAAGAAACAGGACTCTTCATTTTGCCTTGTTGTGCAACCGTGTATATTTCCCACCCGCCATCGCTCTCTCTCTCTCTCTCTGTGTCTGTGTCTCCCTGCCCCGCGGCGTCCCCACGATGATTGATATGCACCGAGAGCGAAGCTAGCTACAGAGACAGAGAAAATCATGCATAAAAGATGAACGCAGTTTATTGTGTTTTCCTGGGGGCCGAAGGGAGAGCCCAAGTTATGGATTTATGCGGCGTGTGATTGGATGAGAGCCTGGCCCCGTGGGACAGATGTCGAGCAGGGAGGAGAAAGAGGGGCGAAAGGTGGTTTAGCGGTACAGAGCGAGAACTCGTGTCGGACAGGCGTGGATCACTTACAGACAAGTGGCGGGACTCGCCGTCGCCGAGGTCCTGGAGAACTTCCGCAGACCCTCGCTTCACTCTCTGCGATGGAACTTGGCATCGTAATTACATTATAATAGCCCGATGTCACCCCTTCATTCAGCTGTGAGCGCCCAAATGGACTGAGCGGGGGTCTGTGTGAACCCTCGCAAGGGAACATCACCTCGTCGGGTTACGCTGATTAATTGGTTTTCTGATACGGCGGGTCACTACTTATTCAAAATTGGATATCGGCCGGCGTGATGGATGTGATGCAGTTTGTTTGATGACAGTGTTTAATTGATCAATTTCTATGGGAAGCCATTAAACTGAAATCATTCTAATGAGACATTTTGATTGGATTCCACACAAGTACGCTTGAATTTACTTTCCTCTCATCATGGAGAGTTTAAGTGTCCTATTATACTGTATACATGTGGTTAATGAGCAGCCTGCCAAGAATAAAATCATGATGAGAAAACTGGATAATTGGGAACTTTATTCTACACATCAGGACATTTTGATCTAAAGTTTAAAACGGTAGCGTTTTTGCTACATGACAGTGACGTTAATCCCTCCTCTGAGAGTCATTAGCATTAATACCTGACTAATTTCATTCAGAAGTTCAATATGATGATTCCTGCTTGTGTGTGCATGGATGAGGCATCAGTGTTTATTTGGACTAACACGATTTTCCTGTTGCACCAGCAAGAAAGATTGCACAAAGACTCGCCCCTCTAGCTCTACTTTTATCACTGCAATAGACGACTGAGGAGATAATGGCCTCTATCATCGGCTTAGCGCAAAGCGGCGCACAGTTGTCGTTGCTATTTTACGGCCGACGCAGTTGTCATTTTCACACCCAGCGCCAACATTGTGTAGGTAGCAAATGCACTCGCACCTGTCTGTGCATCCATGGGTGTGTTCTTCTTAAAATGATGTGTCTTCAGAGGTAATGCTGGCAAATTGCTATCTTGAGATAGTAGACAGCGACTGTGCCACTGACCAACAAAAAGCTGATTTGAAGTCAACAGTGCAGCATTTTCCTGTCATTCATAGAGCATATTATTTTGATAACATGAATCTACATAGGCGTGTTCACAACATGCACACACTCTGTTTCTAGTGCACTACAGTTAATCCCCAGGTCATAAAAAATCACATTCTCAGTTAATTCATTAATTCATTAATTAAGCTCTCCCCATTTAGAGAAACGCTGTGCGCATTTACAGCAGCTGTAACTTCATTGACTGTTTGCATCCAACATGATTGGTCATGTGTTACTGTTCTGTGTTCTACACACACACACACACACACACACACACACACACACACACACACACACACACACACACACACACACACAGCTGAAGTTCATACAGTGAAATAGTTCGGAGTAAAGCAGGCTTCTATCAAAGCTGTTTAAAAGAATATTTCCCGTTTCCACTGGAGACTTTTTTTGTTTCGCTGCTTAAATATTAATAAAATTTAGAATAATGGCATTACTGCATAAGTGGAAATGTTTAAAATGACTGAAAGCAGCCTCTCTAATCAGTTAATCATTGATAAATTAAGTCGAGCAGGCCAAGCTTTCCAGGCGATTTCTTTATTGTGTGTTATGTTGATGTCCGAGTGTTTTCTTTAACAATTTAATGATTAGAGAGGCTGCCTTCAACAGTTAATGTAGTAACATATCTATGTATGCAGTGATGCTGCTGTGCCTCATGTGTAAATACACACAGCGTCTCCCTTAGGAGACACTTCACCCTATTTCAACCACCTCACTATTAATAAGAATGTTAATCTGTGGATTAATCACAGTGCCCGCCTCACTACAAACACGTCATTTCAGCATTTCTGTTCGCTTCTTTAACTTCCCGAATCCACCATTTAAATAGCAGATGCAGGTGCACCTGGCTCGTTTAAATAGCAAACTGGAAGTGGACGCGCCCTAAAGTCACTTGCAGCCTGCACTTCAGACCATGTGCTATATATTTTCTTAATAGAGCTGAATGAGAATATCTGCTATAGAAGCTGACTTGTCCTTTGTGACATTATACCTGAGCACAATCTCAGGTAAACTTATGACACAGGTTGAGTGCTAATAAAAATACTTTTGATTGCTATCAAGAAACCAATCAGACGGAAAAAGCTGTCTGCCCTCAAAGCCAAGAATAACAGTACGGTATGTCTGACCTTAACACTTCCATGTGAGCAATGTACTGGTAAAAATGGGCCATGTACTGTAGCCCATTATATACGTTATTGAGAGAAAGTGTGTCAACCTTGTCAAACTTCCCCACATGGAGAAAACTTTTGCCTGTTTCTGCGAGAAGACTGGACGACACTGGCACTTATATTTAACAGTACAAAGGCCTAATGGAGCAGGAGGGACCCGGACTCTCTCCGCAGTGGCTCAGCCGACAGTGTTTCACCGCTCATTGTGTATTGTCAGCTTAAGGTTTTTATCATGCGCCATTTGAGGACAAATGATCCAGCAGGAATAGAGGAGTGTCATCTCACAATTTGACTTAAAAGACGTGAGCCTCTGGCAGATTATTGGACATATAAAATTTAATGGGGCACCCTTTTTAACAATTTTTTTTTTTTTTTTTTTTTTTTGGCGTACACATTTTCATAGTGCCACCACCTCTATTAGAGGCTTATAGAGGTGACAGATTGCAAAATTCGCCTTTAACAATACAGAATTTACAAAAAATACCAGCTGTTTGGTTGATATATTAAAAAAATCCTATGTGTATGTATCAGTCCAAAGCCGTGGAGCCCAGTGAGCCTACAAATGAGTAATTTTAGAGAATTATTTGTAAAGTTGATGTCACAAAAAAACCATTTTAGGGGACAATTTATCAGTAAAATCTCATATCAGTTAGTTTATTTCCCCCCTTTGCAGTCGTCTGTTAATATTCCTATGAAAATCAACTTTAATATTTGGTGAATGTGTCCAGCAGGACAAATGCCGTTTCATTATCACCAGCTTATGATTGTGTCCCTGTGCCGTCAGCGAGCGCCGCAGTTATGAAAGTTAGTACCTCTTGATTATGGACGGGTTATCTGCGACTGGTCCGTCTCTCGGAGCAGCCCGTATTGATTGGTGGTCAAAGTGCAGGAGTGAATCCACCGTATTGATCTGCTTTGATTCCTTTGTTTCGTCTCCTCCTGGCTCAACTAATTGGGCTATTCTTTGTCGACAAGATTGACTTTTATGCCTGATATTACAGAGCTGTATTTATTCCCTTGAGGGGAAAAACAAATTAAAGGGAGTGTTTTTTTCCATTCTTCTCCCTTCTCCTTTTTTCATACTGATATAATTCATATAAACCCCCTTTTTCTGGAGGATGCTCATAAATTCAGAGAAGAAATCATTATTTTCTCATAAATGTGATGATATTGCTCTCATCGGGCGCGGTGTGATGTAAAAGCATTTTATGAGATGGGCTATCTATCCCACTCGTCACATGACAGCTGTTTTGGTTTCTGATTGGCTGAGCAATGTTGGCGGTAATGCCATTTCATTAAATAGAGACACACAGACGTTTTCCATCTGGGAACAGAAGATTCTCCTCATCCGTCTCTCTGCCAGGGGAGAGTTAAAGATGAAAAGTGACTTCCTCTTTCCCTATGAGGGACGTGGTGTCTCCGTAAAGACTGTCTGTCTCTGTGACTGGCCATCTCGTAAACAGAGATGCATTGATGCCGCTGCGTCCCCTTTAGCCCCAAGGCCAGTATTGACCAATGCATTACTCGGAGGTTTCGTCCAACTGGAGTGATTACAGCGTTTAGCTGAGATTTACTCGGCGGTTAGGGAGACAGGTCTGTCTGAGGGAGATGAACTCCTCTGCAGGCTGCAGGTTGTGGGTTCAGATCCCTGGGGACGGGTTTTGCGAGCGTCTCTGAGAAGCCGTTTCATTAGACGCTCCGGGTTTTTCACAGGGAGAATTATGGATGCATACGTTCAGCATACATTGGGAGAAGTGCGGGTTGCAGAGGTTGGCTACAAATGGGTATTTTTCTGCATCAGGTGTGGAACGAGAAAATGCATTTACCCTCCAAAGGTTAAAGGAACACAGATGGTAAATCTCCATTCTGGTTTGGCGACTACAGGAGGTTGGATGTTAATAGCACAGTTTCTGATGCAACTCTGTGTAAAGAAAGAAAAATATCATACATTACGATACTGAACTTTGAATTCAGTGGCACCAAAGGTTGGGAAAGTTAGAATGATTTTAAAGTCCCTGCAAAAGTTTACAGTGTAGAGGTATTTATTCGGAACCATTCAATACTGCACTGAAATAAATAAATTAACAGAAGATATAGATAGACTTTATACTTCAAAATTAAATAGTGTCAACTATGAATGTGAGGTAGTTCATTTTAATCTCTGAGCTGAACTTTGAGGAAGTGTGAACGTGCACAACACTGACGCTAACCTCTTTTGGAGTCACCATTGTTATATTTCGCAGTTGTCACACCTCAACCACGTCCGTAGTTGTCAGTGGTTCGAACACAAACGGGTCTGGCGAGATGGATTCTCACAATTTCATGATCTTGCATATTTATCCAGTCCCTCCAGGAGGTTGCAATGTTGCGATCGCAACAATTAACGCTAATTCAACCAATCTCCGTGAATTCTGCATGACCTTGCAATTTAGTCCAAACTCTGCAGCTTTTCTGCAGATTTGATTCCCACAGCTGCTACCAATCATAGCAGTCGCCTTCACAAATACTCTCAATGAAACAACTCAGTTAATTATTATTATTATTACAATTTTTTGGTGCTTTTTATTTTTTTATTTTCTCACTCATACTGAAAAGGACACAAGGTTTGCCACTGACATTTATCAAGGCTCTGTGCACTTTTATATTTTATAATTTTGTGCTGTTTTGACTGACTTTTAGCTCCAAAAAGATCCTTCTTTGTGGAATACCCCCCATGGGCACTTCATTTACAAATGAAGCAGATTTTAATAGAGTTTTTGTAATCCTGAGGCTTTTTGGCAAGGTTACTCAGAGCACAGAGGGTGTTTTTGTTCTGTTCTGATTTTTATTATTTATAATTATTTAATTGTAGAAAAAAATGCAACTTTTATTTGGAATATTTACCTGGTTGCGCCATTTTATTGCAAAAAATACCTTAGAACACTGCAGCATGCATTGCAGTTTTTTAGAAAAGCTCCTGTGAAATCAGGCATTTAGGCCACAAAAATCCCCAAAAAAGGCCTGTGAAATCCTGGAGGGCGTCTATCAAGCTATGCTAGCCACTTAGCCTCAATATCGTTTACATCCTCTTTTTTTAGAATGATTAATATCTGGTTGCACAGTAAGAGTAATGGAGAAAGAGAAGGACTTTGTCTGTCAGAGTAGGTTGAACACTTCCTCCCTGCATCCATCCAGTTCAACAGTTCATCTTTAAGCATCCCAACAACTATCATTCATTATCATTCATACATACATTCAGAGTGATTCATATGCAACACATCCTTATTCAGTTCAGTGGCTCAGTGCTCAGCGCTCGGCATCCCCCCGTGGGCTCTTGTGTGTGACAGCATCATTCTTCCGGCGAGTATCTTGAGAGGTCTCTCAGAGACACACTGTTGTACATTTATAACTTTAGTCCAGCGCTGACAAATGGAAAAAAAAAACACTTCCATTCTGCTCTTAGTGCACATTTGCCTGAATTTTGCTCCAGTACTTTTGGAGATACTTGAGGTGTTCTAACTTTTGCTGCAGAGTTCGGCCTAGAGGTGTTTTTTTCCACAGTTTAGGGACCACATAGGACACACGTACGGTAAACTGAGGCTGCTGGACAAAGTGTGGAGGAGTCAGAAATAAAGAACAGGCTGTAGATATGCAGCAAAATGTGATCAATGATATCAGCGGTGCTTTTTTTTTAACACTGGCACTATCTGAAGATGACAAAAGGGCAAATGGTCAGTTTTTAGTTGGACAGGTGTGATGCTGACAGCTCATCAGGATCGATGACAGTCATGGGATTCTGAGTTTGTCCAACGAAAGAGAGTCAAAAAATCTCAAGCCAAGGGAAAAAAAGGAAAGAAAACTGGAAACTGGCTAACAAGAAATCCATGGTTATTTGGAAGGTATTACTGTACAGCTTCCAGAGTTTCATTTAAATAAAACAAAGTCTGATAAATTGGAAGACAACTAACATTAGAGTGCTGCTGTCCACTTTATTTACTCCCAGAAGCACATTTACAACACTGTTCATATTATACATTTTGAGTTTAATGCTTTTAATTTAAAACTAAACTACTAACACTGAATAAAATATTGTGGTATTGCAGTGAACATTGCACACCAGCCCCATAGACCCCCATTATAACTGCTGACAGGACACCTCAGGTCTGTTATGACTCTTTATACTTTTAAAAATCTGTTAAATCCACACAGTGTAAAGTCTACAGGCCGAGCAGGAATTCATGAGTGGGTGGAAACACTACTGTGTATATTCAATAAGCTGTATAACCAGGAAGTAAACCTGGCAAGCAACTGTCATTGGACTAAATGGGCGCCATCTTTGCATTCACTATCTAGTTCTATCTATGAAGAGGACCCACTCCCTCTGTAGATATAAATGCTCTTCCCACAACAATTATGATTTCCAGGTGATTATACATTAATTAAAACATATTTATGACTATTATATTCAATAAATCACAGTAAATCTTGCACACTGGAACTTTAAGAAGCAGAAAAAAAGACTGGATAGTAACCTAAACCTGTGGTAGTATTCTAATAAGTTTGTAACTGGTAAATACCCGCAGAATTAATTTGGCTGCTATTGGTTTTTTGGATGCTTCCCTGTGGAGAAACTGGGGGCCATTAGCTTTAATGAAAATGACAGAAGTAGCCCAGCTTTCAGGGGACTGGAATATTTCCCTGAAGACTCCTTCCACTTATTTGGAGTTGTGAATGCATTGGCTTGTTGTTCTCTACCTGCTCCTGCACCGGCTTGACTGAAGTTGTTACACATTTTTCAGCCTCGAGCAAAGGTTTGTCGTCACTGCTCACTGCCTCGAGCCAAATAATGTGCACGTTGAGGCTTTATTACAGGTCTGCTTTGTGGCGTCGGTGTACATTGTGCCATAATTCCTCCTTAAATGTTTTCTCCGGGCGAATGAACATGCATGCTTACACACCCTCCTGGCTATCAGCATGTCTATGAGGCATGACGGCGCTCCAGATTGCATGTTTTCCGTGGTCGCCGGGTTTTCCCAAAAGCTGCCTCCGGCTCGCCTGCATCCGCGCTGAATTGCATGCAGCAGCGAGCGCTGGCCTTGTAATTTCAGCGAGGAGGTGTCATGTTTAGTTACGCTCTCCATAATGGAGAGCTCCTCTTTTCATTACCCTCGCTTTTAAATGGGCCACACCATAGCAACATGTGGCAGTGATCAATTTGAATGTCATTAACACGGGCGGCTTTAAGGTCCAGCCTTCATTCTCCCCACTCCCTAAACCGCAGTAATTGAATCAAGGAAACGGGCGGCGTTCGAGAGCTCCTGGTCAAGCAAACAAAAGGATTATTAACATCGCCAATGACATTGTATTTACAGGAGAGGCTGAGGGAACTGTGCCATTTACAAAGCAATTTGCCGCTGTGATGATGCAAGAATAAATAAATGGGAATTTGTTGTTGATTTGTGTACGGGAACGGGGACTGTGACATGAGGGATGCGGCAGCCGGGGTAGTCATGCACGTCCTTAGGCGGGCTTTGAATGACTGGGGACGCTGCTTTAATATGCTGTTGGATGCTCTGAGTACATCACACTGATATTCAACATTCAAAACACAACTTGTCCTCCTCTAACCTTTAAGAAGATTAGAACTATGCGAGCAATAATAGCTTCTGAGTTGCATACAGGAGAGCATTGTGGGTTGTTTGTGTGCGTGCAATCATCTTTTGGCTTCTCTGAAGTGTTTTTTATTTTGTGTGCTTGTTGATTTAGACTGCTGTAGTAGTGTTTCGGATGGCAGCTTTAGTCTATTTTCTGTGAGAATAAAAAAAAAAAAAAAAAATCCAAGCCCATCTGCAATTTGTCTTGATTAAGCAGGGTCTCCATCTGCGAGCACCGATCTCTTGTTGGTGTCTTTTCCCATTTGCAATATATTTCATTCCAGCAGCCCCCCCTGTCCACTTAACACCCCCACCTCCTTCTCCAAGCAAAAGATTAACAGATTAGAAGTAACATGATTGCCTGCTTCCTCTTTTTTATTTGTGCCTGCCGCCTTTTTTCCTCCCCTTTCAGGAAGAACTGAGGGGGAAAAAAAATCATCAGCTCTTATGATTTGCCTCTTTGTGTCCCCGTCTGCAATATCAGGCCAGTCAAAAGCACTCAGTGCCCCAACTATTCTAATTTCATCTGTCTTCACATCACATGACACGTACGCCCGCACACACACACACACACACACACACACACACACACACACACACACACACACACACACACACACACACACACACACATACACACATTCATTAGGATTCAGCAGAGATGTATAGTGTGACCAGGCCTATTTCTCCAGCCTAGTGTATAGAGGCCTATCACACACTTCAGCAATGCGTAACCAATAACTGAAAAAACGCATGACGGAAAATGAAAAGAGATGGAGGCAGATGAAGTGCAGTAGATGAGAGAAAGGAGAGGTGGAGTTGAGAGTTTTCACAGGATGGAGAGACGGGATCAGAGAGAAGAAGCAGCGCGGATGGTAAAAAAAAAATGTGGGGGAGAAAGAGAGATGGAGGTGGTTTAGAGAGTGGTGAAGCAAAGGATGGAGGATCTAGCAAGCTGGGTGGCATTAGTAGGGAAAGCCTCTCCACTTCGGCTAGATAAGAGATGGCCCTGGCCAATGATGTGGAATGGTTTTGATTGGCTGAGCCTGATCCCCGCAGCGGAGCGAGCCGAGGTCCTCTCCCGGAGCACGGAGCACCACCGTAACGCTGTCGGATATTTCATACTTCACTCCTACAACCATGACTACTGCGGGGTACTGCGAGTCTGACCTCATCCCCAAACTGCTCCACATTTCATACTTCACTCCTACGACCCGGACTACTGTGGCGAAGCACAATCAGAGCCTCAAGTGTGCATTCTTTAGGTCAAAAATGGTTCTGTACCACCAAAAATAATCCTGGTCACAACTCGGTTACATAAACCACCTTAGGTTTTCCCCTTAAGTGAAATATTTCTCTAAGCTAAAGGGTTCTCTAAGGAGTGTTGTCACTTTGCCTAAAGGCCCTGACACATGATCACTGTCCCATTGTTTTCCTATGGAGAGAGCGGTGGCGCCTGACTGAGTTCAAATTATTTGAACTTTGACCTTGTTTGCCGCTGACCTTTAAAAGTGCAACCATTGAGATACCAGCTGTATGTAACAACGCAGAAGAGACCACTGATGGTCGAGTTTTGGAGGGAAACCCAGACGCTTGGAAGACCTCGCGAGAGTGATCATTTTAACGTGAGTTTCAATAAATAGCAAATTTTAATATATGCGACAGAGTCATGTTAACGTTTGGCTAGCTTGCTACAAAGTGCTAACGTCAAACCTACACTCTTGTCTCATTGTGTCTAGTAGGTTTTCTCTATCCTTTAAAATGTCTCTGTATCTTTTCCTCCTCTTCATTCACCATAAATTCAGTTTTTGTCTTACGTTCCTCAAATATTTTAAAGGACTGTTATGGGTCCTTAAAAATGCTCTGAGGAAAATGGGCCTTCAAGCAACACATAAGGGAATACTTAAGTAGCTAAAGGCAAATACTTAGAAATAGATTGAGAGAAGTGTTTTCCCTTAAATCCTCAGGGTGATTTTATGCAGCTCATTTTTCCTCAGGTATCCTCAGATGAAAATTTAACTCAAGATTTCATCCAATAAATATGACAAAATTTCACAAGAATGTCTAATAGGATCCTAAATCTAGATCTAAATGTGTGGTTTTGCAGAATATATCAGTGTTCTGGTCTTGTATTGTTCCAGTAGGTTTGCAGTACCACATCAGTGGCAGCAGTGGTAAACATTTTTATGGAGAATATTAAAAAAAAAAAATGTGACAGGCCCAAACTGGTCTGACAAACTGGACACAGACCATTTCCCGAGGCTTTCCCTTCAATTATTTCTAAAGTGACATCTGTTCGTTTACCCAGCTCTGAACCATATGGGAAAACCTCTTATTAAAACCTAATTGGCTGACAAATGGTACATTCTCAAACTTCATGGTTTAACGGATCATTTCAGCGTCACAGAAGCAGAACACTCTTGGACAACAAGTCCCTCATATCCAAAAGACCAAATGTTTGTCCGTGCTCGCAAAAGTTACCCATTTGACCATTTCAAAAACGACTCGTCTGACGCCTTTTTGGTTAAGTTTTGGATATACAAGGCAACTAAAGCTACTTGATTAGTTAATGTTAGATAAAAACCGCCTTTGTGGTCAGATCCTGATTTATTTCTGACCATAACCTCCAGCACCCGCAATGTGTGTGTTCCAGAGTTGTGTCTCAACCCAAAAGCATTTCTCAAACTCATTTTAGTTCATGGGCCGCACAAAGCCCAATTTGATCTCAAGTGGGCCGGACCAGTAAATCTAAAATTTTGGCATTTCAAGACAGTGTGACCATTGAAAGAAACAAATTTCTACAATTTTCATCCTGTGAAATCCTGCAGTTTGTATGTGGATCCCCGCAGCATAAGTATAAAGCACCCGCTCCTGTGAGATTTGTAGTGTGTCCCGCGGGATCCAAGTCCCACTGCAGTCCTCTACTGTAGGCCTATAAATACATCTGTCCTGTTGTATTGTTCACTTAAACTGGGGAAAAGTAATAAGTGGTTATTGCTGCATCCTGACCAAAATATGTTCTTAAAACCGCTATGTATAGAATTTTATGTTATTGTAGCATCTCACGAGGGATTGTGAAGGGACATGCATTTGTCTGTTTGACAAAATGAGACAATCTCAGTGACAATTAATGTCTCTGTGTTGTTTTCATTTATTCTCAGTTTTACCTGTTTCAGATTTCGTGGAGATATTGGGATATTGGCTACTGGATTATTAGGTTGACCAAGGTCCACCAAATACGCTCTGGTTCTTGAACTGGTTCCATGTAAGACTGCACCATCTAGCAAACCAACCCTCGTTTCCACCAGTTTTGAGTGGAACCTTTGGAGTCAAGGATCGTCATCAACAGAGAGCGTTCCCAAGCAAAACTTGCAATTTTTTGCTTCCAGATATTTTGATTTCCATCCAATTAATTTCTGGTGGAAATGCTTGGTTCAAAATTAGGTGAATGAACTGGAACAGGGCCAGTTGCACAGCAGTATGTCTGGTTCTTGACCCGATTCTAGTAAAGATTTTTGCAAGCTTGGTGCTGTCTAGCAAACCAACCTGGGTTCCCACCAGTTTTGAGCAAAACAATTGTAATCTACGATGCGTCATCAATAGAGGGAGTTACACAACGCATGACAAACAGTAGAATAGGACACAGCCACTTTGGTTCCCAAGGAAAACCTGCAGTTCCATGTTGGTGGAAAAGGCCTATATGTAGTATTTTTAAAATTCAACCTCTACAGAAGGGTCTTGAAAGTACTTGGCACAATCTAACAGGATGACGACACATTTATTTGTTTTTTTGATTGGTTGATAAAGATGCAGCCTGTGTTGCTCATGATATCAGAATCTCCCCGGTTGTGTCGGGTCCAATCAAAACTTGCTGCTTCAGACACCTCACCTACAGCAAAGTGATTTTTATGGGTGTGACTTGGGAAACAGCATCACTCACATGAATTGTTTTTTCCTTGTAGAGTCATCCTGACTTCAGTACAGTCAGTTTTTACACCTCAGTATAAACCGTGGCAGCCACATAATACAGTAATACTGCTTTCTCCGCTCTCACACTGCTGCTTCTTCATACTTCATGACCACAACAACCGTGACTACTTTTGGGCATCCTGACCTCACTGTTACCTAGCAAACCAGCTGGCTATGATTATGTAGCATGGAGACTTTGGCAGCGGGGGCTGAGGAGCCATCTGGAGCAGCGGGAGTTTTGTCCCAGTGGGCCGGTCGACCTGTGGGCCAGCAGCGGAGAGAGTCCGGCATCGCTGGTTGCACAAAGCAAGTAAACATAGTCCCGTGTTGTATTAAAGCCCTGCTGAGTGTGAAAGCATGCATGAATGGCATTAACAACAGGGGGAATATGGCAGGGGCAGACTGGGATTCCTCTGAGCCAACAGTGGCTGAAATATGAGGTGCAGAGAGCATGAAAATATCACCTCTTAGCTAAAGTTTATATTGTTTTAAAGGGATAGTTTGGAGTATTTAACTACAGTAGTGGTTGGCATATTTGCTGGAGAAGCAGAGAGGAGCACCAGCACGGAAACTAAGCAATAGACTGCTGTGAATGACTTACTGTGCCATCGGACAACCTTTTCCAACAGGAAATATATGACCCAAATGTTGCTCTCTTTAAATCAACCAAACTCCATAGGTAAAATCAGTCATTTTACCTTACAGAACACAGGAATTTCTATTCTACCACTGCCTCCTTCTGTTACTTTGTTTGTCTTATTGTGTCACTTCTATGAGTCCAAACTACACAACTATACAAAAAACTAATAGGTCAAGCCAGCAGAAGACGAGCAACTCTTACTTTTTACTTCTTACTTCTTTGGGGTAAAGTTATTGATTGGCTCATGGAGTTTGGTTGGTTCAGAGAGAGCAATATTTGGTTTATATACCATCAGAAAAGGCTTTCTGACAGCGACATTTCACAATTTTGTAGTCTATACCAGTGAATTTCCACAATTCTCAATACAAAATCTGCAACCAAGGGGCAACCAAGGGAAAAAACAAAAACAATAATATAACTCAGCAATTATTGTTTTTCTTTGCCACCTCAAATAAAAACTAAAAAAAAATAGTGCAAAAGTGATTAAAATAGAAGTCTACATTTGTGGGTCTATACTGTATTTTTCAGCCTGGTGTTCTGCTGCACTGTGTAGAAAAAGAACAGCTTCAGGATTTAACCTATTTTGTCGCCCTTTGAACACCGACCAGCTGAGCTGGAAGAGCACACTGGACGCTCTGCTGTACACACCTCCAGCTCTGTGTGTGTGTGTGTGTGTGTGTGTGTGTGTTTTAGAGGGAGAGAGACAGATAGAGATGGGGGGAGAGGAAGGTGGACAATTGCACGCAATGTTTCTGTGAGTAATTAATACTTACTCCTACTACTAAGTCGATCCTGACCCGCCTCCCCAGCAGGTCAACTGGGTCGACCTGTGCATCACTGCTTTTTCTTTTGGACGAGTTGAAGCGGTTGCTGCAGCTGCACGTCCTCATCCTACACATACATGAGAATTGTTGTTGTTCGGTGCCGGTGGCTGTTTTTCTTCTTCTTCTTCTTCTTCTTCTTCTTCTGGCATTTAACAGCGAAATACAGCACTTGTCAGCGTTGATGTTCTCCCTGTCATGTCCAGAGGAGCTGCATCGCCAGTACCTGCGGTGCTGTAAAAAACAGCCGCCATCATGTTTTCAAAATTTTGTGTCTTGTGACATTCCTTCTGACAGCAGACTGAGGGCGTGCCGACCTGTAGGTAATAAACTGACTATACCTCATATAACCCCATTTCAAATGATCCAAACTATCATCTTTAAGTTAAATATAACGCTCAATAAACCTACCTCAGAATCAAAATTTTCAGTTTCAGTTTTTTCCACTTTTTCACTGCTTGTATTTGCTCATATTGCTGCTGTTAAATACATGCTTAAACTGCTATTTTTAAGGGTGTATCAGTGTTTCGTTGTCGTAGTCAAAAACAGCAAAAACCTGCTCTTTGACTTCACAGTGATACACCCTCTTATTTGGGTCCAGACTGCGTACGTAATACGATGAAGTGAGTGCAAATTTAATGACAGTTCCCACAATATAACAGATAGTTAAAATATTTAAAAGTGACAGCTACAGTAGATATAGCTGAAGTGGAATGGCTCCAATTTGGGACTCACTATATTTAACACAATTAACAGCATTTAACGAGCCACTAAGTGACTTTACTTGAAGTGTTAATTAGATTTGATTATTTTAGATAAAACTTAAATGATGCTTGAAGGGAGACGGGGTCACAGCCGCGGCAGAGAAACAGAGACAGTGGGAGTAAAATAGTATGATATTTAGTGAGAATGCAGGCAATTAATAAGAGAAGATAATGAGAGTTATACAACAGAAGGGCAGTGTCGTCTCTGATAGGTCAGAACAGGAGATGTGGTTATCAAACAGACACGTGTCAGAGCTGTGTTTTATTTCAGCTGTAATCTGTGTGTCACACATTTTGATTCTGTCTTTATCTGTGGTTTGTCGTACGGCCCCGTGCCTGTCCTCTTCTCTATCCACTGTCCGCACTGACCGCTTACGCCCGAACCCCGACGGCGAGCTTATAGCAGCGGGGTCAAACCTAAAGTCCGAGCCTCAAAGGCCCACGTGGCGAGCGGCGGACACAGCCGCAGATTACTGCCTGGCCGGGCCGACCGCGGACAAAAGGAGTGGACTGTCACCGGGTCCCTTTTTTGAACATTTCAGCGCGGAGACCCGGCCGTTTTTTGAAGTCGAGCCTTATCGCGGCGAGCCGCACAGATGAGCTGCTCTGTATCCTCGCTTTTATCAGATCAGATGGTGACAGGAGGAGCGTTAGCGGGAGGCGATTCAGCAACTTGGAAAAGCTGCTGGAGGACATGAAAAGCTTCCTGAGAGACGAGGACAACTCGGCTCCTCTCATCTCCTCTGACTAATGTGGCTCCACACGTCTTCACGCGTGCCCTGTGAAGATGTGCTTGCTTGCAATTATTTAATATGTATGCATCTGTTACATACAGGCACGCAATGATGCACCTGGTTTAATGACCGGGACGTGATGCAGACAGCTTGTATTGGACACAATTGGGAGGCAGGCGCAGAAAAAAAACATTCAAGTGTCAGTGAATCAGGAAATCGTGATACTACACATGTAGCTTGTTTGTTTAGCATCCAGTGATTTTCTGCATAATCATTCCTAATGATGCCATTTCAGCTCCTTCTGCACCGTGTGTCTCCGTCGTGTTTTCTCACGTCGAGGCTCAGATGTGTCACATGATCCGAACCGCTCATCTAAAGAGACCTCACCTCGTTGCTCCAGCAGCTACATCCTGCCTGCTGGATGAGGTTCCTACACGTGTTCTCCACACACAGTGCAAAGCGCTGAAGCCTAAACATGTCGCTCAGCTCACACAACGGTTTATGTTTGAAGGTAAAAGAAAAAAGGGCAGCTGGTTTCTTCAGATGCCCCATTGTGGACATGTCAGTGGCTCATTTTTAAAGATTACTCACAGTCGACTGATTATTTTGTGTTACTATGAACAATCAATTCATTGAGCTAAAATGTTGAACAGTCACTGGTTTAAGCCTTTCGACTGTGAGGATTTTCTGCTTTCCTTTGTTTGATATAATTTTTAAAGGCAAATTATGCAGGATTTTCCTAAAAAAACCCCAAAAATAATCCCTCTTAGCCATCACCCAAGACTACCAGAAGTGTGTGGCGGCGCCTGCATCCGCAGAGACCCCGCCCTCTGCTCGTACCGTCTTATTTTCTCATGATTTTGCTGTGCTCGGGACGCTTCACCAGCCCAAAACGTCTGCATTTAATTTCCTGTGAATAAGACTCAACACTAAACCATCTTTCTGGTGGTTTTACAGACATCAACTGAGACTTATTTTCATTATATATTAATCTGTCTGTAATTTTCTTGATTAATCGAGTTGTCGTTTGGCCTCTTAAATGTCAGAAAGTGGTGAAAAATGTTGACCAGTGTTTCCTAAAGCCCAAGATGACGTCCTCAACTGTCTTGTTGTGTTTTTTCTTTCAAGATTAATCAACTGATTAATAAGCTTATCAAATTAGCTGCCAATTAATTTAATAATTGACAATGAATCAATAAATCATTAAAGGTCTACAGGTGACAAAACCTACATATTCTACTTTTAATTTAATATTTTGGGGTTTTCGGCTTTTGGTCAGACAAAACAAGCAATTAGAAGATGTCTGGGAACTTGTGATGGACTTTCTTCCCCCATATTTTCGAGGGCTGACCCCGATGCTTTGACGCGACTACTGTTGCCATGGTAATTGACATCCAAATCAGTATTCAGATCCTTTTGTTGTTGTTGTTTGTTTGTTTTGAAGAGAGGAGACATTGCATAAGCTGCAGTAGAACAAAGTGACCAAACAGTCATAAAGAGCGAGGAATCAATCCTCTCTATTGGTGTTTAATTGCACTCAAAACCTGCACATTCATGTGATACAAGTACACTGTATCTGTGAGGGAGGATTTACTCACATGCAGCTCTAAATGCACTACATTTTGGCGTACGTGAGCTCCACCTTCCCCACACGCTCGAAACTGTTCAAAAGGCTCGCAGGTCAGGTTGACTTTTGAGACTCTGGAGACGAGTTGGCTGATGACGCCCCTCCTGTCCTCGTCTCTCACCGGACTCACACTGACGATAACAGTGTTTGAGTAAATAATGACCACAAGTTTGAGGAAAGTAAGACAGCTTGTGTTCTGCTGAACATAAATCAGCAGATTGGTTGAAATGAAAACAGATGCAGCCCTGAACACGAGAACAGCCAGGGCGATCACTGTGACGGTTTTTAAATTTATACATGCAAAATCTTTGTAGAATTAAAAAATACATTACATCTGATTTGTGTATGTATTTTAATTTAAAACGTTTTTATATTAGTTACACAAAAGGCAAAGAAAATGTGATCATTTTAGCATATTTCAGTCATAGGTGGTCAGACTGTTAACAGAAATGACCGCCGTTGTAACTTTGTGCACAGTTGGAGATGCATCTTGGTTGCTTAGCAACTATCATAAAACCATGTCAATAAAACTTAACAAGCGGTCTCAACTTTCAATTTCCCGACTTTAAAGTACAAATAATTATTTAATTAGACTCAATTAAAAATAAAGTAGGGGAGACCAGGGACGGTTGTAACACGTGTCTCAGCACAAAATACCCTCATTTATTACACATAGCAATGATTCCAACTTTTTTTGGTTTTGTTTTTGTCTTTTGCATTTTCCAATAGGCCATAATTTTTTTGTGATAGTTCTAAATGGAAACTTGTTATTATTAAAGTTAAAGTACATTAAACTGTTTCTCACTCTGAGTAATTGTGGATTAATCTAAAGTTTGAATCAGATCACTGATGGTTATTATCTTACAGAGGAATACTGCTGTGAATATACAATTAAATATACAAATAAATTTTACAACATTTTGGTGTTATTTCATTTTAAAAAGATAAAATAACAGAATGCATTAACTCTCTTAACCATATTTATTGTTTTTATTCCCCTGCTTGTTTCTGGAGTTCGATCAAAATGTTCAGACTGCTCACTGAATCACATCACAGCTCACATGTATGGGTGCAACAGATTGTTGTATGTGTATCAACATGTGAATCAGATCTGTGGGTGCCCAAGACACCGACATAAGTATGATCATATACGAGCCCATATGTGTCAGTCCTCCCCTGTGTACTCTTTATTTTCATGTTCCTCTGTGTGTGTGTTCTCAGATGCCGTGGGTGGTTTCTGCCCTCCTGGCTCGGCTCCAGATAGCCGCACTTCCTCACTGACGTAACCGCAGCCTTCAGCTGGAGCTTTCGCCGGGGAAGCGGAGGTTATTGGCCACAATGTTCCGCGGCTGAGGAGGGATCAACCTACAGAGCGAGAATATACCTTCAGGTGAGAAATTAATTGAGCCCGTAGATTTTCGTCGCGGGGAGATTCCACAGCTGATAGGCCGCACTTCTCGCTCCCTGACTGCGTTCTTCAAATACCCCAAGAACATTTTAGCCCCGGTTTTGTGGAATAGAGAGGCATTAGATCTGGGAAGTCAGGCTTTATATATGTGCCTGTCTGCTGCAGTCAGGCCTGTTTTTCTTCAGCAGAGCTGATGACTCCATAACCACATCCACGAGGCAAAGCGATGTCAAAAAACCAGAAAATCACAAGTAGCACTTAAATTATCCTGTTTCATTTTTGAACTGAGGGAAATAAAAATCTTCAGGATGTGTGTGTGTGTGTGTGTGTTCTGTGTTTTCATGTGGGGCAAGGTTTCCATAGAGACTAGGCCAGCTAATCCGACGAGCTGTGGAAGACGGAGAGAGCAGGTCTGAAGTGCTCAGCATTACGGCGGCTTCTAAAAGCTCCCTGCCTCTCAGCGCCTTAGTCTTCATTACCTCCACATCCCCTTTTGATTGGCTGCGTTTATCCTGAGTACCCCAGGTTTGGGAGGGAACCATAACCCCGCGCACCCCCCGCCGCCAACAACACACACCACCGGCATCGTTCAGGTTGTCATAGCAACCCCGGAAGGCAAGAATTTGGACTCATAAACTGGATATTGTATCATGTTCTGTACCTGGTAGTTTTAAGACAATGCGGCGCTCTCCTCTGGCCCTGTGACGTGCCGCAAATTAGGAGAAAAAAGTACAAAAGAGTGATTGCAGTGTATGGTTTGTGGGTGTTAAAATGATAAAAAAAAAAAAAAAAGAAAAAAGAAATTTGCATGCCCTTGGATGTGCTAAGTGGCAAGATAATTTGGCATCCTGTTCGGGCTGGATGGTGTTGGGTTTGTGCAACACTTTGGCAAGCATTCAGTCATCCTGTGATGGAAATAGAAAATTAGCTGGGGGTCTTAAGCCCCTCCGCTCGTGCCGCGCGGTGCCCAGTGTGTTCACATTGCTTATCTGGAGTCAACGTGGACACTCAAGCTCGGTTAGGGGGTTAAATAAAGGCTGGCAAGTCACTGGAGCCTTCCCATGATGCTCTGGTTGGTGGAAAAAGCAGTCAGATTTACATTCAGCAAGACAACAATCTGAGATTACTTAATCACAAGTAAACGTTCTGCATTAAGAGCTGTTATTTACTTGTTTGGTTGTTTGTTTGGGGGCAAGCAGAACAATCCAATCGATACAGTACAATAAGATATGACATACTTTACTGTTTCCTGCCTGTATGGTAACAAGACAGAGATAAAACACATGTCGTTGAAGTGCAGCATTTTGATTTTGTTGGCTTGCCCAGGTTTAGTTGATTTTGTCATTTTTCCTTGATTTTTATGCTTCTACTGTGCGTAAAGAGGCTATGTAGTTAAATAGTTTCTTTTTTGTCTGTTTTTATGCTGCATTTTAGGATCCTGTGTTTGCAGGGGGTCTTTTATTTTGAAAATTGGATGGATTCTCTTTGCTGCTCATGTGTCTGATTTCCTGCCTGGATTCATCTGCTCTGTGCTGCTGCTTCTGGGACGCACAGCGACAACTCTGCTGGAATCACAAGCATTGTGTAGAATGGGCGTGGCATCTGATGAACTCTGTTTTGGTCTCCACCGACCCCTGAGTAAAAATTTCTGGCTTTTTAGCTAGTTAAGGTGCTAACTTCATGTGATAGCTGTAGAGTACAGTCAGCTTATTGGAGCTTTTTTAGAAGAATAAATAGCATAAAAATGAAACTCAAGTAAAATGCAGCGACCTCAAAGTTGTAGTTAAAAGACCAGTGTTAAGGAGTTAGTGGCATCGAGTGCTGAGCTCGCAGATTGCAATCAAAAAAGTGAAAAATGTGAGCCGGTTTGTCTCTTCTGGGCTACTGTAGAAACATGGGGTGCAACATGGCCACCACCATGGAACCTGCACAGACCTGTTGCTCAGTCTAAGATGACAAAAACATAACAATTCTTACTTTAAGTTGATTATACACTAATGAAAACACACTTCTGCCATATATTCTGCCAGTAAATCCTTGTAAATCGAACACACTAAGCCTTTAAGTACTGAATTGGAATAACTGTACTCCAGTCCCACCATTGCCAGAATTCTGTTGGACGATTAAGGACCAGGTAAATCTGCATTAAACCTCAAGGTAACCACTCCTCTGCCAGATGCATTGTGGGTAAAAAAAAAAAAAAGCAAAGAAAAAAAAATGGATATCAGTACTACATTTACCCAAGTGATGCCTCACTCTCAGTCTCACAGATGTTACTACATATTTATTTTATGCATAAATTATCATTTACTGGCACACACGCGGAAAAATCCCCAAGTGTGTGTGCAAACACACCCGCAGGAACTACACGTAAACAAGCAGCCAAGTATTAATATTCTTCAGAGAACTTCTTCTCTTACTATTAAAACTGTAAAAGTAGAGCTTAAATTTGCATGTGAAAATTACAGTAAATGCTGAGCTACAGTAAAGATGATCCTGAACCAAGTCAATGCTGAGACGACAGAAATATTGACATTTGACACAAAATATCACATAGTATAGAACCACACTAACCTCTCATTTCCACATATTTAATTTTGGCAGTTATTTCTCCTGCTGGAACAGGTTTTCTGTAAATTGTATCATCTAGTCAATGAGGTTACATACAGTGTGTTTTTTTGTATACCGTGTAAAATAATCCTTAGGTTAGTTTTTTAAAATCAATATTTTGTGTCAAATTATTCAATGTATTTGGAAAATAAGCGTGTAATAATAATGGTATAATGTACGTTTAGCAGGTCATTATTGTGAAATAAACCCTGACAGGGTGATGCAGAACCCCAGCGCTTAATCAGTGATGAATCACCCTCATGCATGAATCATTTGAGAATAATGGTCATTTTTACACCTGATCCATGATAACGAAGATACGGAAAAATATGCTTGGCAAAAAAAATTTTCAATATTTTTTAGACCCCCCAGAATTTCACAAATCATGTTTTTTGGGGAGCTCCTGCTGGCTCCCCTGTAGTTCACACCCTAGTTACAGAGAGAGATGGTAAATGATGGCATGAAATTATAGCCCAGCCAACCACACGGAGTGAGAAACCACAAATTTCTGTACAGCACATGTATTTGCACGTACATGACTCTCGCGCCTGGTGAAATACAGCTGGATGTTGTGTGACAGATTGAGCTGCACTGCGGACTTTTACCCAGTGGTCAACCAACCACCTCACTACGAAAAATAACAACAAAAGGCACAGGACAGGACTGGATACTTTAAACTCGTATGAACTTGAGAAACATTAATTCACTGTACTTGCATCCAGAAATGACACAAATATCATGGACTGCACAATCTGAAGGCCGACTGGGAAGAATTCTGGACTGTGCAACAAACAGTGGGGGGTTTTGGCAGAAGTGAGGTCGTATCAGACCCTCTTTGCCCCTCAAAAGACATAAGGCTCTATTTCCGTGGCGGCACAGCTTGATAGTTCCTGACCTTGAGTTCCACTTTGCCCGTCTGTGTGGTGTTTTTGTGGACAGTGCATCGCTGGACGGAGAGGTTCATCCAAATGAGGAAGTCTGAAAAGAGTTGTTGGTATTTTGCAGGAAAATGTATCTCAGTCTTTGCGCTGAGAAGAGATGTCTTAGAACCAGAGCCTTTTCTGGTGCTGCCAACATGAGCAAACAAAATAATTGGAGCAATGCCTAAAATGAAAGTAAACTTATTTGATTTAGTGCTCTCCAGCCTGTAGATGCATTTAAATTGGCACCAAAAGCAGGAACGTCCATAAATCAGTTTGCATTTTTTAATGAATTAATTTTCCAGAATCTGTTGTCCACTGCTGCTTCTGTCTGTATTCACTATAGAAACTGTCTGACTGATGCGATCTGTTTCTTTTTATCATTCATCTCTAGCATGTTGCTCTAATTACAGTAACTTCTGAAAGAACAACACGTGTGATTCTGTGTTCACATCGTTCTCTGTGTTCTCTCCTGGCAACAATATGATTTCCTGAAGGAGCTCTTCATTCGTTGAGTTATCGAGCTGCTGGTTCATTGTGATGTGACTGGCTGAGAGCGTATTTATTAATCACCCCGCCATCTGATCTATAGTCCACTTCAGCCGGCGCTTTGCCGCACGTACACGAAGCAGAATGACAGACGCACAGTCTGTGCACTCAGGACCTACGGCTCCATTGTCTCTGCGCTTTGTGTGATTAAAATAGGGCCCTTTATCTCACAGCAATTATGAAATACATTGACATCAGTTAATGTTTGGATCCGTTTGAGCTTTTAAAAGTTGCAAAGACATACTTTTGTAGACCTTAAGTTGAGAGCATGTACAATAGAGTTCCAAAAACCCTGATGGAAGTTTCTGTAGTTTTTATTTGAATGAGCTCTCCACCGTCTTGGAGAATAATTCTCTTCTTACGTCCATGTTAGGTGCTGGTTACTCAACTTAGATTGAAGTAAATGTGCAGCCAGTGTTTCATGAAATACGCAGATCTTCTATGTATTCAGTGGACGTGTCTAAAAGCATGAAACGATTTATCTGCACTTAAAGGGAAACTTTGGTGTTTCTTGACCTGGACCCTGTTTTCTCACGCTCATGTGACAAAAAAAAGTGATTAATTGGGACACCAGTTTTTGAAATTGGTGTAGTATAAGGGGAGAGCGTTGCAGACAGCAGAAGCATCGCTGAGATACGTGATCCCTCTGGGAAACTGTGCAACATCAAAGTACATCCACTAAAA
This sequence comes from Lutjanus erythropterus, assembly GCF_056507025.1. Classification (NCBI taxonomy): domain Eukaryota; kingdom Metazoa; phylum Chordata; class Actinopteri; order Lutjaniformes; family Lutjanidae; genus Lutjanus; species Lutjanus erythropterus. Next base: position 25,763,401 of record NC_139338.1, on the reverse strand, counting down.
GTGCTTGTTTTTTGCCACTGACAGGATTGTTATTCTGTCTGACAACATTATGGAACGGATCGCTACAGAGATATCCTTTTTTTTTTTTAAAGAGCCAGCTATGTTTTGTTTAACCACAAAGAGCTGTTTTATTGCTCTTGCAAGACTGTAATTTTAGCATCATCATCTTCATTCAGAGGCAACAGAAACAAAATAAAACAAAACTGTCTTGTTTTTTCTTTCCTCTGCTCCAACAATCACCAGCTCTGGTTTGGTCGAAATTAAGCCTTAATTCACCGAGGTGGCTGTAAAAATATTCCATCTGTACACAGCATAGAGAGCAGCATCAGACTGAGGTTCTGAAAAAATATTGAAGTCGCTAGACAATGGCGAGAAACAAGGAATATTTTAATTTGAATTAGAAAGACTACATACCCAACAGCAACCTATGTGACATCATGATTTTCTCCCTCCCAAAAGCTAATGTTAGCTTTGGGGCTAAATCCACAATGCCTGAGTGTCCTCATACAAGGATGCAGTCTCACAGGCAACGGCTCTTGCTTGTTCTTTCGCTTCCCGGCTGATAAAAGGACCAGGAGTGACAAAACCTTACAAATAACAGCGATGTCGGTGTTGATGATGTGTATTGTGCCAGACGAGAGATGTAGTTCGCTCGTAGTTTCACGCTAATCTAAACTACAGAGCTTTCACAAATTGCGTCGTTCTTGACTTGCAAAATTATCTTTTAAATTGACAAACATCATAAAATCATGGCACAATTCAAACAGGAACAAAAACAAAAATCTGTCTCTCACCAGAGTCTACCACTCATACTTTTTCTACTTTTTCCACTGGAAGGGGAGGGCGTGCAGCCAGAATATTTTCACCCCTACAGCTCAGTCAGTTAAGGGTTTATTTCAACTAAACCACAGCTGGTGATTGCTGGAGTAGTGGAAAGATGAACTAAGACTTTTTTTTTGGTGAGTTTGAATGATGATGATGATGATGATAAAATTACAGTTTTGCAAAGGGAGTCTGGTAAGTTTGTTGAGTGAAAGAAATAGCTATTTCTGGTTAAAGAAGTTATCTTATTCTTTTAGAAAAAGGTTCAGAACAACAGTCTGAGTCTGTCAGTGGCAAAAACATACACATTTAGTGGCTGTAATTTTAAAGAATACAATATTTAGCCTTTAGCTGAAATCAAACTGCAACATTTCTGGGCCCTGAATCTTGCAATTTTCAGAGTGTCACTTCACCTTTGGAGCCGCTAACATATGAAATTCTTATTGAAGCCTTAAATCCCTAAAACTTTAACTTGAAGCTCTGACATTAAGATTGCTTCACTGCAACCCTTAACCTACACCTTCAACTACAGACTGGCCTGAAATCACCAGCCAAAAAAAGTCAGTGATTCCCCTTCAAAGATTTGTACTTCAAAGTACACACACACACACACACATACACACACACGCACATACACTGGTCCTTTCCTGCCGAGAGGAAATGCATTGGTCACCATTATTTCATTCCCAAAAGGCTATGCTTTCATCTTGACTCAGCATCCTCTCTTTATTTCTCTTTCTTTCTCTCTAATACACACATGCAAAATCACCTGCTGAAAGCTTTTCATCCTGTTCTTTCACACCTTCTTCTCTTCTCATTTTAGACTCACCCTGAACCACACCACACTTTTTATTCCCCACCACATTCTTCCATGCTCACCCCTTTTTGTCAGCTTTGTTTCAACCTTTAACTTTTCCTCTTTCAGCTTTCCCGCGTCTCTGTTCTGTGTGGCTTCGCTGTTTCACCTCTTTTCTCAAGGATTTCGTGTTTTGCATTGCTTTTACTCTTTGAGTCTTACCATTTTAATTTAAATTTTATTATTGGTGTGGAAAAAGCCGCTGTAACTTTGACACTAAAATTCTTTACCGTGACACCAGGGTCATAACAAGAAAAATAAAAGCAACAATATTAATAAAGAAAGCTCAAGTGTTTTTCGTGACCATCAGCAGACGTTTCTCCAAAACTGACTGTGACAGACCATAAAATTCTTCCAGATAACTTAACTTTTTAAAAGAAAACATTTAGGCTTAAGGTGTGGTATTATTGATCAGGGCGTACTGGTTTTTTGAAGTCATTTTATGGTTACATTATTGCCCGTTTGAAGCTCTAAAGAAAGTGTAAAGATCAACAGACTCCTCTGTTGTTGTTTTGGAGAGGCAGCAAACAGCACCAGCTAACGCCTGTGTGTTTTACTGCTTTTCCAAAGCTGAAAGTGGGATCACGTCATTACAAAGTTGCTGCAAAACTTTCTTTGTCTGCTAACAAGCAGTGAAATCTTTTGATTGCAAAAGTTCGGACAGGACGGAACAACATGGGGGTATTTGTTGATTTAACAAAACACACCATGCACAAACTCAGCAGACATTATTAGCAGTACAAATTGTATAAAAGTGATATTAGTTTCATGTTGACTGCTTTAGAAACCGTGTTTGTCTCACAGCCTATGACCTTTTAGAAAATACAGCTGACCTTCAAGCCATGGGCTCATAAAAATATGTCTTTTCGTTAGAGGGGATCATGCACTTGGTCTTATGTGTGCATGTGTCTATGACCAACAGACTTGGAGCTTGTCCGCAGCTAATCTTGCATCCTCCTCGACCCATCAGCCTAATTTTTTGGTGAACATTTCATAACTTTATGCAGAAGAACCTCAGTGATTCACAGTTTTTATTACTCAAACTTGCAGAGGCGAGGACAGGAGGGGGGACATTAGCCAATGCGCTCATCACTGCCCTGTGCTTGCAGGAGCGCATTTGTGCACCCAGAGAAGAAACGTTCCCTTGCAAGGATCCTTTTCTGCTCGTGGATACTGCTGTTTGTGCTTGCATCATGTGGACGTGGCTGGATTTCTTTATGTGACTAATGAAATGAAGCTCAATTTCTTGCTCCTCATCAGTGTTTTGCCCTTTTTCGGTGCAGCAGACACAACGCTTCATTCAAACAAACGAATAACTAACAAAAACAAAAAAATTGATTCAGACATTGTTTATCGTACAGTAGAAGCTGTGTCGGTGCTTGAGAAAGGACTGGCTCCACATATCGTCATTGTGCTTTAAGGGGGAAAAAGCTCTGGCTTGTTTGTATTTCTTTAAACCAACCACAGTTGTCTTCGGTGGCGCTATGCACAGGATGCAACTTGTTTTGGGGAGAAATTTGCACTTTGGGAGGCGAGCACTGGCATTAAAATGGTCAAATCTCTGCAAAAGAAAAGGTAAGAGCTGCTAGCGTGTTTACCTTTTAAATGTTGGGGAAAATTGCCGTTTTCAGGCCTTTTTTTTTCCTAGCTTGGAGGATGTAGTTTCCTGTAGCGATGGGGTCTTTGAAGATGAAAACATGCAGATAGCGGGAGGAGGAGAATGCCGACTGACATAGTTGCCCAATGGCAGGCTCACACACCCACAGTCTGGGGACTTGGACTACGTTGGGTTTGTCTTACTGAAGTGTAAACTGAACTGTTTCAGCTATCGGTACAAAACACTGCAGTATTTTAAGCTAACTCTCTGATACAAAGCACTAACAACGTTGCTAAATTTTTGTAGACTTATTTTTTATGCACCAACAAGGCAGCGGTCCCTGAAGTCAGCGGCTACAGGAGGCAAGAGCTGCTTCATAATAGAAGTCTCGCAATAACATCCTGGCCAAAAGCTTTAATTATAAAGTGTTATATTCTTGTTTGCAGAAGTTTAACAGTGACTTTATTACAGCTCTGAGCAGTGCAAATGAGAAAGCAGTGAATTTGTTATTTGTAGTGAATGGGATCTAGAATTCAAGTTCATTTTGACCTCTAATATATTTTGGTGTTTTTAAGCCAAGAACTGGAACTATTAATCAGTTTTAGGGCAGGTTCAGTTCCTGAATCGATCCAGTGTAAAGGGGTGATAGATTGTTTCAATTTTCTAACTGTTCTGGTTTGTGTTGACAAAGGCAAAACTCGTGGCAGAATTACTAGTTAGACACATGGAGGTTAAAAGACAACAAACTACCTTTCTACCTGAATATCACACATCATGCAGCACAGTCAGGTTCAGTTCATGTTGGTGTTGATCTGGAGGGCATATCAGCAAACTTTAGACGACGTCTTGTAAGACAGTGAGTCGAGGTTTGTCTCCCATCAGTCAACACTGTGATACCAAACACACCACTAGTTTGGCAGTCACCAAAACAGGAAGAGAAAACAACTTTTAAACATAAAATGGTGCACTTTTCTGGTTGCTGAGGTACCTACGCTGGTGACGGAGCTTGCCAATGCAGACGCATGAGAAACTGAGATCTCACCCTCCAAACAGCCTCACCGCAAAACCATCTGGATATGCTGAAAAAAAGGGTTTGAGCTGGCAGTCTGAACAAGGCCATGGAGTTTGGCTGAGCAATATATTGATATAATGATATAAGACTAGATACAGTCTAAGATTGTGGATATCCTTGTATGTGTTGTCTTTTCCTGGTGGCTTCTCTGGGCCCAGGTCCATCTGAAACGGGCTGATGTTAAGTGGAAAAGTGTGCTGTGGTCTGACGAGTCCACGCTTCAGATTGTTTTTAGAAATCATGGACATTGTTTCCTCCAAGCTAAAGAGGAAAAGGACCATCCAGATTGTTACCAGCGCTAACTTCAAAAGCCAGCACCTATGATGGTATGGTGGTGTGTTAGTGCTTACGGCATGAGTAACTGTCAAATTTGTGGAGGCCTGAAAGCTACATACAGGTTTTGGAGCGACATATGCTGCCGTCCAGACATCTTTTTCACAGACGTCCCTGCTTATTTCAGCAGGACGATCCCAATACACCTTCTGCATGTCTTTCAACATTGTGTCTTTGTAGTTAGAGAGTTCAGGTAGGAGACTGACCTGCCTGCAGTCCAGACCTGACCTGAAGTCATATATCAAGCAAGAATAGGACAGAATTTTGCTTTCAAAACACCAACAATTAGTGTCCCAAACACCAAAAGAAAAGGTGATGTAACACAGTAGAAAACAAGCCCACGTCCGTATGAGTATTAATTTCCAAAAAAAAACCAAAGTTCAAATTGTCTTTGCTCTGTGTTCAATTGAATATAGCTCAAAAAGAATTTGCAAATCGCTGCATTCTGTTTTTATTTGCATTTTAAACCTCATCCTAACTTTTTTGGAGCTGGGGTTGCATTTTGGGAAAGCACTCCTGCAATGCTGTCGCCATTTTGAGGTATTTGTTCAAAAATATCCTGATATTTGGTTTTCAGCCAGCCCTGTTGTGTCATTTATAACAATGCATCATATTCTATGAGACTATCATTTGCACGATTGGAGAATTTACAGTATGTCATTCTAGAGAAAATGTACATGTATCACAATATTGCACATCGTGAAATAATCTAAAAATATCAGGAGTCCTTTACCGCTGGGTCTGTGTGTCACTCTAACCTAATCATATATTCTCATAATGTGAATCGGAGACTCTAATTAGGGTAAGGTCAGCCTGGTAAAGTGGTAATCGCTTCCTATCAACCGCACTATCATAAATTATGTAGAACAGCCATGAAATGATATTTATGGCGGTGGCGATGGCTGGAGCAGCTATTAGCCATGCTGGTTAGCGAATGAAACCTCCCTGTAGTCTTTTAATTCTCCGAGGAGTTGATTCATGGTTACTGAGAGGGGGACCAGAAGAAGAGTGGGTAAAGATTATAACCTCTACTAAATCGTGTGTGTCTGTCTGTGTGATATTGTGTGCGTAGCCGTGTGCGCTCGTGCTTTTCATGCACATTTGTGTCCTCGCTGGCATTAATGTGAACCCGAGTGTGTATTTAATTGGTGGCTGTGGTGCTCTCCTTCCGGAGCCGTGTGTGCTTGATGGGCACTGTGCTCACTGCTGCATTCACACACACACACACACACACACACACACACACACACACACACACACACACACACACAATGCCAGCTATAAATCCATAATGGAAGGAAAGACAATGGCACGTGAGGTAATTTCTGTCCAACCACACCCACTGGGCTCTAATTGCGCTGCAAGGCATGTAAAGGAAAATCAGCGGCTGTGCGAGGAGACTGTCAAACCTTGGGAACACTGTGGCTCTGACAACTTTAATTGGTAGTTGTCGTGTATATCCCTGTCTTCATTAGCAGCCCAAGACTACCTGCTTCTCCTCCCACACACATGCACACACACACAGAGACACAGCTATTGGTGAAAAGGTCATTAGATGTGCTTGGTTTAACAGCAGATTGTCATCCGGAACTGCCGGTGTACCGCAGACACCTCGAGGTATTTTCATTCACTTAATTCAAATTTTGTGAATACCTGCTCCTATGAGTTGCAGCGGAGCTATAAGCAATTACAACAACTGACAGGATTTTTCTTTTACCGCCTCCGAGCTCTGAGGAAATTTTAAGCAAGCAAGCAAAACTGAAAAAAAAAAAAATGCTTGATATGCTGAAAGGAAAGAACGCTGCTTAAGAGTTATTTTCTCAAACGTGGTAGGAGCGTCTCAAACCTTCATTCAGGACGAGTTGTGCTTCCTGATCCTGCAGTTGTCATTCATGCAAGTAGCCCCACTGGCATAAAAACAGGAGGACAGCCAATCGCCACGAAGCACGCTTTCAAGCGGCGAATTGCAGGAGTGGTATCTGCAACACTGCGGGTTTGGTTTGGAGGACGCACTGAAGTCAGGGGTTCTTCAACCAAACCACACAAAAAGGAAAAAGAAACAAGGTGATTTTCTGCATAATACATTTCTGTCAACCCAGCAAATAACAATTTATCATGAAACTGGTCATTTTGGTCTTCATAAGTATTAAAAAACAAATTAGAAATGCTGTATTAATTTCTGTATATTTAACACACAACATTTATTCTTATTAGTACTGAGAATGTAACTGAGAATGTATTAATTATTGAGAATTAAAAGTAGAAAAGGTCTTTAACCCCCCCCAAAAAAGACAATTAGAATAAAATAATACAAAATTACAGCATGCAAATATTTCAAAACTGAAATATAGTTGAGTAGATACCAAAAATGTTTTTTCCTGCTTTTGCTTTGATTGTTTTTAAATTAGTTTCTAATTAAAAGGATATACACATTTCACACTTTGTCACCTGTAAATCAGAATACAGTTGAAACACCAAGGGAATAAAAAGGCCACGAAGACAACAAAAAATACTCTTTGTAGTTGTGAAACGGTGTCTCACACTGCAGTATCATAAACTTTGCAATATGATTACATCTAATGAAGCTTTAAACAGAACGGATCTGTTGCTCAAACCAGCTAAAATTAATCTGGAAGCTCATGTTTTCAGTTGCTCGGGCAGATACGTCCGGCCTCTTCAGATTTCCACCAGCTCTGGATCTCGTCAGGCCAATCTCACCTGACTGATGATTGATCTGGTGAAGACGCAGCTCAGATCAAACTGTCAAACTATACATGCTGATCGAGTATGGATCAAGATTCTCTTACCGCGTCTCTTTTCTTGCCACAGATGTTTGCAGAAACACGTTTTAATGCACCGGTTAGCTGTAATTTTAGAAAGTCTTGGCAAAGCCGCCATTTTTTGGACCAAGCGCCGCGACAAGTTGCATGTATAACTTTAGTCATACGTCACGTCTTTGCTCTGATTTGTTGTAGGAGTTGCCATTTTCAGCATATTTTGAGTTGGAAAAAATGTTGATTTATTACCTTACTCCACGTAGATCATGAATCCTTGAATATTTAAATGACTAATTGAGAAATTCAAATGTTGTAGTACTTTTTATCCAGAAAAAACAGCTCCCCTGTTTACCTGTCTGTGTTTACAGGCTTGTCCAGAGCAAAATGGCTGCAGCGTTGATGTACGATCCAAAGGTTTACATATATATGTCTGTGGTTGATAACACCCCATGGAAATCAAAAATGATCCTCACAGAGTGTCACAAATGCAAATTAGTCTGGCAACGCTGGGGCACAAACCAAAGTGATTCGCATTCCACCGTCTCATCTGCACTTGATTCAGCGCAGCCTCCTGAGAGAACTGCTGCACGTCAACACACTGTAGGTCTATCTAACATAAAGACACAAAGATAAGGGCGTGTCTGTCGCTGACAGTATGAATGTGAGTCCTGTAAGCTCGGCCTGCGTGCGAGGCAGCCACTCAGGGTGGCCAGAGAGAAGCCATGCATTATTGAGGAAGGGCTTAGGGGGGGTAAGAGTGGATTAGTCTGATATTAACCTCCAGAGGAAGAGAGAAAGGGAAGGGGATGACATGATGAGGATCACCCCTGGCCATTTAAACTGCTTTAATTAAATCCTGGACGGAGAGGCCACCACTCAGACTGGGAGAATGAGGGAGACGAAGGAGATGAAGAAGAAGAGGAAGAAAGGGATGAAAATGAGGACAGGTAGTGCAGCGGTGAAAGAGACTGATTGGAAAAAAGGGAGAATAGGAAATAGGCGAGGAAAGAAAGAGGATGAGACGAAAGGAAGAATGTGTGTGTGTGTGTGTGTGTGTGTGTGTGTGTGTGTGTGTGTGTGTGTGTGTGTGTGTGTGTGTGTGTGCTTGCAAAACCTCCCACTGTGATGAGGCAGACTAATGAGTTAGCCTTTTGCCATGCCGGTCACATGTGTGTGTGGCTGACAGGGACCGGGGCGAGCTGATAAATCAGCAGCAGAAATGAGATTTATAAAAACCTGATCTCCATCTCAACCTCCTGCCTCGCTCCCCGGCCACCCTGTCATCCTGCTATCTTCATCTGCAGAACTTAGAAGGGCTGTGGGGTGGTGGTCCACGAGACACGCACTCGTAGGAAATGTAGTTTTCTGCAAAAGGAAGAAATATTATTTTGTCGATCACACGGCTGAGCTGAGGACTAATTAACCGAGTGAGAGGAAGTAGCTGCCAATGTATTCTGACCTATGCTGATTTTTAATTGGATGACAAATTAAAAGCTCTCTGAATCATTGATCATTACCTCCACCAAGAAGGGGATTTTTTTCACTCAAATTTGTTTCATGTTTGTTTATTAGGAGAATATATCCAAAACTTTTGAAGTTTTCAATGGAATTTGGTGGAAAGTTGAGCCAGAAACTGAAGATCGTTTCATAAAATGTTTGTTAATGAATAGAAATATTTTAAATTAGATTGACGTCTAATGTGACTTTTGACGCAGAGTAAGTTATGTGTTGCATGAAGGGTAATTATACAGCATTGACAGTTATAAAGATGGACAACAGCTCCCTATAAGTGAAGCCAGAAGATCTCAATCGCCCCCTGGTGGCTGGCTGCAGTATAGGTCATAAGCCCTGCCCCCTCCATGTTAGAAGACGGTCGGTCGGTGCTCAACCCCGACGGCTCCAAATAACTCAGGCAGGCTGGAGGAACACTGCAGGAGCACGAGACACATGCAACATCATAAACTGACAATAACAAATGACAACGAGTCCTATGTCGAGTTGATCAGCTGTTTATAACTGTCAGTTGTCTGTCAATGTAAAGTTAAGCCCGTTATCCTGAGAAAAAAAGGCCACAGCTCTGAAAATATACACTGGAGTTTGAGTTCAGTGACTGCCTGTTTCAATCCCTGCCAAACTCCATCAACATTTTGCTCAATTTAACGGATACAAGCTTCTACTCCTTCTAAAAGGTTATTAATGATTTCTTACGACTCATAAACAGACATTTAAATTCTAATTAACTTGAAAAGGGCAAACAAAACAGTCATCCCAGTCTGGATTGGAATATTCCAAGGTAGACACTGCAGCTTCAGAGTTGTTTTTAGAGCAACAAGTATTTCAGCTTAGCATGTTTTGTTGACCCTAATGACATATCATGGTCATCTTATGGTTTATTTCAGAAAATATATTACAGATTTCCCCTTTACTTCCTCGTTTTTCTGGGGCTCTCATTTGCATCTCAGTCTTCCGATTTCCCTAAATTTTCTTTTGCAAATTCTGCTTCAAAATTACAGGAGCGCCTCACCTCGCAGTGCACTCGGATTACATAAAACTAGATAAAATGAAACAAACTTTGGCCTTTGTCTTAGACTGTGGTGTCAGTGAGTGAACTTCTCTCACACAGCTCCAACAAGAACAGAATATCATCTTCACAAAGGTGGCATTTATTGCAGGGCGATTGCATTGAATTGCATTTAACTGTAAGATGTTGTTTTGTTCGCCCCCCGTGGCTGCAGACTTCTGCGTGTCTGCCTGTCCAACAACATGACCCATCAAAGAAATAACATTATAAATGGATAGGACGAAGCTGCTACAACAACTGCAGAGAATTTTAGATCGAAGTTAGATGTGTTTTCAAGTTAAAAACTTTGCAAAGGGGACTTTGTTTACTGCTCACTGTGTGTCATGTCGCTGTGAAGTCGGGTCTGGATTTTTATCTCGCAATCTTGGTCCAGAGACTTGATGCTTGACTTCTACAATCGCTTGCCCTCCTCTGATTGGAAGGACACTGTTTAGAACCAGCAAACACTGTATGTGCACACACTAAAGCCTAAATCCATAACACAGCACACAAACACTTCATCAGACTCATCCAGGGTCTTAAATGTAATTTTGTCTCTATGTGGTGTGTACACATCGTCTTAGCATTATCAGTCAACAGTGGAAGTGTAGCTCATTAGAAGTGCTATTACAATATCCTAATAAGCGAAGCCACAGCGAGGCGTGAAGACACAGTGTTTGATTATCTCCACTCCGCCTCGCTGGCTCCGCCCCTGCACGTCCTGATCCGTCCTCTCTGATTTATCCACAAAGCGGCGCGGTTAAATAGGCCTCTGTGTAATGAGCAAGCCTACAGCAAGCCAGGTAGAACAAAGCTCAGGAAATGACTGTGAACATCAAAGAATGAGTACACACACGCAGTAGTTTTAACAGAAGATGACCAGTACAAAGAGGCAAATAACAGTATTTTTGAATTAATGCCTTGGATAGCTAGTGTTTTGTAGTTTGGTAGAATTGTTAAAATCTTGTGTCACAGATGATCATTTTTAATTTAGTAATATGAAGTAAAATGCATTGTAATTTTCTTGAAAAATAATAGAAACTTGTCAGATAACACTATGAATATCTGGTTAAAGCCAGTAAGCATCACATCAATAATCCTGTAAATCCCAACATTGCTTTAAAGCAGCATTGATTTGTAGCATCATCCACAATTAATAATATTGTTCAATAACTGTAGTCCTCCATCACCGGAAAAGCAAACAGCAAACTATGACCCACATTTATCAAGGTGTCAAAGTAATTTAGGGTTGTAGTTATAGTCGTGATCTGAGAAGCATTGTCATCAACTTTGACTGTTTGAGCACAAAGCATCATGGGCATAAAACACAGAGTCCTCCTCCCCTCGTCCTGCTGGAGTCTTATGTGTTGCGTCCTGTGCGCTCAGAACTGGTCCATGTGGGGAGGAGGTCGGGGTGGATGGATGGGTCAAACTCGTTCACTTTAAACCAGGAGATCACTATTGTTTCCCATAAGTTTTGTAAGAAACATATGGTAATGAATATGCATACCGAACTTAGGTAAGTAATGTTCTTATTTACCCAAACAATGACCCTTTTCCAAACTTAACCAAGTAGTTTTGGTGCCTAAACCTACCCAAACTGTGACTGTTCCATGTGACAACCAAGGTTATATACGATGAAAGTCCGGTACACCTGTTGCTGGTACTCTCCGTGTTGATTTTGTCATTCACATATGAGGACATGTAAATAAATCCCACTGTTACAAGTTTCCATAGAGGGAGAAAGAATCAGCATGCCCACATCTTCTCTATCCGTCCACACAGACACTAAAGAGAACCTTCACTCATTTACTCTAAAAATCCATCACACAGACCTGGCAACCCTGGTAAATACACTACTTCCATTTGAATTTTCACACCATCACAATCAAGTCAATTTTTATTTATATAGCCCAGTATCAGAAGTAACAATTACCGAAGGTAGTTTTATTGTCTGTATTGTAAGTGTGAAACCTTGTCTACACCAGTCTCATAGTGAAAGCAGCAGGTGTAGTCCTCCACTGGTATCTAGACTCTATCTCTTCAGGCACAGCTCTTGCAGTTCCCAAGGTCAAGACTCAACTTTAACATTCAGCAATCAGTGTGGTTTCATGTTCTTTTCATTTCAATTTGGATAAAAATAGACTTGAATCCTAAAGAGATGCTTTCAGGCTGCATTTAGACGTGCGAAGGCCGAGCAAATGTTAAGTGTATCGGTTCCATGAGGCAGATTGAAAAATGCTGCTGAAATTCACCCAGTATGGACAGTTGAGATAACTGAAATAGGGCCTAATGCTGCACTAGTGCACACAAAAATAAAATCTATTCAACTGAACGAAGCCAACCACAATATTGTAAAGATTTATCATGGCTCTTCTATAACGTACTCAAGCTGTACAGTTTGAAAAAAGGATCAAAATGACTGCAGAAGAACTGGAGATAGTGTGTGTGTTCCTTGTCAAAACCTGACGCCTACCCAGAATGCAACTCAGGTATGTTATTCTAGGAGCAGCTTTCACTGAGGAGATTTCCCATCTGAAACCAGTAGTTAATGTTTGCTTCTTCTTTATTTTAACCCAAACCATGATCTTTTTAAAACTAATCAGGTAGTTTTGTTCCCTAAACCCAACAAAGTTGTTTTGCGCCTTTATTTTGAAATTCTACCCAGATGTTGCCTGTTTATTCTTGTTGACTTGACTGCACAGTTCTCCACGTGCAAAACTTGTGTCTGATGAGGTGGGAGGGAGAACATGTCGCCTCAAGCAGAGATGAGGAGGGAAAAAAAAAAAGGCTTCGCACAATTTGTACTTCCCAGGACCTTTAAGAAGTTCCTCATTAAGTATTACTGTTTTTCTGACCATTTAATTTCTGAATCTGGTGGGATTCTGGTGACTTCATCATATCAGGATCTAAACGGTTTATTTTCTGTGCTCTCACTTCAGATTTGCATGAACGTGTTTGCACCGAGCTTTGTTTTGTGGCACCTCGCTTTTAATAATCGCCACGGTCTTGGAACATATGAGACATACTGGGTTTGAACTGCAGCTGTAAGAATCTGTCCATTCTTGATTAAAAAGCTCTGTTTTCGCCGTCTTATACTTTCCTCCTTTTTGAGTGCGCCATGTGAAATTACTTTTCTATGACTCACTTATTTCTTCGATTGTTTTCTCTCGTCTCGTCTCTCCCCTGTGCGTGCGTGTCACACTAACTCGAGTTGCAACACTTAAGCCAATGCACAGACTTGATTGGCTGAGAGGCGAAGAATAGGGTGATTTCCATATGTTTAACATGACGTTACAGACATTCATTCAACCTTTATCTTAACTCAATTACAGTGCAGCTGAGTAAAACAATTTTAAGAATAAATAACAACCTCAATAATAAATAAAAACAATTAAAATTTAAAGCCTATGAATCAGCTAAAAGAGGAACACCTGGAACTAAAATGTGATAAAGATTTAAACTACAGATAAATATGAGGAAAGCTTTAAATCGTGCTGCATGTTGTTCCACCCTGCAGGTGCACAATATGAAAAATTGGATTCCCCAAATTCAGTAAAAACATCCGGCACCTGCGGCGTAATCCAATCACTTGACCGTGTTTGATGAGCCAACGTTAAAAGAAAGCATAGAAGCGATGTAAGGAGGTAAAAGACCAATACGAGCTTTATGAATAAATAAAATCCACCCAGCCTCAGCATACGGGTCACAGTGATGGGTGTTATAATTGTATCCAGTAATACATATTAAAGTAGAGTGATAAACAGAGTCCAGGGGATTCAGAGTCACAGCTGAGGCATGCATGTATAAAATATCACCACAGTCTAATGCTGATAAAAAGTTGCCTCAATGAGCATCTTTCTACAATACAGCGGAAAAGAGAGTTTATTTCTATAAGGCGGGCTACACCCTGGATAAGTTGCGCTGAAACAAAGAAACAGACAATCATTCACCCTCATGTTCACACTTATTGACAATACAGAGTCACTAATTAACCCGCTGAAGTAATATCTTCGATATAAAGTGTGAACTGAACAGGACCCAGGATTGAGCCTTGTGGGACACCTTTTCTATTTGCACAAAGTCCGATTTAACATTTCCAACAGACGCACTCTGCTGTCTGTCTCTGAGGTCATTTAAAAGCCATATCATCCAATCCTACAAAGACTACAAAGTCTTTTTAAGAGCAGTGCATGATCCGCTGATATCAAATGCTTTTGGAAGATCGATAAAAAGAGCCACATGTTGTTTCTTCCTATCTAAAGCTGAATTGATGTCATTAAAAACAAGAGTGGCGGCAGTGCAACAGTGCTCTGTCTTTCTCTAAATCCTGATTGGTGCACGCTGAGAATACAGTGTGTTGAGAGAAATGACTTCAGCTGATGATTTACAAGAAATTCCACTGTTTTTGCTAAGCATGGTAATTTAGAAATAGGTCTATAATTATTAAGGTCGACTGTTCCACCGCCTTTATAAAAGGTGGTAAAGGTGTTACATAAGCAACCTTCCAGACATTATGGGCTGTGCCAGTTAAAACCGAAAGGTTAAATATATAATGCATGTAGCTGACTACAATTGGAGCAGCCAGCTTTAAAAGGTAGGGGTCAAGTTTATCCTCTCCCACGGAAGAATCCACAGAAGAGAGAAAAGCTGCATTGAAAAACAAGGACTTGTGATTATATGGGTGACATGAGTAACACTGTGAGACTGCAGCAGTTTGTGTAGGTTTAGGCGCGCCTACCTGGTGAAGTTGAGGCGCTACTTGATTATGTTTCAGAAAAGATCGTGGTTTGCACATCACATATCACGTGACGGAAGTAAGTCATGAGATAGAGGTCAAGTACGTGACTCCAGAGTAACTCAGAGTAACTTTTGGTTTCATGAACCCCAGTCCCTTGACCCGTTCATCCACCCTGATCTCCTCCCTGCATAGTAGAAACGCTCCCTTTGGTGTCTAAAGGGACAAAATAAGAGAACTTCAGAAAATTATTCTGTGAACGAATCAGTGTTTGTGTACTACTGCATTTGTACTTTGGGTTACCATCAGTCAGATACTCTAATGACTGATTATCGATCCAGTCCGTGGTGACACTCTGCTGTTACTGTTGTTGTAGAGAAACCCTCCTCTTGCTCTCTGCACTCAGGTTCCCCCACTTTCGTAATTCAAGGGGCAGGCAGCCATTAGCAGGCCAGAGATAGTGGTATTCTCCACACACGGCCGGCCTCCATGTACCGGCGCTGTAATCTGTGGAATTTATTGATTTTCCTCACCTTCGTTTCCAACACCATTTACAGTATGTTGAGGCTGCGGATGGAGACAAGAACTGAATTCACAAAAGAATTCCTACAGCCTGCAGATCAAAGACTCCTGGTTCTTTTCACACTGAACACCAAGTGTTAACAAATGAATGACAACGCTGAAGATGTCATCTTAAAACATTTAAGTTTATTTTATGAATAAGAAAAACTGTATTTTTATGGTGCGTGCACAGTTTTTTTTTCTCATCTGCAAACGCTTGTATGCTGCATATGACTTGTGAACTTTGCAGAAGTGGGAGGAGAGGCACCGCGGGGGGTGTGTTTGTAACAGTCAGGTTGTGCAGTGCAATTCTGGCCTTTCCTTTCAGATGAATAAATCCCTCTAACTATCTGAGGGTGGCAGGACAGGTGTGTGTCTTCCATCTGCAGCCAGTAAATTGAGGGATGAAGTGTGCATTTTCAAAGAGCTGCACAATCACGCGTGACTCTTTCAGTGTGGGTACCCTGATGAAATCTTAGCGCAACTAGCACCAGTCTCAGTTATACACAAACCAAACTGGTTTGCTGTGGATACGCTTCTTTTTCTTTTTTTTAAGTTTCAGCTTGTGACAATTTGAATATTGAGGTTTATAAATCATAAAATCAACACATGAAATAATTCCAGTATGATCACCAGCACTCCTTCTGCTCCACAACAACCTATCCCCCACCACCAGCATCCTCCCAGGATGTCCAAAACAATTACAAATAAATATGCAACAGACAAACAACTTCATTTACATGAACACAAATGAGAAAAACAGAAATAAAAGATTTAGATTTGTTTTTTAAAAGACGGGCTAATAAATGGCCTACATGAAAAGTAATTTACAAAACAAAAGAGAGATCTGTTATTATTATCTTTGTTGAAGATAAGACGATTTATCCTGGACGAAACCCCGATTTGCCACAGCCCGGCTCCTGGGCCATGACAAATATGAAACAAACACAGCTGACGACAGCAGATAAAGAAATTTATTGTGATAAATTAAACAACTGAGGAAATATAACTAAGTATGGATTGTGTCAGTCAGTGGCATCAGTGGTGTAGATGTGGGTGTGTAAACATTACGAGATGCAGGGTTTTGTAACGTGAAACGAAACAGAAGACAAAGGCAAAGAGAGAGAGAGAGATCGAGCAAAGCTGGGCTGGGGCTGGGGCTTTTATTTCCACGGCATGCCCGACTCAAGGGCTCCAAATCTGACTCTCTGCCACAACCTTTGGTACCTTCAAGGACACACAGGAAAACACAGTATCTGTCCACTGCATTTCAGTACAGCTCATCCTTTCTCTGAATCTGACATAACATTCTAAAATAAAAATAAACAGGTCCACATCTCTGCACAACGCCGGATTTTGAGTGAATGCAACAGAAGTGATCCTCAGTCTGCGCTGCCTGTGTGTGTTTATGTGTGTATATCTCCTCCTGCAGCTCTCACAGACAGAGAGCAGAGAAAAGAGACAGGGAATGTGATGCAACCATCGGTCACTACATTTCAAAACCTCCATGCTCGGGGCTACACACCACTGTCAAACAGTGAACGAGAAAACACAGGCAGAAGACAGGGTCTGTTCAAATACAGACTCCACAAAACACTTCTGATGGGTAGTAAAGGACGATTTTGGAAAATGTTGGATGTTTTGCCTTTAAATAGGTGCACAATTTGAAAAGGGCATTTTTCATTTAATCTGGAATTTTTCTTGGATCGTCATTAAAAAAGTTATGCTGCACAAAACCTCAGAATCTGGGGATATTTTTTTTAAAATTCAGACATTCTTTCAGATATAGTGGTTTCTCGAGGCAGTTAATTAACGTCGGTGTCAACTGAGAATGATATAAAACATAAACATCTTTTCCGAACAACACCTTGGCTAGAATGAACACAGATTCAGGCTGAATTAATGATAAAAAAACCACCATAAAATTGCTATTTAGTCTCATTATTTAGAACCTTGAACCAGAAATAATTTCTTTAATTGGACAAATTTATTATTGACTTATCATTTCAGCGGTGCATTAAACCAAGCACAGTTTAATATTTTGATTGAACAGTGCAGGGGTTTTTTTTGTGTGTGTGTGTAAAGACCTTGTAGTCTTTAGTTGAATTCAAGTCTTGCATAACACAAACAGCCAGCAAATTCATTGAGCTCTTTCCTTACAAAGTCAGATTTACTTCCTTTTTTCATTGTCGTTTTTTGTCAGTGTCCTTCAGAGTAAAATACCTGTAATGGTTGTTGCTATCCTCCTCTCAGTGTATGATTATAGAGGTCTTGACCCTTTCTGACTCCCATCGCTTCAGCATGAGGCTGTGTGGTTGTAAAGTTCAGCCAGTATCAGACAGATGTACTGTACAGGCTGTATTTCAGGTTAGATGAGAGAAGAAAAAGCATTAAAGGAGAGTAAAAAGGACAGATTCCTTCACTGAATGCATAATTGTATAAATAAGACCTTTTCAACACCATTGTACCTGTACTATTAAGCTTGAAATATTTCTACAGCTGTAGTTGGCTCTTACAGCTGGCTGCCTGTGCTTCTCATTCGACTTCGTCTGCATTTAATCAGGTTCCCTGATATGAAACTCCTGTCCTTTGTGTAAAAACTATTCTCTACCCCAGTCATCAAGCAGAATGACAGGCTATCTTAGGCTTCTATTGTGCCACACTGGCTGTGGCACACATTTACTCCGAGAGCTGATAGCGCTTTCCATTTGCTAATGATTAGTTTGTGCCCCAGCATGAGGGCTGTTTGTACCCACTCTGCGCTGGAGAATCATATTTTATCAAGGAGAGAAGGGTCACAAGAACAGCAAAGAGAGGCTCTGAGTGTCCTATTACCTATTCAATAGTTTTGTGTATTTCTATCTAAGAGTCCCATATTTTGGAAAGCTCTTGTAGCCGTAACATTGTGCCCCCTTCTCCAACACCCTTTGTCAGCCCTGACTTTGTCGAGTTCGGGTGATGTAAAATAGCCCACAGCTACTCTGGACTAAAGCATCTGTTACAAAAGGAGGAAAACCCAAAAATGAGGCCTCCCTATTCAGAGGGAGTACAGCTGTGTCTTTCGAAGTTCACTGCTTTGTTTTGGCATGGTTAGCTTTCACGTCTGATGTGAACTGTACTCGAGACCACCTTTTCAAGTGGACCCAGGTACGGATCAACAAACGATGGACAGGTACGGTACACAGTGTTGACACTTACCAAACAAAATCGACTTCGTACCCTGATTCTGGTCCCTAATATGACAGCCCAGTGCTATTACTATTGTAAAAGTAACCCGATTACCAAGTCGACTAAAACGTCCTTTGATGCCCCCGCAGGTCACGTAAACACCACCTTGCATACAATGCCTGCAGATTCTAGTTTTCCCTGGGTTTTTTCCTTGCTTATAGCAGAGCTCAGTAGCTCCCCAACAAAGACAAGGTCAATATGGAAAATATTGGATTTATTTGCAAGGCCACTGCTTTTATTACTTCCACAATGGATGAATGTCCGTTTGTCAGTGGGATTACAAAAAAAAAAAACGCTGTCTGATTTTCATGAAACTAAGTCAAGAGGTCAAGAAAGAGGCTGTGAAATTTTGGAGCAGTTCTGAATCAACGGGCGAATGCAAAAAATGATTTTTCACTTTGCATTGCAGGATGGGGCATTTGATGCTGACAGAATAAACCAATGCATCTTAAAATGCAGTAGATGGTACTAAAATTCAATAGTGACAAATCACAACCAACTGACCATGACTGTCTGACAGTCCACATTCACAGATACCAATAATCTTCTGGAATAACCTTTGCACCAACATGCCTCAGCAAATTCCTTGTATGTGGAAAAAGTACTTGGCAGTGAACCCCTGTTCAGTTTCTTCTTCGGATTCTGATTCGAATGCAGTTGTTATGGACCGCTCAGAGACGGTGCTTTCATGAGAGAACTGGTACAACGGTAACGTCACCACAACTTACAGGAAACTTACCCTTGCTCACGTCAAAATGTGAACTGTCTGCAGGGAACTCCTCCAAAGATAAGAAGGAATGGTTAAATTTTAATAACAAGCAGTAACATTGACCATAAAGTCAGTGCTTGCAGATTTGCACATCACTGAAGAGACGACTGTTGGCCTTGTAGGAGACCAATGTGACAACAGGAATGCTCTTGTTATCATGTTGCCAGTTAACGCTGTTTTTGAAGCCTTGTTAAACCTCACTTAGTTCTGCTGTTCCAAGGATTTAAGAGATTTGAAAAGGTGTTGTGACTTAATGATGAGATGTCTATGTAAACATGGATTAAATGTGCCAAAATGATGTGTAACTTCTTCATCATGAAGATATCAACAGTATGAAACATCTCGCCAGAGAGTTAATCTCTCATTAAATCAAACAGTTGTTGTCACAGTCACTCAGCTTGTTTGGATAAGTTTTCTTAGCAAAAGCTCAACTGCCGTCACATCAAGCTTGTCCGCCAAGAAAACTTGACCAAGACTAGAGGTTATCTAGAGTCCACAATCTATATATGATCTCATTCTTTGAACATCCATTCCTCCTACGTAATTAGACTGACCAAACCAGCAACCTTTGTTTGGGAGATGAACGAACTGTCTTTGGAGATGGTTTGCAGTAAACTTTTATTTATCTTTGGACTCTTACTGGCTGCGTTATAACGCATCAGAGGAGTGTTAAATTTCAAAGACGATGTAAAAACACGACCTTCTTCGTCAGAATCTACATACTCATCAGTCAGTTAGCTCACATGCTGCACATGACCAAAACCTGAGATTCAAATCACATCAAACCATCATATGAAGGTGTAAGAGGTTTATGATCAACACCCAACATAGTCTACTGGAAACCCCTATATGAAACCCAGCAGTATTGTTTCCTCAGAACTGTCATGATTAAGCAGCTGAGATTAAGCAGTTTGTATTTGAGTAATTAGCTTAATGAGCTAACAAATTGCCACAAACTGTTCATGGCTATAATTTAGCTTCTAGCTAAACGTAAGTTAGCTTCCAGATGTTAGTTAACTTGATTGCCACTTAGCTAATGTTAGCTGCCTGACTTTTATTAGAACAAGTGTGTGTTTCTTACTATTTGCTTGAAGTTGGTTAGCCAACATAAATAGCTTACAGAGGATAGCAAGTGCATGCATAATTTAACATCCTTGACGCAATGATAGTGGGGTTTACTCACTTTTTACTGTTATGTCACAGTAACAACATAATAGCAAAAAAAATTACTTGGTTATATTTTTTGTATTAAATATGTTGTTATTAATGATTAACATGCTAATAAAGGCATGACAGTGGGGCTAGAAATATTTTCTTATATTTCTTATATGCACTATGCAGTTCATTAACATTAAAACAAACTTATTCTGTGATGATTTTTGATTGTCTTCTTTATTTTACCTGATAATGAGCTAATTATGCTCATTATGCCAATTGCTCAACATGCAACTCTTTGCAACCAAGATGAATTCACCCACTATGTCTATAGATGAAAATTTAATAATAAAAGTTCAAAGAAAACATCATTACTTTGTCCAAGAAATGTTTTAATTTTTTATCCTTTATTCCTTCCATTTATCCTCATTAAGAAATAGAAAGGAATGTGTTGTGGGGAAGTTGGATCAGATCATTAAACACCTCCACACAATAATAACACAGACTGGACAAGGTTTTAGGACTGAATATCAGCATCTCTAACTTAGTCTGTCTTTTGTTTTTTGGCAACAAGAAAGGCAGAAAAAAAAAAGGATCCTGTGAAATACTTTAGGTAACTCCTTTCCCACACCGCATCAAGGCCAAATAATTTATTGGGTAGTTAGAAAGTGTTTTGATATAATAGGTTATTAAATCATTACACATTATTCCAGAGTGGTAAAACCAACACTGAGCAGTGGTAGCACTTCCAGCTGCAGTTAAATATGCAATTCCTCATTGTGTCTCGACTCAATAAAACTGTGTGTTTCTGCGTGTTCATACACACTTCAACCTCAATAGCTTGGTGGTATCATAGCAGCCTGTTAATCGTGTATTTACTCAGACTGAGGGGCTTTTGTGTGTGTGTGTGTGTGTGTGTGTGTGTGTGTGTATACTTGTGTGTTTTGTACATGTCCTGGCTTTTTGATTGATAGATATTGAGCTGGTTTATTTGCAGCAGAGATTCAGATCCAATCAAATCTGCCTTTACCGTGTTTACCTGCAATTATTGGACAGAGGTTTTTCGTCCATATGCAGAAACGCAGGCACACACTCAAATGTGATAAAAAAGAAATGACCAAAATATGCGCCCGTACTTGATGAAAAATCATCATCCCCGCCACCCAAATCACTGTGTACGTTCTCCCCTCTTTGGCATAACCACGGGGTTCCTTTCTTCACCGCAAACTGCCGCCCACATATGGTTCAACTCGCTGAGAGAATAACAGGCTGCTAAAGCTTCCAATCTGACCGCTAACCACAGTGCTAACACATCAGCTGGGCTGCAGACACGACCGCAGCCGACTATTACCCAGGCTGCCAGCCTCTGCTGGTTTGGCTGCTCTCCGGCTGAGTACAGTACAGTTGGTCTGCGAGGCCCGCTGGAGGGAACGTGGCCTTACTGTATCTCTGTTGATGACATTATCTCACTGTAGTACCCAGCCCAGCAGAAACTGTAACAGTAATGTTCACAGTTTTATTGCTGCTTATACGTCCTAAAAGTATATATAAGCTGCAGTAACTAACAGTGCATTTAGTCAATAACGTGCAATAATTCAACTTGTGCAATAACTCTACTCTGACAAACTGTATTTCTATTTCCATTGATATATACATATATATTTTTATTGTATCACGATAACTCTTTTTTCTTATTTCTTATTCTATATATCCATTTCTATTCTATTACAGTAAATATGTATAATAATAACTGTATAATAACAGTATATTACTGTTGGAAAAAAGCTGCTTTACTATCTATTATTGCCATTTTGTCTCTTGGAAAACTGTACATATTTTTATACACCTTGTTATATTTTCTCTTGCCGTATATCTCTTCTAATCTTAATCTCTCTTTTGGAGTCAATCTGTCAAATAAAACACTTTTCAGAGGATATTCTAATGTCTCATACTGCTGTTAGAGTAACAGTGGTTAAATGACCTGAAACGACGTCATATGTGCGCTCCGGTAATTAAACAACTAGCACTGCATAATTTGCAGAATTTAACCAATTAAAAGTGTATTATATATAGTTCATCAATACGCATGGCAGTAATTGCACCTCATTTGACACTGTTTTGTCTGACGGAGCCGTTTGTTGAATAAGAAAAATTGAAATTAGACTTAAAATGAGAAGAAAATGACAAAAAACATTTTTTGAATTTGTTAACGAGTAATCATTTAATTTGACGGTGACATGGGAGACTTGTAATTGAGTGTTATTTTAGCAGTGTAACAGTACTTGTACTTGAGTACAGATTTTCAGTACACAGGTAGGAATGACTTCCTGTGGCGGTCTGTCTGAAGCCAACGGTGGGAATGTACTGATGAGAAAAGTAGCTGCAATTTTGCCTCTGGTCTCTGTGACAGCAGCGATGTTTCTCTGCTTGCGCATCATATCGTGCAACTTAATGAATCAAGTTTAACATTTTATCATTCAGTTTTCATTGTAATTACATTCTCTTCGGTGTCTTCTTTAAATACAGTTATGTTTCTGTGTTTTTCATTCTGATTTATTTTTCTCTGTAGGAGAAACACTGTCTTAATTCACTGGATTATGATTCCACTTGTGTGAATTCAGTCTTCATTTTCCGACCTGGGTATTTCGTAATGCATGCATCATCGTACTAGGCTGAATGGATGAAAGTTTCCTCGGTTTTAGCGCCCTAGCGCGCATCAACCCAGTGGCACACTCTCCTCAAAGCCCCCCACCAGCCCCCCCACCTGATCCCCGTCTTTGAAATAGAGAGAGGAACGCCAGTGTGATTGAACTCTCTTTTATTTTTCCCCCCTTCGCTCGTTTCCCTCTGATTGAATGTGTTTTATCTATCCGTGGGGGGTTGCGGGCGGGTGGGGGTGGGTGAGGAAGAGGAAGAAGGAGGGAGGGATGAGGAGGAGGCTGCAGGAGGGTTCTGTGGCACAAGTCGCCGTGATGAAAGGGGTCTTTCACTCTTTTACTCTCCCCGTCTTTCCTCTTTTCAGCTGTTTGAGGCGTCTCATCAAACGGGCCTGAATAGTAGACGTGACACTATCTGTCTCTCCTCCGCCGCCGCCACCACCTCTCCTCTTGGTATCTCACCCACACATCCTCCCATCCATCCTTCCCTCCCTCCCTATCTATCTCGACTCTGTCCTCTATCTACCTGCGACCACCGGCATCCGTCCACCCATTCATTCGCTCACAATGGCGCTGACAGGGAGGCCAGAGGGGAGAAAAAACAGCTGAAGTTCAAACTGAATGTGAACATTAAAGCTCTGGTTCTATATTTCTTGTATTTCCTGTTTACTCTCTATACAGTAAGTGATACAGCAAAGACCTCACTGGTGACTCTGTTGAATACACCTCCCTTCAGACCGATGGGTCACTCCTCCACACAGCAGGTCAAATGTAGGAAAACAGCAAAGAATGAAATATTCTCCATCAGAATGAGTTTTTTAGTGCAGCTACCTTCAAACGTGTGGTGACAAGCTCATCGCCAGAGGAATCATGTAGTGGAAGTAGTGGACAGGAAGTCAGTGGTGGAAGAGGTCAACTAACAAGCTAGAAATATCAAAGACTGCATCACCAGTAGGGTTCGACCCGACTCATAACCTCAGTTTCCCTGGCCCACCTGGATTTAACTAAGCAAATCGTTAAGATCCTTTCATTGGATAATTACTGCAACAAGTTATTGAATCCTAACTGATGCAGTGAGTAACTTCTCGTCTGAAGACATTTCCTGTGGTCATGGAAAAGATGTTACAGCTGTGTAGCCTTAAGAAAACAACTTATCAGTGAGGCTAATCAGAAAAAAAAGGTTTCAGTTTGGTAGGGAGCATAAAGTTTGGACTCTGGATCAATGGGAAAAGGTCATGTGGTCTGATGAGTCCAGATTGACCCTGTTCCAGAGTGATGGGGGTGGGGGGATGGGGGACGTGCTGGAGAAGACTTTACGCAGCGGTCCGACTCTCCCATCATCAGTACAAGATCCGAGCGAAAAATTAATGCAACTCTGGACAGAAATAAATGTTGTGACATTGCATAAGCTTATTGAAACGATGCCATGGCGAACGTGCAAAGCTAAAGACAGTTCAAGGCAGTGTATATTTACTATAATAAATCAAGATGACCACGGTATGTCATCAGAGATCAAGGGCACATCTTCAGTTGAAATACTTGCTTCTCTGACAACGCTAAAGCACCACGATGTTCCCCTTTAAAATTTCTATTCCAGACTGGAAGAACTGTTTTTGTTTTGTTTTGTTTTGTTTTTCCCTTGGTCTCTGTCTGATGACTCAACTCATCGACATTCGGATGGCATGCTATTATAGCTTAAAACTGTGGAGCGGAGATGGAGCTCAGGTCCGTCTGTGGGTCACATCTGTCCCAGCTCTCAGTCAGAGCTTGATCCAGATTTTGCTCAAACTCCTCCCGTCCGACAGCTGGCTTATCAGTTATGAAAAGAACAAAGACCAACAGAAAGTAAAACAAATGATTCAGGAATAGGTGTTAATATTTGTAAGCACTGGCCTCTCAGACCAGATTCTCCAACCAGCACTTGGCAAGAGTATGCGTTGGCTCTAAGAACTCTTCTTTGCAGAGACATCAACGTGAAGCTTCCTGCACCTGATTGTCTTAACAGACTGGTCACTGTGCTGTCATTGGCCCTCGCTTTTCAAACTCAAACTTCTGGAAATTATGTCAAATTTCTAGCTGAAGTAAAGATCCTCTCTGTTTCAAATCAACCTCCTGACATGGGTTGGGTCAACCAATCAGCTTGCATATGTCTTCAAGACACGTTGAGATTTACGAGGTGTGCACGTCAGCTTCTCTGTGAGCCTCTTTGATCTGCTGGTGCTCATAATACCCTTCTCTGCATGGGTTTACTGTAGGTTTTACATGCTTTCCCTGAAGAAGCGTAATTCCAGCTTCATTAGCTTAATGAATTAGTCTATTGACCAAAAAGATCAATGACAAGTTGGATTAAAAGACAAAAAAAAAAGAAAAGAAAAAGCTCCCAAACAGCTGCTGTTTACAACTTTTCCTCCACTTTTTTGTGGAACATCAATGTAATCTGAGTACTTTTAGCTCGCACACTTTCTAACAAATCAAACAGTCAGTGCAGTTGTAGGATCACGTTTCATTTATTCTCAAGTTTTGGAACCTGCAAGCGTTGCCAGGTCATGTCATGAGCCCTAGAGCTCGGTATGATCATAC
This sequence comes from Lutjanus erythropterus, assembly GCF_056507025.1. Taxonomy (NCBI): domain Eukaryota; kingdom Metazoa; phylum Chordata; class Actinopteri; order Lutjaniformes; family Lutjanidae; genus Lutjanus; species Lutjanus erythropterus. The sequence continues at coordinate 25,737,696 of NC_139338.1, read as the reverse complement.
TGTAGCAGTCTGCTGTTGATTTCAGACGATTTAATGAAGGTAAGGGATTTTGCGTTAACAGCAGCGCGGTCTGAGGCGGCAATTTTCAGAGGCTGCGTCAGGATTCATCAACGTCTGACTCTTAAAGCGAAAGGAAAGACATGCTGTATTCACTTACTGCCGTTCACAGCTTTTTCCATTTGTGTTCCAACACAATCTGACACCGACACACTCACTATTTTCATCGCTGATGCCAACCTTCAGTCAATTTATCCAGGAGCCGGGCCTGTGTTCAGTCTAGATCTTATAGATCAGTTCTGGGACGAGCCGCGGCATGTGGAACATTTCTAGTTTCTTGTTTTAGTCAGGACATTTTGTGATAACTCACAGATACTGTATGGGCAGAATAGGTGCAGCTGTCCAGGGGAGGCTCGGGGAGGCTAGCGGAGGTGGTGGAAGTTTGATGTTTAAAAAAAAAGGTGGGAACAGAAAACTAGCGGGGAGTCGAGTTGAGAGGAAAGAAAGGGCGGCAGAAGCTCTGCGGCTGAGAGAAAGAAAATGCTGGCAATCGGCGCGAAAGGAAGATAGGGTTAGGAGATATGTTTAAAAGGGTGCGCGGGAGATGGATAAGGGGAGGAGTGGAATGAGAGAGGGCGAGAGATAATGAGAGGGAGAAGGAGAGAGCGGGGGGAATGAGAAGATAGAGACGATTTCCTATTCCGTCAGACGCACTGTGGCTCATTCATTATATTCCCCAGGCAATTACCCAGGCCACCTGCTTTGTCTCTCCCCTCATTGTTTCCATCTCTCTCTGTCTGTATCTTTCTCTCTGTCTTTCACTCGATCTCTGTCTGTCATTCTCTCTATCGCTCCTTCACCGCTCCTGTGTGATCCTTGCTGTTTTGCCAACTCTTTCCCCTTGCTCGGCTCATTTCTCGGTTCCTCTCCCGGCATTGTCTCGATCCTCCTGCTTTTTTTTGTGTGTGTGTGTGTCTGCTTGTTTAATGTGAAAACTCTGACAGATTGGTGTGTGTATATGTGTATGTGTGTGTGTGTGTGTATGTGTGTGATGTTGGGCCAGTCCTAATGAGCTTAGCCTTGCATTTAGCAGGGTGCCAGGTCTCCGCTAGCTGCTGCTTTACTCGTCTCAAATGCTTGAATTCGCTAAAAGACTTTATGGGTTAAACCTCAGACCTGCAAATTTTCACCACTTTGCTTTTTTTATGCCTTTGTTCCAAAACACAAAATCCCTCCAAAATGCTGTCAGTGAGGGGAAAGACAATTTTCCCTCCATTGTCTTCAAGCTGTATCATTTCCATCTCCTCTTTTTTTTTTTTTTACCTTGAGATGCTTGAGTTCTTGCTTATTCTTCTCTCTCAATAACAGATGCAAAGTTCAAGTTTTATGTCCATCCCTGCACGTTCTGAAAGGTTTGTTAGGGTCTAGTTTGTGCATATCAAATTATAACTGTATCCCAACATCAGTTCCACCATTTGTGGGTAATGGGCACAAAAAATTTTAAAATTGGTCCAGTATTGAGGGAGAGTTGCTGCAGTTTGCAAAAAACTAAACTAAGCAACAACGTAGTCCCTCTGGGCAACTGTGCCCCATCAAAATAAGTCAACTAAAAGTGGATTTTTTGCCACTGACGGACTCAGACGATCATTCTAAGTGTCTGACAACATTATGGAAAGGATCACCACAGAGGGAGAGACCTTTTTTAAAGAGTAAGATTCGTTTTGTTTAACCAGAAACAAAAGCCACAGACTTTTATTACTGTAAAACAAACTTAATCTCAACCTCAACAGAAAGAAAATGAAAATCACCAAAAACATCTTGACTCATCTTTTCGCTGCTCCAACAATCACCAGCTCTGGTTTGGTTGAAGTTAAGCATTAATTTGCCAAGTTATATGTGAAAATATTCTTATATTATTATTATTTTTGGCCAAACCAGGAGCAGTGGAAAAATGAGCCAAGATGGTTTTAATGAGTTGGCAAGTGTGATAAAACAGCTTTTTCTGGATAAGTACAATTTGTCTTACTCTTTAAAAAAGGTCTGTCTCGGTAGTGATTTCTTCCATAATGTTGAAAGACACTTAAAATAACTGCCAGTGGCAAAAACACTTTCCGTGGATGTGCACTGAGTTGGCTGTGGGGATTACATTGTGGCTTAAGATGTGTTTCCACCTGAAGTACCCTGAACTTTTAGCTGCAGGAACCACTTTTCAAGGAAATAAAGCTTCCTCTAGCTTGTTGTTGTCTACCTTTCCACCACAATCCAAAAACCGCTGCACCGCTGCAAGCTGCTGTAAGCCCGACCCCCAAAGTTCCTGTACTTTTGTAAAGCACCATCCCCGAGCAGATTTTTTTAGGAGCATATTTCAGACCCTGGATAGGAAACACACTGAGTTTCCTCCAAAGCTTCCTAATCCCTGGGTTCCTGTGATGGAAACAGGGCTATAATAGTTTTTGTCCCAGTTGGTCACTTCAATATAAAAACACGGTGAACTAGGCTCCAGGTTAAAAAGTACAGAATGTACTCCATGAAGTTATTGAATTCCCAACCCTGTCCTCTACAAATTACCCTCATTCACAACTTGTTTCTTTGACAAATACTTTGTGGAGGAAACATTGCCAGAGTACATTCCTGTAATCAACAAAATGTTTATATTTCACACATCTGCAACACATTCGCTTTCAATCACTTTCTTGTATTTTTCTTGTGTTTCCATTCCTGGCAACAAAAATGTTGGCTAATTGGGGTTTTATGATTATGTTTAGGCAACCAAATGTGCTGTAACTTGGTTACAGTTTGGGAAACATCTTGGTAATTAGAGCATTGGTAAATCTGCTGTGTAAAGATTGAACAACTTTTGTTTGATTCAGCCTTCTGCCACTTTGTCTTGTAAAAAATAGGTTTATAATACTGCTGATTTGTTATCATTGAACATATCTACAAAGTTATAAAATGTTCCTAAAAAGCTAGAGCCAAAGCTTTTTCAGAATTTGACCAAACCCTGATATTTTCTTAACTTTCACCAAAGTGTTTTATTAGCCTCAGCATTTCATGATGCAAACCTGTCTGTGAAGTTTTTGTACAACCGCCATCAAACCTGGCCACCTTCCTAAACCCTCTCGACAACTAAACACTCCCTGGACTGGAGAAAATGCTGCTGGTGAACATACTCCTGGCAGCAATTACATTTGAATTTGAAAACATATTTAGTTCAATATATTTAGTGGTGTAGACAGCACAGACAGACAGTAATGCACCCCAGGAGAATGAACTGACAGAAAGCAACACTTAAACTGCATCAGTTGCCTCAGGGATTGTCTCATTTTTCTACAAACAAAAATGTGTCCCTTTGGAATAATTTGAAAGTGGCTGTGTTTGGGTAGGTACGGGTATCGTTCCACACCTGAAACAAAGGGTTCAGATACAAGAGAGATTGTCATCATGGTTAAATTTAGGTGATGTCAGGACTGATTTAAAGGTCAAGTGTGTTAGATTTAGGGGGATCTGGCAGAATGTGGAAGAAGTTAAATATACTATTTAGAAGTATGTTTTTATTACTGTATAATCACCTGAAAATAAGAACCGATGTGTTTTCATTACCACAGAATGAGCCATTTATTTCAGGTTGTCTTCCATTGAGGCCTCCATCTAGCACCGCCACTATTTCTACAGTAGCCAAGAATGGACAAAGCAACTACTGGCTCTAGAAAAGGGTCTTGCACATTTTTTTTGCCATTTTCCTACCTGGGTTGTCTTTGCTCAACCACTCACGTTTTTCCCTCTGATGTCCCCTGGCTGCTCAGGTCTCCGTGATTTACAGAGTTTCTGATGGACAGGGATCTTTACTTGTTGCTAAAGTAGCCAACTGCTACTGTTAGCTAGCTGTGTTCTTCCATGGTGTGTGAGTCCCCAGCCTGGGCAAAGTCAGCTGCATGGAGTTAACAAGCAGTAAGCGGCTAAAGTAGCTAGCCATTAACAACAAGTTAACCTCTGACTATCAGTAAACTCAGGAAACAAAGTTGAGGCGGAGCAGTCGGAGGACATCAGAGAGAAAACCAGAGAATATTTCCCCTGTAAAATATGATCCAGTTTCACCAAAATCAGTGAGAAAAGTTATAAAAGTTGTGTACATGTGTACAGTGATCAGTCCCCAGAAACATTCAACACCAGCTTTGTTTTTCGTACTTAATTTGTGTTCTGATTCAAGTCACATTCATTGCCCTGTATCACTATTTTCCATGCTAACACAGTGCTCAGAACCATTAAAGATGCTGTAGGTTTTGCATAGCCAGGGCGAGCTATATCTAGCCAACTTGTGGCTGAAGTAGCTGCTAATAACATGCATCAATACAGAAAATCTGTAGCATAAATCACTGAAGGTTGAGGCGGAGCAGCCGGAGGACATCACATGGAAGACCAGAATCCAGTTTCACCAAAATCAGTCATGCTAGTGAAATGTTTGAAAGATCGTCACTATGATGCTGTCCATCATCATGGTGCTGGATCAGATATGTGGCCAATATTACATGTAGTCAAATACACAATACACTGTTACAAATACACAATAGATGGTCAGTTTAAAAGAAAATCAATGTAATCAAAAGAAGAAAGGCTCTTTTCCACCATCGACCGACTGAGATATCTGCCACGCAACATTCCAGCTCATAACCCGGGGTTGTGGTTTGTGGTGTGATGGAGGGGGCTGTCTCGCTAAGGGTCAGGTGTCAAGTCCCAGCTGCCCGAAAGCCCAGCAGGGGTCCACGGCTGGAACGAGTGGGTTTGGCGGTGGGACAGGCGAGGTGTCATTAGGACTCAGTGGGCTCTAACATTAGACCTCATTACTGCTCTCGTGATGGATCGGCCCAAATTACATCCTGGCAAAACATCGCATCTGTGAGGACGGGGAGGACAATAACCACCGGAGATCTTTCTCTCGTCTCACATTCACATTTCTCCACCTGTGTGTTCAAAATGAAGACATTTACAGTCTTTATGGAGTAAATAATATGTGTTGACAGAGGAGCTTGAATTATTGCAGCCACTTTACCCAAGCAAACATCATTATACTGAATAATATCAAATTCTATTCTTCGCTGTTGTTTTTTTCTAACACAGCAACATCTTTCCCACATGATTCTCCCATCCCCCCCTCTGCACAGTACAGTACGACTGTCTTTTATCTCTTTTTTACAGTAGGAAGACACACCGCTGACATTAAACATGCTACACGCAGGAGCTCCTTATGAATATTTCACTGTGAAATTAGGTGTGATGCCTCATTCTAATGCTAGCTTATAAATAAATGCATTTAAGCCATTGAAAGCAGTGAGGGCCAAATGGCTTCCTACTATGATTTGCTCCAAATTGTGTGGAGTTTGCAGGCGTGTTTTGCTACAAAATCTAAAAGAGAAGGATGCTAAAGGAAACTATAGTAGGCCTACATCGTGCTAATCCCTGTCATGGATTCCTTCATTCATAATCTTTCATTAAACTCAATCAATTTCATAATACTCTATATAAAGAAAGCTCATCGCTGTACCTATAAATGCCACAAACGCCGTTTTCTCTCCCTCTGTCTTTTTTCTTCACATTGTGATCCGTCCGTCCATAAATACACATTTTAACAGTTACAAGTGCGCCTGCGGCAAGCTGCAAACGCCCACACGCATCCCAGATTTCATAGATGGGCAGGAATAATTCATTCTTCACATGTCCAACTGGACTGTGGCTGAATGTGTGTATTGTTCACGGTGTGTGTGTGTGTCTCGCTATGCTCTGTAGCGGGGACATAATGGATCCTCCGTATTCCCCAGCAGTGACCTTTGCCTCCATGTGTTATCCTACAGTGTGCAGCCTATTGTTTTGACCCCCAGCAAACAGCAGACTTAGAGGGATCAGGCCCTGCATTAGAGGCTCTGCTGGACTGGAGGAGGTGCTGGTAGTGGTGCCGTGGTCGAGACAAACAGTTCAAGGGTTAGACTGATGTAACAATAGGCTGCTAAAGCGCTGAAACTAAAAAAAATAAACACTAGTCCATCTGTATTACAGTGGGCCTTCTCAGTATCCTACCTTCATACTGGACAATTCTGCACCTCATTATGTACATCCAGTCCCATGGTTCATTGCTGGTGCAGAACAGCAGGAAAGTAGATTGCGGAAGTTGGTGCACCATGTTTGACTTGCATGTTGGAGACTGGGTTTCAAGTCCCTTCACAGACCTTAAACTGACATTCACAAGTTGATTAAGCATGCCCACAATCTTTTCCCAGCCGTAGAGTTTAGAGCAGACCACAGACTGTGGTGGACAATATGTACAAATTTTCCACCAGCATTCGTCAGCCCATCAACCACAGATTGCAGATGTATTTGTGAATTGAAGTATGTGTTCTTGCCAAACAAAATCAACTCACAAAGTGACAAGAAAGCAAACATTCTTTTTCAATTGAACCCCTAGTTTGGCTCCACAATGATCATTTTGTGTATGATCTGTCAACAAATAGACATTGTCTTCTGATAAGTTTGACTAGTATTTAAAGCACGTTAAGTGTTTTTTGGGGGCATTTTTTTAACCTTAATTGGAGAGTGGTGGGTGATGAGGCAAACGGGAAACAGGGAAAACGGGGCAATAACATGCAACAGAAGTTAGCAGCTAGAATCCAACCAGCAATGGTTGCAACCACGTAGGATGGGCTGTAGCCATTGTGCTCCAAACATATATCATTCATTGGATTTTTAACTTCTCTTGAATATTGATATCTTTTCATCAGTTTCCCTGATCCAGGTATTATTGTCCTTTGGTCCCACTGTTCAGGAGGTTATTTGACAGGAAAATAAATATGGACTTACCTAGTCCAATTCCAAAAGATCACAACTGGCCCCTCATAAAATTATTATTATTGTTATTGATTGAATGTCGCCACAGTATGACCTAATCTATAATAGTAGCAACATTCATTTCTTCTCTGTTAAATGCTATAACCTATGATTACATGTAGAATAAGTGTGGCTGAGGGACTTTGAGCTTCCTGCTGCTCTAGTTCAGTCAATGAAAACACCTTTCCCTTGAAAGTCATCATTTTTAAAAGAAAATTAAGTAAAAACAACATTTTACCTGCCTTCCTCTGCCCTCATTTGTAGACAAATCCCCCACTGTGTGTAACAAAAGAACCGCTCCCCCAACGGCTTCATGATGGACACTCTATTTTGAAGCTAATAAATTGTTTTCCCTCCTCTGGTTTCCCCAGTGGTGGTCGCTGCCGCTGCCGCTGCCACCAGCTTTTTTCTTTTTCTTTTATGCTTCGAAGAGCAAACTGGACTCGGTCCATGAACATTCATGCATGCACGTGGAACCAGACATGCTGGCTTTTCTCCATGTGTAGTGGTCTGTTGTATGTGCGTCTGAGGCCCAGTGGGCAAGTACTCTGCAGTTCATGGCTTTGCTTTAATGAGCAGGGAACAAGCATACTCCGACTGCCATACAGTGAAGGACTGAGGTATAACACACATAGATGCACACATATAAAAACACAGACACTGCCATGAAATGATCCAGAACCACTACTGATGTCCTGTAACAGCCACAGTAATGGTAGGTGGCCTGGTAGTGGTGACAGAAAAAGAACACTATTCTTAGGTCTTGGTAGACTCTCAGTCTATAAATTTTGACTGCTGAGGGTAGGTCTCTTGGCAGATCATCACATAGAAGAAAATTATTTTAAAATGAGCAGCAGTGTCCTGCTGCAGAGCTCTGGACTCGGGCCGTCCTCATCTGCACTGGAGTCCACCTCCATCGCCAGGTCTCGTGGTATTTCTAGTAATTCTTCAAACTAAGTGTAAAGCAGGATTCAAACTTCCAAAACAACAAACTGGACAAACAAAATTTTCCTTTTCTATTCATGCTTTTTTAATGACTGTGTAGCAAGCTAACAAAAGCTAATGCTACTGCATCTGGGTGCTAACGTTAGCTCCTTGACATGATGATTCACAAATTCTAGTTAATGATACAAACAGTGTCAACAAGTTACTCAAACAACAAGAAAATTAGCTAGCTAATGTTAGCAAGCTCATAATGTTAGGTTAGTACAAGCTTTTTGCTGATTAATGTTACATTAGCTAACTTTATAAGAAACAGGCAGATTAATTATTGGCTGATACTGGCCTATCCAGCTGTATCAGTCTATGTCAGCATATATTAGCCATTAAATGCTATGCTAATACCCGATTTGACTGATTTGTCAAAGCATTGAGTTTGGGTTTGCTTAGGCCTTCTAAACGCCGCCATTTGCAAAGATATTTTGATTGTTGGTAACAAGGGCTGCAACTAACGATTATTTTCATCATCGATTAACCTGACAAGTCTTTTCACGATCAATTGTCTGGTTTATAACATGTCAAAAATTGTTGAAAATGCTTCTTTTACCCAACCAACAGTGTAAAACCCAAAAACTCCTCATTTACTAGCGCTGGGTATCGATTCTGATTTCCCAGATCGATTCAATCCGATTCACAAAGTCCCAATTTGATTCGATTCATTATATATTAATGTTTACATTAAGAAATGACCTCTTAATCATGTACTTTTATTAAACATGACCTGACCAACACACTAAAATTAGCACAGAGATCTCGCACTAAAGGCTGATCACGTGGTTAAAACCGCAGGCTGTACCACACATCTGTCTGAGGAAAGACATATATTAGGGATTTCATGAATCGATATCGGACCAGGCAAAGGAAATTCAATTTGAATTGCTTAATGTATTTTTTTTACCAAGCTCTCTAAACAGCAAATCTTCACATTTAAGAATTTGGAACTGGAAAATGTTTGACATTTTTGCTCGAAAAATTACTGAGATGATTTAATCAGTTATCAAAATAGTTTGCAATTAATTTTCTAATCCTTGTAACTCTAATGGTTGCCTTGTTTTTAGACCAGTTTTACTCATTTATAACAGAAATGTTCCACCTTGAACCCTAACCATGGTTTGTCACACATATAATCATCTATATTATCACTAATTCTCAGAATGAAAAGTCGACCCATTTAGTAACTGATTCATGAGAAAATTAATTAGCCGTTGTTGTTGTTTGGCCTCTTCTGTCTTTTTGCCCTTAGAAATGGTGTGTGGCACTAGATGGTGACATCAGTGCAGGACTTCAGTTTGCCAGAGGGGTTTCAGTCAGTCAGGCTTCCTATTGGCTGGAAACGTGCTAAGATCAAGCCATTGGCTCTGAGCTTCTGTAGATCCGGACCACCACTGGCCCGGGGCTTTCATTCATCAAGGCCGCTGAATTGCTGCCGGCTCGCTGGAACAGTGATCCAATGAGCGTGCCTGTTATTCACAAACCCAGTTTTATAGGCCATGTTAGTAAAAATATGACTTTATGTAACCAGACTGCATGTTTTTATAGGCAGCATCATTAAAACGGAGCTTACATAAGGCCCTCCTCTGCCGGGCAGCTGATAAAGGTGGGATGTTCGCCAAAAAAAAAAAAAAAAAAAGAGAAAAAGAAATGTTACCCCCCTCCCTCCCTACACACACACACTTAACACCCCACACCCCCAGCCTGACACTCACCGGCTGCACCACACATGCACCATGGGAACCTGTTACCATGGTTACAGCTGGCAACAGCTCCGCTAGGGCCCTGGCAACCCACCACCTACCACCATCGCTACCGTCAGTTCTCTCGTTTCTCCTTTCTTCACTCTATCTTTATCTCCCTTTTCTCTCTCTGTCTTTCAGCGGTTTACCTTCTGAACCCCCCCCCCTCACCATCCCTCGCCGTCCCTCACCCCCCCCCCCCCCTCAGCCCGGCTCCCTCTGCTCCCTCTCCGTCTCTCTGAGGTGTTTTACTGTGGTGTAGATTTCAGGAGCTGTTTTCCCCTCAGTCTCATTGGACTCATTAGTGTCCTTTACCGAGGCTCCGTCTGTGCTGAGCGTGCAGCGGAGCGCACACACACACACAGACCCGTGTGTCTTCGCGCGTGTGTGTATGTATGTTTTTGCAACCGCGATTGTCTAGTGGCGCGCACCCGCCCGCACGCCACTGTGTGTTTTTGTGCATTCCTCATGCAGGGGCCCGAGCAGCCCATAATTACGGGGAGCTTCAGGCTGATGCTGCCTATGTTTGATTACAGTGATCAAGGGCCAAGTTATGGAGACTAAAAGTGCCATCACCTAGTGTCAGCGTGCTTGTGTGTGTGTGTCTGTGTGTGTTGTGTGAGCAAGAGTTGTGTCAGGAATTCACATTAACTGGAGCAAACAAAATTGTGGAGAGTTAAATCACTCTTTCTGTCAATGACAAGTCGTGTTGAAATGTTTTTGTAGATTTTTTGTTATTGGGTGGTGTTGGCCCTCATTCACACTGCCTGTGGGTTCAGTTTTTAGTGTGTTTGTGTGTGTGCATAAGCGAGCGTGTTGGTGTGTGACTGCGAGCGAAGCAGTGTAGAAAAACAGAACAAAGTAAAATATTTATGTCAGAAGTTCACATTAAGAGGAGCAAAGTAAACCAGTGGGAATTGAATTTCCCCCTCCGTGTGAATTATGAGCATGTGAGAGCTGCCTCTGCTCGCTAGCAGACTCAGGCTGTCTGAGGGCAGGGGCGGGAAAAATAAAAAGGGCACTAGATGTTTGCGGCGGGGCACCAAAGCTGCAAAAGTCTCCAGTGGAGGGGCATTCAGGAGGGTTTGTTTTCTTCACTGGAAGGGCACTAGAGAAGGCTCTTAACCACGTTTCCTCCACTGGAAAGGGACCCTAGAGGGCACTTTGCTTCATTTTCTCCACTAGAAGGACACTCTGAAGGGCACTTTTCTACATTTTGTCCACTGGAGGGGCACCCTGGAGGGCATACCACATTGTCGCCATTGGAAGGGAACTATAGAGGACACTTAACCATATTTTCGCCACTAGAAAGGGGACTATAGAAGGCTCTTTACCACAATTTCTCCACTGGAAGGACACTCCAGAGGGCACTTTACCACGTCAGGGGATGGTCATCACTTCTTCCTTGAGTATAGCAGTTGAGTAGAGTATAGCAGCTGCTTACTTTTGAGTTTCATTCGGCCAAATGTAAGTCACCTCCTTGAGCTAAGTTGGGAACAGTGAGTGTCTGATTTCTGCGCTGGCCCGAGGAAGGTGTTTCTATCAATGTGTATGAGCGCCCAGCAGTGGCAGGGACACAAGCAGAGCCTGTTTAGTGACTGTTATGTGTAAGGGTAGACATTGATTGGCGGTCATTTATAAATGATGGTGCATAATGTAGTACATCCCCTCCGATGGCAGTGACTGGCTCAATAAAACATGAGGCCTCCAGTCAGGGGATGAAATATTAAATGGAGGCTGAACGGATATAGGAGCTGCTTCTCCCGAGGGACTGGCTCTGGATGTGTGTGTATGTATGTGGCTGGTTGTCCGTGTGATCATTTGTAAGACACTTGTTCAGCCTTAAACCAAAAACTGTTATGAACTGTCAGGCCAGCAGGCCGGTGCTCGATCGCACAAACAACCATAAGTTTCAAACTCAAATTTGTCCCTGAAGCAAAATATTTCCCTAAGCTAAGGGGTTCACTTAGGCACTGCACAAAGCTTCTTAGATCGTCTTCTTGCCTAAATGTTTGGATCAACTATTACCAAACTGAAGAATGCCACGACACAATTGGATATCTGAAAATCTCCTGCAGCCCATCCAAACCTTTAATCACAATTCTAATCAACACACAAGACTATAGTTCCCTATATTTCTTCACAGTACATCCTCATACATTTAGCAGTTTGTAAACTTGCATATCTTTTCATTTTAACTCTTGTCCTGACAATCAGGTATTCCATCAACCACGATTCCCCGCCACTGACAAGATATAAGATTCATTCAGCTGTTCATGTTAAGTGACACTAAATATGTTGTAACACCTGTTAAAATGGGTCAGATGAGTGAAAATTTAACACACAATCTGAATCTCATGGTTTTGTTTTATTAGTTCTAACTACCATCTGTAAATAAAGTTTTTATTATAATTATTTTATGGTAATTTCAAACAATATTAAAAATTAAAAACTTTATTTTAAATGGTGTCTCATGGGCCAAATGTAGTACCATCATGGCCCACCAGGGGGCCAAAGTGAACACATTGGGAATCTATACTGACAAAAACCTTACTAATCTTACTAATCTATACAAACCAAACCTTTAAACTACAGCCGTCATGAGTAAATAGGCTAACTAGCTTTTTAACTAGCTAGCAAATAATGAAACATTTTGTTTTTGCAACAGACCTCTGCTTCATTTTAAAGTAGGATTTACTCATTTTAAATCTAGTTTTGCTAACCTCTGATTAGAACTAATCTTGAATGAAAGTAATCTTTGTTGGTGCAACCCAGTCTTTGGGGTCAAAGGGTCAGAAAAAGGAACTCGTTATGTTGAATTTTGTGCAGTCCTTTTTTTGCATTCAGTATTCTAAAATAAAAATTTAAAGGAAGTGGTTTTCTGCAGCTGGACCAGAAAGTCAGTCTGTGGTTGAGCTGGTTAAAGTGTGGAATGATGCACGATAGTATAAAGTTGTAGCTGTAGCGACTTAATGGAACATTTTGTGCTTTCATATAAAGCCTGACACGACAAATGTGACCACTCTGTTGTGTTTTGGTGCAGCCGCTAACGCTGAATGAGTAGCGAGCAGCTGGATTGAGATGATGCATCTTCCTCTTGCTATCTTGTCACCGACGCCTCCTAAACGACGGCAGATAGCACGGAATGGGAGACATCTCGGCATGTTATCGCATCGTTCCCCATTTCCTTTTGTCGCCGTGACAAAAAATTCAAATGCTTGAAAAAAAAACAGGTGAAATGCAAAGCGAGAGAACTCATTTGCCGGCGTAGTTGCGTTGCCTGCTGGGCTGGTGAATGGAGAGAAGAGGCCGGAGAATGGTTTCTGTTCAGGGAGCTTCTCCACATTCCACTGCTTGTCAGATCCGATACCTCTCTGCCTCTAATAGGGGCACAGGAGAGGACAGGCAGCATCTGCTGTCAAAACCAAATTATCTTCTGTCAACAAAGCAGGAGGGAGAACCGGCGCCTCAGCCAGGCCCGTGGTCACACATACACATGCACAGACACTCGCACATTTACGGTTTGACCATTACTGTACGGGTCACTTAAGGCAAGGCCAGTTGTGATATATTATTTATTTACTGACTCGTGGCGATTTTTGTGGTCAGAAGCGCAGAGCTTAAACCGCAGCTCAGTTGGAATTGGTGTTGGATTAGGACGAATACATTATCAGCTGCTGTTGTGCCCCGCAGCGCTCTGACAGTTTCATGATGGAGGGGACAGTCCAGAGCTGTCGAGCCACAGAAGCTCCCGGTCTCCCAAGAGGAAAATTATGTCCTTGTGTGGGTGGTACAGAATCACTCTAAGTCAATATATATGGCACCTTGAATCAAATTAGCTTGGGAGGAGATACCACATTTCACCGTGTTGCTCTGAGCCTAAGTGAAGGATTGCCAACTGTAATAAACAGGTCAGTGATATAAGATATATGAGCTAAATGGAGCCACATTTTAGCTTTTATGGAAAGGAGCAGTGACTGGACAGGCCTGGATGCAACCGTCTGCATTGTCCCAACTATGGCAATTCTGTTGGATGACAATCATTTAAAACCATGTGTTTGGCTGTAGAAGCAATTGAGATCTCAGTCTCAAGTTTTTATGATTGATAGATACAGGTGAACAGGCTAATTGGTGACAGTGTCATGATTGGGTATTAAAGGCTCAGTCATCCACAAGCATGCAAGGTGAGGTTCACCTGTCAACAAATAGTTATATTTCTCAGTGCAAAACTGCAAGGAATTTATTTCACCAACTACAATCCATAATATCATTAAAAGATTCAGACAATCTGGATAAATCTGTGCCCATGAGGGGCAAGGCTGAAAACAACAAAACAACAAAATGGGCTTGGGAACACTTCGGAAAACTGCTTAAGGTAAACACAGTTTGTAGCTGCATCTACAAATGCAAGTTAAGACTCCAGTGCAAACAAAAAGTCATGTATCAAGTAAAATCCAGACATGCTGCCGACTTTTCTGGAGCCCGAAGAAGATGGACTGATGCGAAGTAGAAAAGTGTGTTGTGGTTTTTCAGAAATCATGGACGTTGTGACCTCTGGGCTAAAAAGGAGAAGAAGACCCAATTAATTCTGGAAGGTAAATACAGACCATCCAGATGACGTCTTTTTCAGAGACGTCCCTGCATATTTCAGCAAGATAATGTCGAGACACATTGTGCACGTGATAGAACAGCATGGCTTTGTAGTAAAAGTGTTCAGGTACCAGACAGACCTGCAACATGTCAAACAAAACAGCGGGGAAAAAGCGAATGAGCAGAGAGTGTTGGAAAGCATGGGATGCATATTTCATCATTCATCAGAATCACATATCACTTATATCATTTTAGTAGGTGTTATCAAAGTGTTTTCATGCCAGATTCGCTCGTAGAACATGAAAGAAATAAAACAGAAACCTAAACTATTGCTGCAGATCATGAGCCGGCAGCAGAGCTCTGCGCCGCCGTGCGCTCTTTGCGTTCAGCCCAGTTAATTAACGTGGGCGCCGTATGCTTCTGTAGATGGACAATTATACATACTGGATGGATCTGTTTCTAGAGACAGAGTTCAGTCAGTCTACACAATTGGAATGGGTTCTCCACGAATACAGGATACAAACAGTGTTGATATTTCCGCTGTATTCCTGCAACCCTCCAAAGAATAAGCAGGTACAGTTAATGGATGTGTGGCCCTGACCTTGGCACTCCCTCACAGATACACCAAGCTCATTAGAGCAGACACTGGGGAGGGACAGCAATAACTTACAAACTAATAACAAACGTTTTTCCACATGAAAACAGTTGAGAAATACCTCATGGCTCTCCATTTCTCAAAACAGTTTTCCAAGATCAGTTGAGAAGGATCTGAGAATACTAATCTGACATAAAATGTACTCTAACCACCCAACAACAGTCAGATCAGAAAGTGTCAGGGTCAACTATGTGTACTAAAACACCTACTAATAATAGAAATATCACTGTGGCACTGTATGGTGTAGTTTTATATATATATTTACACACACACACACTCTCTCACACACACCTTGTCATCTCCCCAGGCCGTTCAGTTTGTTTTTCACAACTATCCAGCCCCTCTGCCCGTCTCTCTCTGTAAGTGCATGTGTCACTTCATTCCTCAGCTGCATCTATTTTTCATGGAGGTAAATTGCATGGCGCCGTTGTGCGCTGAACTCTGCCTCCCTAATCCACAGAGATGACCTCTAATAACGCGGCCCTCCACCCCTCCAACACATCAACAGCTCGAGAAAAAAAAAACCTCAACACCAACACTCCCTCAGTCATTTCACATATCTCTGGTTTTTGGATGCTCTGTGCCTTTTCCTTTCTATTTTTGTCTACTCTCTGTCATGTCTGATTCCTACTATCTTTCTATCTCTGTCTTTTCTGTTTTCCTTTCCTTTTCTTTTTTCCTTCCTTTTCTTTTTAGATTTCTTTGCCTGCCTTTTCTTCTCCATTCTTTTGATTTTCTAAACCTTTTCCTACTTTTCCTTTCCTGCCGATTTACCTTTCTTGAACTTTCCTTTCGTTTTTCCTGTTATTTCCCCTTTCCTTCTGTGCAATCACTTCTGTGTGTGTGTGAGTGAACATGTGCACGATCAACAGACCTTCATCTTATCTGGAGCTTATCTTGCATACTACAAGACCGATCAGCCTAATTTTTTTTTGTACACATTCACGACTGTATGCTGAAGGACCTCTGTGATTCAGAAGTTTTGAAAAGCCTTGAAACAACTTTTGTTATGGCTCCACGCCAGCAACAGCCTTGACCACCGGCATTGTTTTCAGGTCATCCCATTCTTGCAAATGCAACATCTCAAGAACACCAAGAGGGAATTTATTCAAATTTGGTTCAAGCGTCCACTTGGACTCAAGAATGAACCGATTAGGTCAAAGGTCAGAGTGATCTTTTTGTTTTTGCCGTAACCCAAGAATTCATATGCTAATTATGACAAAATTACACACAAATATCCAATAGAATAAAATTATGAGGTGATGATATTTTATGTTATGAAGGTCAAAGGTCAACTTATCGTGCCAAAAAAAATCACACCTCATCATTAAATTCTGTCACAGTTCCAGGTCAACACAGTGGTAAGATCCATATTTAATTCCTTCAAATTTATCACTGCATTCATTACATGAGTCTGGACAGGCATGGATGTTAACTGTAGCTAGACTAGTTGGTGGTGACAAACAACTGTGAGGCAATAATCAGATCATTTTTTGACTCCTCTGTTTTATACGACCACTGACAGCTGACTTCTTACTCTTCTTAATCGGCCACTAGGGGCCTGAGGTGATCAGCAACTGCTTCAGTTTGAAATCTTGTTTCAGCTCAGGACAATGAATGTGGAAGTCAGTTTGATGTTGGAGAACCTTTGCAAATCCCCGCTGGTTGCATCTGGCAGCTGTGGTGGCATTGCAGTAGGTGCTTCACTGTCCATTGCCTGGCAGGTGAGGATCTGCACTTGATAGAGTGAACTCTTCTACTTCTCTTTCCTTTTCCCTTTATTCCTCTCTGTTTCCCATCATCTGTCTCTCTCGTGCGATCCTTCAGATTCTTCTTCTTTCTCCTCTGACCTGAATATTAAGCACACAGTACAGTATGCTGCGCTGTATTGTATTGCATCTACAGTATGTGTGTTTTTGGTGTTGTAGACTGTTTCGGTGGGTGAGGAGGAAGCCATTCACTCAGGCAGAGTTCACATCCTCTTTGATCTGACGGATTCTGGGGCTGAAGACAATAAACAGATGCTTTGATAGCCTGCGGCTCAATACAGCACCCTCGCGCTCCTTTACACTGTAGAGGAGGATATGGTATGGCCTCAGGCACATCGTCCCATGACAGTGTCTGTGTGTGTGTTTGTTGTTTGTCTGACACATTTTTGTGTTTTTCCACATTTTGTTATTTAGGTTTTTAGGTCAATTAATCTTTGATTTTTTTTAGACTGAAGCTTCTTTGTTTTGTTCCAATACTCAGCATTTTTTCTGTGTATCCTCATTTTAAGCTTCATTGAGATGGTCATTTTTAGCAAATACCCCAAAATAACATATGTTTATGTTCAAGGGATAAAGCCCTCTAGCAACCATAATAATGATTCTTAGGACTCTTGTTTGTCGGAAACAAAAGAAAAAAGGTTGGATGGATGAGTCAACAAAACATTCAACCATAACACGCAAGACTGCTGTTTGTTTCCCAGTTCTTAACAACAGTCAACATTGGTTGTTTTTATCCAGGACCATAATCATACACAAACTTTAACTGAGTAGTTATGATTGTAACTATAACAACAAAGGTCCCTGTACCTTAATGAAGCAGTTATTTTATCCCAAATCGTGACCTTTCCTACACCTAAAACCTAAACCTTTGTCACAGGGAACCTCTGGTGTACCAGACCTTCATCATACTGGACCTTAGTCATACTTCACCTACGTCATTCCAGACCCTCATTGTACCAGACCTTTGTCGTACCACATCTTCATTTTACCAGACCATTGTGTACCAGACCTTTGCCATACCATACCCTCGTCATGCCAGACCTTAGTCATAGTAAACCTTTGGTATATCACACCTTAATTGTACCAGATCTTCGTCGTATCACACCTCCGTTGTACCAGACTTTTGTCATACCACATCTTCGACCTTTGTTGTATCAGACCTTTATCATACCGGACCTTTGTTGTACTGGATCTTTGTCATACCAGACCTTTGCTGTATCAAACCTTCATCGTACTGGACCTTAGTCATAGTGAACCTTCGGCCTACTGGACCTTTGTTATCACACTATTACACTGGGAATCAATCATATTTGGTCAGGAAGTGGAAGTTACCCCTGACAATAAACATAAATATCAGAACAGATCAGAAAATGTTTATATTCAGTATGTGTTGTTCTGGAGAGCCTGGAACGACAACACATTTTGTTGGTTAATTTGCTGGAAAGTTATATGGAATAACACTGAGGTAAAATGACGAACTAGATGCCCTGTCATCTTTGCTGTTGTTGCAATTTTCTTTTGATTGAAGCTGATAATAACCAGCTAGTGTGAAAATTCAAAACTCTCAAATGTGATTTTTGCCATGCCATCAGTTTTCAGAGTTTTCTGTTATCACGTCTGATTGTTGCAGATTGCTGCAGTTCTGTTGTTGCTTTAAGCCAAAAACCTCCTTTCATTTTCTTAATTTCCATGCTTTCAAATAAGTTGAAGGATTATATGTTCCTACATGAGTTTGTTATATTTCCAGGCCCCTTAGGCTCATAAAACCTCAAAGCCTTTTCGATGAAGCTTAACTGCAGTCATTCAGCTTTAACAAGCATGTTTATCTTAGTTGCTGAAAAAGCTTGTAGAAACAAGACATTTAATCTGACACCATTGATATATGTTATTTAAGATAACTCGGTGGTCTCATCCTGGGTGTGGCACTCGTGCAGGATTCACAGCGTCACTGTTCTTTGACTAGCCAAGCTGCTCATGACTAATCACAGACAGAGACTCCAGGGATGAAAGCTGATCACATATGCTTGACAGTCTGTGTGTCAATAACACGCACACACACTCGTACAGACAGTGACACCTCACAGAAGAACAAACAACAGAGAGTGTCACGATCCTGTCAACACTTATCATCCTGTCATCCTGAAACTTCTTCTACATGGTTGATGAAACACGTCGTTCACTGTCCTGTACTTTGAGCAGATGAAACAAGGAAAAGACGACTGTACATGTGTGTGCAGATAAATATAGAAAGTATATTTTGGAGTCCTTTGACCAAAAGGATTGTCTCCAGCTGATTTACAGAAAACAAAGCTGGCCACTGAACATCAACCAAATCCTCTTCTGTCGCAGTAAATGTGTCTTCCATATCTCCAGGGTTCAGGGTTCGCACTATTTCTAATAATCCAGTGGCGTAATGAACTGAGCATTATTTCTATTGGTTTCATCACCATTCATATCAGTTATGATAGGACATGAAACAGGAACACAAGGTGATTAGACAGTTAGAAAAAAACACACATTTCAACCCAATACTACTTTTGATGAGTGATTGTTTAATGTTCCTCAAACTACCTTGGAGGATAAGGTGTTTAAAGGCATAGTATGTCAAATTTCTGCATTAAAATGTCATAAATATGTTAGATTTTTTTTAAGTTCCATACTTATGTTCTACCAAATGTTTCCACCAATGTTTAAACCCAGAGAAATCCAGAATTATATCAACCAAGTGAACGTACAAAAGTTGATACGCCCATTTCAATCGATATAACCGTCACTGCATATGTAATGCATCTTTTATGTTGGGATCGATGTTAAGTGATGCATCCACTAGAGGGCGCCACTCAGAGTCAAAAGCTACTCCAAACAAGGAGAAAAAGTTTGTGACAACAGCTGATACGACGATGCTGGAGGAGGAGGTTGTAAAAGCAGATGCAGTGTTGTCGACGCTGGTGGTCTGAGCGGTCATTAAATGCATCGTGAAGTGTGGGGAGACTTTTTCAGTACTTCAGGATTTTTAAAACTTCTTTCTCGTGCCCTGTAGTCGTGTCTTGCTTGAACTGTTGGCTACACTGCTACAATGGCCCCACGGCTACAGGAGGTACTGCTCCGTTTTGTCCGTAAGCTTCCAGAAAACGTGCACAAATATGGATGAAATGAATGCAGAGCACAGAGAGAAGCTTTCTTCCATGTCCTTTTCATGTTCACTGAAGAAAAAAATATTGAAATCGAGATCATGTGATATTTATTGAGTTTTCTTTTATCTGGAGAACAAGATTTTTATGGCAGGGCATCTCTGCAGCACTATAGTACCTCATAATCCTGTTTACTCACATTTTTCCTTTTTCAACAAATTGTGATTTGGTTCTGGTTCTGCGATTTGGATATTGCACTTGGCCATTTCATTGCAATTGCAATTTACTGCACAGCCCTAGTGTTAGATGAGCATAGGGATGTAGACAGAACCCTCTGTCCGTACTCTGCGTTCATGACGTTCTCCGAAAGCTTCCTGATACAGACAAAATGGAGTACCATCTGTAGTCGTAGGAGCAGTGTAACAGTCCCTACAACACTACAATAAACCTATTAAGTAAAATAATACTGTAACCAATAAGTACAGTGGTTGAACCCACAAAAATAAGACACAAGTAGTTTTTTTTTTTTTAAAAAAACATCTTTAGTAAACAAGAAGAACTTTGGTTTGGTTTCATCTACATGTGGGCATTTGGTCCATGCAGTATTCAACACTTTCTTGAGGCTATGTTCTGCTTGACAAACAAAATGTAGCACAAACACACACCACAAAAAGTAAAAGAAGAGAATTACAAATGATACGTACCAATATTAAGCTCAAGAGGAGGCCATCAACAAACCGCAAGTGCTGCTTTTTAACAAAAACAGCTGCTCCTTGTCAAAAACTTATGGTATCTTCACATTTCTCTTCTGTTTAGACGTGTATATATGTAGAACATGTACATCATTATAAATGTGGTTGTAAATCAGCACCTGTCAACTGTTTTTTTTTAAATATAATATCTAATTAAAATGTGTTGATGACAATACTTAACTACACCACAGATGCCTTGTTTCAAGCTTGTGCCACTGGGTAAGAATTACTGCTTAATGTGAAAAATATATATTTATGTAAAAGTGTACAGTATCATAAGAGACAGAAATGATGCAAGTCAGCAGCAGAGAAGATAAATAAGAGAGGAAGGGAAGGGGGCAGTTAGATCGCTGCTCTGCGCAACAGATAATCAGGATTGGGAATGGGGATCTTTAATGGCTGTCAATTAAAAACTAATTAGAGGGTGTAAGCTCAGCTAGATCGGCTATCAGTCCATTTATCATCACACAGCTGTCTCAGATACACACACGCTCTCACAAACACACACACACACACACACACGCATTATCATATAGACATTGTGTTCAGTATTTTTTTTCAATTATCTCAGCCCTGCCTCTGTTTCTGCCCGCAACAGAAACACGCACGCACCTGCACGCACACACACACACACACACACACACACCAACAAAGACAGTAAATACATATGGAGCTCATTCAGCACCGAACCAGCTGTAATAGACACGTTCCCTCCTCCATCTCTTTCATTTACCAGGACAGAATTGCCTCTGAATTGATGGCAAATAGTGGAATTTGACCCAAATGTATTTCTATAAATGGCTGTGAACAGATAGACAAATGAAAACACATGACCTGATGAAATTGCAGAAATTCAAATGACTTGTACCATGACAACCAATTAGTGACAAATGGATGTATATATCTCCAGGGGCATCAATCTAACTTCAAAGCGGCGTGTTTAGTGGAAGCACAAGTACACGGGGGTCCAGTGAGTCGGCATTTCAGGCCTCGTATAAATGTACCTGCGCGCTCGTAGGTTCAAAACATCAAACTTACTTTTAAGTGCATTTAAGGCCACATCATCAACCGTATTTGCTTTGTTTTTGAGGGTGAGATGAGGACACCAGTATTAATCATGTCTTGCTTAGCTTAGCAAAAATTCTGGACCTGCCTCCAGGCAACAAGTGAGGCTCCTTCCAGAGAGACAAAATGCCGACCAACACCTCTAAAGCTCAGTAATTAATGCGCTATAATTAACCTGTATATTAACAGAAATGTACAAACAACAGCTTGTGGTTTTAGAGGGGGTTACGAGCTGGAACAATTTCTTGGCAAACAACAGCTGGGTGAAGTGACTGTGTGCAGCTTTCTGTAGTGTTGTTGTCACGGTGGGGTTGCCAGGTTTGATGCCATCCAGGGTTGGGTCAGATTACTTTGAAATGTTGTCAGTTACTACATACACAGTACATGGCATTTAATGTAATAACTTTTGGATTACTTCAAAATCAAATATTAAATATATTCTACCTTATACTAAAAATGGAGGCAGCCACAAAAATAAACGTTTCGCACTCTTTAAAAAACTTATTTTGTACAAGTTTCACAAGGCCACATGAAGGACTTTTCTCTCTTACTCAAAATGTTCATCTTCTATTTTCAGTGTAAACAAAAGGGAATAAACTCCATTATCCATAAATCATCTTTAATCAACAAAAACAAATATTAGGTAAGTCACCAATACAAAACTGGCAACCGGCGAGGAGTAACTTACGTCAAATGTGCTTTTCATGAGTTAATAGACAAAACAACAATAAAACAATAATTAAGAACATCCATATTTTGTAATGTAATCCAGTAATTTGTAATAATATAACTATAATCTTATTACACCTTTTTCTAAATGGAATCTGGGCTGATTATAGGTGTTTATTTTGTAATCTGATTACATAATCCTGATTACATGTAATCCTTTACTACCCAACCCTGGTGGCATCACGTTTAGTGACAAGATCTTGTAACTCGTAGCCTGTGATGCTGCAGAAAAGTCAATTTCTGTTTATGGGATATGGATAAACAATACATAAACAAAACCAGACCAGCTGTTCCACCTCACCACCAGTTTTTTAACCAAGCTTGACCAAACACGGTGACTCAGACATGAGGTTGAAATTTCCAGTAAAGGCCTAGTGTGTATGGTTTATGTAGCATCTAATGTGAATTTGCAGATTATAAACACCTTCTTTCATTCTGCTCTTCCAAGCGTGGAGGAGAAAAAGAGGAGAAAAGGGCCGTATCTTGGTGGTTCTGTTCTACTACTGTAGAAACCTGGCAACCTCCATGGAAAAAGACCTCTGTCGATATAAAGGGCTCATTCTAAAAAAACATGAATGCAACAATTCTTATTTTCAGGTGATTTTACACTCATGAAGCCATGTCTATGAATATTATGTTCCATTTCTGCCATGCATTTATTTAAATCTAACACACTGGACCTTTAAATCAAGCCAAACACGCTCACGCTAAAACTTTGAGTCGAGTTGTGACATATGTCTGTTTAAAGTAATGTTGTGACGCTTCAGTTTTGTATAGTATTTATAAATAAATGAATATGTGAGAAAACCAACTGAAAACCAAGCTCATCTGTTCTTGAACTTCCATGTTGAGTGTTATTGAAGACAGCATTGGGGTGGGTGGAACACTGACCAAAAACAAGAAACAACAAATGTGTCTCCTTGTGAGGCGTGATGTGTTTACTTCTTGTTTTGCTTTGCTGAAAAAAAATTGAGATACTTCTCTTTGTGTGTGTCTGTGTGTGTGTTCAAGCTAAAACGTAACTTAACAGCATCTAAAGTAGAAAAGATTATTGGAGCCAGCAATGACTCAGTGACCATCAGTTACACAACTATTATCAAGCTAAAGTTAGCTCATTTTAGCTAACTTCAGCTATCAGTTGTACCAAGGAGTGAGATTGAAACAGCAATCCAGGGTTCCCCCGGCAAAGTCGTTAGGCCTGGTAGTTATCTTTCTTTTCCGGTAGTTGTGCTTCGTTGACCTGAAGCTGAGCTAAAATTGTTGATTGGTTGGAGCTGCTAATGTTAGCAGTCTCCTCCTCATCACCACACTTACCTCCATTATGTGGCTGAAAAAACTATGCAAACTTTGTTGTCTTTCCTCCTTGACATTATCCCTAAATGTCACAAAGGAGGTATGTGTGTGACTGACTGCGTGGCTGGTTAGCTAGTTAAGGTTGCTAGCTATGTTAGCTTGTGATAGTCATACTCGCCAACCTTAAGACCTCAAAAATAGCGGGCAGTCTGGGAGTCCCAGAATGAAAATGAGAGAATGATTATAACAAAATTATAATGACACATTTTTTGGCAAAGAGATTCCTGCAGATGAGCAATAACTGACACTTATTAGCTAGAAAACTCAGTGGGACGACAACATTTAGCCTGACCTACTCCAATGTCAAATTTGATTACAACAACACAGAAACTGAATATTTTACAAATGTTTTTCTTCTGCTCTGAGAAAAATGTGCTCCTTTCCGTTAAACTTGCTGTAAGAAACAGGAGTTCTTTCAGTTGTCTTTCCAGGGCATCGGAAATTTGCTTCATCTCCGTCTCTCACTCACAGTCACGTCAAAGTAACCCCAGACTGGCAAAAGATCTCACCAGAGCAATAATTTTAACCCAAACCATGACCTTTCTCTCACCCTAACCGAGTGCTTTCTGTCTCTAACCCTGCGCAGATTTTAACCACAGCGTTGTCATGTGAAAAAACAGAATTAGTTGAAGTTTTGCAAATCAAGAACGGGAAACACAGCTGGTGCAAGTAGCTCTGTTCCGCTTCACCAACTTGTAGTGTTGCTGTACTAGACTTTTAGAGTTATAGGGCTCAGAGTATAGTTCCTGAAATTTGTCATGAATTGTGAGAAATACAGGAGAAGTCTGACTCAGAGAGGAAATCAAGAGACTCCCCTGGGAAAATCAGGAGGATTGGCAAGTATGGTGATAGTTGAAAGCATCCGCTGTTGAATGTCACTCTGCACAATAAGGGTAAAGAATACAGCTGATCTGAGAGCTGCTATTTTCCTAAGTTGGCTTTCCAACCATTACATTTTTGCATTTTGGTGGTCAGAAATTCACATCAAAACCCAGAAATAAAAACATTCTGTTCTCAGTAATGCAGCATTTTGTTCTCAGTGTGATGGGATAGAGGTGATGAAGAGCAACTGTTTAAAAGTTTAATTCCCCAACTTCCTCTGTGTAGGAGTAGGTTTTATTTTTCTGGATAAACTGTGCGATAAATCTCAATGTTGGAGCTGTAAACATGGTTATATGTCTGGGGGGGGGGGGAGCGTGAATCCTGCACTTAATTTCAACAATTTTATGTCGAGCGCTGCATTAGCTCAGAGGTGCAGGAGATCTTTGATGCGTCTCTCTTGATAGACTGACACTTTTAGCTATGTTGCCCTTAATGTGGCACCTCAATCAGCTGGGTCAAGGCAGGTGTTTGACTTTTGGCAGCATCAACTTCTTTGTGATCTGAAAATTGCTTCCGCCCTCAAGAAGACATGGGTGAGCCTTTATCCGAGACACATCTCACCCCAAAGTATATTTCTTCTTCCTTCAAAATTGTGGCTAAAGTGAAAACAGTTTCCACACTCCTCTCCAGTAGGATTATGGTACCTCAGTTTCAGCTCATTCGAAGATCTAAAACTTAAATTTGGAAGATAAATATCACACTGGCTATTTAGCTAAACAGCCTCTTGAAGATTTAGTCAATTCTACATTTGCTAGCACAAAAAAAACAGAGACAGAGATGATGAAAGAGATGTTAGTCTCAAATTTTGGTGTTCTACCAACTTGGAACCAGATCCAAGATGGAAACAGCATATCAGAATCCAATTCTAGTTTCCAGTTTGACTCGAAAGACAAAGACAAAAGCTTTAAAAATAAAAGGAAAAAGATGTTGGACACTCTGTTTGACTGACAGGCACTTGTGACATTTGCTGTGAGATTTTTATTTTGTGTTGATCCACCACAAACACAGCTATTCAGTGTTTGTTTGTCTTTTTCAAACTGCCAGACAGATATCTCATGCCAGAGTTGTTTTTTTTCTGATAGAGGATAACGGAGAAATCAACATGCAGTATATGTATTTAAAAAGACATTAAATCCAATATTCATTTAGTTTTTATCAACACGACTGTTCTGTTATCAGCAAAGAACAATCTAGGACCATTTCTAAATAAATCAATTTACAGAAACAAGTGAAATTTCATCCTTTTGTTCAGAATATGAAGTAAGAGGCACAATCCTCGACTAATGAGATCCGATGTCAGTGATGGATCAGGACAAAACGGCTGCTTATTATCCTAATAAAGGAACGGGATGCGTAATCAAAGGTGATTAGTATTATCCCAAAAAGTGAGAAAATGAGAACCTGCACCACCAGTGTGTGTCTGTTCTTTTTAATGACGCGTGTGCAAACCTGCCAGGCTTGGAAAACATACCACATGAAAGAATGCGCTCTTTGGAGCTACTTTCAAAGGCTCTTCCCACAAGGCTAAAATTGTGACCTAGTTCTCAGAAATACTACAAATAATGCACAAGTATGTTTGACAGTGCAGTATTTAGGCAGTTAGAGTAGCAGAACCTGATGTAGGCTACTGTGCTGTGTGGTACTGACTGGAAATGATGCAACGTCGCGTTAAAGGAAGCCAACTGAGCTACAAATTGGGACGCTGCTGCCAATTTTACATTGGAAAACTTCACAAAGAGTGAGTGATAAATTGCTTTTTTCCAAGGATTTATGGTTTGTTTTTGTTTACTGAGCTGTTGCCAGAATCAACACCACTGTCCATCACTCATTTTTTTCTCACTTTTCCAGCCAGTAGCTCCTACACTTCAAGAATTGTAATTATACTTATGCTCATGCTGTCAGCTGTACTCTAGCTGACTTTCTGGTGGTGTGGCTGTTCATCAGTCTGACTCATTTAAGGGGGAGTTCATCCCAAAATAAAAAATACACATTTTTCCTCTTACCTGTAGTGCTGTTTATCCATCTACATTGCTTTGGTGTGAGTTTCTTTCATCCAACTCAGGAAGTGGTACTGCAGTCTGTAGTGTTTATGCCAAAGCTGGCATTGGCTAATGGAGATTTCACTTAACTACCTGGCAGTTATAGGGCCAGCCTTCCTCTTTAAGGCTGCGGTCATATGGACATGAATAGTATATGCATTTGTCTTTCAATGGACTGCTAAACCTAGTTACCAGCTAAGTTACAAGCTAAGCTAAGAGTAAACTAGTGCACGTGGTACTGCGGTTCTGAGCCAGCGAGTTGGAGGAGGTAACACCACATCAGTCAAGTCACTGGTTTCATTTGAAGCAGAAAGTTTTACATCCAATCCCAGCACAAGGTTAACAAATAAATCAGACAGCGCAAAGGCAATTTAGTGAAATCCCCGCAGTTGTGGTCTTTCTTGACCGATCTTGAAACAATCTTGAGACCCCTGATCTTTAGTACTAGTGCGCCATATTGAACTGAAAACAAAGACGGCCAT
The DNA here is from genome assembly GCF_056507025.1 of Lutjanus erythropterus. Classification (NCBI taxonomy): domain Eukaryota; kingdom Metazoa; phylum Chordata; class Actinopteri; order Lutjaniformes; family Lutjanidae; genus Lutjanus; species Lutjanus erythropterus. Next base: position 25,710,647 of record NC_139338.1, on the reverse strand, counting down.
GGCCAAAGTAATATCCAGATCACACAATCTTGTGCTTGTGTGATGAGGACGTCAGGGTGGATAGTCGGCTCAACCAAGCATGTAACAGTGAGAATGGGGACCACTTACTGTCCTGTTGGTTGTGTACCTAGGCCTTATGTTTTGGGTAGAATGCTAAGAGATGGATTATGTGTTTGCCAGACCCTGATAAAGACTTCGAGCTGATATGCACTGGTCTGTTTGATTGTCTATATGTGCAAAGCCTTCTTTTTTTTCATGGTTGTCTCAAGCAAGACTTTTTGGGTTTTGTTTCCACATGCCCCACTAAAGAGCACCTGTCAGATCAGCCATCACAGCCATGCAACTCTTCTTTCTATCATTGTAAACAATGGAGCCCATGTTTGCATCTTGTTCTTAACGAAAAGTGGTGGTAGATTCATGTTCTCATGAACATCATCTTTTCCTAACATTATTTTTAACTGAAACTTTATTTCTTGTGCCTAAACATACCCAAACTTGCAGATTAGGGAGACAGTTGTGTGTATTATTGTTGTAGCAACCATTTGGAAGGCACTGATAAACACTGTCGTCCTGCCGATCTGGGCATCAGATCAAGAAACAGCCATAGAAACTTATGTCATATTTTGTTGTTTAGTTTTCAGGACTTTTTGATTATTTGTCAGATTTTGAAAACGTGACCAGCCCTCTCCAGAAGCCTGCTCTGTGTTTAAGGCGGTGTGACTGACCCTCTCATTCAACAGTAGGGGGAAACTCTGGGACACTTTGCTCCCTCTAAATTGCTTATTTTCAATGATACCGCGTTTTGTCATCTGCCTTGTCAACATTTGTCGCTCTGGGTGTGCGGATTCCTGCGTGTGTGAATATGTGTGGTGTCTAGACAGGAGAAGCCTAATCTATTTTCCATGTTCCCATCCGGTCCTGTTGGAGCCTTTGAATGGCAGATAAACAGAGCGGGGCCAAGGCTGAGGCTTCATCAAGAGGATTAATTCTGCGAGTCTTATCTCCAGAGGAGCCTCTCTGCCTCCTCTTTCTCTTTCCCTTCCCCATAGGCATCGAGGGCTCTCACCGCACACTACAGAGTTCACTCCCAGTTCACACGTTTTACTGTACAAACCGCTGCCATAAGCTCAAAATCACACAACACACATTGAGATTCGTGCAGCGTCTAGTGAGTGCGTGAGTTTTGAGGTTGCGTCTAGATGCCGCTGTACTGCTGATACAAAAAAAAGTCCATTTACAAGTTGTTGGGTTTTTTTTTTCAGCAGAGTGGATTAGTGTCAGCCGGAATAAACGCAGACAACGAATGCAAACAGATTAATTATGAAAAAGATGGAAAATGGAGCAAATATAATGAAGTAAGACAAAAATCAAATACAAGTATTAAAATATGTCGTGTCTGTTGAGGATGTCTTGTTTATGCAGAGACGCTGCCAGAGAGAGTGCGATTGTCACAACATTTGAATATGAAAGAAAGCTGGATATAAAATGTACATTATCATCAAGTTTGAAAGGCTGACGCCCAGGAATATGTGATGAAAATGAGGACGAGATGAAAACTTGTTCAACTCGTGCTGGATATGGTTGGAAATCTGATGTAGACATTTAGTCTAATGTCAGTTTATACAATTAACTTTCATTTTCACAGGTATCTTATTTGTCATGCAGTATTAGTAGACCGGATCATTTTTAAATAAAGAATTTCGAGCCTATATATCAGTTTAAGTGGATCCTACACAGGAAATAAACAGATGCACACTTTGTGCGTTTAGGGCAAGTTACTGAAAATTAGTAGCTAGTTACACTTACAAGTTACTGCTCTCAAAAGGTAACTGAATTATTGAGTTACTGCTTTATACTGTACTGTGACAGGCTGGCGAAGAGCAGAGTTGGGAAAACGCAGCTCTCGAAATGAGCTCTCGCGCCAAATGAACCAACAGTCAACTTTGCAAAATGGCAAGCTGATGTCATGTAGCTGATCACACTGAGCCAGATACCTTTGCGAACCATCTGCAGATGCTAACATTAGCTTTCATATTAACTAAAGTGACTCACCACCCAGGTGCATTGCCAGAAAAGGTTTGATGATGTTGATCCAGCATCTGTTATCCCCGCAGACATTTCATTTAGTGATTCTTTTGTTTGGGCCTTGTGTGAAGTTATTAAAGTCAAAGGTTGTGACAAATGCCACAGCAGCTCACCACAGATCCATACGATTACACACAATTATTAAGGTCAGATGATAATAACACTTAATCCTGTCTTTTTTCACATAAAAGAATGAGTAATGCGCCCTTTTAAATTTCAATAATTGTCACGGCGTTATTAAAATTTGAAAAGTAATTACATACGCCACAAGTTACTGCAAAAAGTAGTGGAGTCACAGTAACACATTATTCCCAACACTGGGAATGACAGTGTTATTGATGATTAAGCAGGTGGTAGTTTTGCTTCGGTGATGTGTGTAATCAGTAGCAGAGTAAACTGAAGTGGAGACTCTGAGGGGAAAGACACAGAAAACTGTGATTCCCACAAACAAGCAGTGCTTTGAGTTCTAGTTCCTCCTCCTTTTCATTACTGTTGTTGCGGTTATCATCAGCATCTTTAACATCGTGGTCGTCTTTATCCGCTTCTATTATTAGACGAGAGTCAAACAGTGAAGGAGTTCAAATATCTCTGGGTCTCGTTCACGAGAGAGGTTGAGATGCAGCATCTGAGGTAACATCTAGAAACAAATATCTGTAGGCGAGGGAAAAGATTGCAGTATTGGAAACGTTCTGGTTTCCTTTTGTAGTCCATTAGTAGTTTAAGTTGTATTGAGTTTGACGTCCGACTTTTATTGTGAAACATTTTGGAGGAACGTTGTGAAAACTGACTCACCTTTTTGAAGTGCTAAAATCCGCTATTACTGATCCAGTTTGGCTTAATATCAAACTAAACACCAAACACTCGTATTCCAACCGCTTTAACAAAACAAGATCAGTATCGACCATGTATTGGTCATAGTTCACAGACGATCGGCAAAAGATTATAAGACTGGCGGCAAATCAGGGCATCCTTCGCTACAAGCACATAACTTAAAATCTGGCAAAATGAATTCTTGCGTGATCCTGCTAGTTCAATTAGATTGAACTTGAAATGAAGTGAACACGGTGGGGTCAATTTGACGCGCACGTTCCCCACCGCTTGTGTTGATAATTTGCTTTTGATTGACTCCTGGAATTGCTGTTTGCAGTTCTGTTATTTTTAAACACAACTCATTGAATCACAGATACTGGCCAGTCAGTGTTGTTTGCCCTCACTGTCTTAATCAGAATGAAAATCCGTCCAGAAAATGTGCACCGAGATGTTGTTATTCCTTGCAAATCTTCGGTGTTACTTAAGTTTAATGCTTCATTTAAATGCCTGCTCTGTCCTCTATCATTCAGTAGTTTGGGTGGGCTGAGTAAGTGTGTGTGTGTGTGTGTATGTGTGTGTGTGTGTGTGAGCCCATGTGTGTGGTTAGTAGCCGTGAGGCAGCAGCTGACGATAATCTCTCGGAGGGGTCGATGTCGTGGTTGTCACGGCGATCTTCCCGGGGCTGATGTTGGCTGACGGCTGGTGTCACCATTGCTTTCCATCACCGGCCCTCTGATGGCTCTCATTTCATTCTGTGGGAGAGTATGTGTGTGTGCGTGTGTGTGTGTATGTGTATACATGTGTCGGAGTGGTTTCCAATTGGTGTATAACTGTGTTTGTGTGCGTTTGATCTCCTGTGTGGCTCTGATGCACAAATTTTAGAATTGAAGGAAGCACTTGTTACTGCCATCAGTGATATTTACCTCTATTTTTATTAGGTAATTTATAAGTTTCTGTGCTTATAACACATTCTTGTTTACTTTTTCACAGACATCAAAAAGTGCCTTGTTAGAAATTACAAATACTTGCTCTTCAGATATATTTAAATGATTAGAAAGTGTTATGAAAATGCATTTATTTAAGATACAATGAATTTGTCATTTGAAAATAAAAATAAACATCTATCATCTATGCAAACTATCACATTTTAATGGTTTGACCTTTAACCTCCCTAGATTCAAAAGATAAGCTTTGGTAGCTGCAGCATTTTGTTTTGTTTTTCGTTTGTATGTCATCATTTTCACGATCACATCACCTTATTGGCAACATAAATGCAGATGAAAGGTTTGGATATGAATTCAAATTGTACTCAGTACTCAACTATGATTTTAAAAGTAACTGAGTAGATTACATAGTGTAATGTGTACTTAAGTACGAGCAAAAGCACAGACTTGCACATCTACTCATAAAAGTACCCAAAAAACTACTTGATTGCCCATCTCTGTGCACAAGGATCAATAAACATTCAACTTGTCTTACATGGTTTTAATTATTTCCAGAGACATGAATCTGGAGTACACACTCTGCACACCGCGGCTGTCCACTCCACTGAACATCAGCGGGCGGCTCTCTGACTTCACACCACTAAATGACAATAGCAGGGCTCATATTTATATCTGTTCAGTGTAAAATAGCAGCTTGTCCAGCCTCAACAATGAATGAATAAATAATAAACAAGTTCACGAGTGCAATTTATTTTCTATGATGAGTTTTCTGATTAAATTAGACAAGTTTGTTTCGCTCTCAGCGGGTTCATCTGCTTGCTTCCTTGCTTGCGTGTGTGTGTGCACGCGTCTTTTCCGTGTATGTTTGTGTGCGCGTGCCTCGCCGCCTGCCGATTTGACTTGCCTGCAGATGGCAATGTGTTACATTTCTATAACAGTCCCTCTCTCTGTGTGTCGAGCACAAGTGCTGCTGCTGCTTCCTTCTCCTCCCGCGGCTCAGGCTGGTATGCAACTCTGCTTAAAGTCGTCACCGCTGAATGGACTGAGGGAGGGAAAAAAAATGAACACGTACTTTGCATTTCAATGACCCCGACTTTTCCCCTCGTTCCGAAACTTCATTTTAATCCCTTTGAATCATCGCAGCCGAGACAGAATGAAACTGAAATTGAAACAATATCTGTAGCTTGTAACATATTGTGATAGCGCCTTGTTAAAAGTGACATGCCATAATGTGAGGAAAAAACTCAATAAACATCACTGTCATCCTCGGCGGCTGGCTTTCTCCCCTGCCTTAATTCATCCCGAGTTACATCTCAAAGCTGAAAATTTGAGTCTAATTTCGAAGCCATGAGTGTTATACAGGTTGTCAGCGTTTACAATGATCTGTCATCTCTCAGCCGAGCTCATGCAACGCTGCATTTTCTCTGCAGAGAGAGAAAGAAAGGAAGATCGAAAGGGGAAAAAAAAGCTGATGGAGAGAGACAGACAGAGACAGAGGGACCATATGGAGTTTCATAGTTTTAGATTTCTCTCGCAAATGCTTTTCTCAAACTGGCTCATGTTGTTTTTATTACTCCTGACAGTAGTAAACAGCTGGTGTGTGGGGTGGATAGTCTGGTTTTCTGTCTGCTGTGGGCTTGTGTGTGTGTGTGTGTGTGAGCGTGCATGTGTCTTTACATATGCAACATGGGCATTGTGTTTGGGCTTTTCATACCTGCACCAGTGTGTGTGTGTGTGTGTGTGTCAAATCTGAATGCATTCCATCACTCTGTTTACGGGCTGTGCAGCGTGAGAAGTGTGTGTAAGAGCCGATGCTACACACTCAGCAGCCATGTCCAATTGAAATAGATTGGAGCCATGGAGGCAGGGTAATTCTGGGTGTGTATGCAGTCCTGCTGTAATCTTCGTACTCCACCACGCCTCGTCTGGTTTCTTTCTCTTACTTTTTATACATAATGAGATCGATAGCTTTGTGGGCTCCTGCAGAAAATAGAATCACAAAATGAAAGAATGAGAATTTGTCTTCGGCTAGTTTTCTTTTGGGGCATTTTTTTTTTTTTTCTTTCTGCAGGTTTTCTCACCCTGCGACGAAATCAGGCTCATCTCGTCTCAATTCTTTGGGCGCAGGGAGATATGATTAACACTGGAACGATGCTTAAAATCATGCTGTGTGGTCTTGTCAAGCTGTAGTTGTTGTTACACACCAGAACACAAAATTGTTGGTCTGATGAAAAAAGGAGGGAAAACTTTGGTTTTCTTAAATTACCACTGGTTGGATGACAAATGTAAATTTTGGCCTGAGAATTGCCCAAAACAATGTTGCTGTTCTTGGCTTTATTTTATCTTGCGTTGCATCTCAATTTTCTTATTCTGTGACTCTTGACTGCTGAATCCTCAAGACCACAAACAATAAGGTCTAAAATTACAAAGGATGTCTGAGTTCTGATAATTTGCTTCACTAAGGAACTTTCCCAGGAGAAGGTCAGAACAGGGAAATTGGTGGTGGATGGAGTAAGAGATCGTCAAATAACGGCACTTTGGGTTGGTGGCTTGGATCGAGCCACTCAACAAAATAATGAGACTCGACATTCAACCCAACCAAAAGCACTGGGTCAGTTTTCCACAACCAGGGGAAGAGACTCAACAATCAACCCATTGCTTTGGGTTTGGGTTGGCACAGTTGTATTTGTCATCCTGGGAAAGAGACTCAACTATCTTTCTCCAGATTCTCTTACTCTACCTTTAAAAGTTCATGCGAAAGTGCTGAAAAGGAGGCTTTGATTGATTGTTGAACTTCAGATTGAAGAAGAACAATGTGGACTCTGGTCTTGGTGATAGATCAGTGGATAAGCTCTTGCCTGGCTTTGCCTATCTCTGGCACCAGTACTGGGGGAGTCATTTACCCATCCAGCCTACACATAATTTGTGGACCTGGACAAGCCCTATAATGTGTTCCTCAGAGTGTCGTATTCCTATCATAACCTTAATTAAGGAGAATTTATAGTTGTGCATAAAGGGGTTATAGAAGCTATACGCGCATTCGCTTCATCACCACCGCAGCAACACCCTAGCTAATATGCATCTCCTAAAAAATTTAACTACGCTTCTGGGATATGTTGAATGAAGGTACCGTGTTGATTCCACAAGAACTGGTCAGTTTCAGCTTCTTGTGTTTTCACTTCAAGTGGAGAGAAGAGTAAAGCCGAAGCTCACATGCTCACACTGAACGGTCCAGTCTTCAAGCTGCGACTTTGGTGCTCACATTGTACGCAAATGGCTAGGAAGACGTGGACAGTATGGCTTGTCCGTTTATGCAGAGAATTGGAGATAAGCTAACTAGTTTTGAACTGTCCAAATTTTCTGTCCACATGTTGCACCGTGTCACCATGGAAATTTCAGATGCCCTGTTTGCCAGTTGGTGCGGGGCATGGAGAAAAAAACAAAATGATTTCTGGGAATCTGCTTCAACTGTCCCTCAAATGGCAGCGGCTGATGACAATTGTTAGAAATGTCACGTCAAATCGTCCCACTGTTAAAGCACGATATGGACAGATCGCGCACCATACAGCTGTGCAGTCTTGTGATGCAACAGGTGAAAACTCTGTGTGAAATATGTGGGATCCATGGAAGTATGGACATATTTGATGAAAGGTTCCTCATGAGAACCATCTTATAGGAGTTTTACACCTGCTGCTGAGAGTTCCTCAAATTCTCATTTTACTGTTATTTATCTCTTGTTGAATGCAGGAGCACCCAGGCTGAGATGTACTGCTGATGGGATTTGATGTTTTTATCTTTCCCTTTGACTGACAGGCCGAAGCTAAACCATCTCCCTTTGCTCTCTCTCCCTCCAGCTCTCCGTCTCTCTGTGTCCCTCCCTCTCTTTCTTCCTCTTCATCTGTCTGTGTCTAGGAGGACAGACATTTCAGGAATAGAAACAACACATGGCTGATCTTTATTCATAGTTTCATTTGACGACACTCTGCGGCAACAGGTAGCGTCCTCTGGGTCAGGAGGGGGGAGCAAACTGGGAACACATAGACACACAAACTTACACTCACACATTAACTTCAACACAAACTGTTGAAGTGCAGTCAGCGACTTCCACATTCATTTAAAGGTCTGAATTTTATCTGTTAAACACTAACCTTCGCCTTGACAACTTTGGAAACACAAAGATCCTTTATTGGATTACATTACATTTATGTAGCTGACACTTTTTCTCCAAAGCAACTTACAAGAGGTGCATTCAACCATGTGGATACAACCTAAAGGCTGCAAGAATCAGCAAATTCAAGTGCTGCATTTCCACTCAACAGTAGAGTTCTTCTGTGCACACAAAAGGTTTAATATTCTCAAATAACTCTCAAATTTGTTCACAAGTTTGTGAAAATCTGTGTTAGTGAGGACTCCTCTTTTGGCAAGATAATCCATCCACTCGACCGGCGTGGCATGTAGAATTGTTGCCGGGCCTTGGACTGTTCACAGTTAAACACCACTCCAAAATGTGCAGTTTTATCTTGAAAAAAGTAGGATTGGCAACTTCTGGTTGGTTGGTTGGTCATTATGCTACTTTAACAGGGAGAAAACGCTTCTAAGTTTGTCATTGTCTTGAGGCCGGACATATGTAGACCTGATTTACTTTATTTCTGGTTGACAGGCTATTTACTGAACAATTACTGACTCCAAACTAATCAACACCATGTCATGTAAGCAGCAAAAATCACTATATCAGCCCCGAGCCTCAGAGGACAGAAGAGCTGAGTGGATAAAAAGTTTATTTTTGATGACTGTTTGTGATCTGGTTTCAAACCTGAAAGCTGCTGTTATTTTAGTGTTTATTTTGTAGCTTATCCTGTTGAATATGATGCTAGCTTGTTGCAAACGTGGCTTCACAGGCTGTGGTGATATTGGACTAATAACCAAGCTTTGTTTGAAGTGAATAAATGACAGTAGTAGGTCGTGCTGTAAGTGTTTGTTTTTCACGCTGCTTTTTGTAGAAGTTATACTGCAGCGCTGGTTGTGTTAGCTGTGATGAAGCACTGAAGCTGGCTGTTCTGAGCCTCATTGCCGCTGTGTGTCTAATTTATTTAATAGACATGCCCTGAAGGTTACGATATAAGTACACATGAAAAAGAAATGGTCAAATTGGAGGAATTCATTTTTTAGGAAATCTTGTGCAACTTTGATTGGCAGGTAGAGCACACTTAGTCCACTGTGGTTGACTTAGTTCATCTTGGATTAACTAAGTCAAGTTGTGGGGGAGTAGCAAACTGCAGTGGACGGGCTGTGGTGTATCGGTAAGATGGACTTGAGCCATTTGCAGCGCTGTAGGCAAGTACTAGAGTCTTGAATTTGATTAGAGCAGCCACAGGTAGCCAGTGCAGGATGTGTAGTGTGCAATTCAACTTCAGATACTTCCATATCAACGTGGTTGATTGGAATTTGCCTTGGTGACTCCACTTAGGGACTGAAAAAGACAAAAATGGCAAAACCACTCACTGATAGAGCACAGTGCAATAAACAATAAAACATATCTGACCCATCAATTAATCATAAAAGCATAAAGCACTGGGTGAAATGAAATCCTACACGTAGGACCACCATGAATAAAACACCAGCACCTGCAGGGGAATTAGCAACAGCATAAAAACAGCCCACCACATAAACTGCGTAAAACATCCCTCATTCGTGCCCAAATTATTTAACCTGCTGTTTTGAACCCAGAACACTGCAGTAACATGAAAATGTCAGCTAGGTCACCACTGACTGAACTCCACGTTATCATTACAAGATGAACTTAAGCGGAAATGCATGAATTATGTAAAAGCCTCATCATTTGAACCCGTGCAAAATTAAATAGTACAATGTATAACGAGGACAACATGCAGAGAAAAATATTGTGAAACATATGTCAAATAAAGGCCAAAAAACTAAAGAGACTCTCCAGACATGGGGAGTACATAAATAAGGATTTGCTAAATGCAGTACACTGTGGAATGTACTTGGGCTTTAATGCATTTGTTCATTGGTTTAACAGGTTTATTACTGATGGAAAACCTCTGATGGGAAAGGTGATGCAGCAGGCCTACACACACACACACACACACACACACACACACACTTCCATTTGCCTGTTTGCTCAGCTAACACTGTCGGCATTTGAGCTGCAAGTCCTTTCTTTATGAGTCCTGAGTGATTTAGCCCTGAGAAGCAGAGTGCTCTCTTAGAGCAGTCAGAGCCACTCAGCACTCAGTGGCAGACAAGAGGATGGGACATTCAAGTGTTGCCTCTAAACCTCGTACATCCAAACATTTCTCAGGTTTCCATTTTGATTCTTGATACTAGAAGCTTTCTTAAAGACATTCTACCACCCTTGAACCCTAATAGACCGCTGAAAACGCTCGGAGACGACAGGCCTTTTGGACAGAGTCTGCCAACACTCGTCAGACCGCAATTCAACACAGAAGAATTACGTCGTTCCTCTGAAATGTCATTCCCACAAACATAAAGAGTGTTTAGTAGTTTCTAGATGTCTGTATACAAATGAATGCAACAGAAAACACTTTTGGTGGCATGTATACAGAAATAGTCGGTGGCACAGAGGGAATCCAGGAAAAAAAGTTCTTCGCCTCACCGTTCATAAGCTAAAATGTAAAGTGCTTTATCTGCACTCCTTCTTCAGCTCAAGGCAAAACTTTTCACCAAATTTAATAAAATCGTGGAAATAGTTTGCATCCAAAGTCTCTTGTCTAACATTTCCTCACTCCTTTATCCCCGCTTGAACCGGATGTCGTTCTGGTCCACCATTTTTCAGGCCATTATTCCTGCTCTGAGAAGCGATGAGGAATCTCTGAGGAGCCGTGAGTGATAATACATGAGAGCGGCCTTCCTGGAAGACCTTCAGCTGAATGCCGTGACGTATAAATACTCCGCCCCTACATCTGGCACTTGTGAACGAGACGACAAAGAATCAGTACAACTCTAAGTGCCTGTTATTTCCTTCTCGAGCTCGCCGACATTAAGGACTCCAAAGAGTAATGCCACTTTATGCGAGAAGGTGGAGATTATCAGAAATGGATGTGGCTTCGCATGAAGCTCAATCAGAAAGGACGTCTCATTACTCTTAAACCACTTTCTCCGCTTCCGCTCTCTTTTAGCGCGGCTTCCTTGCGTCTCTCCATGCATCCTTGATGGGAGAGACAAAGACGCACGAAAAAGACACGAGTGAGGGAAACGTGATGATTAAAACGCCTGTCCTGTTAGATGGACATCTCACAGTGTGTAGGTTCCATTATCAAGAGATACAGAGAGCAACATGAAGATCACCTGTTCTGTATTTGATACTTAGAACATAACTGTGAATGACACTCACTTTATTCTATGGTTATAACATATTGTATTGGACACACGCATGTATGTCACTCCACCATAGTTAAACCAGTAGGAAGTTTAAAGTAAGCACCAATATTCTGGCAAAAATTACACTTAAGACCCTGGACAACAAAACACACCAACACCGACAAACATCTGGCGTTTCTGTCTGTAGTGGGAAAGGAAACAATCTGCATCCATTCCCAGGTGGAACGAGTCCACAGTAGTCACGGGTTGCCTATTTATCTGCTCCAGCTCTGATCAGCAGTTTTGAAAAACATGGCACCAGGGTGAGCACAAAATTTCGGCTATTTTCCAGCGCCATTCTAAAAAGGCTCGTCACCTCCGTTGGTGAATCCTGCAGCTCATCTCAGCCACGTATTCCATCCATCTCCATCCACTGGCAATGGGAAAAGGGACAAACGCCTGTAAAACCCACTGAAATTGGTCGGCTAATTTAGCTTATAAATGGTATTGTGTTGTGTTTTCTCCAGAACTGCATGTTTCCCGTGGTGGAAGATCTTCCGAAATAAATTTTAAACCATTATGTGACAACAACTCAAGTCGAACCCACACAAATGAGTTTGTCGGCTGGATTGGCAGCTCTTCAATGCATCATGAGACTGATTCACTGATGATTTCAAAGACAGCTTTTCATCAAGGTGAAACTTGCCAAACATTTTGACAGCAGGTGGTTCTCGCTTGCTGATATCTTCCCATCTATTGCGAAAGCAGTTCTCAGAACTTTTTACTGAAAACCCAGGGTTTTTTTTTTATTTCCCCCATTTTCATCCTTTTCCTCAGACACAATTTACATGGATATTATTGGACGGGAGCCCAGCTTGTACGGACAAGATTTCAGACTTTGGGCAGCGAGCGACTTGATTCAGCAAGTCAGCTCTTCTCCCACACTGCAGCAGGGCGACAGTATTTACCCATCAGCTAATGGCCCAGAGGTCAGGGGTGACACACTCTCACGTCTCTGCTGTGCCCTTTCTCTCCGACCTCATCTCATGGTCGTCGGGTAATGCTAGACGATCCCGCTGGCATTAACTGCACACACAAATGTGCCTCTCTCTCTCTAGACACACACACAGATAGTGAATTGTATGCGTGCAGGCAATCCCACACAGACACGCAAATGGTGGACACACATTCTGTTGTACGCCCGCCCATCTCACGCCGTATGAAACATTCATACACACACCTTCATATACGCCCACACGCACAGTGAATGCGTCCTCTTCATATATGCATGATAGGGAGATAAAGCTGAAAGGTCAATTCCATTAGACGATCACCTTTTAATGTCACAGTGCCTGGAAAGAGCAACTGCGACCTCCCCGTCTCTGCACCACATCGCAGTGCAATCACGCCGCAGCAGTCCATCCCACGGTCCCAGGAGCCTCTGCTCACTGGCACGAGGATAGACGGATATCTCAGCCTGATGATGCAGTAGATTTTAGATGAAAATTGTCCTTTCAATCCTCAAAGGTCGACTGACACAACCATGTGTGCGGTTTATTCACCAAATAGTTGCTTCGCAGCCATTTTATCTGTTAAGATTATTCAATTTTATTGCATAACAGCGTAATTATATGCACATATCAATCCAACTTTTTCTTCTGCAATGCATGGGTATCTGGAGCTCCTGCCAATCCAGTGCTCTCTTTTTCCCTAAATATAAAAAATCTGTATTCCTGACTCCACGGAACGCATTCAAATCATTTTTATGTAATGTAAAATGAGGTCAGGACGACGGCCCTCAACGTACTGCACATGCAAATAAATAAAACACAAGAAAATTCAGAAAACCTCTTCACTAATTTGACAACATATGGGCGGTATGTTGAAAAAAGGCAAACAGATAAAGAAATGCACTACAAATGCAAATAACAACCAAACACAAATATGCTGCAAGTACAACAGATTCCCATCACACTTAAGGCCTTTGCACACTTTGCACACATGAGATGTTTTTTTCACACTCGCAGTACATTGTTGTACGAAGTAGAACAATGTGGTTCATCCACTACTTTGGTTGCAAAATGTACACCCAGACTGCAGTAACTCCTAATCAACAAAAGTTTAGGAAAAGTTTTGTAACCTTTTGAATGGAAGATTTTTGTGTTTAAATGCTGCTCCAGTTAAATGTTTGCTTCCAAAATGCTCACAAATTAAAATTCTGAGGGAAATACTAAATACTAGCATTGTTTCTTAGCTATTCATGAGCATTAAAAATTGACACACATTGTCTGTTTATTAAACAAAACAATTAATGACATTTGTGAAGGTATTCAGTTGTCAACATTGTAAGAACACCGGCTACTTTTGTCCATTCTGGCCTGTCAGTGTTGCCCACCGTCACTGTGTAGATGAAGCCTATTTTAATACCTTTTCCTGGCAGCCTTTCTGTTGTTGTGGGTGATTGGCTAGCCCCCTGAATGGCCCTGATTGGCTGATGTCAGACTGAATTTTCTGAGGCTAATCCCTCTCAAACACACAGACCAATACACATCGTCAGACACGCCCACACAACACACATATACACACAGGCAGACAGACAGAAACTGGCATCACGCACACACAAAAAACGCACACACAAACACAGGTGTTTTCTCTGTATGCCCGCCACATTGTCTGAATGTTAATTACATGCAGAAGGCATCTGGGCCCGTCCATTGCTAATCCTCTTTTAATTATATGTGTCCTCACAATGACACAAGGTTTACAATGGTGATTACAGCCGTATTAGACATAGTGGAAAATAGGTAGGGGGACGTCAAGGGAAATGGCAATCATCATAAAGTAAATAAGAGTGCTTGTTTGTCCATGCAGTCATGTAGTGGTGATGGTGGTTTGTTTGTGTTTACATGTGTTTACTTTATCTGTGATGTCTTTTTTTTTATCTATGTTGTTAAAACATTGTAGGCGTCCTATAGTTTACTCAGAGTTTTATATATTTGCAGAATAGAGATTACTTCTACTATCACATCAAAGCCATTGTATACATTATAGTAAGTGGTTTCAAAGAGAATAGTGGGATATACAGAGCAGGTTGACCTGAATTATATCATAAACGTATATTAAAGTTAAAGGTGTACAAGGATTTATTTATCATTCTAAAGGTATACAGAGTTGTGTAATGAGATTAATATGATATATAGTAGTAGACTGGTTGAATGGATCATGAGCAGGGCTGTACAATTAATTGCAATATGGCCAAGTGCAATATCCAGATCACACAACCAGAACCAGAATTGTATTTTTTTTGTGAAAAAGGAAATATGCATGAGAGAACATCATAATGAGGTTTTGTGGTGGTGCAGAGATGCTCTGGCCTAAAAATCTCGTTCTACAGATGAAAGAAGACGTGTTTGTTTGGAGCAAACCCCAAGAAATATCACATCATAAAAGTTTTATTTTATTTATTTACTTATTTTCAATAAAAATAAAAATTGCAGCCCTAATAATAAGTCATGGAATAAAAATAATACAAACCATTTTATTAGGAACATTTTTAGGGGAGAAGCTGCTCTGTATTCTGGTTGTATGGCAGCAGATACTCCTGTATCTCTTGGCAGACAGCAGCAGGGTGGGCCAGCGCCCCCCTCGCCAACATCACTGATGCTCAGTAGTTGTATTAGTGCTGTTCCAGGCTGCAGAAAACATATTGTTAGTGCCATCTAGCTGTGAAGATTGCCTGTAAAACTTCACCGGGTAAAGTTTCTGCTGCCACCCCTGTAGAAGTGAGAACTGGAACTACTTTCTATCAAATAAATACAGTAGTCCAAAAATGGTTGATGGCATTTTGAATGGGTTGTGCAGGATAAAGGAGACAGTGCCTCTGAACCTCAGTGTAATTCACTCAGTTCCATTCATTTTTGTTTTATTGGGGTTGAAGCAGGAGACAGATATATGAAAACCTGAGGACACAAGAACAAAACTACTGTATCTACATGTCGACACGCCTCCTAAGATGAGTGAGAAAATATATATTGTTTGTCATTTGGGTAAAGCGACCCTTTGACGGTGAGATGAAACATTTGCTTCTTTTCAAACCCGCGTCTGACTTATTAAGGAAGTGCATGATTTGTCGTCTAGATTCTAGATGGTTGTACGTGGGCTGTCTCTTGTGGTATCCTCAACAACAAGATAATCCACAGAACTTGTAGTGAGGAGTTTCAAACTACTTTCTTTCTCCAGAACTACACCCACCAACTGTATCACAACACTTAGCTAGCTCAGTTACAGCTCAGCCAAGGAGCCATTATTATTTAGATCCCTCGCTGTCAAGAGCATGAGCCTCTTGTCCGTGAGTAGATGCACGCTTTCTTCTGCACGGTGATGGTAGGATGAAAAAGTGCAGCTTTAAGTGTTATTTTTGCTTCATGGTGATCAACCAGGTTTGTATTCACCACTGCATCTCTTGTGTCACATGTGTCCTTCATGCATGTCTGGTCTTCAGACAGTAGAAAAACTCCACACGTCTGCTGTCCACCCACTCCGGGGCTCTGCAGCGTTCTGCTGGATTTCACAAATGCGCCGCAGACGGCCGCAAAAAAAGGGAGGGTTGATTTCTGCAATTTCCTGCATTGCTACGTGTCCTTTTAAATATGGACTCACTACTGGCTCTGCTCAAGAACATGCAGTCAGCTCTTTGCCAAACAAGAGCCGCTGAGGAATGTCCCCAACACTGGCAGGCCGCTGCAGACCGAACATCTGCTGCTCGGCCAGGCCCAATCAGAACAATGCACCAAGTATGAGCCACCAGGAAATATCTGCTCCACTAGACTTGTGGGATAATAAGTAGCTTAAGGCTATAAAAATGACAGAACACAGAGAGATCCAGCGGACACACACACACACACATCCAGGACCTCTGTGTGGTGTGTTTGTCATGGCGAGCGGGGAAGTGTGGACATTCGGGGAATGGAGGTTGTCCCAAGCGTGTGCTCGATCCAGGAGGAAAAACTGTACGAACTGAACACACACACAGATGCACACCTCCTCGGCTTTAAAGGGTCCTGAGGGAGCTCCTCTCAGTGTGTAGGGGGGAAACCATGAATAAAACGCCCATTTGACCCTCGCCGCTATAAAGCCTGTCTTTGTTGGGCCTCACAGGACCCTCTTTATCCCTCCTCCATCCTTCTTTTCCTTCCTCTCCTTCTCGCACTCAGATGAAATCTTGCCCTTTTGTTTTCCCCTCCATCCTGTCATGGCAGGGCCTTCATGCAATATTCATGAGGTTCAGTGGGTTTTTCTCCTGGAGATGTACAGTGGACAGCACAGTGGCGCCCCACATTGCGACAGCGACCTCAGAACCCTGGCAGAGATGACCTCTGACCTCCGGCGGTGCTGGCTAGCATCGTCTGCGCCGCTCATTAATCACGTGGCCACAAGTGGCCTCCGAATAAAAGGATTTGTAGGCAGAGACGGGTCGCTATCTGGAGATGCAGCATGTGGCAATGGAGGGATTGTTGTGTAGAGGGTGGAGCAGTGTGTGTGTGTTTATGTGTGTGTGTGTTACAGCCGTCTCTCTGCAGCAGATTCCTGTGAAGATTGCCTCTGGCCTCTCTGTCGGTATTCCACCACAGGACAATGGTCTCCTTTAGTTTGGTGTGTGTTGCTGGAGCCTGGTGTGTCAGTGTGTGTGTGTGTGTGTGTGTGTGTGTCTTGGAGAAGGCCGCATGGCTGAACACTGACTCAGTATGCCTCTGCTGTCTCTCTTCTCACGCAGGGAAACAGTGAGATCACATGCCTCTCAAACACACACACACGCAGAGTGTCAAACCGGGGTTACAGACCGATATCTCAGTTCGCCTTTTAATACAAATCACATGTCAGTGTTTTCCACCCTCTGATATGATGATGCAGTCAGATTCCCATTTTAAAGGACCATGCCACAGTGTTTTAGCACATTTCATCCCACTTACTACACGACATTCTGCTACCATTGCAAGCATTGGTTGACTTCCATTCATTATACATGAATGTCAATGTTCTTGAAATGTGATTTTCATTTCCGATAACAAAATACACACATGAGAAACTGATCAGGCTGCTGTGGGCCAGACACAGTCTAATCCAAAAATCTAATAATTTAATGGTCAGAAGTGTTCTATATAGAGCACTTCTACTGTTGGTCATGAATTGTGGGCTAATATTTTGTTGGCAATGTCCAAAACTTGTTGATGTTTTACAGTGTGCCATGCATGCTGCATACAGGTTGCAATGATAGTAGCAACAAAAGTATAAGAACCAAGTAAACAACATGGATGTACAGCACTAAGTGAATAAAGTTACAGTTTAATATGCATATATATTGCAGATCACTCCAGTCTGCAGTGTAAACCACAGAAATGTAGAGTAATGTCAGGCTTCACAATCAAAAAAAGTTTATATCATGTCGACACTCCTGTCCATACTCACATGCTGGTCAAATAAAAGTTTATATCACGTCGACACTTAAGTCATACTTGCACTATTGACTGTATTTGGCCCAGTTCTGGGCTGGAGGGTTTATATGTAGCATGCAATCATAGCAGCTTCCAATGCAGTCCTCTCAGTTTTGGTAATGTGGCATTTGGCCACAGTAGTGTTTAGCATGTGATTTTATTGATTGTCATTTATTTAATATCAGAGGTCTTATCCTATCAATGTGCTGTGGGAGTTTTTCTGTCTCCCTGGAGGGATTTCATCACAAGGACTCCGGTCAAGTTCAACATCAGTTCAACATTTGTGCAAAAATAAATTTAAAGTTCACATTAAAATAAGATTAGATAAGGGGTTTCAACATTGATATTTTGGGTTTCTGGTATCAAAACTCATGCACAGAGCAGTTATGAACATTTGTCTCGACTTTTGCTGTGTGTGTGTATTTTCAACCTCGGTGCTGGTCGTTGCATCAGCGCCTATTCAATAATAAAAATGTTTCCAGGGATTTTTACTCAACGTCAGGGGTGTCAGTCTGTAAATTCTGCCATGCACCCTGCTTCAAGAAGCTGCAAACCCTCCTAAAAGAATTTCATTAGTATGGGCTTCACTGGAGATTTAGCAATAAATGCTGTTCTAAATGCTGTTTCTGACAACGTTCAGTTTTTGTTCAGGGAAACATTTTTAGGCTGGGTTGCACCAAGACGGATTAATTTTTAAACCTGATTAAATCCTGGTTTCATTTTACATTGTGTTGCAGCAAACTTTTACACTCCGATTTAATGTGACCCAGCATTGACTTTAACTTCAGGAAGTTTAACTTTTAAGACAGACAGAAAGATAATAAAAACAATATACTACAAATATACTTTTTAGCTGGCTAGCACACAATGTACCATTTTGTTAACCTCTCAGCTAGCCAGCAAACAATATCCTGTTTTTTGTTTTTTGATTTTTTTTTTTTAACTAGCTTGGAATCAATGTAACATTTTAATAACTTTTTGGCTAGCTAGCTAGCAAACAATATAACCTTTTATTTACTTTTTGGGAACTAGCAAACATTATAGCGCTTCGTTTAGAAATGCAGATCCCAGTAGCACTTTCAATAATTTTTTACTTGTTTTTATTTTGGCTTGCACTAATCTCCACATGAATGCAACTATATTTAATTTCAGAATACATCAGAAATTTGAGATTAGTTTTTAATTGTGCAATAGAACTCTGCTTCATTTTAAATTTGGATTTACTCATGTTTGCCAAACTCTGATTAGAACTAATCTCATACTAAATTTATCTTTGCTGGTTCAACCCACTCTCAGTGTCAAAATTGTTAAATCTGACTTGTACTGAATTTTATTTGGCTGACCCTTGACAGAGCACGTTTAAATTTCTCAATTGATTTTTGCAGTTTTGGAAAAGTTTACATTTTGTATATACAAGTTTATTTTTACCTGACAGCAGCACCAGCAGTGAAATACACCCACACACTCGTTGTATATGGGCTAATATGCACACCAGCAGTCTGTCACATTCGCAAATGTTCCAGCACACAAACAGCAACACTTGCTGTGTACACTTTTTGCAGTCACAAATCTATAAACCGCACAGCAGACAAACACACGTTCCTCATCAGAATCAGCCTGGGGGTGGCGCCGTCTCACCCCTGACCCTGTCAGAGCTTCTCGAACTTAGCAACACCCTCCAGCTGAGAGGAGGAGGAGGAGGAGGATGAGGAGGAGGAGGAGGAGGAGGAATGAAAGATGTTTACAGTGCTCGTGTATATCTGTATCGCTGCTGCTGTCTCGCTCTGTCTGTCTCCACCTATCTGTTTTCATTCTTCACCCCTCAGTATCAGCCAAACTTCAACGATTTAAATTCGATCTGGGCTCCGAAACATCTGTCACCGCCTTATCTGTGGATAATGGAAAGATTTAGTGGCATTCAGAATTTTATAGAGTCGACTCCCCTCCGCTTTACTCTATCGCCCCTTTTACTCCACTCCTCCGTCTCTCGTATATCATCCTCTCTCAACGCCCACACAAAATACATACCTCTCACACAGAGAAGCATATACATACATGAATACATACATGCATGCATCAACATGCAAACCATCCCCCCTCTAAATCCCTTTTCTCACTCTTTTTCTGTCACACACAGAGGATTCTTTGCTCTCTAGAGATAGAAGGGTTGGTTGGTTGGTTGGTTGGTGTTGCACCAGCCCTCTCCAATCCCCCATCACTCCCCTGGCTCCTGTCCTTCCTCTGCTTCCCTTCCTCCTTCCTTCACTTCTCTTCATCCTCTTCCTCCTCTCCACTCTCTTCCCTTCAGTTGCTCGTGCCACCAGCTGGGCTTGGCAGGATCCCAGGCTGCCCTGGGTTCTGCTTGACTGGCTTTTCCACTCTGGCATGGCACCACAGGTCCATCATGCTGTGCTCATGTGTGTGTGTGTGTGTGTGTGTGTGTGTGTGTGTGTGTGTGTGTGTGTGTGTGTGTGTACATATTTGTGTGTGAAGAGTCAGTGTACATTCAAATATGCCACTATGGACAATTTCATTGTTGTGCCTCCATCCTGGCAACAGCTCTCAATAATGCCTTGAGTGAATTTCTTCAAATTTGGCACAAACATCCAGTCAGATCACAGTGTTTGTCTCATGCTCGTGAATGTGACATCTCAGGAACATCTTGAGAGAATATATTCAGATTTGGCACAAATGTCCATTTGGACTCCAATGTTTGACCCATTCTCACGAAAGCGATATCTCAGGAACACGGTGATGGAATTTCTTCCCAGTTTGGCGCCAACATCCACTTGGACTCCGATGTTTGACCCTAGATTTTGGCAGTAAGAGTCAGAGATCAAGGTCACAGTGACTCAGATTACTACAAAAATACTTCATGTTACCTCAGTCTCTCCTTTTTGAAAATGGCATCCCAAGCTGGCCTCGTCTCCCTCGCCATGACTGAGTCCACATTCTTCTCCTCCTCCTCGTCTTTGGATTTTTTCCAGGACCACGATTGCACTGGCTCGATTCTTGCTTAGCTTCATTGTTCACCACTATGAATAATGCATGCTGATGACGCACGCTGGTTACATTTTTTGTATATTGACTTACGCCATGGCCTACGATTCAGCAGGTGAAATCATCATGCAGGGTTTATATACCATCATATACTTTAATGTTGTCAAGTTTTTGAGGACATAAAGGCAGAAGGGCAGGGCAACAAGACCATCAAATGAAACAATGATTCCACTGAGTCATTATTTAATATATAATAAGTCAGTAATTTGAGATAATTAGTCATTATTTTGAGAAGGTTTGTCATTATAATGCCTTGCAGGATTTTCTTTCATCACATTTGTGGTAATAGACTTACATAGAAAGAGACAGAGGCATCCTCCTCTGTTGTCTCTCACATGTAAATATAGTAATAATTTAATTTGGCCAAAAAAGAAAAAAATATACATAATACCTTTTATTTAATTCCTTTAAAGTCTTCATATTCTATGACAGACATGCATGTAGAATGTAACTTGTCATAGAGGCGTCACTTGTGGTTTCATAATAAATTGCCGTAATTATGCCAACATCGAGTGAAAATACACACCTGTAACTATTTCCATTTAAGTTAATGACCGATATGCTAGAGTAATTAATCAAGAATGTATTTAGTTTACAGAGACATGATTAATGTATATATATTCTGTGACAGCTGAGAACTGCAGAGCTGCTCCGACAGGTAAACACCTGCACAGCAACATGTTTTCAAAAGTGATTATTTTGCCCATATGGCAAATTGTATACAGCACATACATTTCTCAAACACACACACAATACCCGCTCATCGTCAAGCTGAACTTTTTAGTTTAATTGTAAGATAAAAGTAAGAGTGAACTTAAACAACACTATTAAAATGAATGTACACTGATTAATGTCGGAGCCAACAGAGAAAATGAAAATCGTGTTGTCAAACAATGTTTTTAAGTAGAGATTCATAGAAAAAGAAATGTATTTAGTGGCTGGTAATAATGCTCGAGCTTGTTCTTGTGTTTTATCATCTTGACCAAAATAAGTACATGTGTGCAGATACAGATGGGCGACATAATGAATCCAGATGCTTTTATGCAGTGCACCAGCTTTTTCAAACTTGTGGAACTTGTGTGGACTTTAGGTCTAAGAGGAACCACTAGAACTTTAACTTTGAAAAGTTGAGCCCGGAAAGGCCCGAGCCTGACAAAATTCTGTCCGAACCCGACCCAAACCCGTCCCTAATAAGCATATTTCAGCTTGAACCCACAAACAGCCCGGCATTTTTATTGACAAACTTACCTCCAAGTACTAAACAGTAGGAGTCAGAAATGTGTGAGAAATACGGCCCGACCCGACCCAAACCCATCGGGTTTGAGCACAGATCTACAGCCCGAGGAACCATGCTGTATGGCAGAAATGTACTCTAAGGTTGTGCATTCACCTGACATGCACAGATGCATCATTATTTGTATCTGTATCTGTTCAACCAACAAATTTACCTGTCTCTGTATCTGTATTTGGATAAAAAAACAAAAGTGGGTGAGGGTTATAGCTTAGCGCAAATATTTTACACCTTATCTTCATAGGTAATGGCAACAAAGCATTAAAGTGATTTCATATTGGAATATTTCCATGTTCTAGTACTATGCATTTCATCTCTCTGTTTTTATTTTTAACTAAATTCAAGTTTTATGAGCTGTTTGAATCTCACCACCACCTCCTCTTTAACTGGATACTGAAAAAATTACAAACTGGAAAAAATGTTTTAGAAATCAAAAGATTTTATTTTGCGTTGGAAATAGAAATTTCAACAGTGAAGATAAAGCAGAGATATAAAAGTTGCAGTTGAATGGAATAATCTTGGTGCGTTATTAAATCAAGTAATGGAACTGCCTTTTTTCAAACAACTATGAGCAACTTTGGACAGAAGAAAAAAGCTGTTTCCGTTGCATTATTTGTGCTTTCCTGAATAACCTTCAGACTCATTTACTAGTATTCACCAGAACTCCTTGCACATGAAAGCATCAAATAAGGCTACAATTCCTCTCCTACTTTTCTTTGACCTCTGCTAACATCTGTAAAGTAAATATGAGGAGTGTGTGATCCAATAAGAACAGTTGCACGTCTATTTCTGTCTAACCAGGGTTCTGTTAAAACCAGGTCATAAAGTAGCAATAATGATTTGTTAGATGGAGACCTAACATTCAGCGGAGCCAGTTTCAGATCAGGGCAGATTGTGGCTGACAGGTAATGGATATTAAATTTGATAAATCTGGACAAACTTGAACATGACAAAGAATTCGAACTTGAGTTCAGCTTGTTACTACTGATCAAAACAGGGACAGGGACCTGCTCCTTGGCGGAGGTTGAACACTGCGGGCTGACATGGCAGTAATTTTATCGTTCCATACACCATCCAGTCACGACCTATTTCTTATAAAGACGTGGCTCATACAAACATTTGGCGCTCATTCAGCCTGCATCCAACAATGCTGAGCCCCCTATTATTCTCGCTGCTTTCATAAATTTAACTCCCTCCGCCTCCCCAGCCTCGCTCTGTATTAGCATTTAGTTGTGCATGAATTTTTAATGTTTTTAATATGTGTTCATGTTCATTAAATGTTTTGTATCTCAGGCTGTGCCAAGGGGGGCTGTGAGCTCAGGGACTGTGTCAGGCTTGTTCAGATTTGTTCCGGAGCATCACATCAAACTAAAAGGGTATATTGCTGCGATGAATGGTTAAAAACTTAATATGAGCGTTTCAGCTTGGAGCGACATGAGACAACAGTTTTCACCACCTCCATTAAAACACCAAATTAGGCAGTATCTTTTTGAAAGACTGGGGTTTGTACCTTGGAGAGTTCCAGAAACTTTTGTTGTGTTTTCACTGCATGGTAAGGCTCGGTTCTCCATTGTCAAAAGTCGTTTTTTTGGTATCACCTTGGTCGAGGTTCCAAAGGAGCCAGAGGAGGGAAAACACTGCAGACCACTTCTGAGTTTTTGTGGCTAAACCTACCCAAACTGCAACTGTTTCACAACATTAACCACGTGTTGAACAGGATCTCTGGCAGCGTCTCATACAGCTGTTAAAGGGTAGCTTGTGCAACAGTAGGACGCACCAAGGGGAGGTGACAAAGCAGCAAGTCAATGAGTTTGGATGACAACACGTTGGGATGGTACCTTCTGCTATCCTCACTTGTGCAACACAGACATTCTGCACACAGACCGCAATTTTTTTTACTCTCCCGACCCAGATTTTTAAAACCGGCAGCCTGCAAAACCACACCACAGTCAAAGTGGCAAAGTGCTGATGTTTCTGTGTTCGGTTGCCGAAGAAAGCATCTCAAAAGGAATGGATGTCCTCCATTGTTCCTTTGTTTGTGTCACGCTGAAGATGATGTCATGGCAGTTTCAGAGTCACTATGACAGTCAGCTAAAGAGTCACACCTGCACTGAGGAGATATTAGCAGCAGTAAAAAAGCAAATCAAGGAAATTACCTGGTATCAAAAGTGGGTCAAGTAGAGTTGAACCGAGCAGTAACATGCAGTGGAATCTCTGCTCAAGAGCACTGAGGCTACTCTGGACGCTCCCGAACAAAGAACACTGCAAAGTGTTCTCTTTACTGGAACAAGAGTTCTGACATTGGTTTTGAAGTGCCAAGTGCTGGGACTGAAGTATTTAAAATTATGCTTTGGCTAACTGACATTCAGTGTCAGTGTCTTTTCATTCTGATCATTTTTAATGCCCCAAAAAAAGGTAGAGAGGTTCAAAACTTTGATGTTGTCACGATGCAAGAGCCTTGGAAATATGCAAACCATAAAGAGGCACTTAAACTGTCCACTGAAACAAAGAGCAGGAATTTGGCAGGATGGCAAATTTATTCAGTGACAGGAATCCTCAGGGAAACATTAACACCTTTAAATGATGAATTGATTAACCAAAAGCATTAGCGAACAATGGAACGTGCCAAGAAAATAATGTTCAGATCAGTTGTGGAGGAGTTGTGGGTTTAATTTCTAATATTTAGTGAAAGGCCATTATCTGCCTAATATATTAACATGTAACATACACAACTCCAATGACAACATTTGGGATGCTGTGTAAAACAGAGGGCAGTGATCTGCAATTCCTTTTCAACCTGTATTCAATTGAATATGAAGATATTTAATGCTCAGACTGTAAATATACACACATTCTGAATTTGATTTCTTTTAACAACACTCAACAGTCTGGGGTCTCTGTTGTCGTACTTTGTGTTTCATAATGCACCACACATTTTCAATGGGAGAGAGGTCTGGACTGCAGGCGGGTCAGTCTAGTACCTGAACTCCTTTGTTACAAAGACACGCTGCTGAAACACGTACAGAATGTGTCTTGGCATCGTCTCGCTGAAATAAGCAGGGACGTCTCTGAAAAAGACGTCATCTGGACGGCCGCATGTGTCGCTCCAGAACCTGTACGTACCTTTCAGCATTAATTGCATCTTCACATATGTGCAAGTTACCCATGATGCCATGGGCACTAACACACCCGCATACGATCACAGATGCTGGCTTTTGTACTTTGCACTGGTACCAACCTGAATGGTCATTTTCCACTTCAACAAGCTGAAACGTGGACTCGTCAGACCACAGCGCACGTTCCTACTTTGCGTCAGTCCGTCTCAGATGAGCTCGGGCCTCAGAGAAGTCTGCAGCGTTTCTGGATGTTGATGATATATGTCTTTCTCTTTGCACGTAGAGTCTTAACTTGCATTTGTAGATGCAGAGACAAACTGTGTTTACTGGCAAAGGTGTTTCAAAGTGTTCAAAGTTTTTTTGGAATTGGGATTGTAACTCATATTAGCATGTACAAAGGCATTCGTGTACAATGTACGTCCATAGAGTAGCCGGGACACTTGTAGTAATTCTTCCTGTTCGGTGGCCTCAGCGGAGTTTTCACCCTCCCGCTCTGCTCTTCAGTCTCTCTCTCTCTCGCCTCTCTGCCGTCCGGCCTTGCTCACCGCTGCCTGGAGAACCCTTAAACCCAGGTGAAGAGTACATTGTGTCCACCTGTCTCTCCTCCCACACACGCTGACAGCACGGCGACCAGGGCAGCAGTTTGTTTACTCTGATAGAGCTCTGTTATTCGGCTCATTGTTCTCACCTCCTCTCTCTATCAGACTCGACACAGCCATGACAATGACGGTTGTGTAAGAGTTCATGTGCAAATTAATGCTCGTTTCCAAAGCAAAAGGGTCTTTCAGCGTGTGTGTGTGTGTGTGTGTGTTCGTGTGCGAATGAGAGGGAGAAAGAGGCAGAAAGGATTCTATTTTTATGAAGCTGTTTTTGTTTATCATGAATGTGACGCTAACAGCTGGTTCTTAAACTGAACCGATACGTGAATTTGAAGGTCAGTGCTGATATTTACTGCCAATATTCAACTATATACAATATGTAGTCAGACAATTTTCAGTTTCCCCCCAACAAATTGAGATTGTTAAAGCAGAAAAGCATGAAATACTAAACAATTATTAATTTAAGGAAAGATTATGCTCAGACAGATCACCACCAAGGCTGCACAATCATCCTGTTTTCATACTAGAAAATATTTTTATTTGCATCTGGATCCAAAGCTGCACCGAACACACACACAATAATAGACAGTCATTCTTCTGTTTTCAATTTTACAGAATAATTAAATGTGGTTGCAGTTTCTAAATTACTCACTAATTATAGCAATTTTGTCAAATATGGTAGCAAAATCCAAGAAACTGGCAACAAGTTATTGAATAATGAAAGAGATTTCAAAATCAAAATATCAAAACAGAAAATTCAATCGTGAAATTGCTGTGGCTTTCAAGGCTAGATATGTTTAAGAGCAGGGAAATTATCAAAAATTGATAAGTTTGCAGGTTAGTTCTGTAGTAGCCCATGGTAAAGACGTGTGCAAGGCGGGGCTAAAGTTGCCTGAGCAACAGCCCATCTGCCCCTTTTGGCTGAGTTGCCCCTCCAAAGGGAAATAATAACTATACACTCTTACTTTTGCTGTTGTGACTGCATAAATATGAGTAGTAGTAAATTTAGACCAAATTAAATTTTCAGTCTTCTCGTCCAAACCCTCTCATGTGACCCTTTAGCATCCTAACTTCTTCTTGTTGCTGTGAATAAAACGTTATGCGTTCTGCTGAACAATGCACAGCTTGTCATGTTTGCATCATGTTGCACAACATTGCCTTATATTATGTCATCACATGAAGTTATCTTAGCTAGCTAGCTAAGTTACAGGCAGCAAGGTTAGGGTACTTTTTTATTTTTTTCATCTTTGGATCAGCTAGGAGTTAGCTGCAACAGGCCCTGCCACCACACTGTGAGCTTCAAAATGGCTTTTCAGACAGCGATGAGTGACATCACGTACACTAATTATTATACTGTCTATGGGTCTGCTTCACTGCACGCCAGCTGTGCTAAATTTATCCATATAAAAAGTAAAAAGTAACACCCTTTAACTGTCCACATGGAGGCGGTATTCACATCAAAAACAAGTGAGCTCACGGTCTTACTTTCCATCAAATGATCTGTTCCAGTTTTTGAAATATTCTGACAGTAACCAGGCTAAGTAAGTGTTTCCAAACAGTACATAACAACATACTGTTGTGATAAAAGGTTGACAGCGTCTGCAATATATGACAGTCTCACCGGCTTCCTGTTTCTGTATGAGAGCGCTGTTGAGCAACAGTCTCGTTGCTGGCTGCGGTTTTGGTTTGAGCCTTTGGTCTTGTGTAAACCCCAGCCGCTCTCTAAGCATCTGTTTCCTCTGGCCTGCAGGGTCAATGGACAGGCACACACACACACCCTCTCCCTCTCTCTCTCTCTCTCTCACACACACACACACTGGCACATACACTCACATTAAGGACACTTCCAGGTCTAAGTGCGGTGTGAGTCTGAAGGGGGCTGTCTATAAGGTTTTGAAGTAGGGTGGGTAAAGAGGTTGTCAAGGGTGTCTGGACTGTTTTGAAATGCCAGTCATCTTATGTATCAGCCTAATGTGTGTGTGTGTGTGTGATGATGTGCTGTATGTTCATAACCCCCAACCACAAGGATGTGACTTTTCCCTCTCTAACCTATCCCTTTTGCACTTCTCTTTCCAGCTCTCCTCCCTGCAATGCTCTAATTTCACGTGATTTATTTGCTCCACATGTTTATGAAGAGCCCTCTCCCTTTGCCTCACCAAGTCTCCTCTAAAACCGCCAGTATGGGACTGATTAGCCCTGAGGAGTAACACAAAACAGACATGCGCTCATCTACCATAGAAATAACTGTATTTACTGGATTGATCAGAGTGTCAGATTTCACTTTGGGAGACTTCAGGTGTGTAAACTGTGTTCTGCATGCATCTTTTGTCGGTGGGGCTAAAGGTTACCTTGGTTGTGGCTAATGAGGTAAAGCTAACAGCCACAATGAAAGTTAGAGCAGTGACAACAACGAAAGGAAAATAAAAACATGGCAGTTGTCCATTTAAAAATCGGAACCATCGCTTGTTTTTCCTGCTGACACCACTTTAAGGAAATGAATGAATGAGAAGCATGCAAAGCCAACATTTACAAGGCTTGGTAGCAGGTTTGCTAGCATTTAAAAAATGCTTGCAGTAATCGAAATAGAGTCAGACAGATTGTTACTTTTATTGTTATATGACAGATGTGTGATACTTTTCTAGAGGAGGCTACTGTCCAACTCTAAATAATGGACATGATGCACCTTGTTAGCTGCACGGGGATTTTGTCAATTGGTTGGTCCTTCAGACCCGTCCTGAAAAAGTCCTGAATCAATGACTGAATGGGTTACCATGAAATGTGCTGCACTCATTCAAGTAGTGACTTTGATCCAAACCCTCCAGCGTCTAATTACTCAAGGACTTGCCAGTGTTGCTAATAAAGAGCGTAACTGCACGGACGTAGGAGGTATCTGCTTATATTGAGCTACGCGGTTGTGTGTCAGAAATTGCGTGCATTGATCTAATTAACATTAAATAAGGAGTAGCTACTCTGATCGATGGATATTTTCATAAAAAATTCACCTTTACCTTCATGTTAGAGCCTCAAGAGATTCCCAGTGAAAACAGGGTTCAGTGTTTCACTTCTGGGCAACTGGGTCAGAAATCTACTCACCCAAAATCAATTTTTACTTGCCCCTTTACAAATAGTTGTATTTATCAGCAGTCTAAAGTTACTTGTCTTGTTTAATCTTAATGTCAGTGAATGAATCAGAACACAGTGTGTCATAAATGCCACCAACAAATATTCTTGCACCCTGGAACTGGTATGACAGTCCCCGTTTTTGTTCCCAGAGATGGACTAACTCGATGGATTAACCATGAGTGAACAAGTGAGTAAAAGTACAGGCTGCATCAGATGCTTCAACCTGCTGTCAGTTCTTGTAATGGCGCTCCAGAAATGTTTATCGGAAACTTTTGAAACGCTGTTTTTTCCACCTTGCGTTCAAACTTGTGGTAAAATGTACAATACATAGTTGGAGTTTTGCCACAACTGAACTCCTGTTTCCAGAATAACTGAAACACTCCTTTGCACTTAAACTCATAAATTTTGTCTCTACCTGCCACCATTTTTGGGACTCAAAAAACGGGCAAGTGGCATTTCACTTGGTGTGGAAATAAGCTTTGATCGAGAGGAAAAATGCATTTGGCATCGTTTGGTGTCAGCAAAACTTTTTGGCAACAATTTATTGACTGATTAAGAAAAGTGCCTACAATTTGCAACCCTAGTCTGACTTCCTGCTCGCTCGATTTATTCATCAAAAATGGACTCTGCGCATATTTGAAAGTGGAGAGTTGCGCTGCAGCACAAAGCATTGTGGAGCGGAGTGCGGCGGCGATCAGCTTTCACAGGCGTGGCACAGCCATAACACGACGCAGCTGTGCCCGGTGGAATCCAGCCATAAGTATCAACATGGCCTCACACCAAAATGTTACACTTTTCTCCCACCAATGATAAAAACAGCAAAGTCGTCTCTCCATTTTTGATCTTACAAGCTGTTTTGTTTTGCAGTATTTAACGGGCGTTACGGCCTCGTGCGGCTTTTACTGCTCAGCTGATAAATGCTACGTTGGCTGCGCGTGCGGAAACTCTTAACCCGAACTGATTCTAATGTGACGTTTTAATCAGATTCCACACAAGTATGCATGAATGTGTTCATCATCATCATTACTATTATAATGCTTGGTTTTAGTGATGAGTTTCCGTGTCTCATAATTGCTGTTTTGCAGAGCCGTTCCGCTCTGCCAAGAACACAATTCAGGACAAAACACTGACTAATTTTTTAGCACAAAAATGGTAAAATGTAAAAAGATGAATATTGGCACAGAGAGTCAGCTATTGGCAGGTTTTGTCCTGAAAAATTGCTCTCAGCCTTTAACAACCCGTATTAGTTGAATGTTAGTTCCAGGGTTGCTCACTGGCCTGTTACTCTATAATATCTGGACTTTGAACACATAGCCTCCTGTTCGAGGGGGCCTGGGGTCTTTAACAGACAGCGGTACGGCCATAAGTCACTTCTGTCAGACAAGAGGAAAATCAAAACCTTCTGTCACAGCAAGACAGTCGGCTCAGTAAAAAGGCTTCTGCTGCACACACACTCTGGCATGCTGTCACACACATATCAGTGACCTAGAACAAGTTCTTCCCTCCTTATTTTTTCTCATTCTCAGTCAAGTGTGCGGATGCTTGCCCGTGCATGTGAACGCCTGGCTGTGCATGCACGTACGTTTCGCATTTGTTGGGAGAGCTGTGTGTGCGCTCATGCAGCTTTTGGATTTTTTTTTTTGGTGTGTGTGTGTGTGTGTGTATCTTCTCCACCAGTTCAGCACTAATGAGGCAGGTGACAGTGTGGGTCTGAGCGATGGAACAGAGTGTCAGCAGGCCTACCGACTACCGCCTGGCTCTGCATGACAACATGGTGGGAAGGACACTGGTGAACGGAACAAAGGAGGGAGGGAAAGGAGGGGACAGTGGATGGAGAAAAGAAAAGGATTAATGTTGCCTTTAAAGGCTGCTGGAAATAGAGTTTGACCAGTTTAGGCTTCTGAAGGCCAGTATCAATAGTTTTGGACTGAACATGCTCCTGCTGGCATCTGGCATATTTACATTTGACTTATTTCATGCCAGACAATTTCCAAAAATTCAGTTAAAAGTGCCGGATGGTTCACAGCCCTGGACGGGACGAGTTGGAGGATATTAAAAGATCTTCAAAATCTCTAATTCTCCAACAAAACTTTAGAAAACTTTGACCTCCCCTTGTGATACGTCACATATGTATACAGGTTGTGAATTCCTAGAAGGGCACGGGGAGGATTTTCCTCTCTCTGCTTTTGATTTGACATACTTTTATACTTTTGAAATTCCCAAATTCTATCAGTTTTGTGTTGAGACAAACTGGACCTCATGCAAGAACATTTTCATATTATTATCTTAAATTTCATGTAGTTTTTTTCCTGCAAAGGGCTCGCACGAACGCACCATGTCAGCGCTTGTAACTTCAAATAACTGTGTAAATGATCCACCTGTGTGCATTTGACTGCACATGCACGAGACTAATAAATTAGCATAGTTAACACCCAGTAATACCATATAAGGATGTGCTTCCTGCCCCTGTGTCAGGAAGTGTTCATTCATGAAAATGGCATCAAAGAAAAAAAAGAAGAACTTTACGAGTTTGGAGTTTGACGTCCTGCTTTCAGAGATCCATAAAGGAAAATCTACCATTTTAACCGCGTCAGCAGTGGAATTAAAAGAAGTACTAAAGCAAAGAAACGGGAAAAGCGAGTGCTGTTGATGGCGTGTTACTGGAGGGTCGGATTGTCACTGAAATAAGGAAAAAATGTCTCCATATGAAAATGACTTCAGAGGGAAAAAAACGACTTGTTGCAGCCACAGTAAGGGGCGATCGATGGCTTCGGTGGGAGGAGAGGGTCAAGGGGAAGTTTTCATCATGGAGACAGAGGACAGAATAAGTGAGGATGTTCGCCTGGACAGAGACTTCATAAACCTGCATGTGAAGATATACAGCCAATACACCTGACAGCAGGTAACAACAGATCATTGAATGAACGATGAGAGACTTTATATGTGCATTTACAATTATATTATCATTTGAAATGTAGTCACATAGGATAATTATGACGTATTATTTATTTTTCAAACTCAGTTAAATGTTCACTGGACAATTAAATGTTTCCTTAAAACCCATGGTGGTGAAATTATTTGTAGGTTTTGAGCAAACTTTTTAAAAACGTCTGCTTCCAGCTTCTTTATCTGCCCCGGTGTTATCTCAAAAACATGCAAACTCACTCAAGTCTACCTTGCCGTCTTCCAGCTGGAAGTGGGAAGTACAAATAAAGGAAAGGGGGAATAAGTAGATGGACTGGCTGGAGTTTGATATGCTGGAATTGTACAGGAGGGATATTGATGATGCACGAGTGTTATCTGCAAACAGACAGGTTTTAGTGCTGGAATGTATTCTCACCAACGCCATATATACACACACAAACACACACTTTATCCACAAGTCTCTGTGTTCACACTCTCTGTAGGGTACCATCATTATCCTCATATCTATAAATATCAGACTTTCTCTTTTTTTTCCCTGACTTCCTCCCTCCCTTCCTTCACTCCCTCCATCTCTGTTTGCTCTTTTTCTGGGTCACCTGCTCAGCTGAGCTCTGCCTGAGATATTCCAGCTGAGTTACATTCGCGCACACACACACAGAAACACACACACACACACATACTTTTGAGGCATTGTTCCAATGGATCCGATTCCATGCTGAATGGATTATCACACTCAGTAAAAGCTGACATAAACACTGTGATGAAACATGCACAGAATGCTACCTTTTCTTAAGACGTTATTAGACACTGAAGGGATGTATATGGGATTGACAACTATATGAGCGCGCCTAAATCCTTTTGAGGATGAATGCATGAATATTTTGTCTCCACAAGGAAACCGGAGGAGTTTTAGAGAGCATAAAAGAGCATAAAAGTCAACAAATGTTGCCAATTTTACACCAGAAAATGGAAGACGGACTAGCTTGTTTTTCAAAAGGTTCTCTTGTTTCCCCCCACAAGCAAAACACATGGATGCATGTAATGTTATTTTTCCATTGGCACGGCTGTTGCGAGCTTTAGCCACGGCGTTCTTTGCTAATTTTCATTTCCACCGGGTCTTCACAGCGCAGCAGGGCACAACGTGGGGGTTAATGTGCTAACTCGCGGCGGTCTTTGCTCCGAAGCAAGCCACGATGACTCCCACCCTCGGCCGAGTTGTTTGGACGTCGCAGGTGACAAGAGATAAACTGTGTTAGCTGCTGCTCCATGTGGGAGTGCTTGGAGTTTTGTTTCAGTCCTATGTTTAATTTAGACTAACAGATGGGAATCTTACTGTTTTCTCATCTGCTCTCTTTTGCCACACTCTCAGTATCATGAAAGTCCATCGGCGAGCTATTAATGCACATTGAAACTCTTTTATGCTTTAGAAGCCTTTAGTATGAAAGTTTCAGCATGTGCTGACATAATTGCCAAGGGTAGCAGCTTCTAACCTCTCTTTTTCATATAAAATGGTCTAAATTTTGTGCTTTTGTCAGTGCCTTTGTGCTGCAAAGGAGTGAGTTCTGGTTAAATGAAGAGATGTTCTCTATAGCCCCTTTTATACTGCACAAAAACTACTAATACCCACTAATATCTGGCTTTTGTCTTCAACGGGAAAGGAAACAATCAGCATTCACTCATGGATCAAATAACTCTACAGTAGTCACGGGTATTTATCAGCTCCAGCTCCATTCAGCAGTGATGGAAACATGAACACACTGCCAACTTTGAGACCTCAAAACTATTGATACCAAAAAAAAAGAGTTCCTGTATTCTGGTGACTTTTAAAGAAGGGAAATAACACTGCCACACTTTACACTGCCACAATTTACTTTTGACAAAGAATACAGACTAATTTGTCCCTCTAGTGTGAACTTGCATATATCTCCGAAATAAACTAATATTCATCAGTTGTCCTTCATTCAGAAAACTGACGTGGCTGATTTTGCAAAATGCATGCGCCTCTCCTCTAAAATTTTCCTTAGGAAAGAGGAATTCTTCTTAGGAAGTCTGGTTTGTTGCAGCTGTATTGTTGTTGCAGGGCTCATGCTGCTGTGTTGTACAGTGTTGGAATGTTGTGGTAAAAAAAAAAAAGATGTGAAGATTTGTCAGAAATCAGGAGGAATATTGGAGCATTATGATCCTGGGAGGAAAAAGGTCTCCGAGTTTGCAAGTATGAACATTCAGGTGGACACATTCATTTTTGCCTATTTTCCAGTGGAAGCAATGAAGACTTATAGTCCTCTGTCTTCAACTTCTGTGACTCTGACTTCTTTGGGACCATTTGGGGAATCCTGATCTCTAAGGTTGCGAACTGATCTCGTAGATGAAGGTATCCAGCTGAATCGAATCGAAACATCCCAACCCAAATACCTTATCTTTACACTTTCAAATGGTGTTCAGCGTCTACGCCAATGTCCAGCTGACACGCCAATCCTTCTCATTAATGTCTGTGAAGAGAAGATCCATTGGCAAGTGACCTTTGTTGTCACCCGTACTCACGTGATCTTCATCATCATGGTTACAAAGATAAGTGTGATCAGCATGAAACAGTTTAGTTTAGTTTGGTTTAGGCAATAAAACTACTCATTGAGGAAAATATGACGGTTTGGGTTAAAAAAAACTAAGTTACAGAAGTGATATCGCTTAAATATGTTGCATCTGTAACTGACAGATGTACGTGAAAACCAGACCCATCAGTCCCATCCTCCGTTTTACACAGACTTTCTCACTCTTCATACGCTACCTGACATTTTTGTATGCGTGGTTGGAAGCCCTCGCTCTCTACAGAGGTTCATAGGAAGGACTGGTGCATCACCTGCATGCAGCATATGCACTGCATACCATTTGAATGTATAAAAAGTTGTGTTATTTGTACGCAGATTGGAGAGACTGGGCTGGACATGCAGTAACTTCTTTGCACCGGCCAAAGCACCAAGCTCATATTTAGACGTGATCCTCAGGTGCCAGACAATAGCTGCCCACTGTTTCTAATTATTTAAATGCAGAGGCTAAATTCTGGATATGTGGAAAATGAACTTGGCAAATATAGTCCCTCTTTATCTTCTGCTCAGTGCAAATATAAATCTCGCAGCCCATTGTGCAACAATAAATGGAGCAACGGTCTATAAAAAGTTCTCTTCAAATGTTTCTCTCCAGTTTGTTTAAAAAAGCATTCAGTCTGCTGTTCCGCTACATAATGGAGCGCTGCTTTTTTATTTTATTTTAAAGCAGCTGGAAAACCAGGACAATCCAGTTAAAAGCTTTCACCTGGGACTTTTCCTGTCCCTCCAGAGGTGTGAAGTGAGAGGCTAGAAGGCCCTCTGATCACAAGATAAAGGCAGAACAACAGAATTAGCACTTCAAACAACAAGGCATCGGTTTAAAAAAAAAAAAAAAAAGGAAAAAAAACAGTAATACACACTTCATATCCACCGGGGTAAACACAGCCCGTAGAGTCAGTGCCATTTTAATGGGAGATTAGCCTGGATGGAGGGAGAGATAGAGGAAGAGATGGAGGAAGGGAGAAGGACAAACATCCACAGCCACTTGTAGCAGTTGTGTGCAGATGTGTGCAGATGTGTGTGTGTGTGTGTGTGTGTGTGTGTGTGTGTGTGTGTGTGTGTGTGTGTGTGTGTTTACCCTCTTGATTGCTTGACTTTGGGATGCAGAGGCGGAGCGGGAGCTGGCTAACATGCACAACCCCAATTCCAAAATAGTTAGGACACTTTAAAATGTAAATAAAAGCATAATGCAATGATTTGCAAAAACATTTCAACTTGCATCCACATATTCATGGACTCAGGAACACTTTAGAAAACCGTTGTCAGCAAACACAGTTTGTCGCTGCATCTACAAATGCAAGTTAAGACTCTACCGTGCAAAGAGAAAGACATATATCAACAACATCCAGAAACGCTGCAGACTTCTCTGAGGCCCGAGCTCATCTGAGACGGACTGACGTGTGTGGTGCATTATGAAGCACAAAATACGACACCAGAGACCTCAGACTGTTGAGCAGCTGAAGTCGTATATCAAGCAAGAATGAGAAAGAATTTCACTCTCAAAACTTCAACAGTCAGTGTCTTCAGTTCCCAAACACCGACTGAGTGTTGTTGTCGTGGTAAACATGCTGCTGTCTCAACATTTTTTAAAGTGCATTTACAGAAAACAATAACATTCATTTTTTGAGCATTAAATATATTGTCTTTGTTCTGTAATCAAATGAACAAAGGTTGAAAAGATTTTGCAAGTCATTGCATTCTGTTTTTATTTACATTGTACAAAAGCATTCCAACTATCTTATAATTGGGGTTGTACTCTGCCTGTGTTTTTTCCCTCTACTTCAAAAGGACTGAATAAGAGGCCGTGGTCACACAACACTGCTTTGTTGTAGCTATTTTACTCCCATTCAAGTGATGGCATTTTTTCAGACATCTGTTTTGGTGGAAAAAATATGAAGCACGAGGGTTTTTTTTTTTTTTTTTTTTTTGAGTGTTACATTTTACTGAACTGCCACTTCTGAAATGAGCACTTAACAATGAATCATAAAGAGTTATTCAAGCTCAATCAAGTCATCGTCAAATGTTTTTCCATCTCCCCCTTAAGGCTTGGCTGGGAACGCGCCCAACATTTGACATCCTCTCAGCGACATACTGCACCTGTTATCCAGCTTTTTCAGTTCACTTAATTATCCCATTGTTTGTCATGACAGCGAGTCATCCTTCAGCTTCAGAAGAGCCTATATACAGTACAAAGATTAGAAGTGGCCATAAAAAGCACAGAGGGGGAGATGGGACTTCCTGCAGTTTATAGGCCAGGGAGTTTTATGGTTTTCTTCCGCCATGGGTCGGGGAGGAGGGGGTGCATGGACAGATCCAGATCTGGACCCGAACTCAGAGAGTAGAGATTAATGACCGGGCAACAAGCCAACGCTGAAAACCAGCGCCCGTTCACAAATCTCCACGTCCACAGCTCGGGGGAAAAATCAGCCGGAGATGAGAAGTCGACCAACAGCCACACAAGGACTGGGATGGGAAAAGCTGGGGGGAAACAGAGGAATAAAGATACAGTTTGTGTGGATTTGGGACGGATTCGATGGAGGGGGTGGATGTATTTCAAAGTGAATGTTTGGCAGTTTAGATGGAACACGGGTTCCCTTTCCAACAGAAGATGAAAACGGACAGGAGAGGATGAAAGGATAAAACGGCAGGCAGCAGGGAGGAAGAGAGAGCTACTCAGGTATCTTAGCCTGGGGGACACATGAGAAGCCTTTAAAAATCCCAACAAATTTTAAAAAATGAATCGCAGCACACATCACACTGCATGCATCACAGCTGTACACTCAAAACTTAAAAAACACTCTCATCCGCCGGACACTTCAAAACATCAGAGGTCTTAATGTCAGCATCAAGACCTCCCTTCTCACAGAATCACACTAAACCCTTTCTTAGGGGCAGTTTTGGGGAAAAAAAAAATCCAAAGTAAAATGCTGACAAAATACATTAATTAAAAACTAACCTCTGCTTCCTTAATCCAAGTGTATTGATGTAAACTGATCTTACATAGAGTTCAATCAATATGGAGATGCTTGCTTACACAAATTAAAAAGAACTAAAGGAAAAGACCTTTGCGTGCTGTCTGGACCCAGTAAGTATAAAAGGGGAGAAACCCTTTCGGCAGCTCTAATTTCTAAACAAAATGCTATATTGTTTGCTAGCTAGCTAAAAAGTTAACAAAATGTTACCTTATTTGTTAGCAAACTTAAAAGTTTACAAATCATTGCAAAATGAACAAAAGAATAGCTGGATAAATAGTTGACAAAATGTTACATTGTATGCTAGCTAGCTAAAAGGTTAACAAAACATTATATTGTTTGTTAGCTAAGTTAATAAAAAGTCACAAATTTTATTTGCTAGCTAAGATGTTAACAAAACGTTACATTGTTTGCTAGCTAGCTAAAAAGTTGACAAAACAGTACAATGTTTACTAGCTGGCTAAATAGCTGACAAAATGTTCCATTGTATGCTAGCTAGTTAAAAAAATTAACAAAATATTACATTGTGTGCTAGCAAGCTTATAATGTTACATTGTTTACCAGTTAGCTAATAAGTTAACATAACATTATATTGTGTTATTGTTATATTGTTTGTTAGCTAAGTCACACATTTTACTTGCTACCTAAGAAGTTAATAAAATGTTAACTTGTTTGCTAGCTATGTTAAAAGTTAACAAAACATTACAGTGATTGCTAGCAAGCCAAAAAAGTGAGTTGGCCTAGTTTGCCTACTCAAGATGGCTCCGTGGAGAGGCTCTGATTTCTCCTCCTTTGAGAAAAACTGACTGAAAAATAGAAAATTAAAAAACATACAGCAGCACAGTATTGAAAAAAGAGACTAACTGGCAACAACTGCCAGACTGTTTTAATGAAAGTGAAGAAGAGGAAAGAAAAAACACATCATAAAACTCAGTTGGGTCGAGTCTGTCCCTTAACTTTCTTCAAGGAATTTGATTATTTTGCTCCATCTCAAAGGCCGCCATTTTAAACTTATATTTTCTCAGTGGCAAGTTTGCAACAGAAACAAAATCCAGGTCTAGAGTAAAATTAATTTTAATGTATTCAAACATTGTATTTCCAGGGCAACCAAGTTGGGTTTTATTGCAAAAAAGTCTTCCAGCATGCTACAGTTGATACGTTTCATTTTACCTCTTACATTATGTTTTGTTTCATGTTGTTCATCCAGTGTTTCCTGTTTTGTTTTGACACAGACTTCCCTTTATATTTGTGGTATTTTACTTCCTGCCTTTGTGTGTTTCCCACCAGTTTTGATCGTCCACCTCCCCCCTAATTAACTTCACCTGTGCCTCGTTGTCCTCCCCTTCACTAGTGGATTTAATCTGTCTGTTCCTTAGTTTTAGTGCCAGTTCATCTTTGTTCCTGCATTAAATGCCCCAGCAATTTTTCCCACTCATTTATGGACTTTGGACTTTTCCTGCTCTGTTGCATTTTTGTACCTGTGTTGGACTGCCTTTCCAGTATGGACCCTGTGCTTGCCTGACCACCCTGTAAGCTTTCTGTTACTTTAATCTTGTATCTTACCTGATTTAAGCATTTTGCATAACTGCATCTTGTTTGACATATTATGATGGTCTTATTTTTGACAACTCTGCAAGCCCCTGTCAATTGTGTTAAAGTTCACCTCTTTATATAAATAGTCATCGCTGGAAGCAGACAATCTTAATTTCAACCCCAAATCTGATATAACCAATTGCTACTTACTCACATTGGTAAAATTTGCATTTTCCCAAAAATCAACCACATCGACAACACAGTCCCTGAAGTCAGAAGTCAATAAAAGGTTTAGAATCTAGACTTTTTGTTTCCTTTACCTGGAGCTAAATGAATATACAACACTGGACAAAACAGTCCTTTTCACATGGCTGAGAACCCTCACCACATTCATTTCTGATTAAACAGAGGTAAATGAGGCATTAAGATAGGGGACGTCAAAACCGAAGTGATGTTTTTCAAACTAAGTATTTTCCCTCCCTGAGAGAAAAAAAAAATATGCAGAGACAGGAGGGGAAAAGGTGGGACAAACAGAAATAAAGATATATTCAGATTTTGGAAAGATCTGATAGAGGGGGTGGATATATTTCAAACTGGACGTTTGGCAGTTCAGATGGAACACAGTTTTACTCTCCAAGCCTCCAATCAGCACTTCTGAAAATCATGATGGTAATAAATAAAAGTCATAAATCTTTCTGACAACTCCCTTCATATGTCACCAGAACTGGAATGTGCTCATGCTGGTGATGATATGGGAGATTTTTCTTTTAAAAAAAAGTCAGGGAAGGCAACAAGTCCAAATACATTATATGGCAAAATAATTTGTCAGTGCACTCCGGGAGCGTGTGATACAGTTGAGAGCTCCAGGAAAAAAAAGCAAGAAGTTGACCTTCAAATGATCGTTTTGTCAACTTTATTTTTTTTCCTGAGGCCTGTAATAAACTGTCAAGCTTAATTTGTAACACTGGGGTAGGCATTATACTGTACTTTTGGCATCATTGGGCATTGGATGACGGGAGTCTTTGGCCGGTCGCAGGTCGGTAAGATCGTTGAGTGTTGAATATTTAATGACCCGGGAATGAGACTCAACAATCAGCCATCTTTCTCCAGAATCGGCTACTGCACCGTAAGACAACATGAAAAATTCTATCCAAAAAGTGTTCAGCATAATGGAAAATTTGAACATCTACAATTCCATGACAACTGTATGTTTTTTTTGGAAATGAAGACCATTGCGTCAGCTGCTATTTCCTAGGTCAAGAATGAACTCTCAAGCTCTTTTGGTTCATCTTGCAGTGTCTTTGTAAGGACAAAAACACACCAGAACTACTTTTTGTTCAAGTTGAGGCAACTCACAGTAACTGGTTAAGGTTTGGGAAAACTAATTGATCTTTGTACGACCAAACATCCATTCAACCTCCAACCACAACAACAACGTCAACAACAATGATGACTACAGACTACACATTCAGAAATTAAGGTTATGGTTTCCACAAGATGCAATTCAGCACATGAACATTAGGAACAGCATACAAGCATATGTAGTAAGGTCAGTGGCAGACTCAAAAGAAATGATGACAACAATGGCAGAAAGAGACACTAATCTCAGCTGTCGGCATGCTTGGTTATGTTTGTGCGGTTTTGGACTTAAACATAAAACACGTTGTTTGTTCTCTGTGTCAAACCAGCAGTCGGAGTTGATGATTTTTAAAGCTTGATTTAAAGCGTGATCGTTGCATAACCTTCAACCAAGTGTTCATTATTGTAACCACAATGACAACAATCCCCTAAGCTTAACAAAGCACTTAATGTAACCCAAACCATGATTGTTCCCTAAATCTAACCAGTTTGTTTCCGTGACTAAATCAAATGTAACCAAAGCATCACCATACAATTGTCACATCATAAAACAGATTTTTTTTTTTTCAGGCACATGATAGAAAAGCTTCTGCGCATTTCGAGAGAGCTTTGGTATATTTTGTCCTGTAATTCAGAGGAATTGTTGCATGTATGTGTTTTGGTTTGTGAATCCTCACAGTGTAGGTCATGTCTGTGATCTGTACGGGTGTGGTGGTTTGGGGTTGGAGGGTTACGGCGTCTGACACAGTGAGTCAAGTCCCAGTCAGATCATCCATCAGTGCTGACAGCCTCTTTACTGTTGCTCACTCCTCAAACTATCACCTCAAATCATGCCTTAGCTTACCGATTCTGCCTAATCAGGAGTGGGGTTCTGCACTCTTAGAAATAAAGGTGCTAACTTAGAACTACATGGGGTTCTTCAACTTGTCCCCATCTGACCCCTTTTTGGTTCCTACCAAAAACCTTGAACCCTTTCAGAGGGCTTTTCCCAGGACCCAACATAAAGGGTTATACCTAGCTCCATCTGTGGAAGGTTCCACCCAGATTCACCTCTGAGAGGTTCTACAGGGAACCCTTGTATGGTGTAATGTCAGCCAGAGTCCAGAATCTTTTCACTTTCTTAGGTTGCTAAAAACAACCCAGGGAGTTCTAACGAGAACCCAATTATCTAAGAGTTTCATCTAGAACACCCAGGAGATTTTACCAATAACTTTTTTATATTCCAAGGGTTTCATCTAGAACATAAGCAGGAGGTTCTACAGAGAAGCTTTCTGTATTACAAAGCTTTCGTCTAGAACCCACCCTAGGGATTCTACCAAAAACCCTTTCTTATCGAACCAATCCAGCCGGATCTGACAGTAACCCTTTATATTACAAGGGTTTCATCTAGAACCCAACCAAGAAATCAACATAAAATAGCAAATTTAAACTACTCAGTCCAGCACAGAAGGCATGATGGGAAATATGGGGGGATCCAGATACATCTATATTTAGAAATGCCGTTTTTCTTTCAGGAAAAAGGCGTCATAAATTGGAGTTTAACAATTTGGTGCAACTGAATTGGGTTTAGAGTAAAAACCAATCTGAGGTTTAAAGAGCTGAAAAGTTTTGTTTTTTTTTCTTAATTTTAAGCTCCTTTTAAAATTTGTTGCAACATAATTTAAAGTCAAATCATGAATTAAATGGGTTTGGAAGTTAATCCTTGTTGGTGCAACCCAGCCTTATTGCTTAAGTTTTATAAATAGCATGTTAGTGTGGAATTTTCCTCAAAAAGAGTTCTTTGTAGAACCCTTTTGGAACTTTTATTTCTGAGTCTACAAACTGCTGTCACCTCTCTGCCTTTTGGTTTCTTCATTTATATTTTGATACAGCTGTAGAAACCTCTGTCAGGATCTCAGCCCAGCTGCCTCTCTTCTCTGCCAGTAAAAGTCATAGTTTCCGCTCACGGTCACAGCTCTAATAAAACGTGTTCAGAAAAACTTAATGGATCACTCCTCGCTTCTTCTTGACCCTTGTCTTGGTCCATTTTTAGGACATTAGAGCTGAATGGAGACAGAAAGATGATGAATTTGTGATGGAGAGGTTTGGATAGGACATTTTAGAAAGCAGAAAATTGAGAATATGTTAACTGAGCGGCACATTTTACATCTTTTTTTGTGCAGAAATGTTGTAGGACGGGAGGCAGACAGAATTGGGATGGCTTCAAACCCCGGCCTGAATTCATCTCCAAGCTGGCGGCGTTTCAGTGCTTTTTCAGCGAGCTTCGTCTGCAGACCCACACCATGTCACCCACACTGAAAATCCTGGAGTCCGTGATAAAGACAAATGAAAAGAGGTAATATAAAAAAAATCAACATAATCATGTGCATAATCACAACGTTGGCACTATGCTCTCAGCTTGAGCTCATAACAGCGATATGAGATTGGAGTATATTGCATTAATCATGTAAACGTTGCTCTTGTGATTAAAGCAGAACTGCTGTTTATTGCTTGTAATTGTATTCGGGTCGGGCTACGCTCCCAGGAATACCACACGCAGCATTAATATTTGATGAACCGACTCTGGATCAGGCACGGGGAGCCGGTTCCCCTTTTATGTTGATCTGGGCCCGCAGTATTGGAGCTGACCTCCGAGCAGGCCTCATTTCTCACCACAACACTTCACAGGGGCACATTTGAATATCCACGTCAAAATTGTTAGCTCGCAATATTCTTTTCATTTTTCCCTCTATTTTTATCAGCAAATCCAATATGGGGCATGAAAGCATGTGCATGCATAAAGAATATCAACCATATGATTGCTCACGCGGGGGCGGGGGGGGAGGATGCAAAGTGCTGAGAAAGAACAAGAGCACAAGAGACCATCCTTTTTTTATACTTCTAAAAGCTCTTAAAAGCAGCACTTTTATCATGTGATACTGGCCCGGCTTTAAAACCAGACCGAGGGACAGAAGGACAGAGGAGCGTCTGTCTTTGAGGGAGGAGACAGATGTACTCCTCACCTTCTCCTCATGACCTCGCTTACCAAAACAGAGACGAGCCTGAACATGAAGCAACACGTTTGGGCCGTCTTCTGTTTTTTCCTTTTTTTTGTTTCTGTTTCTCCCCTTCCTGTCCTTACATCTCTGTCTAGGCTGACCAGACATCCTGAAAAGTTCAGGACAGCCCCAAATTATAAGCGCTTGTCCCGAATCCCGTCTACAGTAATAGATAAAATGAAATATGAATTTGTGAAAATATTCTCAACCTCAAGGGGGCGGCAAAATTAATAAGAGGTCACCAAGGCTTTGTGTGCTCTGAGATTGTCAAAATTAACACTAAAATTACAATTTACACTATTTATCTAAGACAAATTGATTTTTCTTTTTGTCCTCTGGGTCCTCTCAAGCTCTACGCTAAT
Source organism: Lutjanus erythropterus (assembly GCF_056507025.1). Classification (NCBI taxonomy): domain Eukaryota; kingdom Metazoa; phylum Chordata; class Actinopteri; order Lutjaniformes; family Lutjanidae; genus Lutjanus; species Lutjanus erythropterus. The sequence goes on along the minus strand of NC_139338.1, from coordinate 25,666,995 downwards.
GAGTCATTACTCGTTTGCTAAGGATGAGTGTTTGTAGGTCAACACTGCTGGGTCAATAAAAGAGAAAAATGTTACGCTTATACTAGAAAAGAGACATTTACCAAAAGTAACTGTTCTACGAATGGAAAAAATTCGAATTTATGTTAATTTCTGACAAGAAAGCTTTGAAGTTGATCATTATTGAGTGTGTGTGTGTGTGTGTGTTGGGGGGGGGGGGGCTGTGTTTTTTCCGTGGAATTGGGCTAGTTTTGAAGGGATGAATTTTTGGTCTGCTGGTTTGAATCTATTTTGCATGCAAAGTTTACTAATAATATCTATAAATGCACATCCGTATTTGACATGAAATCATTTATTTATACTACCAAACTGACTCCAGATCAGCACGTACACACACAGACCTGGCATGCTCACATTAACACGCAAATGTGATGTGCCTTTGCTCTCCACCTTTCAGCACCGGTTTTATTGGCCATTTGGCTCGTTTTGATCTGTTGTTGTCTGTTGTTTTGTCACACAGACCTGGCAACCCTGGTTAGGGGGCTCAGCTTTTCTTAGATACAAGTGGAGGGGCTCCACTGATGTAGGCTAGAATTCCTGCTTGTTTCTATTGCACCAATCAGGCAATTTACTGCGTGCGTGCGTGCGTGTGTGCATGAGTGAGTGAGTGAGCGATCACCAGCCCTGAAGCTTGTCCGCAGTGATAATACTGGAGCGATCAGACTAATTTTTTTGTGCTCATTCATGCTGAAGGACCTCTGTGATTAACAGTTTTTGAAAAGCCTTTCAAAAAACGCTGGCGACAGCCGTGGCCTGAGGCGTTATGTTTTCAGGTCATCACACTCTGAACGCAAAATCTCAAGAACACATTTCTTCAAACTTGGTGCCACTCGGACTCAAGGAGGGAATCTGAGGTCACTCTTCTAGTTTGACCTCTTTTAATTCATGACAAAAAATATCAACGTTAGCTGCTGAAAAGATGTTTAATAGACTAAAGTACTGCTTCATATAATCTTCAGAATCTGGACCTGATCTTATATAACTAACAAACTATTTTAATTCATTTTAATCCTTCTGACGTGACACACCCACTCCCAGCTCCCTGTCCTGAATTTCACCCATTCTCCTCTGGTCGCTCTGTCTCTGTCTGTCTGTCCTGTTGAGTCCAACTGCAACACAAGGCTGCTTTACTGCGCTGGAAACTCTATTGAAGGAAATCTAAATGTTTGGAGGATATAAACTTCAAAAGGTTCGGTGGATCACTGCAGCTCAATGCATGTCTGAAACATCCAAGGGTGTCTCTCGCTCCGCTTTCATGTGACGTCAGATTTAGTCCTTGCTGGAGGGTGAGAAGCTTTGCTGAATAGATTTAAATGCTCGGTAAACACATGTTAAGGCTTAAGGAAAACTTCCACCAGACGATCTGGCCGTGCAGGCATCCTGGAAAATTTGACAGACCTCGTGAGATTCGTGTTTCTGAACTGCAGCCGGACAGAAACATGCTGCAGTCTTGCTGATTCACTCATATGTCACCTTGTTTGACTTGTTAACACACACAACATGTGTGACAAGAAGGGAAAAAATGCTGTTTATGCAATCTGTCATCGGAGGGGGTATTGACGGCTTGATGATGCAATTATGCAGCGCTCGCTGGACGTGAAAGCTGAGTTGGTGTTTTTTTTTTTTTCCTCCATGGAGCTCTGACCCGGAGGGTCCTGACAGCTCGGGTTTGGACTCCCCCCTCCTCTCCTCTTCCTCCTCCACTTCATCCTCCCTCTCTCACTTGACATTTCATACATGTTTATACCACAGTAGGGCTGCATGATGGGGCAAATAAAATGTTATATTGTAATTATTTTGACAGACATTGCAGTATGAGTCATGATTAGAATGATCATTTTTGCATCATAATTTTCATTTTGACTGAAAAATCCTATTAAAATCATAATGATGTCGTTTTGTTACGTCTGGATAACAAGATTTGCAGGCCAGGCATCTCTGCAGCGCTCCAGTATTTCAATATAATGCTGTTTTGCTACACATTTTGCCTTTATCAAAAAACTGCAAATTCTGCAATTTAGATATGGCATTTGTGTAGCAATTTCAATAATATTTTGATTAATTGTGCAGACTTTTACCTCACTGTAATGGTTGTTCTCAGATATATACGTAAGTTCTTAAAAATGTATTTGTCAATAACTATAAGTCCAGATACCGGTCTATAAACAGAATCACAATATAGTAAAACACAGTCTTATTAATATAAAATATGTCTTCATTAGAGAAGTTACAAGTGATGACCAATACTGTACATTGATAAAAACTTTAAAAAGTCTAATTATCTCCATGCAACTACATTATGGTAAGTTATAAAGTGTTATAACAAGTACAACAAAGTATAAACTATGCAGTTTGTTTAATTACATATCTTGCATGATTGATCGATGATACTTCATTTGTCAAGGACTTTCAGGCAATACTTAATCTTAATAATCTATTTAACAAAAATATATGTATGGATTTAAAAATGATTTTATTGCTCCTCTAGAGTCTATGATCAGAGCTGCGTCCATAGCAACAGTCCGTTCTTCATAGCAACAGTCTATTATACAGAAATAATGGATCTTAAAATGCTGTAATTGACCAATCAGAACTGATTATTTAACAAAGCCATGTATTAATTAAGGTATAATGTACAGTGAGCAGGTCATTATTTTGTGATAATGACCTGCTCACTGTACATTGTCCTGCTTATTACAATTCTTATAATGATAAGGTACAAAATGTTAATTAAAAAATAATTGTTCCAGTAGAGCATATGATCAGAGCTGCGTCCATAGCAACAGTCCATTCTTCATAGCAACAGTCTATTATACAAAAATAACAGATCTTAAAATGCTGTAATTGACCAGTCAACAAAGCCATGTAATAATGGTGTATAAATGGTTAGCAGATGCTTCATAGCATTTTAAAATTAAAGGTTCACAGCTTCTTTATTACATACTGAAAAATTGTAAAAATCCATACAGTGTAAATTCTATTCTTTACATCTGCACTTTTATTTCCAACAGATTTCTTTTCTTTGATTTTTGATCAAAAATCCAAAAGTTGTTAATCTGTAAACACAGATGAGAAAGTCTATATTTGTTCTTGCAAATGAAATTCCAAATGTGTGCATATTTATGAACAGTTAATTTAAATACCAGGAAAATCTCAATTGCATTGTTCTTAAAATTCAAAGCACCCCCTGCAATTAATGTTATATATTTCTTTATAAATTTCTAATGTGATTGACTACAACTATGTCATAATAAAGTGCCATTAAGCATTCATTAACTATTTATATTGTCATTTTGTGATGCTCCAGAGTAAAAAGTAAGTACAGTCATTTATGAATGCACAAGCACACACTTAAAACATATCCTTGAATGAATGCTCATAAATATATTACTGTATACAAAGCTTTAATGTTTATACACTGGGCCTTAAAGTAAAGCGTATCTAATGGCCTTGTTGGATTGTAATGCAGCATTTTCATCAGATTCCACAGTCTGCAAAAAAAATGTTATTTTAGGTTTCAGCAGAAGGTTTGTTCGCACAAACATGTCAAATTTAAAGAATATGATATGAAAAATATAAATATCAGCCTATGGTTCTATATCAGTGTATTTTTCTGAGGGTGCGTTTACATTGTGAACTGTAGGAAACACTGCAGTGGAAAGGAAGCAAGGATGGAAGGATGAAGAGGAGGAGTGTAGAGTTGGAAGCAGCACAGAAGATTCCTCAACAATGAGAAACAGATGATCGTGTTCTTGCAGTTACAGCATCTGTGTGTGTGTGTGTGTGTGTGTGTGTGTGTGTGTGTGTGTGTGTGTGTGTGTGTGTGTGCGCGCGCGAGTGTGTTTTCTCCAAACTTTATTGCTAACACATTTGGATGACCGAAGCTGCAGTGTGCTGTACTTTGGCAGCGGTGACACAATACTCAAAGGTTTTCCTCCTTGCAGTCAGGCTTGTTTTTCAGCGCCCTCCCTCCCTCGTCCATCCTTCCTTCCTTCCGTCCGTCCGTCCTTCCTCCTCTTCTTCTTCTTCCCTTGCTCGGCCCTCCAGCGGGTTGCACAGAGGTGAGCGTGTGTGGGATGGCGTTGCTGTGGGACTGACAGGGAAACAGCGATTTTCTCCGGCCAGTAAAACCAGCTCACGGTTGTCAAGAGTGGTGCCGAATGTTATGAAACAATATCTTGGCAGGCTGTTTTCTCTCCCGCCCACTGGATAGAAGCAAGAAGTCATAGTCTGTAAAGAAGCACACATCCAGAGATGATGACATCCCTGGCTCTTATTAATGCCGTTAGCTTCGTTAGGAGTTTGTTTTTAGCTCCAGTCTACAACCTCCTACTCCACTACAAGCTTGCTGAAGGCTTATTTTTGTCAGGTTTGCTGAATTTTTTTTCTCTGTTAGATCACTAAAACAAAATGATTAAACTGAAAGCCAAAAGCCACTGCATGTTGAATATTTACTGTATTCATCTGAAAATAATTTTTTATTGCAGAGTGTAATAGCTGATATAATACTGCAGGGGGGAAAAAAAACATCACAGTTTAAATTGTTTAATTCTGTTTCTTTCTTTGGTTTAATTTCAAATGTGACTTACAGCACAAAGCGTGAAACCAAAACAAAGAGGACTCACTTTCAGTTACTTTATTTGTTCACGTTCAGAGAAAATAGGCGCAGACATAGTCTCACAAGATGTAGAGCATGATGCCATTACTGCAATCATAGAATAATAAGCAACAGCAAGTAACTGTTCAAACTGTCATAATGTTTAAAATCTTCTCTGAAAAACATGATCATTTCCACAGTGAGGTATAAAATCTAAAGCTGAGGATGCATCACTCTTGTACAAAGTCTGTTTCACTTAAAGTAACAAAGGACAAAGTACTCAACCCCAGTACTTGAGTAAAAGTATAGATACTTTCTCCTGCCGTCGCCTTTACTGAGTTTTGTTTGAATGAAAGAGGTAGAGCTCGCTCGCTCTTGTTACAGAGCGCGCCTGGATGACGTATTTCCGCTTTTACGTCAGTCCCAGTTGAGAGCGGGTACTGTGATTGGTTTCCCACTGTGAGGAACACGGCATGTGGCCAATTGCATTTTAGAAAAGAAAAAAACAGCAGCTGACTTCAGAGCTGTGCTTCGCCTAAAAGTAACAAGTAATGGCAACCTTCCTAGAAATGTAGTGGAGTCAAAAGGATAATATTTGTCTTGAAACGTAGTGGAGTGAAAGTACAGTACTCAAGTAAATGTACTTCGTTACTGTCCAGCACTGGTCAGGACATACAGTGTATGATGTTGATAATACTTTGTTGTTAGATTAAAGGGACTAGAAAGAACTATTTTCTGTCTAGAAGAGCAGTAAGTAGTTCTGGAAACCGCTCACGACATGGTCTGTGCATTATCCTGAGTAACTGGACTGTAATTTGTGGAAAGAGACGCTGGTTTTGAATTTTTCAAATGTATTTTTTGTGCATCTTTTAGTCACATTATCTTGGAGAGAAGGCAGACATCTCTATGGTCGGTGCCCTCGAGTAAACTTTCCTGGGAAGACTTATAATTAAATGAAATGCGTTGGTTGTTTTTGATCGTGATGAACCTTTTGGGAAATCACGTGGCTCTTTTATGATAAAGCTGTAGGTAGTCATTAAAATGTAAACACACTGACATGACATCCTTTTTCCACTTCTGCCTCAGTAAACCTCAGTCAGGCCTGCCTTTACTTGAGAAGGAATTCCTGCTATCTATCTCTCTCTTTGTATTTTTTGCACTTATCTTCACTCGCTCTACTTCTGACACACACATACACTCGCACACACTACACGGTTGCATCAGACACCCATAAATATCACTCTGCCACTCTGCCACAGAATGATGTATGAGCCTTTGACTTGTCAGTGTGCCATCTTGAAGTAGAAACAGCATAATACACACTCCCACACACACACACACACACACACACACACACACACACACACACACACACACACACACACACATATATACTACACATTCATCTCTGACCCTCCACCCCTCCCACAAGGCACACACACCGAGGTAGACGTGTTTCATCAAGCCAGCGAACAACGTGCCGTCCTGCCCTTGGCCAGCCCCGCGGCAGCCTGGGAAATGGAGTGTGCTGGCTCGCAGTGACCTTTGCTCCGGCAGCAAGCTGAGAACTACGTCTGTGGACTGACATCTCTGACTTGGGAGCGTGTATGTGTGTGGAGTGCGTAAAAGTAATAAAAGAGACACACATGTACAGACACGCACATAAACAGGGATGTTTGTAGTGTATGTCCAGTGGTAGCCAGGGAAGAAAGATCCATGCATCCATTTATTTTCTGACGCTTATTTGGAGCCGGGTCGCAGTGGCAGCCGACTAAGCAAGGTGGACCAGACATCCCTCCCCCTAGAAATGTTTTCCAGCTCGTTCTTCAAGTACACAGGGTCTTGTACCAGTTGGACATGCCTGGACAACCACCAAAAAAGCTATCTTGGAGGCATCCTGATCAAATGTTCAGACCATTCAGAGCTCCTTTCAGTGCAAAGGAGGTTCGTGTTACCCTATCTTTAAGGGCTCTACAGTCCTGAATGGACGCATAGATGGACAGCTGCAAACCCTACAGATGCCACACAGATCAGTGTCTATAGTGGCCACACGGACAAGTCCACGGATGAGTCCTAACAAGTTGGGGTTATGTAGATGTCCACATGCGTACACCATCCGAGTAAATGTACGGAACCTAGTGGACCCTTGCATACTTGTCAATGCAGATTTTTGCTTTTAGGCTGAGCTCACCACACCACGGACAGAGTAAACCGATTTCAGCCACTTGTCTCTGCAATTTTATTCTTTTGGTCACTAGACTCAGTCACAAGTCATAGGGCCCTGGATTCCCTTTTGTTTTTGGAGTAGGCTCTGCAGCTTCTTGATGTGGGGTCACTCTTTGTTTGGCTCCTCCCCTGGGACCGATCTGCCTTGGGTGACCCCACCAGGAGACATGTCTTCTAACGACACAGCCCCCCGGTGTCACAGGGACGCCCAAACCCTTCCACAAGGATAAGGTGGCGATTCTTGCGGGGGAGTGTAGAAAGATATATATAAAAAATGTAGGAAGAGGTATATAAAAATGTACAAGAAGGAAGACAGGTGCAGGTTCACACACATATACACACGCACACACGCTGTAGCTACACAGAGGTAGGGCAGTTATTGGCGACCGGGCCCTGGAGGCGAAGGTCCACAGATGGGGTTGGAGATTGTTTCCTCCTTGCGTCAAATCTGCAGGGCTTTAATTGGCTGCTGCTCTGACTGACCCCTGACCTTTTAGCACAAATGACCGCAGCACCTGAGACAAAGAGATATTTCCCATCAGGTATTGGTTAGTGAAAGGATTCCCTGGACTGATTTATGTTGTCGGATCAATGGGGAGGCCATGGGGGGAAAAAAATACTTTCACAGCCACTGACATATTGGGATTTGTTTGGTATTTTGCCGTGATATTTATTGTTTTATTCCCTTTCATAACTGCTGTATGCAGCGTCTGCTTGGCAGGATAAGAATGGGATTTGACCAAAATATATGGGGTTGATATTAGTCTTTTATTAACATGAGAAACGGTCCAGACACTGTGGTCTGTCCCAGACAAGACAAATATAATAACGTTATGATCATGACTATGTGAAGACCTCTACCACATCTGATCACATACATTTTTATTCCATGTATAAATATACATATGTGTACATTGCAACCATAATTATAATATTTTATAGTTATACAGGAATTCTAAGTTAAGTAAGATTTCTAAGGATTCCTTTACTTTTTTTTTGTTTTGATGTAGGAATGGCAGTATTGACTTGTCGGTCGGCCTACTGCTTTTGTCCAGACGGAAATATCTGGTGTAACATCTGGTAGGCACACCTGTAATACTTTGTGCAGCCTGTGACCCGCACTTTCAGAATCACTGACTCAGATAATAAAGTTTCATTTCTCTGATTCACCAGCTACCAATCGTCTTGGTGTCTGAGAGCCAGACGCAGATGTTTAAAGTGAGCACAACAAATAAACAAAGCAAGGACACATCTGGGAAATGATCGTGGTTAGTTCAATGAACTCTGCCTGGATAGCGCGCAGTTTCTGGTTGATTGTTGACGTGAACTGGCACCGTAGCTCAACACTGGATTGCATTTCTCCAAAAGTTGAGTTTGTTGCAATTTTTGCCTTCAGGCCACTGTATTCCCCACTATCGCACCATTTCTGCAACACAATTTTTGGTCTACACACTGCCTACATTTTTATGTGTTTCCTGCTCAAAGTAGAAAATCATTTGCTGCTTTAAAACAAATAATCAATTGGATAATTTATTGTTTGATTTTATTTGCATACGGAAATGGAATCGCTTAAACAAGGCACCTTTTTCAGCTCAGTTAGGTTCTGTTAAGCTGAGATAACGTTAATGATGTCTGCTTGACATATATATGTGCATATTCCTACCTTTTTAGTCTTGTTGTGACCAGCTTTGCACATATTTTTGCTGCTCCTTCTGTGCCCTTGGGTACATGTGATTATATGTATGACAAAGAAGAGAAATAGAAAAAATATGAATTAATACACATTGCAAAATATCGAGCAGAAGTGACTCAAATACAGCATTTTTATTTCATGTGATTATAAATGCCAAAGTAATACATGGCCAGACATTGAAGTATATCAGTTAAATGCAATAACAAATTATATTAGCAATATTTTTTTATCCCATTGGCTCTTCTATCCTGTCAGGAATAAACCCTTTATGTTTTGCCTAAATGTTGGCATGAAAACGGTGACATTTAAAAATACTGAGTATTGGCTCAATATGTCCTGCTACTGTGAGCTCTATTCTAAAAATACTGATATTGGTATCTGCCTTTAAAAACCCATGTCAAAGCCTGGTTTAGACCCTGTGTGACTGGTAGCGTTATTTTATTCATGATATGAGTGAATCAGTGTGGTGCATAATGCTTTTTAAGCTATTCACACAGAGAAAAGAGATGGAGAGGAAATTGGGTGAACTGCATGAAACAGAGGCGCTGGGAGAGAGAGGGGTTAGAGGGAGTGGGAGTGAGAGACAATGGAATACAGAGGAGGAAATGAGAGGGAATAAATATACCGGATTTATGCAGGAAGCAATGAGGCCACCTCTCTCCGGTAGAGGAAGTGAAAGTGAGGGCACTTCCTGTTAAAGAGTGCCCGCCGCTTTCATAACCCCCTGCAAATGTAACAGAACACAACATTTAATGGAGAAAAATAACATGATCCAAGAGATGGAGCAACATTTTCAGTAAACTTTTTTATGCTGTTTTTGTTCTGTTTGGTGAATAACTACATTAGTAGCGTGTGATGAAATTTTTTGCAAGGGTCGACCGCAACCTATCATTGTGGAGCAGCCCAAGTTTGTATTACGCATGAATAGACAAAATATAGTACCTTAGTTAGGCTATAAATCTACTGCAAAGTACAGCTAATGGCAACCGACGGCAGTGAGCATTTTTTTATATGTTTTCTCGCCCCAGCAGGGTTGGATCCCGTCTGTTTCAAAGTCCTACATGTTATTTACAAGAGATACAGATTTTATAGTAGTTGCTTTTGGTGATATTCACAAACTTAGCCTTGAGTCATCTACACATTCAAGCGCACAAAGGAGTTTTCTTGTAAATCTACAATGGAGTCGCTAGTCCCTGAGGAGATATTGTCCGATCTTGCAATCACAAGTAATGTTGTCACACAAAAAAAAAAATGGAGGAAAGGTTGCATCCTTCAAGGTTTACAGTGGCAGCTGGAAATCAATCAAAACCAATCAACCAATTCTTGAGGAATAAAACTGAGAAATTACGTTAGAATATCAGTCACCTACATGAATTCAGGGATTTCTTTTCAGATGGCTCAAAAGTGAGACAAATTATGAATAATGAAAATTTAAGATTAAATACATAGATCATATAATCTCAACATTTCTTTTTAGCTTTGGCGAAGCACTGCCTACCCTGACCGCACATCACTGAACTAAATATAGTTCCTGCTAAAGCAGGAACTTTCAGAATTTCTCGCTTTGACAGCTGGTGGAGGAAGCGACAGACTAACAGAAAAAAAAAACACCTTCTGCATGCCTGTTCTCTTCAGTAAAGCTGCTGAAATTGCAGCTTTCGATAAGAGCTTATTCCCATAATTTTATAAATTGCTCAGAAATGTAAAAACTAGTGGACAAAAACTGCCACAGGTGCAGATTCTGACCCTTTTAAAGGACATATAAGTATATAACAAGCAGTCATGAACAGAACCGGGGCTAAAGTTATGCTGGATAAAAGAGGAAATGCATTAGTCACAAAAACAGTTGTTTTAGGTAGTTAACACATGCCAAACCAAATCACAAGCAGACAAACATCCCTAAAAGACTTTGAAAACTCTTTACCATCCCATAAGTGTACATAAAAATTAAACTGGCATGAAATAAGCTACTATAAGGGGTAAAACAACAAATTAGATCCTCAGTAAAGCCCTAAATGTTGCTGAAATGCTCCTCAGATGTAAGCTGTTTATTACGAAGGTTTATTTAAGTGGCATTTCCTCTGTTCTGGCAAATTAAGTCTAATTTAAGGTATTAAATGCAGAGATGTAAAAACACTGAATTTATGCTAAGCCAAAGCAAACAGCGAGGGGGAGAAGAAAGGCTTTATGGGAAATGTGGTCTTAATTTTGAGGAACTGCAGCAATAACAATGTCATTAGACACAGAGGTGTCCAATGTCAACCACAGAATCAGTTGTTCTCAATAATTTCACCCACTCAGATCAACAATAACTGCATAATGATGAACAAGAGCGATTAACAAATTAAGAGTTTAGTCTTTACTTTCTGTAACTGCTGAAATCGACTGACAGATAAATTATTTGCAGATAAATTACAAATAAATTATTTGCAGCGCTCATCTTGATGCATGTTATTGCAAACATATACAGATGTTTAAATACTTTTTATGACACTACTAAATTTCTTCCATGGTCTTTTTATTTATGTGGCGACCCGATTAAAATCTTCTGTGACCCACTTGTGGGTCCCGACCCAGTGTTTGGGAATGACTGGTCTTCATAGACAGTGAAGCCTCGGACAGAGAGAATCTGTTGTGTAAAGAGCAGAGAGATACTGAAAATACTACTACTGTTGCTACTGTTAATAATTAAAAATTTGATAATAATGCTAATAATATAGTAATAAACACCCAGTATATTCACGTGTGTAGAGCAGAAGGAGCTTCACCTTGTCTTTGTTACTGCTTATTTTGATAACAGTGTTGATAAAAAAAAACTCACATAGTGGAAATATAGATGCTGCCTGAGAGAAAGAGCCAAGTATCAGACACTTTAATACTGAATAGCTGTTACTCAAAGCCTTTATGTGCCTTTCTACTCTAAAGAGACTCGATTGTTTGACAGCATATGAGTAAACACAGTTTCAGTTTATGCATTGAATGACTTCTTTTTTCAGTGTCAAAATGAAAATGTAACCTTTTAAATTTAATAAAATCAAACCATATCACTATACTGTATTTGATGTATAGTTATATTATATCATTGCAGACTTTTTCTGTCCTGGGAAAAGAAGCCAATTTTCCATTTTTTTTTTAAGGCAAGTTTATTGTCTGTGATTCGTCTTTTGAGAATAACAGCCTCGTGAAAGTGATATTTTACAAATCCTCATTGTACAAAATTCATTAAAGCAAGTCATTTGGTGTTTTCTAAGCCGTTCTATTAACCTAAGTATTCTACGGCTGCTCTGCTGCTGCGAGCCGAGGCTACGAGTGCGAGCTTCCTGTAACAGATGAATTCAGTGAGCCAGCCAAGGTTTTACCGTACTACCTACAATAGAGGCGCAATCCCACAAGGTCAGACTCGGAGCATGCATGTGCTTTCTAATCACAGCGCTTTGTGGTAATTAATGAATATATTTTTATATGTTCTGTTTCCATTTCCTGTCATTGAACTTCCTTGGAAATGGGAAATGGTTTTGATTAGATTTCCTGTGAATCCTGTTTCCTGGGATTAAACCTTACTGCATTTATCAAATGTGTAAAATTCAGATGCAGAAAAACCCCCGACTTCTTTTTAGGACTTAACAAAATGGTCTTCATGTCTAGACTGTTGTTTTTTTTCCCTCTCCTTCCGCTCCCACAGTCTCATCTTCAGTTTACTCACAGTTTGTCCTCAACATTTCCTCGCCCCAAACTCACCCACTCACCCTTTGCCCCCGCCTCATAACCTGCCCCCTGCCCCCCTCAGGTGATGATCGCCTATCGAGCACCGGTTCACACAATCGTTTGGTCAATGCTCTAATTGCGTTTTCTCTCTGTGTGGGCTACACAGGGAGGGGATCGATCATCAGCTAATGAGAGATGTTGGGCGTGGAGTGGGGAGTGGGGGGGGGGGGGGGGGGGGGGGGTTAGTATAGAAGCGTAAAGCTGGTTGCTCTAAAAAGAGGCTACTGTATATGAGCTCTAACCCTCCTCCTCCTCCTCCTCTATTAAATGCTCTCGTTCCTATCATTCCTGCATCTCAGCTTCATTATAGCCCACACAGTATTGACCTTAAGTCAGACCTATCAATATCCACGCGCACACACATGTGCAGGGATTTGTGTGGTCGGTCCAAAGCGATGCTAGTCTGCTGTTAAAAAGTTGATGAATCCTTGAAGTGAGCTGTAACTTAAAGTCCAACCAAAGTCCATACTTTTATCTGTTTAAAATCATATAAAAGTGTTTTGAAGTGTATTGTTTTCTATTATTTAAAGGAGGGAAACAAAGGTCATTGAGGATCTATCAGAAATGCTGCTTTAGCCCTCAAGCGTGTGAGTGGGCGGGCCAATGCACGTCTTTCACTGACATCAGAGCCATCGGGGCAGATTGTTAACTGATGAATGCTGGTAACTATAGTTTTGAAGCTTGTTAGGAGTGACGTTGAAGCCATTTAGTGTTTAAACTGATGGATTTTGAAATTTAAGTTACTATGCATGCTAAGCATGCTAATTAGCTATCCAGCATGCGAGCTGACATTAGCTGTGCACTTTAACCCCTGAGGATGTTTGGTAGCTTGTTAATCAAGACCAGGTGCAGGACAGGATAAATGTCCTTGTTTGTGCAAAAGGAAGTGGCATTAGCTAGAAAGCTAATGTAGCTTGGTGTTTCAAGTTGTCTGCAAGATGTGGCAGCTGATGTTTGGCTTTTAGCCAGTGTCATAGGTAGCCCATCATTAAACTGTGACTGTACTGTTTAAAATGAAATGATTCGATTGGCTGTATGCAAAAAAGTTCTCTGTCTACATAGACCGGAGGTCTGCAACCTTTACGATCAAAAGAGCCATTTTTGGCCAAAAAAGGGGGAAAAGAATCTGTCTGGAGCCCCAACTATTAAATTCTCTCTTTTCCCTGAAGACTTTTTTTGGCAGCCACAGCTTATGGAGAATCAAGAAGACGAGCCACCATCACAATTTAGAGGAAAAGACACTGAGCCACAGACACAGTCTTTGATATTTTAGTTGATGAAATTTTAACTTTTTTTTTTTATTTGGTGTACAACATACTGTAATAGAATTTTGAGTTTTGTGCCCAACTCAAACTTTTACAAACTTTCTGCTGACCTTTAGTTGAGATAATTTGCTATTCTTCCTTAGATAAATTTATATTAAAAGTTAAAGTTAGAGAAACTAAAAAAAAAAAAAAAAAAAAAAAAATGTTTTTCAAACTTTGGTCACAGTTAACTGAACCTGATTTGTTGCTATTTTATTGCCTTAAAATTAAATAGTTTATGCTATAATTATCCATAATACAACATTTTGGGTTTTCTAAAATTCAAATATTTAAATTTGACTTGGGCTCAAAACTGATGTACATGTAGTATGTTGGCTTGAAATTTTGAGCTGTCTCAACCTTTTCATTGACCTACAACAATGAAATATGAAAAATATTAAAAATATATATGTTATTCATTTCCAAATGATTTTTTGCCAAAGTCACAGGGAGCCACTGGAGAGGAGCTGAAGAGCCACATGTGGCTCTGGAGCCTCAGGTTGCTGACCCCTGACATAGACAAATAACCAAGGGAGTTTGAGTTTGGGCTATGTTTTGTCACTGAAGTGACTCACAAGACAAAGGTCACATGACACAAATCACCTGATGCATGTCATGTTATGTACCTTAAAACCTTTCGTATCGTTTCGATCTCACACGGGACACGAATGCCTGTCTGCTAGGTGAAACTCCTGGGTTTGTTTGAGACGTCCACCTCCTCCAGACGTGGACTTTCTCCCTCTTTATTCTACATCGAAAGCTCGGTGCCTCTCATACAGCGACTCTTTTTGAGTCCTTTTGAGAACTTTTCTTTCCTTTTGTGATTTCCCATATGACTCCACTGTAATAAATGATCCTGTCTTGGTCTTGGGACAAAAAGTTCAGCCAAAGCCAGCACGAGGCTTCAGCAGTCTTGACTTAGTCAGTTAGGTGTGGGTCTCTTCATCCTGACGATCATTAGAAGATTTAGTGCCAGTGTTGTATCTTATCCCGGCATCAAACCGGCGTGCGACCACTGGGACGCATCCCTCCACCACAGCTCAGCAGACAGCAGCTGTTTGGGGAAACACAAAGAGGGAATTTGCACTAAAAAGACAACACTTCTGGAAGATATCCACATGATTTGGCTAACTGAGACTACTGGGTGTACTGCAGTAAATGTGGCATTTGAGCGCTGTATTACAAAAAAGCTTGAAAGCTATCCTTTACATTGTTGTACTGCGATAGGTGTTTGTGTTTTCATCCCTCTGTCTATAGGCTATATATATTTGTAACATGACCCTCGTAACCACGGTGACGAAACACTTATCATCCAGTTTCGTTGTCTCATCTGTCTCTGCCTCATCCTGTCGTTTTCCTGTTCTCCCTTTCACTTTCTCTTCCTCTCTGGCCGCTGCTTTCAGCGAGCGAGTGGGCTGCATATTGATTTTTACTGTTGAACTCTCCCTCTCGCCCCCACAGACACAAACTGACGGAGAAGTTGATTAGGAGCAGCTCTAAATATATCCTCCACCTCCTCCTCCTCCACCCCCTCCTCCTCTTCTTCTTCTTCTCCTTCCTCTTCCTCTCCCTCTCTCCCTCACCCACACCCGCTCTCCCACACTGGTTCAATCGCTCATTCTCCGCATTTTCTCTCGCCCGATTCGCCTGGACGCTGCTCTGCCAAGCGCTTTCTCTTCCTCTCTCCATTTCCTTTCCACTCGCTCTGAGCATATCATTTGTCAACCCCCCAAAAAAAGAAAAAAAAAAAAAAACAGAGAGAGAGATGGAGAGAAACAGGCAGTGTTGCCAGGTTTGGCTGAAAATCATGATAATTTGACAAATTCAGGAATGATGGGTAGATTTTTCAGAGCGGTGTCCATTTTCTGAATCTTCTGGGAGGAAATGTTAACTTTTATTTGCAGTGAGCGTGTTTAGACACAAGTGAATGGTAAAACACACACACACACACACACACACACACACACACACACGCACACACACACACACTGTAGTTACATCCATAAACCCTTTGAACTCTACTGTATTTTTCTGTGAAGGACTCAGTTCACCTGCATGAACCCTGAGCACTTACACACACAAGGAACCACAGTCACCAGCAATATTACATGCATGAGGCTTATTCGCGTCGGATTTGATGAATTTTCAATTTAAAAAATGCAGAAAACGGTTTTTAAGAGGAGCAGATCAGCTTTGGAGGTTTTTGCTGGATTTTATGTTAACACATTTTAGCATCTTAAGAATCAGTTCTGTTGGCAAGTACGTTTTCACACAAAGAATTTACTACAGTACAAAATATAAATAAAGATTAAAGCAAGTACAAAACAGCATGAATAGAAATTATAAAACTGACAATAACAGATGAAGAACAAAAATATACTGTAAAAACGATATATGACTTATTTAAGCAAAAGACGGAGTCAGCTGTCTGCACTTTACACATATAGTGTATAGGTTCTGGGCAGACATCATGATTACATCACTGTGTTAGCTGGAGGCAAAATGACCGGAAAAGAATTGTAGGCCACATAATGAAGGTAAAATGTCTTTCTGTGTTGTTGGAGGCAGAATTGAAGTTGTAATGTCTCAAAATTGAACACCAGCTGCCACTGCCAGTCAAAAAAAAGGAAGGGAAAAAAAGTAAATATGGTTAAACACAATAAGATAGAGCTGTGAGACATGTGAGAACACAGTGAACTCACAAAATGTCAAGACAGGAAATATTCTTACACCCATTTTCCTTATTAGACAGAAAAATACTTCTGAATTCAACCGAACTAAGACGTCTTTAATTGCCTTGTTAACTCAGTAAAACACACTTCGTTTAAAGCAAAATAAAACTCACCCAAACCGTCTTGGTTAGTCTTTTGACTGTTATAACAATCAACCACTCTCGTTTGGTCAAAATAAATCATTAATTCACTGCGTCAGATGAATTCACTCATCCGCCCAGCTCAGCACGCCAACCTCCGGCCAACAGCAGCGTCCTGAGCTGGAGCAGCACAGAGCAGCACCCGTCGCTCTGCAGACCATTAAATTACCAAGACGAAATGGACTCAATGCATCTGTCCAATTCTCCAAGCCTGTAGCAACTGTAAAGAGATGGTCCATCCACTGAGGAAGTGTGTATGTTTTGGCTAGTTTTGTCCCAATGGCTAATGTCAACTTTTTAAAGTATTATTTGTGGTCCTGGAAAGTGAGTTACTCTCTGTACATTAAAAAAAAAAAAAGAAAAATATGGATTTTCTTCAGTCATTGTTAAGAAAGAAGCCAACAAAACTTGGTGGCGAGTGTTAACTTTTTCTTTGGCTCCGTATTGTCAACTTATTGTCCAGCAGCAAATGAGCAGCCAGACTTTCTGTGCAATATGCAGTTTTCCTTCAATGTGAGTGAATATTCCTGACTGTGTGCGTGTGTGTGCGTGTGTGCACACAGTGGGCGTGGATGAGCAAATGAGATAACAAACAAAAAAAAAGACAGTGCTGTAGCTACTCTTGAAACCAACAGGTGTTGGTGAGCAGAGGTCTTAAAGTTAAGCAGTGAAGTTGTCTAGTGGCAGTAAATGTACAGTTTGCCCATGAAAACAGCAGAAAAGTCCAAGAAGTCATTTTGTCTTGCTTACAGCTGAGGGGTGAAGTGAAGGGAGAGTCTGTCAGATTCAGCTGAAGGACCCTAAGCTGTGGCACACGCTCTCCTCCAGGTTCGACAAGTGGATAAAGTTTGACTTTTTATTGGGCAGCAGCTTCACATTTCCATGCACACTGTCGAACAAATAGACTTGAAGTTGAAATAAATGCTTCAGCTCGTGTTCATGCGTGAAATGCACGGAGCTGGTGCCGACAGCTGCACTGATAAAAATGAAAACATTCCTGTCACATTAGACGACTGAAAAACGTGTCTGACTCGGTTAGGACTCATTGTTACTTGTTATGTTCAGATTATGTTGCACTCGTCTTGCACTCCTGCAGCATTCCTGCAGCCTGCCTGAGCCTCCTCCAGTCTGAGGAGGAGGAGAAGCTACTCGTTTCAAACGTAAACCTATTTAATATACAGTCTGTGGCTCCAACTCTTTGAATGTGCAACCGTTACATATCACTCCTTTAACCTATTGTTTGTTTGCTTTTTTTTAAGAAATATTGATTAAAGCTGGTTTAAATTGTACAAATAGCAGCATTAAAATTAAAAATAAACACAGAAAATGGGATTTATTTTGAAGTATAAACCCCAAAGATAATGAATCCAACACACAGTCCGTGGAAAAGGGAATAGAAACTCCCAGCGTGTGTGAGAGCGCGCAGCAGTGTTCCTGGCGTAAATGGAGATTAGTTGAGATGCTGTTAGAGATATACAGGGTCCAGATGGGAGAAGGAGCCGCTCTGTTTATTCTGCATCTATGTCCGCCGTCCTGGAGGTAAACACAACAAACGAAGGCCTTCTGCAATTTCGCACACTGATTGCGGCGTGGGACAAACAAACAAACAAGCTCACTGGGCCATTCTCCTGGGCGTGCGCGCCACACTCTGCGTCCCGCGATTTAAATCTCATTTGCCTTCTCTTGTTTTTTTTTTTTTTGTTTTGTTTTTTTAACTGAACGCTGATGTGGAGCCGAGCAGCCAACCGCTCCGCTCGCTGTTGGAGAAGGGAGGGAGGGGCGGGATGGAGGCGGGGGGGGGGCAGGGGGTTCTCATAAACTGAGCATTTTTCAGACAATGAGCACGTGGGCGTATGGCTTTAGGCATATTTGACAGGATCAAATGACTTACACAGAAAAGAAAATTCTGTCGTTTATGAAATAATCCCTCTATACTTATTTCATCCACATCCTCTCCTCTGCTTATTTTTGCTTTTCTTCTCACCTCCAACCCCCCCCATCTAAATGGATTGAGGTAAAATGGGAATCTGTATTCAGCGGGTGGTTTTAAGAGACACTGACTTTGTTTAGATTTGAAATGCACATCACATATGCATGATGACATAAACCTCAAGGCTCGTCCTCAGATCTGCCTGATTTTGTCGAATAAAGAAGCCGAGGGAAAGACAAGGTGTTTATCATGCTGATATCGTCCCTGTGTCTTCTTTTACCACGAATACACGCGGGTAAATATGTTTACCCACATGTCCGAGGGGTGTTCGCCCTTTGCCAGGGTCCGGAGGGTTACTGTAAAACTGTATTCTGATAGACTCTCGGAAATAATGGGGGTAAAGGGTTCTTCAGCTCTTCTGGTAGAACCTTCTACTTGAAACCTTTTCAGAGATCTACCTGGACCCAAAAAAGGGTTATAGAGTACGTATAAAATGTCTGTGAAAGGTTTCCTACAGAACATCCTATGGGAGGTTCTTCAAACTAACCCTTCTGTGGTGTAGTGGTTCCACCCACAACCCTCTCTGGGGGTTCTGTCAAGAACCTTTCCACCTCCTGGATGTTGACAAGAAACCACTCAGGAGGTTCTAAGAGAAATACTTACTCCAAATACAAATGCTTATTCCAAAGGTTTTATCCAGAACCCACCTGTGAGGTTCTACTGAGAACCCCTTATATTCCAGTGGTTTTGTGTAGAACCCACCTGCAGTGTACTACCAAGAACCCTTTTATATTCCAAACATTTTATCTGGATCTTCCCCAGGGGGTTCCACTGAGAACACTTTTATTGTCCAAAGGTTTTATCTACAATCCACCCAGGAGGTTCTACTGAGAACCTACTTGAAATTAAATGATTTATCTATCAACCATTTAAACATTTAGTTATTTTGGTGCGTAAAATGACAGAAAATGATGGAAAACACATCGATTAAAAACAGATTATGTTGTTGTTGTTGGGTTTATTAGTTTGTCCAGCTCTTCCTTCCTTTGTTGTGCCCAGTTTATTTATTAATTGATCGAGTTAAAGACAACAGAAATGGTGAAATTTCCACCCAGTGAAGCATTTTTTCACAAGAGGCCATGATAATGAATTGGCACTGTGCAAGTTCTGCAATCTGACAGATTACCCCCACTGTTACTAAACATATCTGGAATCTGATTAGCCTGGCTGTTTTTTTTTTTTTTTTTGTAACCCCGTTACATGTAATCCATCCTGTCCTCTCCTGAATATTGTGATCAGCGAGCTGAGACAGGAAGTGACAGTGCAGGGTGTGTGTTCACACAGAGGCAGCTGATTGGACTCATTTGCATACCCCAGTTCACACAGCGACACGAGACTTAAACCTGGTTTGTGCCGTGCTGTTGCACCTTTCCCCCCCACTTCCCCCGACGCACCACACCGCATCTGTCTGCTCCTTTTTCCTGCCGTCAGATTCACAGGTTAACAGACTGAATCTTTCTATTACTTTAGATACTGCTTCTATTAAACTTTGATTTACCATTATTTCTCAAGTTTACTTTGCTCATTCATGCTGTAGAAAGTGTTACATCATATACTTTTAGTTTGAATGATTATACATCATTATCAGACATTATTCACTGTACAACGACAGCTTGTCAGAGTCAGTCTGATGTGAAACCAAAGAGAGAAAAGTCAGATGTCTTTTACTGTCTTGTGTTGGTGTTAAACTTCAGATTAAACAGCATTTCGAGACAATCTTTCTCCTGTATTTTGATGTATTTCACGGTGAAATATGGCTCTCGAGCGGCTGAATGAAACACAGCTAGAAAATCTTTTCAACACGTGGTTAAAGTTGCAAAACATTCGCAGTTTGGTCAGGGTTACGTGCACTTGAGAAGGTTTTGGATGAACTTTTACGACACGCACATCTATCAGTTAAATCTCCAAGTTTATACAACTAATTTGCAACAACAACAACGTTTTGAAGGAAATATAATGCAGCACAGATCGCCTTCAGTTTTCCATTCACATAATGAGTAAATGGTGATATATAAAGAGGACCTATTATGCTAATTTCCAGCTCTATATTTTCATTCTGGGGTTAGAGTAGAGTAGCTTTGCATGATTCACAGTTCAGAAATATCCTTATTTATCCCTTTATGCAGTCCCTCTATTCACACTCTGTCTGCAGCAAGCTGTTTTAGTGACACAAGAACACAATTTTACAACTTTATTTACTGATTTTGGTGAAAATAGATCATATTTTGTGGAGAGAATATTCTCTGGTTTTCTCTCTGATGTCCTACAGCTCATCTGTGTCAGCCTTCGGTGAATTATGGAGTTTACTGATGGACAATGGTTTATTTGTGGTTTGTGGTTAGCTACTTTAGTTTTTCTGCTAGTTAGCGCCACGCAGCTGACTTCCTGTGCTGGGAGCTCAAGCACCAGGGGAGTGCAGGGTAACTAGCAGTAGCGGTTAGCTACAAGTAATGATGCCTGTCCATCAGAAAGTCTCAGCAGTGGGACTTCAGAGGAAAAAAAACAGTAGAACATGTTGCATTGAGGGCAGTCTGAAACCTGAGCATTTTGTTCACAGGAATTACTTCTACATAAACCTCATTATTTAATTTAGACACGTTTATTAAGTTTAAATTGTGAGTACAACAGTTTGCAAAAATGAATGAACACAGCAAAACACTTTATTACCTCTTTCAAACACTTTTTCTTTGAGATCCAAGCAAGAATCAGCCTTTTTCTTTGTTTTTAAATGAAGTCTGAGTGCAATATATTTTCTCAAAGTGGCACAAATCTTTTTTTCTATTACTTCAGTTAAATTTATTGCATATTTTATCAAAGTAAGGCAGTTTTGCTCTCATACTTATCCTTGAAATTAAGTTGTCAACATTTGTAACCGTCATTAACAAAATATTGATTTTAACAGCATTAGCATTAACACTCAATATCAGGTGAGAATTAATGCTGATTAATGCTTACCTTTCCTGTTGATTAAGAGATAAACAGGAACAATCTGTGACAGTTAGCGGGAACGCTTTCTAATGAAACTTGAATCGCGAGAAAGGAAAATCAGGACGAACAAATGAAGACACGTTACTCGACAGTCGCTTCAACATGTACCGTAGCTGCAAAGTTTTAAATAAAGACAAAGCAGTTGTTAAGATGATAATTAAACCCTTCCAGTCAATGGTCTCACCCGTCTGTTCTCTCAGGCTGACAGGTGTATATATGCATTGCTAACTTGTAACACCTACTCCGAGACGCCGGGCCTGCCAACGTGATTATTATGCAGAAATTAATACTGTGCAGTGGAGAGCTAAACTCTGTTTGATCTCGCCGATGTGCGTGCGTGCGTTTGCCCGAGCGTTCGTGTCTATACGAGCGCGAGAGACAGAAATAGAGACAGAGGAAGAGGAGAGAGATGCTGTCAACTCTCTCCATCCTCCTCCTCCTCCTCCTCACTGAAGCAGATGTCCAATTGAGTCTATTTAAAGCCGGTGCAGTATGGCTGCTGATGCTGAGAGCGCCGAGCTGTAGCTTTGCATTACTGTTGTCTTACCTCCAGTGTGCTCGGCTTGGAGCTCAGATTCTCTTCCATGTGAACCAGCGTTTCCACTCTGCAGAATGTCAGCTGGAAATTACCTCAAAGCTGATTATTGAAGAAAACCTTGAAAGATTTTTTGCTTTAAGCAGCTGGATCTCATGGTCCTCAAGCTGCACATAGTTTAGAGGGATAGTCTGGATAATTTGATGTATTACCTACATTACTACTGCTGTTATGTAAGACAAATCTAGTGCTCTCCAAACCAACCAAACTCCACAGGCAAAATCAGTCATTTTACCTCACAGAATACAAGAGTTCCTGGTCTTCTGCTGCCTTGATCTGTGAGTTTGTTTGTATGATTGTGTGACTTTAGTGAATCCAAACTATCCTGTTAAAACACCAAAGTCACATAATAACACAAACTGAGGCTGTGGTAGAACAGCAACTGCCATTTTCAGCAAGATAAAATGACTGATTTCGTCTATGGAGTTTGGTTTGTTTGGAAAGCTATTTTCATATTCTATATATAGGCTCTCTGACAGCAAAGTAAAGGAGTGAAACTATGTGACTGACATAGAAAACCACTGTTATATCAGCCAAATACTGCTCCCTATAAACCAACCAAACTCCATAGACAAAGTCAGTCATTTTTACACAGGAGTTGCTGGTCTGCTGCTGCTTCCGTCTGTTAGTTTGTGTGTGTTATTATGTGATTTTTAAGAAGCTGCACTAAACTTTTAAAACACTGAAGTCAGACAGTAACACAAACAAACTAACAGATCAAGGCAACGGTGTTTCAGCAGCGTGGCAAAATTAGCAATTTTGCCTATGGAGTTTGGTTGGTTTTAAGAGAGCGATATTTAGCTTATGTAGCAGTGGTTTCCCATTGGAAAAGGCTGTCTGATACAGATTTCTTTTAGTTGGACTTATAAGCTAAGACAGCTTTTGCTAAGGCCTCATACAACATTCAAAACCACAAACATCAAGCTTAAAAAAGGTCATTTTTCCAAACCAACAGTCTAAAGTGAAACCACAGCAGTTGCATGTCAAACTGACCGTTATCTGTGCGTGCATGTGCAGTGACTAATATCACAAGCCTGAAAATAACAAACCACTTGTGGTGTAACTCCAATGGCTTTGGCAGAGACTTTTAGTCCCGCTCTGTTCTGTTGTCCCAGACAATTATCTGAAACAGACACAGTTCTGACATTTTTTTTTTCTTCCATCGGGGGCTCATCTGTTTTTTCCCAATGAGCAAATAGATAGAAGCTCAGAATAGGTGGGACTTGGCTGTTGCCTTGTCATTCCTCGCCAGGGATGACGCATCTGCTGCTGCCATGTCTAGGGGAGGAGGGGAAAAGCAGAAAAAGAGCGAGAGAGAGAGAGAGAGAGAGAGAGAGAGAGAGAGAAAAAACAGCAGTTATCAACAGGATGTGGTGGTGTTAGACAGGAAATCAGCGTTCACAGGGGTTTGCAGAGAGAGCGAGATGCTCTGCAGGGCTGCGATGATGATGGTGACTGCAGCAAACTTCAGAACAGAACCGTTCGGTCTGAAGCTTCAGCCGAAAAATATCCGACATGCTGCTGGAAAACTGCAGCGGCTCCTTCAGGCGGCGTCTGATCAGCTTCAGTTTCATAACGAAACATTAAATAACTAACTGTACTTCAGTCTTATTTAGACTAAACCCACTTTAATTTGATCCGGTGCTTTAATCATGTTTTTTTTCATTTATTTACAGAGTAATAGCAGGTAAATCTAAAAATAAGCCATACACATGTATCAGTAGTTGATATTTTGGGATGAGTGACACCAAACTTTTAAAATTTGATACAGTACCAAAGTATTGGTATTATAAGTAAATCTTAATTATTTTAATTAAGATTTGATAATAGCCTTTTTCATTTATTTGGAGTAATTGCAGGTAAATATAAAAAAATAGAGGCAGACAGGGTGAGTAATACCAAACTTTTTAAATTCGATATGATACCGATGGTTTAATGTAATTAATAATTGCTTTCATAATGGTTATATCATTTATTTACAGAGAAATTACAGGTAAATCTAAAAAATAGACACATGTAGTAGCTGTAGGCTGATATGAAAGGATGAGTGGTACCAAACTTTTTAAATTTATATATGATACTGATCTTTTTCTGCAGTTTTACTGATACTGCTAACTTTTTAATGGGGTGTTTAATTTTTAACAGTAATTACAGATCTCACAAAATCACAGGACACACACTGACCATTAATTACAAATTTATTTATTATATTATTTATTTTATTGACTACAGTTAATCAAGATGTTTGTGCTAATTAGTGGGAAAAAAAAGATAGCTTCATTTTTTTGTCACGATTTTACCAATAAATCTGTTGTAAGTTTTTAAATTGGAAGGTAATTTTTCAACAATGATGATGGTTAAAAAAATAAGATAAAAAATAAAGAAAATCAGGAAATCACACGACACATACACATACTGGCAATTAATGACAAATTAAAAAAAATAATAAAATCAGACATATGACAGATTGCCGGCATTAATAAAAGCAAATATGAGAACAATTAAATAAAAATATTTGAGCTAAGTTGAGTGTGAAAATGAACTGTTTCACACAAAAAAAGATGAATGGTATTATTGTTTTTGTTGAGGCTCCAGCGTGTTGTTTTTAAATATCTGGAGAAGTTTGTCGTGTTGCTGCTGTGTGGCAGATTCTCATCATAAATAGGTGAAAAGTTGCAACACAACATGTGACGTTTCCTTTCTGTCACAGGTCTGATGCTGAAGTGTGTCACTTCAGTTCTCGTGTCTCATTGGCCTCCGCAGTCATGTGACACAAGCTGTTTATCAACACAAACATATTACAAAAGTCCTGAAAACATCTGGACGTGATGCAGCCACACACACATTTGTATTTATATGTTGTTATCAGCGTATATGTTCTCCGAATTCTTCTAACAGGATGTAACGCAGTTCTCAGGTTTATTGGCAAGATTTTCTGAATATTTGATGATTTTTCTTACGTCAAATTGTTCTATTTGTGTTTTTTTAATTATTACTTATGGGTATTACCAAATATATATATACAAACTGTTTCCCTGATGTCTTTTGGATTTCATATATATATAAATAAAGAATATCAGCCGATATCGATCAGAATTTTTTACTCCCTAATATCAGTATATGCAGTGACCCCAGACATCCAGCACTGGTCAGGCCGGACTTTGGCTGGATAATATATCAATATTCTATCGATATTGAGACAAGATATCATCTTAGATTTTTGATATCTTTGTATCAATTTATCAAATTGAACTTTTTCTTCCGACGCACCTGTCAGACATTTCAGGTGTGCAGAGACCTTCTCAACATTGATATCTTTGTATCGTCATGGTATAAAAAGTTTTGCTCCTCCAAACTGTTGTAGCTGTTTTATTATTTGTTTTGACCCATTTACTCATTATATCCACATTTTAGATGATTATTTATCAAAAATCAGTTTGTGTTCATGTTTTCTAAAAGCCCCAACAGACATCTCTACAACACTGTCGCCATATTTAGTTTAGTTTAGATATTTAGTTTTTGATTTCGTCCGTATCACCCAGATCTACTTTTTATGTTTCATGGCAGTGTAATCTACAGCAGTGTCTGATATTCTATCAGATCACATTTGAGAATTTATGGTATTTTATTTTAGAGAAAATGTTTAGACCTATAACTTTGCCCGGCCATAGGCTCCACTACTGACAAAGTTCAAATATGACGTGTCTTTTATTCTTGTAACTTGTTCCTCCTCCTTCCATTTGTTCTCTCAGTAAACGGACGTGTTACAGTAATTTCCCCGCAGTGATCTTCCCCGTCTTAAAACACTCAAACAAGTAAAACTGCGTGTGAAACACATCCTCTCCATTTAAAAAAAACCCCACAAACCCTCATCCTCAAAAGATATTTAAGCCTAAAAATGAAACCAACCCAGACTTTTAGATGGATACTGTGCAGCGTGGAAATTCTAGCAGCTCTAAAAGGTGTGTAAACTCTATTCCCCCGGTGCGTTTAAAAAATAGATGGTTAAATGAGTTCCCTCGCTGCTGCTGCTGCTGCTTCATCAAGTGGTTTCTGATCAGCTTTAGTTGGATAATAAAACATCAGATAATTAATTGTGCTTCAATCTTAGTAAGACTAAATCTGCCTTAATTTGAATTGATAATTAATAATCACTGTAATAATGTTTTTATCATTTATTTACAGAGTAATTGCAGGCAAATCTAAAAGAAAATAGATCCAGACATAGTGGTCATAAAATTGGCTTTAAAATGAAGTATCATATTGGCTTGAAATGCCAATAATTCTGCCAATATGACACTTTAATTATGCTCACGTGACACGAGTATGTCTGCAGTGTGGAGTTTTTTTTGTCTGAAACAGAGGTCCAGGTTGCTATGTGCAGTGATTTCTCAGTGCTGGTCATGTGACTAGAAGCCAGAACGCTTTAAATTTAATCGCCCATCTTAAGAGAAGTTATCCCGAACAGTGCGATGAATTTCTGAAGAAGGAAGAGAAAAGACGCCTGTCAGCAGAAGTTTTGTCTGCCTCTGCTGGTGGGCTGTCATCATGAGAGCAGGAATAATAATATGTTTAGTCTGTGATATATTTACTGAGTTGAAATACTCGCTTCTCTAATGACAACACTGCAGCCACGGTGTCCTTTGAAATTTCCATTCTGGCCCAGAATAACTGTTGTTGTTGTTGTTGTTGTTGTTTGCTTGTTTCACATGAATTAGAGTTAAAATTAATGCTGAATGTTTGCCGAATGAGTAAGTGTCTGTTCATGAGTTGTAAGAAATCATTAATAATCTTTTAGAAGGAGTAGATGTTTCTAACGGTAAAATTGAGTAAAATGTTAATGGAGTTTGGCAGGAAGTGAGACAGTCACTGAACTCAGACTCCAGAGTGTGTGTTTTCAGAGCTTTTGTTTTCTGGTTAATGGGCTTAACTTTACACTGACAGACAACTGACAGTTATAAACAGCTGACTTGTTAGTGTCAGTTTTACATTGTTGCACTTGTCTCGCGCTCCTGCAGAGTTCTTGCACCCTGCCTGAGCTTCCCTGAGTCTGGGGAGAATGGAGCCACATAGAACTGTCTGTTAAATAGGAGTTCAGCCTATTTAATATACAGTCTGTGGCCACAGCGTGCAATACGGACCTCTGCACTCACTTTTGGATGCGCAGTTCTACATATTGCTCCTTTAATTCCCCTGGATGAGACTGGATGTTCTCTGAAATTAGATGGAAAAAAATATGTGCGCATATCAGATATCTGCAAAAATCCAATATCGTGCGTCCCTGTTAAAAACACCAGTGAAAGTTTGCTGTTTATTGCACAGTGTATAATAAAACATAGGAGCAATCTTATCAGTGCAAACACACATATCAAACAAATAAAAAAAACGGAGACAGAAAAAGTATAAAAATAAAGTAAAGATGAAATGTGAAAAAAGTATATGTATTTGCTGTAACCTGTAGAACAGTAGATACTGAGATGCTGCACATTCTGGTAGTGCGGTTGGAATAAATACAGGAATATGTATGGTTATATAAAAGTATATATTAGTATACATGAAGTATACACATATGCCAACGAAGCGTCAACATCTGTGCAGTGTTCTATATACATATGAAGGTATAATTCAGTGTAAACGTCATATAAAAAAGGCGCAGTTAGAATTTTGACATCTTGTGCAGCGTTTTATGAACAACAGATCTTCATACGTTAACGTCAGAATAAACTGTGGCGAGTAACAGCGGCGACAGTACATAATAAGTTATGTAATATCGGAAGTGATGTGATCGCTCGGGCGATGGACGTAACTTCCGTAACAAAAGTTTAAGTAAACTTGTACATCTCCTTGTACGTCTCCTGTCAGACTCACTACGTCCACTAGGGGGCGTCGCCCAACAATAAACAGACACATCAGTAGCTGCTTGTGTTTGCGACCAACATGCATGTTTTTTTTTTTGTTTTGTTTTTTTGTGGTAAGGATGGGCTGTTTATAATCCAAACACTCAAATGTTGTCACGTGGGTTAAATAAAGCTTAAAATGCTCAAACTTGTGAAACTGTTAGTGAAACATATCCTCTCCACTGACAAAAAAAACATCCTCCTATGAGCTTTTAGCCTAAAAATGAAGACTAAATGATGTTATACGGAAAACAAACCACATACACATAAATCTTCCTCAGGTCAGTCACGTGTCACTCATTAACGGTGGAAACCAGCTTTCTCTGCCATTATATTCAAGTCACACTGGACCTATTATTGTTCTTTTTTATGTTTAGGCCTATTCAATATATTTTGTAATTATTATTTTTGTGATATAGTATTTAAAATAATCAGAATCTGCGTTTTATTTTATGCGTGCACTGAGAAACTCTTCAGGTGTGCACGGGATGACATGGTACAGATATTTTTAAGTCATGTCTAATATCTTTCCAGTACATTTCTCCCATTTAACCAGTACATCTGCCTCCTAACATCCAGTATCAGTGGAGCTTTACTATAAAAGTTCAAATATGACATCTTTTACTCTTGTGTGAACTTTTTCCATTTGTTCTCATTGAAAACAGACAAGTTACAATCATTTCCTCGCTGTGATCTGCTTCTTCTTGTAAAAACAAGAAAAATTGCGAAACATATCCTCCCCACTGACAGAAAACTCATCCTCAAAGCCTCGAAATGAAACCGAGCAAGGCGTTGAGATGGACACTTTTTGCAGTGTGCAGCCCTAAAAAGGTGTGTAAACTCTTATTCCCCGCGGTGCATTTAAAAGAAAGATGGGTAAATGAGTTCCCTCGGTGGGGTTTACCCTCCTCTACTGTACATCTCTGCATTTTCCAGCAGCAGGAGCAGCCTCGCTGTGAGAGAGGGACCGGAGGAAGCTCTGAGACGCGTCTGCAGAGCGCAGGCTTCATACAGGAGGAGGGGGCGGAGGGACAGAGAGAGAGAGAGAGAGAAAGAGAGAGAGAGAGAGAGAGGGAGAGGGAGCAGGAGGAAGAGAGGAAGAGAGACAGAGAGAGAGAGAGAGAGCTGTGACAGCGCTCATCACCCACTGAACAACCAGGACGGGTTGCATCCGAGCAATCGCTGCCATTCGCAGACGGAGTTTACAGCCTTTGCGCCGCTTTTTCTTTCGATCTTTTTCCGCCGCACCCCCTCCCTCTGCCGGTGCTGCCCAGCCGCTCGACCATGGTTTCTATAATTTCAGACCTGGACCCTCTGAAAAGCTGGAACGTGTTAAGGTAAGCAGTTTCTCCCACATCAGCCTCGCCATTTGTGAGCGAACGGGGGGTGACAGCAGAGAGGGGGATAGAGGCAGGAGTGCGCTGGTGTGTTTTTTCTTTTTTGGAGGAAAATAAAGGGTGGGACGCAGGAGCAGGCAGGGAGGTCGCCGCCTTCTGGGCTCCGGTGCGTAATTACGCACGGATTGCGCCGTTTGGCCACAATCTGCGCCTAAAGTTTTCTACTTTCTCCCTCTTCTCTCCTCTGCTCTGTCATGAGTCTGACGCATGCAAGCTGCTCCGTGTCTGCGTACATCTCATTAACCCCCGGTGCTGCCCCTGCGCGGCGCTTCATCATCATCCACCACCGGCAGCAGCATCTCCAAACTTCGTCCATTCCAGCAGTAGAAGTCATTTATCACCATCACCCCCCCTCCTCCTCCTCTCTCCCTCCATCCCTCCCTCCCCCACACGCCCCCCCTCCCCTCCTCTGCTTCCAACTCCATGCTGATTTGGTCCCTCCAAATGTTGCCAGATAAAAAAAAAAAAAAGTATCCCCCCCTCCAGGAATTTCTCTTGAAACATTTACTCATGGCTGATTGCCTGCAACAGAGCGCTTTTTAGAGAACATTAAATTTTATCTCCAGAGCTGCTCTACATTTACTACTTGGCAGGAGGAGGAGGAGGATACAGATCTCACTCTGAGCCCTCCCTCCCGAGGTCAAAGGTGAAACTGTTCCTGCTCACCTCGTCTTCCTTTTTTTGTCAAACAGCTATTAGACTCATAGGCAGGACACTGAGGCTCCATCTCGGACCTGCAAATCACTATGAATACATTCACTGTCATTAAGCATCGCAGCAGAAAAAGCCTATGAATTTAAAAGCCGGATTTTTTAAAAGGGCCTTGTCCCTGAATATTTCAGCCATTTGATAAATAAGTCATTATTCCCTCGACAGACTCGGGCGGCAGCGGCGGGGACTATCGCAAATTCTATTTTAGAAACAGAGAGAGAGGAGACAGAGCCCTCAAGACCCTCAAATTATTCTTTTAATGCCGCCTCTCCTCCTCTTTTTATCATTCTTATCCCCCCGCTGCCCTCCATCCCGCCATCATTATCCACAAAATCCAAAATAGAAAACGAGCGGAGTAATGTAGAGCAGGCATATTTCAGTAAACTGCTGATGGACGAAGGAGGGGGCTAAATGATGTCATTTCCAAACAGGCGGCGATGACCATCCAGACTGAGAAATGGGGCATGAAGCTGACCTGACACACACACACACACACACACACACACACACACACACACACTCTCACTCACAAATAGCCACAGCAGCTCTGTGGACACACTCTCCTCCGTCCTCTCTCGGTCTATTTGCTTAACGGGGACAGATCTCCTGGTAGAGTTAAAAAAAATGTCACTTTTAGCTAATTTTGGTGCAGATAACGTGTCAATTATTTACATTTTTGGCCTCGCGGCAGCCATGTTGGGTTAAGAGTTGAAAGGTGAAGGGTCAAAAGGGAGAAGTTAAGTTTCAGATGGACACAAACGGCGCGAACTTTTGCACAGGAGTTTCGTTGTTGAGTCATCAGGAAGGACGGAAGCAAAAGAGGAGGAGAGAAGGAAGGATGGAGGAGAGAAAGAGGAGGAGATGGAGGATTATTTACCTTCCCCTCCGTCTCTCGTCTCTCTTCTTTATTAAACCTTTGTTCTTCCAGATTAGAGGCAGGAGCAGCTGTCCCTCTCCAAAGACGGCACATCTTAATAAAGACCAGCTTACCGCCGGCCCGTCACTCACGCTCTCTCGGGGTCACACATACACACACACACACACACACACACTTTCACCAACTCCCTCTCACAGAAACACACACACACAAATGAGCACTCACGCCCACAAACGCACTTCTCAATCATTTATGATAATGAAGCACCTCGGCGGCAGCGGTGGCGGCGCTCGCTGCATCGTTTTCTCCCTAATGAGACTCACCTCACACTAACACACACACACTGACAAAAAAAAGTGTGTATTGCTATTGTTGAGAAGCAGTGGAACAAAGGCAAGCAACAAACCCTTGATTTAGGTAAAGATAATTTCAATTTTAACACAAAAACGCAGCTGAAGCCTGAATTTGTCAAGAAGCTGCAGTTGCTGTCGCTTCGCCACAACGCCACAAACAACAACAACAAAAAAAGATGTTGCATCATTAAGAATTTAGAACGACTTTATATCAGTGCAGATGAAAGATGAGACCTCCCTGCCGTAACACAATTAGCCAGCATGATCTGCACATTAGCACAATTAGCTGATTAATGCAGCTCTGTGCAATTCGATTTACTTTAAACGCAATAAGGAGTTAACGCAAGTGACAAATGTGTGTGCATGCACGCGTTAACGCCGGTGTTATCTGATCGGGGACGGGGTGTGTCTCCTGCATTCACTGCAAGACCCTGTATCCACTGTCTAAACACACACATGTAAACATGTTCCAGAGGGAGAGCAGTAGATGGATGTTAGGAAATGTGTCCGTGCCTCTTGCAGCGCACGCCGCATATCTGAAGTGCAGTTCAGTTATTCCATAATGAGAAACAGCATGCATATTAATTCCATCTGATTACATCCAGCTACCACACACACGCAGCAAAGATGAGGTGTGTCTGCATTCAATTAGGGAGATCTTATTCAGAAACTTAAAGATAAAAGTGTGTATTTGTTAGGAGGAATACGGCCAAGCTGGAGGTTGTATTTGAGGATAAAGTGCGTGTTTTCAGGGCTAAACCCTGTTCTCCCCACGCGACGCGTTTCCGCCGTTGTCCAGTCATCTAAAAATCCTTCACTTTCCTGCAGGTGGACCGTCCTGCAGCTTCGAGCGAGGCGGGCAGGGAGCGAGGGAAAAAAAAAGGGGAAGGGAAAGAGCGAGGAGGTCGACAGCGTGAGGGGGCTTGACCTTTGACCCCGCAGTGTTGGTTTTAATTAATCCACTTAAAGAGTTCGTCCGCTTGCATTATGTGTCGCTCCGTATCCCGCCGGACCGGGGAGGAGAGGCACAAATCCATCTGCCTAATTACCAAGACCACTGTTTGAATCTTCAAATCCCCTCTGATAGGGTGTGTGAGACTGTGTGTGGTGCTTTATCTATAAGCCAGACCTTTTCTCCATTCAGGATTATACTGGTTTTTACTGAAGGGTCAGAGAGAAAACATTTCGTAAAGGCACCGACCGAGATAGCCAGTGTTTTATGTTTAAATTCCAGCATTTTCAAGCTTAGACATGAAGAAGTTTTAAGTGTTTTTTTCACAGAATTTCTGAGAAAGGCTCAGAAAAAGCACGTGAGGCTGTGGCAGCAATTTCATAAAGGCAGTTACAGATATAGTCTGTGTTTTATATTTAAATTCATGCATTTTCAAGCTGAGAAATGGACAAGTTTTGAGTGTTTTTCACGGGATTTCTCTCTGAAGGCTCAGAAAAAGCATGTTACTCTGTCATAGTCCATTATGTTAAATGAGGCAGCCATCATTTCATCATTAGAGGCAAAAACAGCTAGTTTGCTTGTTACCGTGATAACTTTGGAAAACCTCCTCCCTTCTACTTCCTTTCCATCTTTCCATCACTGTTTTCGACGCAGGAATGAGGCTTGTTTTAGACCTTTTTTTTCCCCACAGAGATGAGAACAGTCTCTGCTCTCCCTGCCTGCCCTGATTTGATCCCTCTGCAACTGGATTCGACTCACGCGAATGATGACGCCGTTTCAGTCATGTGACGTCCTAACGAGCTGCTTCCAGGGTTTTATTCAGGGCTCGGAGGAAACACCTTAGAAGGGTTGGACACAGCGGCGCCATGTTGCGGTTCTTCGGTCCCCTTCAGAGCAGAGCTTTTGAGGTTGAATGAGGGAAAACAACGAGAGGTCGGCCTCGGGAATGGGTTTTGGAATAAGAGCTCATGCTGAAAATTTACCTTTATATTTTAATTTGCAGACTAAACTTTAGTCTTCTTTTGGATTAAATCCACAGCGCGGAGTCAAGCTGATTTGCGAGAACTGTAAGCGATGTTTAAATCAGAAATATAGTGGTGTTTTTGCCAAATGATGCACCCCGACTGGAGCTCGTTTTTTACCCGCCACATCATTTAGACGTGATACAGGAAAGAGACAAGTTTTTAAATGAAAGTGATGGCAGCGGGAAAGAGGGAGGGTCGGGGATGCAGCGGGGAGTGGAGGGGGCCTAAAAATTCACTCTCTGCTTCCCACAGCTGTCAATCAAAAGCTTTGTAGCGGCAAAGAACAATACGGCATTCAGCATCCGGAGTGACGGAGGCGGACGGGGCGGGCAGAAGGAGAAAGAGAGGGAGGGCTGGATTCCTCCGAACCCCCTGGAATCAGCAAGGGATAATTACATAGTTGAGGCGAAGAGTGCGTCACAAAACACAAAGGAGATGGAGGAAAGATGACAGAGAGGGAAGGAGGACTGGAAACGCTGCAGAGGAGCAGGAAAGACTAGAAATTACAGGAGAGAGGAGGGAAAAATGGAACGAGACTGTAGGTGTGTGTGTTGTTAAGCAGGCAGTGTTTTATTAAAAGTTGGATATTGTTCAGTCAATGCCGCCTCTGATATGATGATGTTTTTATTATAGCTTTATCAATGTGGGATTTACAGGAGAGAAATATTGTACTTTCTACTCCACTTTTTTTAATAGCTGTAGTCACTTGTTACATGGCAGATTTACATACAAAGTACATGATAAATGCTATGAAATGTCAGAAATGCGTAGGGTTAGACCAATGGATGATGCCATCGTCCATTACGATGCCTGACAGTCATTGATCACTGAGTCCTCGACCAATTCCACAATGGTTTTGTTCAGACAACACATGTAAACCCAATGTTGAGCTCACTATCATAAAAGACCAAGAAAATCAGGAAAACCTCCAGCCTGACCAGAAACACAGACATATAGGTCATCTGTACAAGCAGTTTATTACGACCGCTCTTTACATTCATTGTTTGGCGGCGACCATAGTACTTATGACAGGAGGAAGTCAGGTGATGATGTAGCATAAAGAGCAACAAAGTCTGCATAGGGAGGAAGTTGTGGTGGATGGATGGGTCAAATACTGAGACTTTGACCCAGACGACCGCTATTGGTGTCCTGTGTGAAACCATAAGGCCGGAGATATACTTGCTTTTAAATACGTGCTCACATACGCAACCCTAGCATCCATTCAGTATGCATCATGGCTGCTTCGTGCCCACTCAAACATTAACGCCATGCAAACGCAAATGTGTGGTTAAACAGCGAGTAAAGTAGTAGTGTCCTAAGTCGACAATGACTTCTTTTAACACGCTTAACTTGCATAATGTTTGCGATATTCTGAGACAATCTTTTCCTTCCTGCTACTGATTTCGATACCTGAATTTTGCACAGCAGCCAATATGGCGTACCAGTCCATTACTAGTGCGTGAAATAATTAAAATACTATTATTTTTCCTTTTTTCTACAGCTGTATGATGACATCACATCCTGTATGGTGTGATTTGACTGCTGTCATGATCTGGTTCAGGTTAAACCCGTTGTAAAGCATGAACAAATGCCGTGAACCATGACTTCTCCATCCTGGGCAAAAGAAATTGCTTCTAGGAAGTAGCACAGTCCTGTATTTGATTGGTGCATAGACAGTTGTACTCACTGATATCAGTACCAGTGTTTAAAACAGAATAACCATAGTTTCACATTAAAATGCTTCTTTAATATTACATATATATTGGTATATCAGTCGTAGGGTTTCCCCAAGGAGCTGTCTTTAGCCGATGTGGTGAACCACATAGAAGCCACATGACACATTTCATCTCATGAACATCTCAGTCAGTAGACGACACCGATGCAGTGGCCACACTCATTACATGTATGCTGAGTGAAACAGCACCTCTGCTGATTTTCCCCTGAAGGTTAATGTTGTATTTCATAAAAGATTTATACAATTTTCATGTGGTTAGCGAGCTGGGCTGCTTCTGATGTAACACGCTGCACTTTATCCTACAGGACTCACTCTGCATATCCAGTACTTTTGATACTTGAGGTACATTTTGTACAGGATGTAGCGTTTGTACGTTGCGGTATTGCAGTTTCAGCCACTGCAAAATTTTCAACAGATTCCACACGTGTAAACGTGAGAATGTTGAATTATCTTTGGTTTGAAAGCAGAGGTTTGTGCCATTTTTCTGAGGTGTTTTCTGCAGTAAAAGTATCCAGGGAAACAGAACGAAAGGAGGAAGGAAAACGGACGAAATTTGAAATGTGTGTCAGAATGTCACAGTGTAGTTTCTGTGTCTCCTCCTGCCATCAAAGTCAAAATCTGCGTATTGTTCTGCCTTTGCAAGTGTTTCAGTCGCAGTGCTGCATCATTCTCAGCACTTACAGGATAGTGTGTGTGTGTGTGTGTGTCTGTGTGTGTGTCTGTGTGTTGTGTGTGTGTGTTTGTGTGTTCGTGTCACATCCTCTGCATGTGTTGCCAGATTCAGCATTCATTTCGCTTGGTTTCTTCTAAAAGTAAAAGATTACCTACCGCAGGCTTACAGATCAGAGACACCACACACACACACACACACACACACACACACACACACACACACACACACACACACACACACAGAGGACATTGTCTGTGTCTTTAATGTTATTTTTGACTAAAACAAGTGTTGTTGCCTGTCACGGCAGATGCTGTAGCTGCTTTTTTTCCTTCCCCCCCAACAGAGATCAGCTTATTCAACAGCAGCCGCAGGGATTTAAAACACAACTGTACCACACACACACACACCTCACATGACTCTGTGTGTGTGTGTGTGTGTGTGTGTGTGTGTGTGTGTGTGTGTACACTGACAGTATATAATCAGTGGGCATGACGTAATGTGACTGCACATAAATCAGAAAACCTCAAGTTTACAGGAAACACCAATTTTCTTGCTTATTTTTTTTTATTTTTTTCTGTTTTCTTATCTCGTCTTTTCTCTTTTGTTGTCATCTTTTTCACATTGTATTCTTCTCTTTTATATTTTTGTCATCTTTATTCCTGTGTTGTAGTTTTATTTCTCTAACCTTCTCCTGTCCTTTCACTTCTTTCTTTCTTGATTGCTTTCTTTCCTGTTTTATTTAGTTAATTAAACTTAATTCATTAAGTTAATTAAACTTAAAATGTTTATTATTTATAACAAAATCTTCTGATATCCCCCAAATATGCTTATCAAACACTTATGAAAAAGATATTTAATGGAGACTGGATGTTTTAAGTTTACTTTTAACAATAAACTTTATTATCCAAAATGATATCAGGACACTGCAACTGAAACTTTTACAGGTATTTTTTTTAATAATTATAATTAACTATGAAAACATAAGAGAATATTTCAAAGAACTTCAGAACTTATAAACATGAGTTCACTTTAAACTATGTTTCTAAAGAAACGTGATTAACATCCTAGCACTTCCCAGCATGCATTGTGAATTAAAACACGATGAAAACTGGTTTCTTTCTTTCTTTGTGTCTTTTCCTTTTCACTCCCAACTTAAACTGCTCAATGCAACCTATGCATTTAGCCTCTGCACTGAAACATGCATTCATTCATTCATTCACACACACACACACACACACACACACACACACACACACACACACACACACACACACTTAACACCACTGGCCCAAAGTGACAAATCTGTTTAATAATGCACCACCTGGAGCACCACACTCTATCTCTATCTCTCTTGCTCGTGCTCCCTCTCCACCACACACACGCACACACACACACACACACACACTAATCATTCCCTTTGGCTGTATTATAGCGCTGTACTTTGTTATAGTCTTATTCTCACTACGGCTGGGCTCATAAAGAAGCTTTATATTGTATGTGTGTGTGTGTCTTTGCATCCCTTCAGTGACACACCACCGCCTTTGTGCCGTATGGCTTAAGAGACCCAGGACGTGCAGAGTAGACCCTCTCCTCCACCTTCTCATTTTTATAATTTCTCCTTCACCTCCCAGTCATTATCCGCGGTGGATTTCCTCCGCTACTTCCAATGCATCGGATCCCCCGCCTCCCCACCCCCATCCCTCCTTTCTTCCCCTCACAGTGATCCTCTACAAGCATGTAACCAGGGGGGGAAAAGAGGAAGACGATGAGGGAGAGAAAGAGAGAAGAGTGGGGTGGGGCGGGGCGGGGTGTGATGGTGTGGGGGGAGTAGAAAAATGAGAGGGAAAAATAGATCTTGTCTGAATAAATAAACAGCTTTCGCTTGCGACCGAAACGGAAAGCTTAGCGGAGTAAAGGAGCGGGTTGAGGAAGAGGAGGCAGGAGGATGGGATGGAGGAGGGATGGATCGGGGGGTGAGAGTCAGCGAAGAAAGAAAAACATTGGCACCCAGCCCGGTGAAAATAAGAAGAAAAAAAAAAGGAATTAAATCTCTTTGTGTGTGTGACTGATGGATGCTCAAAGTGAGGCCAAGAAAGAAGGGAAAAAAAATGCACATAATGCATGACCAGAGGCCAAATGAAAAAACTGACCAATCAGAGAGAGTGTTCGGATTTGCAAGGATCACTTCAATAGGTCAGACTGAAGCTGTGCAGTACCACAGGCTATCTGTAAAGGAAATCATTATTCTTCATGTTCTCCATTTATTGATGTTTGCAGTCTGCAAAAAGAATAAGTTGATAATAATTACAATTAAACCAATAAATAAGGCAGATATCGGCTTCACATAAAAAGTCTTATCTGGTTATACTCTGTAAAATAAAACCCCTATTTGTTTTAACTTCAAAAATTAGTGTCTGTGCTGCCTTAAAATTTGAAGTTTACTTAATTTGAAAAGGTAAATTTGTAATGATTCAAAACAACCAAACTTTTCCAGGCAAACTTCATATGAATTCAGTTGTCCTTGAGGAAACATGTTCAATAAGCTTAAGATATTATGTTGAACCAAACAACTCATCAGTCATTATAACATTACAAACAAATCTGATTTCCTTGTACAGTCAAACAGTGCATGCTGGGAAGTCTGCCAATATGCTAATCATCGATGAGCTGATAAAGCAGTTCTGAAATATTAGAAATTTTAAAGTTAATGAACTTGAAAAAATAAAGCTTTAAGAATTAAATAAGAAAAATGTAGATGATTCCACTAAATTCCTGTATTTTTTCAGTGCACTGTAAAAAAAAACAACTATTTGTTTAAAAAGTTGGTGTCCAGGCTGCCTTAAAATTTTAAGTTGACTGAATTTGTAAAGACAAGTTGAGGTAATTTTGTGTTATTCTTTGTGTATTATACAAACCTTCCCATTCAGATTAACTTAATTCTATTATACTTGAGAAAACATGTTCAACAAGTTTAAAATATTGAGTTGAACCATTTTCAACACATTCCCCAGCTGCCTGACTGAACTTAAGCTAAATAAATTGTTCAAAGTTGTCTAATATCAATGTTTCTTTTCAAAATTAATTTAATAAGTTGCATTAACTCATAGTTGTGCATTTATTCAACTCATCAAGTCAGACCAACTCATATTTATAAGTTCTAAAGTGGTCTGAAAAAAGGAGGGGTTTCATGTTGAATTAACTTCAGATGAACAAAACCTATATATTTATGTTTATAAGTTAATAAGTAAAGATGGTTAATGCCATGAAATTCCTCCATTATTTTTTTTTTTAACAGTGCACTGTCAAAGAATTAACTTAAAAAGTTAGTGTCCAGGCTGCCAGAAATTTAACTTGACTGAATTTGAAAAGACAACTTAAGGTAATTTTGTAATGATTGAAAATATTTATTTAGCTGTACTTGAGAAAACACATTCAATTAAGCCAGAGATATTAAGTTGAACCAACAACTCTTCAATCACACTGACGAACATCACAAACAAATACTGTTCCTTTTATATTTCCTCAGTTTAAAAAGTCAGTTCTTTATTTCACCAAAAGAACTTACAGCTGTTGCTGCTCCTTGGAGATAATTTGCTCCAGCATCAGCATCATGTTTCTTTAAAAACTTAATTTAATGAGTTGATTGAATTCTGTGTAGTAAATTATTTCAACTTATCATTTCATGTCAAGACTTCAAGTTAGAAAACTCATGTTTACTAGTTCTGAAAAGTTGAAACTACATTTTCATGAAGTTAATGAGAGAAGATTAGTTGATCCAACTTAAATTCCTGTGATTATTTTACAGTGTATATTGTCATCATAATGTGCAAGATTCAGTTTGATTAATTATGCTGTACAAGTATGCATCGCGGTTACTGTAATCCCATCTTTGGTTTCAGTGTGAAATTTTATTGTTCCACGGTCTAAAATGTGGCTTTTTCTGAATGAGGTTTGGCATGAAAAACGGTCAAATTTGAAACACGCTGCAACGCGGTACGAAATATCGACTGTCAGCACCCTCATTCCCAGAGAGAGGATCCCAACGAGCTTTCAGAGAGCCGCGTCGGTCACACTGCACAGAGAGGAAAATATAGAGAGGATGAGAGGGAGAGCTAATGAATTACGGGTGGCCTGTGAATACAGAGAGAGAGAGAGAGCGAGAGAGGTCTGCGCTCTCTGTCGCTCTCTTCCTCCTCCTGGGTTATGGAAGTGTCACGCTGTGAGTGTTGCCATGCAGATGGTGACCCTGGAGTGTTGCAAAAGGGAAGGGGGGAAAAAAAAGAAGGAAGGAACAACAAGAGTGAGCTCAAGAGAAAAGGCGAGGCGCAGAACTGTTTTTAATTTTTTAAATACAGGAAGTAACGCTGATTGACTGCAGAGGGTTCACAGTCATCTTTAATCACAGTTATAATCAGTCAGCGAGATACAACCGGTGTTGGTTTGTGCGCGTTGGTTCTAATAAAATTCAGCAATATAATCATTCACACTGCTTCATGATGGAAACAGGCTCGTCTCTTCGAGAGCTGGATCTTCAGATTTAGTGAGGGGAGTTTGGGGTTAAAGGTCATAGGCTGCGGGGGCGGGGGGGGCGGGGGGATTTAAAGCTGCATTACATCAACAGATAGGGCACCGGCAAGAGGAAGAGAGAAACCAGAGCAGGAATGAAAAATTGGACGTACACGACTCCCACGCTGAGCGTATGCCATGATGGAGATCACACACATGCTTACATTGTGTTGAGAAGGGAAGAGCACTGCAGGGTGGAGCCCCGATAGCGGGAATACTGAATGATGTAATAACCAGAGCTGATTCGCTCCAGACTCTGAGTCGTTGTGTCAGCGTGTAAGAGAGGAAAACCCCCTTTTGCAAAACAGCACTGAACAGAGCTCTTCTAGTTGGAAACTTTTGAATTTAGGTTTTAGACGGTGTAATGTCATGAAAAGACTGCATGTTTGGATGCACATTTTATTATCCTTTATTATACTTTGTGTTAAGGCTGTTGTCATGGTTTTAAATGCTGATTTGTTTCTGAGAAATGAGTGAGAGTACAGCAGCAGTATTTTCGGGTCATCTCAGTTCCTAGTGTCCAAGACCCGGCCTAAAACTGGGCTGGATTATACTCCCAAAAGGACACGTACATGGACAGCTGCAGACACCTGGGACGCGTAATAGTTGAGTTTATACTACTTTTTGGAGGACACAGTTGGACAGGATCGGTGTGGTAAGTGTCTGCGCAGACACACAACAAACTGGGGGAACAAGGGAGATTGTCTGCTCTGTGGTTTGTTGCTTAGTTGCAGAAAACGCTGTGAATGACGAGGCAGAACTGAACTGAACTGCTACTAGAAGTGTCACGAGGTCAGTAATTAATTTTCCATGTCGAATTAACCTCTGGTGGTGGTGGCGGCTGATGTTGTTTGTTTTCCTCCACAAAAGGGTCATGTGATACGGCCGTGGCGAATCAGGGGAGGGCACATTGTGACCAGGAGGTGAGCGTGGTTCAGGCTGATGTCATGTGACTTTAACTTGTTTAAACGCAGCGTAGCGCAGTAGGTGCAGAATCCTTTGCCATCTTTGATGCAGCCGGAACATCATTTCAAACAAACTCGTTGTCTGAAAATGTGCCACTTTCAGCTCTTTAAGAAGCAACCAAGTTTTCACAGAATCAATAAAGGAAGATCAATGATCAAGTATTGCTTCACTGTGGATATTTCAGGCTTTCAAAACTCAGGGTTTCAAAAAACTTGAGTCATCAAAAGGCATTTTTAACCAGAAAAAGGAAGCGGCAGAGCAGTTTTCATATCACAAACATTAAAACATTTCGCACGTGACACATCTCTGTTGAATCTGCGCCCTGATTGGCCGGTTTATGGGTGTGTGGGTTTGTTTTTTATGGCAGTGGTCTCTGAGATTGATTACTTAGTGCATTTTAATTGGCACTGCAACAATAGAAAGTTGTATGTGAGTTCATTGATAAGGGCTGTGGACAAAATAACAGAAACACCTTACAGCTGTAAACTGTATTGGTTTTGGCTTTTTTATTTTGTTTTTGTGTTTTACTTCGCTGCAACGAAGTTTTAAGCGCAGCCATCGTGAAGTGAGTTGTCTTACTTCTGCTTGACCTG
Organism: Lutjanus erythropterus; assembly: GCF_056507025.1. Classification (NCBI taxonomy): domain Eukaryota; kingdom Metazoa; phylum Chordata; class Actinopteri; order Lutjaniformes; family Lutjanidae; genus Lutjanus; species Lutjanus erythropterus. The sequence continues at coordinate 25,625,163 of NC_139338.1, read as the reverse complement.
GAAGACCAAGAGAGCGGATAAAGATGGAAAGACAGACGGTGTTGCTGCAGCTGCAGAAACAGTGTGTGTTTTATGGGAGTGGACTGTTGCTTAATGTTCTGCTCACAGTCAGATGACTAAGGAAAGAGCCCTGGAGCCATCATGGTCATTACATCTCATACTGTCTGTGTGTGTGTGTGTGTGTGTGTGTGTGTGTGTGTGTGTGTGTAAGAGACAGAGAAAAAAAAAAGACATGCATATGAAGTTGGAAGCAGAAACCTCCATTTTTTGTAGGATTTAGTGTCAGATATAGTAAGGATATTCATAAGGACACTCTAATAAAACTTTTACCACTGCACGCCCAACCCTAAACAAAACATCAAGTCTTCGCTCTCGAATTTAAGAGTTTATCTTGCAGGGAAAGTGACACAAGTCCCTAAAATGTGGCTGTTTGCACATATTTACATCCCTGCAGTGTGATTAATACAACTACACACACTCAGCAGGAGCTGCAAATCCTGCCCTTGCAGTCCTGAGCGTATTTCTCGCGTTCTTTCTCGGAACCTTGCTTATTTCGGTCTCGAATTTTTTCTCTTCTCGTCTGTTCTTTTCCTTTTCTCCCAGGACCGTGCTGCCACTGTTTTAAACAAAGCATCTTCTGATCTTTTGTGTGCCTCCCTTTGACATAATCCTGGTGTCTGTTGCCGTGGTTACACTGTCTTAATGTGCCATTGATGTAACTGTATGTATTAAAAGCATCGCTGACTGCTGGCAAAAAAAAAAAAAAAAAACTTTAAATGTGTTTTCTCTATCTCTCCTTCTCTCCCTCCCTCCGTCTCTCTCGACTCTGCGACTGTCGTGTTTTCTTTGTGTGTCAAACAGAGAACACGAGTGCACTTGTCTGTGCCACTTTCTTATTGATAGGATTTCACTGATAGCTGGTTATTTTTGGATTGCAACTGATGCAGGCTGATATCTGATACTATTATTCACTATCTTTGAAGTAAAGTTTGACTACTTTCATGCTGTAAAAGTCACCAAATGCATGTTTTCACCGCTGCGGACGCCTCTGAACAGCCATTTAGGCCATCAAAAGCTCCATTAAAGGGATAGTTTGGATTATTTGAAGTGGTGTTGTATGAGGTACTTGTCGATAGTCGGTGTATTAGCTTCAGCAAAAAAATCTGGATTAATAAATTCATGCTCTGCAGGAAAGAGGGGAAAATGTGTAGCTTTGAGGATTTTGCGGTGAACTGTCCCTTTAAATACATGTGCACCTTAAAAGAATCTATATCACATTACTATATTACATTTACAATATTTGTACCTCTTTACTTTGACATCAGAAAGTCTTTTCTGACAGGAAACCACTGTTATATAAGCCACGTATCACTCTCTCCAAACCAACCAAACTCCACAGGCGAAATGCCTCATTATACCGCGCAGGACAGGGGAGTTGCTGGCCTACTGATGCCTCGATTGTTTTGCTTGTTTGTGTTATTCTGTGACTTGTGAATCCAAACTATCATTTTAAAACATCAAAGTCACACAGTAACCACAAACTAACTAACCAATCAAGGCAGCGGTAGATCAGCGTCCCCTGTATTCTGTGAGGTAAAATTACTTATTTCACCTATGGAGTTTGGTTGGTGTGGAAATAGCGATATTCGGCTTATTTAACAGCGGTTTCCCATCAGAAAAGGCTGTGACTGCAAAGTAAAGCAGTAAAAATACTCCAAATATAGTGAACACTTGAACTGATTATGTTTTTTTTTTTTGGTGAGCCTTTTTTTGGCTAAAATACCTTTCATTGCTGACCCTCTCCACAGCAGTGCATTGCTTTGCTTCTTGAGGTTTGCAAACCAGCATCTACTGTAGATAATAGACTGATTAATATCTTAAAATTATCTGAACTGGCAAATTTTACTATTTTCATGCTGTAAAATTCAAAAAATGCATGTTTTTGTCAGTGTGGAAGCCTCTGAAAAGCAATTCAGGCCATCATAGAAACTCTTCATTAACACCAGCAGAGATGATGCAAGAGCACTTGTGTGTTGTCTGATCTAAAAATGTTTATGAAAATGCTTCTGATACACAATCAGTCTGGTATTAATTAAATCAGCACTGAATGTGTAATCAAAATAGATTCGTGGCTGTAATGCGTGTGTGTGTTCGGTGTCGGTGTGTCATCCCTCCCGTCTGTGTCACATCTTGCGGCCACACACGCTGAATGTGCAGGCAATGAGCTCCGCCACAGCAACATTATGACAACATTTCATCTCATCCCCTCGACGCTGCGCTTTGGAAGATGACGGTAATTTGGACGAGATGTTTCGAGGCCTTGGGTTTCTCGGTCCCTGGTGCACCGCAACATTAAAGCGAGGCTGGAGCGTGAACGTATGGCTGGCTATTAAATGGCAATCACACACAGAAGAGCTCTTTTATAGACGAACACATTTCTGCTTAATAGCTCTCGGAGCAGAGTCGTCCAAATATGACATTTCAAATGAAAGCCCTCCAAACGCCAGCGCTTATTAAAATCTTTGCTGAAATCTTTCAATTTGTCAGTTTTTACGTGATGTGGATCAGAAATGAAATCTGGATTGCAACCTGAAATTCTCAGTTTAGTTATGTGATGACGATTTAAAGATTTCACGAGTCGTATTGAGCATCAGGGGCGTCTGGCTGTCCTCTAATAGTGTCATGCACAGTTAACTCACCGCTGTCGATGTTCCAGGCTGCTCGCGGCACCCGCTCAGACCGGCGGCGGCCCTGGGAACCTCGCGAGCCTCTCTGCTCCGTTGTCCCGAGATTACTGGAACCTCTCGCCCCCTAATGGCTGCTTGAGGGCGGAGTTAATGTCATCAGCGGGGCCCTCTGCTCGCCCCTGGGAGCGCTGCTCCACCCTGCCCCATTAATTTCAAGTGCTACTCATATCCTTGGCCCCCTCACTTTCCATCTCTCAGCCCCCTCCCGCCCTCCCTTCCATCATCACCTTGGCGCGCCCAGCCCAATCTCGCCACTCTCCTGGCTCATTTTGAGCTGTAATTGGACAGGAGTCCCGGGGGGCGGTCGTCAGCACGCCCCAGCGCCTCGCGTCCCATCTCCAGAGTGGAAATGCGGCCGGCCGTGGTCGATAAGCAGCCCGACATTCCCTCCTCTGCTAACTTTCAATGGGAGGAATGACTGGACATCAGTTTAAAGCAAGTGTTCTCTAACAGCCCAAAATACGACCACGGCAAGGTGCGAACGCCTGACCTCCCCATTTTGTGTCAGAAACACACTGCAAAAACATCTCCACCTTGTCCAGTCATTTCCTGTCAATAACTGATTTAAAATTGTTTTCTAAAATCAAGTTTAATTCAACAATTCCTTGCTTCGAGTGTGGTGACTTGTGTCATTCCATCTCGTTTTAAGATCCACTCAAGGTAATTGGCTTTGGAAAATTTGAAATATCCTCATTGAACTGGCAAATCTTCATTTATTTGAAGAATCAGTAGTTCATGTTTTGAAAAATGAAGGATGTGGGGTTTTTTTGCCTCTGTCTTAAAATAAATAGGAGGACAAATGACAGTTTGCTTGAGTGTAACCAAAAAAAAAAAAGAAACTTGATGTTAGAAAATACCTGAAACACTTGAAATGCTTGAAATATACTCGTCTTCCTTTTAAGAATATAAGACTTAGGCTTCCATTACAGACTAACACAGCTTTAGCTTAATTAAAACTCAGATTCCAAAAAAGTTGGGATGCTCTGTAAAACATTTTTAAAAAATCCTTTTCAACCCATATTCAATAGAATACAAAAACAAGATATTTAATGTTTAGTTGATGGAATTTATTGTTTTTTTGTAAATGCACGCTTTGAATTTGATGCATTCTGCTTTTATTTACATTTTAAACAACGTCCCGACTTTTTTTGGAATCGAGGTTGTAGGACGATATCTTGTCAACACAATCCAGTTATGCTAATGGTGGATGAACACTAGCCCAGAGGACTTTATCACAACCTGGCAACCAAAAACTATTTGAAACAACTTATTTTAAAGGGATGTACATAAGGCTGTCATTATAGCGCCATAACCATGTCATGAACATGAAAGAGTCTTTATGAATGTTTATGATTTACTTGTTTATCATTATTTGTCATTAAGTTTATTATGCAAAGTTGACATAGTTTGAGACTTTTCTGTTATAACAACTTCACACTAATTGAGCAAATAATGTCTTTGTTATGACAGCTTGACATTAACTAAGATGAAAATGTCTGTTATGAGAACCTGACGTGGATCAAGACAACATAACCTGTCGATGTCTTTGTCATGACAGCGATGTCAACTCTGCATTACAGATTACATAACTGACCAAGTGACTTGTAATGACACCATTTGTCTTGGTTAATGTCAAGTTGTCGTAACAGATACATTAATGTCAGGTTGACATAAAAAAGATATCTCAAACAATGTCAAATCTGCATTGAAAATTACATAATTGACCAAATGACACTTGACGATAATCCTGCTCGTACATCAAGATTCCCTCATGGTCATGACAGGTGTCATTACATGTTTATGACAGTCTAATAAACGTCTTATGAACACCCCTCCAAATACAAAATTATGACCAATGTTTTTTTCCTAAGATTCAATGCAGCCTTAATTTAGAATTTTTCTAACCATTTTAAAGTGCACCAGTGGCACCAGAAACTCGATGTATCCCTGGTTTTTGAAATGGAATTTTAATTCCTGCTCAGACCGTCTGAGATCCCTCGAACTTCACAGAGAACCGCAGCCGTAAGTGCATGAATATGTGAGTGATGTCCTGCATTTTCATGCCAGCAGACATCTTATTACATTCATCCAGTGACTACATCAGGCACAAATATGATCCTGCCATTCTACCGGATACCATCCGTCTCTCACACACTGTCCAACACACACACACACACACACACTTATATATCCGACGGCGGTGTGTTTGGATCTCTCCCTGTGCCAGCTTTTCCTCGAGCAGCATTTGTGCTGGTAATCTGTCATATGAGCCCGTCTCATCAGAGGCGCAGGAACATTTGGAGCTGCGAACAGAGAGGCAGGATAACACCCTAAAAGCTCCCTGCTCTTCTCTTATTGCCCACGGCTCAATCCCAACTATCTCAAATCTCTCTCCTTATCTCCTCTCCTTTATTGCCGAAGCTTGACGGGCACTTGACAGTTGAGAAAAATGCCCCAAATTGGGCCTGACGTGAGCGATGTTGGCCGTCAGTGTATACCTGCAGCTCCCCCCAGAGGCCGGCCCGCTCGGGTTGAAAAATGTTTTTTGAATTTCGCCTAAATGATGAAGTTATTTTCTTTGTCTCTGACCATCTGTTCGTGCTGAAGAGCTCTCAGACGGACTCAAAACATCCAGTTTTATATAATCATTCTCACCGCTGACCTGTCCTCTCACCATTGCTGCAACAATTACAGCTGAATACCTGATGTGTGTGCGTGCGTGTGTGTGTGTGTTTGGCTGTTACCAAGTAGAAAAGAGAAGGAGGCAGGCGGTGAAAGTGTGTGTCAGAGCTGTATTGGCATTCACGCGCCAATGCATGAAAGCGGCGGCGCCGTTAATAATTGAAAGAGTACTTAACAACAGGAGCGCTGCCCTCGCAAGACAGCTTTTAATAACCAGGAAGGTTTCACATTTCTAGTTCTCCACTTTTTCATCTCTGCCCCCTCCCCGCTGCCACCGCCTCCCCCACCTCCTGCCCGCTCCTCTCTTCTTCTTTAGAGGCTTTCTCAGCTCTATTCACAGGAGCAAAGGCACGCCGCCAAAGAAGCATCTGTCTGTCTTTTAAAAAACATAGTGAAAGAAAAGGTGTGTGTGTGTATTTACACTATTAAAGTGGGGCACATTGTGCTGGAATGGATAGCGTGCCATGTCTATTGACAGGGAAGTGTATTTATTACGTCTTCCACATTATCCCTCTGTCCCTGCTGTCTAGTTGAGAGATATGTATTTGTTTATGGAGGCGCTCCGTCTCTACTCTTAATGCGCTCGCCGCTCACCCTCATTAATTCGCTTGATGGTCTTTGATTTGCCGGGCATCACTAAGTCGCATTAAGAAATGTATTTCCCAGCTCTTACTTAACGACGCTTCCAGAACCAACGCAATTAAATGCACATTTAAATGCTCAAGGTTTCCCTCTGCATTCATGAGCGGAGACAGGCGCTTGATTAGCGCCCTGCAGAAAATTAAGCAGCTGGGGAAAGGTGATGCTGAGCTTTTTTTTGGTGAACGCCACCTTCTTTAGCGTGCTTTCTTTTTGATGGCGCGGCACTCATCCTGATAACAGGAAGCTAATAAAGGCTTCTGCTATCACGTTTTATTCAGAGAACGCTGTCAGGACTAATTGTTGTCCAATAGGTGGTGCTAAATGTGATTCCAGTCTCATCTTGGTTTAAAAATATTCACTCATGCATTCATTTTCTGCACATGCTTCGATCAGTCTGGCAAATTTTTCCCACTTGCCCCCAGTAGGATCTGACTATGCCAATATTTTTGGTTTCATTTGCACAAATTATGAGGTAGCGGCCTCTAAAACAATTCAGTACAAAGAAACTGAGTGCATTTCATTCACAAAAATTGCATTTGATGCAATTTGTCTTATGTCATGGTAACTCAAGATGTTCCACAGGCCTTATTAGGAACTATTTCTTCAGCACAAAGTGCAGTATGTACCTTGTTAACCGCTGAAAATGAGGTCTGTGGATTATAAAGAGTCACAGAGACACCTGTTCTCCTTCATTGTATTGCAGAGACTGATAGAAACTTGGACAAATAAAAACCCAAAACTTGGGTGAGCTGGCTGTTTGAAGTGTTATTGGAAGCTGCAGTCTTACACAATAAATGGCACACAGATAAAACACCCTTGAGATGTCCCCAGTTTATCAGGAAGTTTGACACTGACAGATAGTTGCACGCTCTGTCCTCCTGTCTGGCATGAATCTGAATTGCAACCAACTGAATACCGCTTGTTTCACCCTCCCCTTCCAAATTTGTAGGAGAAACTACAGTGGCACCCAAATCGGCAAAAAAATGCGTGGGCGATATCTCAAGCCAATGTAGGGCTGTCCCAGGGACACAATGTCTCCTGCAGTTACTTAGGTTGTCTGAACAGTGCAATATCCAGTATTCCATTATTTTATTTTTGCTAATTACTTCATTTCTGATAATTTCACTCATTATAAATGAAATAATTTTGTTGTAGTAACAAAGATCCCACCTCACTACCCAGCATGCAACTTAGCAAGCTAACAGTTAGCTGCTGCATGCTAGTCATAGTTACACAACATTGCCATGCAAATGAATTGAATGAATACAAGCTACCAAGCAAAATTAGCATGAAAAAACAGTTACCGGCATCCAACTCACTACTGTCGTTTCTTAGCTGGCTTCAAAAGAGGCTTAACGTTCGCAGAGTTTCATTTGACTGTCCCTCAATATTACAACATCAGTACAACATTGTCCCCAGCTTAGTAGGAGCCACATTAGCCATGACACATGCTAACACGGAGTTTAACAGGTTAATCTCTGAAATAAATAGTAAAATAATACAAAACATGGCAAAACTTACAGCTTCCAAGTTTGATACCGGGTCACTGAGCGCCGACATCGATCCATCATATCCAAAAATGTGAACATAACGGTTGTTGCGATTGCTTGCTATTCCTTGTGGTTGGCTCAGTAGCACGGTATTTTAAAATTGCAGTTATTGTGACATCCCTAAGCAAATGTTGTTGGGCCACTGTAGGAACATGGCAGTGCGACATGGCGCCCTCAGGTAACGAAATCTCAACAGTTCTTGTTTTCATGTGATGATACACCAACGAAACATTTATGAATGTTATATTACATTCCTGCCAGTAAATCCTCCTAAATATTACACACTGGGCCTTTAATTTTGCTCTTGAGTCTCTGGGTTTCTCATTAAACGCTGGTTCTAAGATTAATAAACATTGGCACCAGTTCACTTCAGAGTATTTTAACCCACTCCAACACTGATTTAAGTCTGTCACGGTAGGCTGCTCCTCAACAGCTGGCCTTCTAAAGTCATGTGCTGCCATTTAATAGGTTGGCACTTGTGACCCATCAGTCACAGCCATACAATAAAACACTAATCCACTCCCCTGTATGTATACTCTCATCGAATATATACATAGAAGCTGCTACTACACTTTATTCATTCATTCAATCTCTTGTGACAACATTTTTCCCCCCAATTTGTGTTCACTCATCTCATTTGCATGTATCCATACCTCTTGAGCTCTGCAGCTGAATAGGCCTAATTGAATAGTTGATCACATATTTATCTAATTAGTCTGGTTCAGTCCTGGTCATTGTGCGCTGAATTCATTTATTCTGTCTTGTTATTGTGTTCTCTCAGGCCGGAGGCTGTCAGTGGCCCCAGATGGTTTACTATAGCTAGCGCCGCTGATCTAACTGGGAGCTTCTGCCTTTGTCTCCGGATCAGACTTCCATACTGCACTCTGATCACAGCTATAACACAGAGACAGAGAGACGGCAGAGTGGAAACAAGGGATCAAGAGGTGGTGGGGGTAGAAAGAAAAAAAAAAGTTGGGGGAGAAAGGGAAGAAAGAAAGAGGCAGAGAAAGATAGGACCATTACCGTCAAGGGTGATCATCACCATATCCGAGTTTTCCATGAAAAGGCAACAAGTGGAGCCTAATGGGAAATATGCAGATGTATGCAAATGTGTGTTGGATGGGTCGCCCAGAGGCCCAGTGGGAGATTAAAGCTCTTCGGGATGGAGAGGGCTGTGGAGGAGACTAGCACTATGAGCTCGATGCTGCCATATTAAACAGAGAAAACCAACCGTGGACCAATTGTGGGTCTTGTTGTCAAGCTCATCGCCATTAATCTCACAAATAGATTCACACTGATGGCTGTAGACTCTAAAGTGATCTGTCAAACCACATTGGTAGCCTGTGAAGTGATCCATGGCGGACATCTTTAATTTGATTGTATCTTTGTGAAGATGGAAGCCCACTCCTTTCATTGTTTTACTAAGATATCGGATGTGGTTACCGTCCTCCGGGGCCCTCCGTGTGGATTTGATGGATGAGATCCCAGTGTCGCTATTTCGCACTCTTTCGCAGGTTGATCGGCCCAGAGCGACTCAAGCAGAAAGAGACGGATAGGAGAGGTAGAGACAGTTAAGTCTCTACCTCTAGCTCTCCACAATTCACGCTCCACTTCCACATTTGATCCACGGCAGTCCCTCAACCTAAATCTGCAGCTGCTGGGACGGAGGTGTTGCTGATAGAGTTACAGGCCGAGCGATGCAGTAAATGGGAGCAGGCATCTCAGGCATCCAGGGATACAGAAGTAACCCTGAATGCCCTGGAAACGCTGAAGTATATCCTGTGAATTGTTTTCATAGACAGTGCTATGAAGTAACCGGCAGGTGGGGCACTTTAGGCTTGGATGGTGAGTGAAACACTCGAGAATGAATCATCAATACAAAAGATGAGCTGTAGAGAATATCAGGTTCTTCAATAAAAGCTCAAATATACACACTTTACACACTGTCACTCATAGAAACCAGATAAAACATTAATCAGGATTCAATTTTAGATTAATTCAACAGCTATAGCGTAGTTCTTTATGGTGTTTTTCTGCACTTTGCAGCTCTATATGACACCACCATTACTGTCACTTTTCTATTCACAGTGTAAGTCAGTGGTTGCCATTGTGGCGCTCGATTTTTTCCTTTTCAACCGTATCACCAGGCTGAACATTGATACTGGACAAGCAGGCTTGTGACCAAAAGGTCATCCGTTCAATCTCCGGGATCGGCAGGATAAATCTGGGTGGAGAAAGTGAAAAGCAGCACATGCTGCTCTTTCATTACCTGCACTGAGGTGCCCTTGAGCAAGGCCCTTAGCCCCAACTGGTCCAATGGAGCTGCTCAGTGGCCGGCAGATCAGACTGTGCTTGTGGAGCATTGCTCTCACTGAAAGCCCCCGACAAAATAAAGGTAAAAAGAAAAAAATCTGCAAAAAAGAAAAGGTTTAGAACATTCAGTGCCAATGCTTTTATTTCTTTATTTCTATAATATACTTGCAGCAACTCTGAATTACAAGCCATTGCTAACCTCTTAAAATATGGCTAAGGTTACCATAACCATGATTTTAGCCCTGAAATCATGGTTATACTAAGGAAATCTTAATCAATTATTGGTCTGCGATGGGATGCAAACACTGATTTCTGTCATGAGACTGAGACATTGCAGAACTGTCTGTCCACACTGGCTCATTCTTACTCTCAATGCATCAGAAGTCAGTCTCTAAACACTTTGTCCTCAGTCTCTATTGAGCAATCTCCCAGCTTTCATTTCTAAACAAAGTTGAAACACTGAGAGAAACCATGCACTGAAAAAACAATCCAGAGTCTTTAGGGCGGGCCTTCGTATCAGGGCAGTGACATGCAGAAGTCATGTGCCTACCACTGAGGAGACCGGCGGGAAAGGATCATGTCTGGTAACGCATGTCCTTGAAAAAACTGTAAGGGTCGTAGATTTGATAGCGGCTGTTCATGACGCCCTTTCAGCATCAGTAGGCGGCGAGATTTCTGATCATCTGGTAGAGCGAGACAAGTGCCCCAATGCTTCAAACTGTGATGCTTTGAGTACCTCTCTAGCGTCATTTCTGAGAGCACCCCTCCAGCATTATGTTTTGATGTACCGTCAAAGTGATGTAATATAAAGAGCAAGAAAGTTTGCGTATGCAGGCGGTTGGGTGGAAAAACATTTTCACCCATGAGACCAAGTATTTGTGTCCTTATGTACCCTGACTTTTGTAAGCTACATTATGTACGTTAACTTGCGACACTAACACACTTATTTTAACCCAAAACCTCATTAAGTAGTTTTATTAATCTAAACTAAACAGCATAGTTTTTGTACCTAAACCAAGTAGTGTTGCTACCTGAAAGTCTACCTGGATGTAGCATGTTGGAAACCTTGCATGAGCAACAGTGACACCGGACAGATACCCACAGTGTCATAGTTTGAAGCATAGGGTCACTGACCAAGCTGCTGTATTTAACAAGTTGTGAGTAAGATGATGTTGCCGCAACCAAATCTCCAGCCCGGGTTGCTACATAAAGGTCACAGCACTTCCTGTATTAGCCTTAAATGTTGGCATTGCATGTAAATCACGCACCGCAAAATTGTCCCATATTAAAGTAAATCCCAGGGATATCGGGCTGCTCCATTTCCGGCCATCTGCAGGGTTGGCCAGCTGCCATTTTTGGATGCAGTGCTATGACTTAAGTGCTGCATGTGCCAGCTCTATACATGGCCTCTGTGTCTTAAAGCAGGCCTGCGTTGGCAGGTGTTAAGTCTCAAATGTTCACATCCGTCCAATGGTATTTGGCAGCGTCATAAATCTACAGTTTACTGTTAAACATACCATTCCTGCTCTGAGAGCGCCTATAAATCAATACTCTGATGTTTTTAGCTTCACCCTCCCAAACCTTGCGTAAGACTCTCACATGCAGTGGTCAGACTTGTGAGTAAAAAAAGTTTTTTTTTCATATAACCGTACAGTGTTTTGGTCCTCAGAGCTTAATCAAGTATATTTCCAAGACAAGGAGAGAGACCATGAAGTGCTTGGGTCATCACGGGTCAATTGCAGCTCTCTTAGTCTCATTCTCTTGAACCCTATTAGAGCAGAGTAGGGACGACGCTGGCAGTATTAGTTCAATACGTCTATACTGAGAAAGCTGTGTGAGTCTGTACGTGTCGGTCCTTCTGCTGTTAATTGTCTAACAGACACAAAGAGATAGACGGTCCACATAAATTCCCTTTATGCCTCCACACAGATTACCTTCCCTCTCTGAACGTCACGTGTCTTTTACCAGGACTTCAGTGGAGATTTCTTTTTTTGTCAACTGCTCTTGACGGTGAAAATAACCTTGGCTTGTCCGTCTTTTACTTTCCTTTTTCTTGCCTCTTTCTGCCACACTCAGCTCCACTCTCAGCTCAACGATGCTAACACTTTAGCAAATGCTATCTTTGATGACTGTATCCTTCTACAAAGTCTTAAAAATGAGAGAATAAGAACTATTGCTGACTCATAAGCTAAATAGAATAGTAATTATGGTAATTCTTCAAAGATATGCTGGCAAATGTGAGGTTCTGTGTTGGACATTAGCTTAAAATATAAAACAAAATACAAAGAAAAAACAGTGCATTGTTTTTAAGCCCACAAAACCCTTTTCTGAAACATTAGCAACTTTCTGTTAGCCACCATATACAGGATACTTATTCAATTTATGTATCTTGGGTGGAAGAAGGTGGACTGGTTATTCTTTATCAAAAACATTAAATGCAAATGCAGCCAAGGAGCTAATTTGCTTTGAGGCAAACTGAAGTCAAATTGGTCAAAAAGTGTGAGCGACTGTGTTTAGGGTGTTTTTGGGATACCTGTTGGCTAGCTAGCTAAACAGTTATTGTTGAAACTAAAGTGCCGTATCGTACAAGTTTGTACACCTTTAAGAAACAGCTTCAGAAATTTCTAAAATGCTTTCCATTTGGTCGTGTGTGTTTTGCTGGGACTTCGGTGGAGACGACTTCCCTGGGAACTGTTCCTGACAGCGGAAAAAACCTTGGCTTGTCCCTCTTTTACTTTTGTCACTTGCCTCTTCCTTCCACTTGTGAGTGATGTGATTTTGTGTTGGAAATTAGCAAAGATAGTGTGTTGTTTTTAAGCTACTAAAACATTAGTAACTTTGTGTTAGCCCTCATAGCTAAAGGCTCTCTGGTGATCTTTCTCTTCCTTGGTTTCAGTGGAGAAGACTTTTTTGTGAACTGTTTGAAAGTAAAAGATGGACAAGCCAAGATTATTTCCACTGTCAGTCAGCATCGCAGCATCTGCTATCTGCATTTTCAGACTCCCATGGAAACAACAACAACAGCTTCCAAGCTAGCAACCTTCACGCTAAAAACGGCAAATCAGCCCCTGGGTTGCTAATGGTGTGAATGTAAACAAGCTAGCAGCTGTTACCTATGCCAGGGTTTGCCTCCCAACGTGTAAATGTTCAACCAAAACACTATAAATCCTGGGCTTAGCTTTGCCCAAATCAATTGTGATTGGTTTAAAGAAATGCAGGCAAGCCAGGGAGTTTTCCTCCTTTGTAGCCGAATGATTGTGTTTGGAGCGAGACCTTTCTCCAGCACTCAGCACTGTCCAAGACTAGTCCCTCTAGTCCGTCTCGGCAAGTCATCCATGTGATTGTGTTAGTTTAGGGATAGCTGTTGGCTAGCTGACAAAAATTCCAAAAGGCTCTCCATTTGATCATGTGTCTTTTGGTGGAGCTTCAATAGAGAGGATCTTTTTTTTTGGAAACTGTTCTTTACAGTGGAAACAACCTTGCTTTGCTTTCCTTTTTTTTTTTTACTCGCCTGTTTCTGCCACACTCAGCTACGCTCTCTTCGCCTGTCTTTCTTCCTCGTTGCACACCAGCTGTATCAGGATGAAGTGAAACAAGATGTGATCAGCCTAATGTGATTCTCATGTAACAACAGACTCTTGCCTTGTCTGTTTTTAACTTACATAACCGCTTCATTCCTCTCAAACAACACCGCTGCCTCATTTTTCCTACTTTTGGGGCATGTTGTCATAAAGTAGGAGTGTTTTGGGATGTCTCCGCTGTATCCATGGAGAAAACCAAACAGAGATGATTAAGCTACGAGCCCAGGTTCAGGCACGGAGCCAGCCGCTGATTAAGGCTATTACTTCATAACTAGGCACTGCTGTTTTCTAGGAAAACTCAGAGCATGACATATACCAATAAAGAAATCTTTACAAGAGCTAATGGTGTGGGGGATTGTCAGGCGGACGAGAGGTGCTTCACTTTGAGTGTGTGTTTCTGTGTGTGTGTGTGTGCGTGTGTGTGTGTGTGTGTGTGTGTGTGTGTGTGTGTGTGTGTGTGTGTGTGTGAGATAAAGGCTGACATCCCCTGGGCTTCAGACCACTCTGTCTGGACGTGCTCTTGCAGTAGCGCTGCCTTCTTTAATGGTATTCCTCCGCACATCTACTCTCTGTTACATCCATCCACGCTTTCATCCCTTCAGTTGTCCCTGTTTTCATCCTCTCCCTGCCCTGCTTCCTGTATGTACATGGACGCTTGTTGCCTTGTTGCTTGTCCAGCTGTAATCAATCCAGGAGTCCTGGGTGGTTTGGACGAGAACATCATCCTAACAATCGAAAATAACGTTTTTAACCTTGTGCCTTTCGCTTTCTTCAGCCCATTTATCTGTCTCGCTGCGGTGACAATAGCTGCCGCTCCATCCAAATACTCAGCTCAGAGTTTTGTATTGAATTTTAATGCCTGAATGGAGAGTTTGAAATTTTTATAAAACTTACTCAATACTGTACAACAAAGAAGTTTTAACATTTGCTCGAGGCCGAGAGGGTTTCTGTCAATAAAGAAGTTATGCAATAAATGTCAAGAGAACTGCATTTGCTGAATAACTGACGTTGCGACATTTACAGCCGAGAGCTTTCGATGAAATGACTGTCCACTGCAACTTCACCAGAAATGTCACTCCCGCTGCAGTTTGTGTAACTTTTACAGTAGCAGGACGAGAGTTTTGGATGGGAATTCAATTCTGTCACTTGGATGACCACTTCTCTTCTTTTAAAGCTCTTACATGAACAATTCGATATATAAAATGGGGTTTTTCATACATCTTGTGCATTTTCATCACCATAGCTAATTACTGCAACGTTGTGATTGTGACATTCATCCATTTATGATGTAGGAATGTTCCCGCAACATTACACTTAAATCTTGCAGCAAAGTTATTGCAACATTACCCTTAAATGTTACATTGCAGTAATGATCCTGTCTTAGTATCGACATTGCATTCCCAGCGTTGTCCCAGCATCTACAAAAAATGGTGGAAACACTGGAACATCTGGGATTTCCCTTGGTAGATTGCTACACAATTAACATGTGATGTTCCAGCAATGTCACACGTTGCAAAAATTACGTTGCTACTGTAACGACTTTGTATTAGTCATGAATGAACAAAATAATGTTTAAAACTTTTAGAATAAAGTTTGTTTGCATGCCAATGAATCCCACCTGTGAAAAGAACAAGATCAGTACTCTTTCAATCTTTCTTTTAATTTTAGTTTAAAACATTAAAATTATCAGCAGAATGTTAAGAAATAACAGTTTTCAAAGACGTCTGTGTATTGCATTGCAGAGATATCTACTGAAGTTAGCATGCTAACCAGCTAGCTTTAGCCCGTCCTTGTCTTGTAATACGACTCTATACCTGAAAAGGTGATATTGAGTCACTGTAGTGTCCAGTCTGCCCTCAGTCCAACAACACTGGGGTGGTTTTCTTGCAGGCCTTGGCTCCTGGCATCCACGGGATTGACCGCCATGAACCCAGCTCAGGCCCCTGGAGGTGGGCACTGACCAGTGCCCGACCTTCCTGTTTTACGCCTCTCCGGTCCTCACCTGAACCCGCCGTGTCTTTGTACCCCAGAGCTGCTGTAAATTGCCTCAGTACTGTATCCCCTGGTGTCAAACCGGCCTCCTTCGCTCTCGGATGCTGTGTCCGGTCCTTGTCTTCTGGCCCCTTTTTGGCTCAAATTTTGAAGCATTTTGAAACATTTCCCCTCAAAATAAATTGATTCAGACACCAACCAATATATGATAATTAACCTACAAAATATGTAAAAGTTTAGAAGACGGAGCATAGGGACTGAGACGACTTTTTTAGTATTATCTATTATTATTTCATCATTATTAGTCATCAGAGACTTTGAAAATGACAAAACTTTAATAATAATAACAAAAAAAAAAAAAAAAAAAGTTTTGTCACCTCAGCCCGTGTGCTTCAGTGTTTCTGGATCTGTCTTGCAAGTTTTTCCTGTGAAAAGAGCATCTCACCCTTGAGAGCAGCAGATAGGCCTCCAGTACTTGTGAGTCAGCTGAAGCACGTCTTACCTCCATCTCCATTATAAGATATGTACTTTTTATAGTTTGAACGACTCGAGCAGTTAGAATTTTCTCCACATCTACCAGCTGCAACATTAAAGTCTGCTCAACAGTAATTTAACAAGTAACATTTAGCTAATGATATTTACTGATCAAGTAATATTTGAATGCATAACTTTTACTTGTTATTGAGCATCTTTAAATTGTGATATTGCTACATTTTATGTCAGTAAAGGACCTGAATTCAGTATCATCAGGCTTTCATTATGATTTTATTTTAGTTGGTGCTTCAAAACATGAAATATGATACATATTTGCTGTCACCAAGAACAAGGAGCAGATTTATCTGCTTTAAGGAGATTCACCTGCTGTAATCCTCATTTCTCAAAAGTTTCAAAAGTTATCTCATTCACTTGACGTTTTGACTGAAGCGGTGCAATGTCAAATCCACCACTTTACTCTTGCCTTTTTGTCCCGGGGCAACTTTTCCTTTATCACAAAATCTACAACGTGCGCTCTTTTGTCTGCTTGTCATTTGTTTGGCACTTTGCCTCTTCTCAGCTGCGGTTATCTAACTGTACGCAGTCTCCTACATGTGAAATTGAGCAAGCCCACTAGAGACACTCTCACAAGGTCTGGAGTGGGACTTGTCCACCAAGTGGGGCTAATTATGCAAATCCCTGCCTCATCCTCATTGGCCTGGGTCAAAGCTGTAATATTAATGATTAAGGAGTGATGGAGTGACAGCAGAAGGGAAGGAAAAAGAGGGATGGTGTGGGAGTCGGAAGGAAGAGGCTCCTTGTTCCGCATACCTCAGTGCATTCACACATGTATGTAGAATATGTGTGAGTGTCTTCATTTTCCTCTCTGGGATGTGTTCAGTGGGGGGAAGAATCAAGCCCCTTTATCTCTCAGCAGTCAACACTTCCCGTTTCCACAGCGACAAGCTGCCGCGTAGCCGGAGCATCTGGGTTGTATCCGTAGCGACCTCGGAACCCTGACAGGCCCTAATCTGGAGTCACAGGCCGCAGCAGGGCAGATTCAGTGCTCTCAGTGTGTGTGATCTTTTATATGTGTGTTCAAGAGGACCAAATGTCTTCACAGAGATAAAAAAAAAAAAAGAGATGAGTGAATTCCATCAAAGTGGAGACGCTTACAGAACTTCAATATGGGGGTTGATGTAAGAATAAAGTCAGGAATTTAGATGAGGTAGGCTAAAAATAAGATTAGGGTTGGCTTGTTTATCCTGGGATTTCAAGGTAGCTGCTAGACACAGCTGCTAACGAACCTGTGCGACACACCTTCGTGGAAACAATGCTACCTAACCACTCTCCTCAGGAGTGAGCACACGGTGTCACCGCCCCAATATGAAGGGACACCCTAAAGACTTTGGATAGGTTTGGAAATGGAGGTTTATCCCCAGTTTTAGCAATGTAAGCAAGAAAAACTCTGATGGTATCCAAGAACGTTTAGTGACTAACAAGCTACATGTAATGGCAGTTATGCTAATTCTAAAAAAATAACCATAATTGTACAGCTATGGACATTTTAAACCTTAATAACTTTGTATTAGTCCCCCTATAGCCTGTACCAATCCATGTGTCTTGGGCAGAGGAGGTAGGCTAGCTATTCTATGTCAAAACCAATAAGCATGACGTGTAAATGTAAGCTAGAAGCTACAGATTGATTTCAGATTTCTGAGATTTCTGAGAACTTTTGCTTTGCTAGTTCATCTCAGCAAGTCATCCATGTGATTGTGTTAGTTAAGGCATAGCTGTTTGCTAACTAGCTAAACTGTTAAGTGCCGCACTGTGCTACTTATTCTTCTTCACTGTAAAAGTTGAGAAAAACTTACTTCGACAGATTTTTGACTTTTGAGCCAAACGTAATGGCAGCTCACTGCGAACGATTTTAGGAGTATCTAAAACTCCAAGATTCAACTTTATCTTAAGAAGAAAAGTCAATTATCTCAACAAAAGATTAACAGTTGGCAAAACTGTGTTTTGTTTATTTCAAAACTGAAGAGTTTGAGTTAGATTCAAAACTCAAAAATCTAGTGAAGGCAGTTGCCTTGAAATTATTTATTGAGTTTTCTCAACTACTTTTCACTTTTCTGTCATTTTTAAGCCTTTAACAAAACAGCTGCCTCCCAGGTGAAAGTCTGGATGTGTTTGACCCCTCCGTTCGTCCTACAGGGATTTTGTAGCTCTTTATACTGTCTCACATGACTTTGTCCTTTGCTCCCGTCAAAATTACAACCTCGCTAGATGCTGTCGCCTGCCAGTACACGAAAATATGAGCTGCTTGCACTGACGGCCTCTACGGATGTTTTTCTAGCGAGGACAGGCTGCATGACCACCACTCGTGGGCGAGAGTAGCTCGGGACAAACCAATACGGACGTGCTGAATTTTAGCTAGATGTTAGACAATGCAAATAAGTGCAAAAAGACTCCTCTCTTAGTTTGGACGTTGCTTGTACTGTTGGCATGGAGCTCTGAAGTCTTGTGTAAAGATATCCTTCAGGCACACGGCAGGGTTGATAGCTCATGGTCACCCCTGCAAAAGGTTTAGAGAAAATCATTTTTTAAAGCAACTGGTTAGAGTAATAACAGAACAGCTGGATGCTACAGATACAAGCTGTTCTTTCTCCAAGCTAACAGCTAAAAAGTGACATGCTGCATTACTAGTTGTACAAAAACAGTAATCTGAGTGGCGGCTGAAGGCAGTAATTTACTAAAGCCACAAGGATAACTTTGGTTTCTGTGGTTACTAAGCACCAGTCTTCCTAACAACCTTCTTGTTCTTGTCATTCAGTGGATAAATATAGTTGTTAGACGTTCCACACAAGTTCCATATCAGTAACACCTGCGTGTGTAGCATGAGCACAGTTGAACATGTGTTAGCAGATGTGCATGATTGTTTTAACAGTCCCCTCCCTCGGATACTTGAGGGCGTCCACGTCTCATTTAGCGAGTGTGTAATGTGTTTTCTGCACTGCTAAGTCATGCAGTGCGTCAGTATTGGATCGCAGAGTTAGCGTCGTTAGCTTGAAACCCGAGCTCCTCTATGAGACCGCCTGAGCCCCGAGAGTCCAGAAAGACTGCCAAAACTAAAGCAGGCCAAATCCTCCTCTCGTCTTTCCCTCCCTCTGCTTACTCTCCGTCTATCCTCTTCCCCCCTTTTTTTTTTTTTCCCCTCTTCCCCATTCCCCAAGCATGAGCAATTCACAGTTAATTCAATTTTCCCCCGGCTGGGCTCACATGGGACAGCATTGGAATTCCGGTTTGTCATGATAAAATGATTACACGGCATTGTGTTTCTCCGGGCGCCTCCCAGCGCATTTATTAGAATCTGTCAGTGTCGATGTAGATCGGCCAGCCAAAGTGCACGTCTCCGCCGCTCCTCCTCGCCACTCCGCTTCCCCTTCCCTCCACCGAAACTGGTTATTCCTTATGAAATACGTCGCTCCTGGCAGACGCATAATCTGATTACATCCGCTAGATTAAAAATATATTGAATTTTTTTCCCCCCTGTTCCTTTCTCCTCTTCTCACGTTTTTAACCCCTCTATCTCCACTCCTCGTTTCTCCTTCTTCCTCTTCCTTTCCCATCACCAGCACAAAGGAATCTTTTCCCAGTGACTTTATTATCAAGGGTTTGACTGATGTCAGTTCACCAGCTCTGGCCTTTTTTTTTTTTTTAAATGAGATATGGGAGAGTCATATCATCCACCCCCAGTCAGACAGATGCTGATATGATGATTGATATGTTTTATCATTAATATTAAAACCATGCTGGTGGTCTCACAGTTATTTCAAAGGCTTTTCCACACTGTCTGGAAACGCTTCTGCTTAGTACCATGCAGTACTGTGTGAAAACACTTTTTTTTTCCAGACTTTAAATGTACTTTAGAGGATGGTTTTTGCTGCAAAGTAACACTAATATTCTTAGTCACATAACCCAACACAGTGAGGTATTAAAGAAGACATATTTTAAGTGCACTTCTCTGTTCTCTGTCTAATGACCGTGCTGCTAAAAGGGGCAAGATGGATTTCGTGGTAACAAAGTACTCATTAGTATGCATGAATTGCTATCATGTGCACATGATATATATATGCTGTATAATATAAAGTGTTGCATTTGAAATTAGACGTTAAACATGCGCTTATAGGTCGGCTCATGTTAGAGCCCGAATGATACTGGTGATCAACATTTTTCACCACTTTCTGACATTTTACAAACCAAAATTGATGCCGCTGGATCTGACAGTTTGGAGACGGTTCTCAACCGTTACATATCTCGATTCCCATCCATAGTTACCACGCTGATGCAGTAGTTCTCTAGTGCAGAAAGTCAGCACACCTGAACTCTAAAGATGGTCTGGTTGGATTAAATAGACTTTTAAGCATATTTCATGTCAGACAAAACACAACAAGTTGTCTTGCTAACATAAACGAGCTTCTCATTCTGCATCAAACTCGATCTTTCCCAGATAGCAGACTTTTGAATTTACCCACTCCACCAAGTTGACTGTTTTGTCTGGCATCATGACATGAAACAGCGGTTTCTCGGTTGAAAAGCAATCGATCCAATGAGCAGTGGGACTAGTGATTAGCCAATCAGTGCCACAGGAGGGACGAATGCTGTCAAGCTGTTGGCTGTTAGAACCAAGAAAGCCTAAGAACAACAATGGCGACCGGTATAGACAAGTTAGATGCTGCTATTGAGGCTGTTCTAATGCGGAAAAGATTCAGGTGAAATGTTGGTCAAAGAAAACCGAATCGGTTAAATTGTCAGACTAAAGAAGGACAAAAAGAGTTGACAGTTCAGTCTGATATCAGGCAAACTCCCTCGAGGTACATAAAAAAGAGGAAATGGTTAAAAAACGACATAGTTGCTTTGAAAATTTGAAATATTAAGTTCACTGTACCAACAACAAGAGACCCTCCACTCTTTCTCTTCCTCTTGATGTCGGACGTCATGGCTTCAACATGTGGTTTTATTTTTTCCTGCAGCCACTCCTGCCACCCTCATCTCCTCACATCACTTTTCTTCCCCTTCCTCTATTCCTCTATTCCTCTAGTCCTCCTCCCCCCCTCTGCTTCTCCTCCTGTCTGGATAATATTACAGCTTATTATTTTTCATATTTCCAACCCTCCCTCTGCCCATACCGACCTGTCAGTCAAGCTGTCATGTGTGATTTAGAGCTGTCACTCCAGCTCTGGGTTGCGGGTGTGGGGGTCCGATGGCTTGTTTACTGAGATGTGACTGGAGGTGTCACGCTGAATAAGCCTACCTCACCCTCCTCATCCTCAAAAAAAAACCGACCAGGAAACCCCTGTGGGCGCAATGGTCAGGTGGCAGAGCGCTCGTGCCAGGTGGGATGTGGCTAATGACCATCTCCGAGTGCCACCTTCGATTTTGGGTGGTGGGGTTTTTAGCGTATGTGCAGCCCTGGGTGCTTGTGTGTGTGCGCACTCGTGAATGTGTGTATACTCATTCTCTCAGCCAACCAATTACTGTCCCGAGGAGCCGACAGCTGTCGCCACCATCGTCTTCGCTTTCACCGCCATCCCTCTCCTTCTCCTCCATACCTCCTCTCCGTTGGCAGAGGGGGAGTCAGAGGGGAGTCTCAGCCCTGGGTCCTGCTCCCTTGGGGAGTCATTACACCACTGTGGGACTCTCTCTCTCTCTCACACACACACATACACACACACACACACATGCACAGAGCTGCATACAACTTGTCTTCTCTGTCTCTTTCTATCTATCACTATGCCACTACACCCTTCAATTAAGCCTGTGGCCGTCACTTTGGGGATTTGATTCACGTCAAACACACACACACTCATCTAATCCTAATGTTCCCTCTATATTTGTCATTACCCGCCTCCCAGATGGGACTCGGCCCATTGGGTTATTTTATATACAGTACTAGAGCCTGGCTGATAGAAGCAGAGTGTGGCCTATAGAACTGACATGTTATCCTCAGCAGCACCCAAGTTTTGTTTTGTGTTTTTTGGACAAACTTGAGCTTTTTGCACTCAAGTGTGAACCAACTGTGACATCACCTGTTGGTTTGGGGGTGACCATTTCGTTGTCTTTGGAGTTCGCCATTATGAGGGTTGCCATCTTGGGTTTTTTGCAACCACAACATGCACAGTGCTAGCCTTGGGCGGAATCTATTTTTTTCACCCATTTTACCAAAGTATACAGTATTATGACAGTATTTGTGTAAAACTAAAACTTTGTTCACCGACACAATGAAACCTACACTGTACATTTACTGGCAAACGGATAACTTCACTGCTCACATTTTCCTCTGCTCAATGCACATTTACCATAAACTTAAGTTACACTCTACTCTGACCAAACTGTACTCTGCAGGCTTATCTTTATCATCAAGACTAAACCCTGAGTTTCATGAGGAACCACAGTGGTGGTCATTAGCTCGCGATCAGATGGTGATCTTTCTCATATTGCAGCTGAACAGTACACGATAACGGATTATTGATTTGATACTTGATCAGCACCGCTTAGTTTGATAGTTTGATCTGAGTTTCATCGTTTCACTTGGGAGTCACAGAGAATGACTCGTCAATAACACAGTTGCCCCACCTTAAAGCAGTAGAACCATCATTTAAATAATAATAATGATTAAAAAGTAATAATTGAGATTGAGACCATTAACTCATAAGGAAACTGTTTTACTGCGGTCATAAATGACTTAAGAAGGTGGCTCATTTTCTCATAAGATTACATACAATCAGACTTCTTTTTGCAGCCAGTGGAGTCGCCCCCTGCTTAAGGCACTTCGGCATTAGCTTCACCTTTCAGGCCTGAAGCTCCATCCACTAATTAAATGTATGGTTCATGCTGTCGCCACGCTGGTGGTGATTTAAGCGAATGTGTTGCTGCCACTGAGGTGCCATCCCTCCACAGCGCTCCACTATCTTCCCCTCACCACTCTCTTTCTTTATCTGAGACTGTAATACAAACCAGATTGGGCTTATCTCGGTTCTCTCACCACACACACACACACACACACACACACACACACACACTCTCACACACACTCCAAGCTAGCCTCATTCCCACTCTCTTGCTTCCTTCTGCATGTAAACACACACACACACACTCTCTGCTAGAGCTTACACATGCTATCAGTCTCAATCTGTGAGTGGATATGCCAGCTATTTCACTTAACCATGCAGGGTACGAATGTTGGCGGTAGGCGGAAAAAAAGAATTTGGAAGAGGCGCGGAATATTTCACTTCAACCATGAATGCTGTGTATAGATAAGGAGCGCCTCACTCGGAGTGTGTAACTGTTTGTATATACGTGCTCGCACGTGTGTGTCAGTCTTGTAGAGATTTACCTCCGACACACTCGTTAATCACAGAATTCATTAGTCACCGAGTCTCTAATTGTTTACTTTCCCCTGCGGCGGTACTACACAAGGTTGCCGGCCCTCCCTGTTACAATTTTGGAAGAACATAATGGTAAATTAATTTTCCTGGTAGCTCCGATTCGATTAGTCATTTCTGAGTACACTCTATTAGCCGGGAAATTGTGTATTTGGAAGTCGGAATGGAGAGTCTGGGTTTGATCGTGTTGCTTACCTGGAAAAAAAAAACAAAAAAGACAAAGTAGCAGAGACTGGAAAAGGGGGGGGGGGGGCTCTGGTGAGGAGGAGAGATGAAGTAATGAGCCTGAGGGATGAGTTGGAAGAGAAATGGTCTGGTCTGCGTTGAGTGGCTCAGTAATGTAGACAGAAGCCCAGTGAGAGATGCAAGTAGAAAGATAAATTGATCTATTAATAAACTCATAATCTACTAATGAAATCAAATTGATTCACTAACTGGTAGGTACATTTCGATGCAAGGCAACTTGATGAAACTCAAACAAGACAAATACAATCAACAATACAGATGAAATGAAACCCAAAAAACACACTAAACATGCTTATGTATGTTTGATTCCATGCTGTAAGCTTTTATGACTTTATGGTTTATGTAAAGGCGTAGGGTAACTTTTTTTTGACTAGTGGCAGAAATTATGAACCTACAGTTATGTAGACATGTTACTTACCAGCATATAAAAGCATGTAGATTCTATTTTAAAATCTATTTTTGGGGCATAAGCAGAGACAAAAGTAAAATGCTAAAGGTTAAGGGAATTGCTACAAAAATATTTGACAGTGTAATAAGACTTAATAACATCTTTATGACAAACCCACAATGTAGCAGCCTAGTTGAGCTCAATGAAAATATTCATGACACAATTATAATGGTCTTTGACAGGTTGACTTGTCTTGCTTAATGTCAAGTTGACATAACAAAGACACTGTTGTCTTAATTTATGTCAAGTTGTAAGAACAAAGACATTGACAGGTTATGTTGTTTGGTTAATGTCAGGTTGTCATAACAAAGACATTGTTGTCTTGACTAATGTCAAGGTGTCATAACAAATTCATTGTTATCTTGAATAATAACGAGCTGTCATAAAGGAGACTCTGACAAGCTATGCTGTCTTGATCAATGTCAAGTTTTCATAACAAAGCAACACACGTCATAACATTGGCAGGTTATGTTGTCTTGGATAATGTCAAGTTGTCATAACAAAGACATTATCTTGATTAATATCAAGTTGTCATAACAGAGACATTAACAGATTATTTTGTCTTGGTTATGTCAAGTTGTCATAAAAAAATACATTGCAAATGTATTAAAAAGTGACATAAATGACACTTAATGACATGAATGTCATGAACATTCATAAAAACTGTTTCATGGTCAGTGTCATGGTTATGACAGTGTTATGTCATTCTTATGCACACTCTTCAAAGCAGCTTTTAAATGGCATGACTGACCACAAAACACAGAAAAAGCTGTTATAGACATCAGGAAATGACCTGTTTGCTTCTTTAAAGTGATGTAATTCCTGTTAAACTGGATTTTATTAGCACAGTAAGCAGTTCTTATGAAGTGGAAACCAATGACTTATAAGTTAAGGAGGAAATAAGTACCTTATTGGATTTTAAGTTCACACCTGCAAGTCCAGGATGACTAAAGATTCGCTGTTTCCAGGAGGTTAATCATGTCTAAAAAGAGAAATCACCCACTGGCGATCTCACTGACTTCCTCTGCTGCTGATTCAACACGTTGAATCAGACAAGCGGCAGCTGATAAGGGCCAACCGGAGCCCCGTGTGCCAGACAAACCGGATAAACTCCGGCGCCTGATGCTCAACTGTGACCCAACGGCGTCTCGGTGTGTCAGGTCCCCTCCCGCCTGCGGAAAACGAGGCCTTTATGTTCTAGTTTGGTGCTCCAGAAACCAGATTGTGAACTAGTTTCTGAACCGGTTGACTAATTGGTTTTATAGTGTCTGACTTGACCCAGTGAAGAAAGTGCAACCTCGAGCTGAAAGGACTCCTCTGCATGTCAATGTATGGACATAAGCTATACTCATGTGTGTATTCATGTCACTCGCTGTGTTTTTATGTGTCACAGCCTGAGCTGCATATGGATGAGCTAACACAGGGTAATCTGCGAACACGCGCGAGCACGTCCACTTCTTTCACAGTACTGAAATACAGATGCAATAGACCGTATCACAAGTGAACTTACTGAAACTATGCATTATAGATCAACACACACATATGCACACACACACACACACACACACACACACACACACACGTGCACGCATGCATCCTTCTTATTCTTCCTCCTTTCAATGAATCTCCACGCACGCTCACACGCCACATCACAAATGATGGGATTTAAACATCAACAGTATGAAATATTCATGTGTCAGTGCCAGCCGCTCGAGCAGAACTACCACCAAGGGGGATTTGCCTTCAGATCTGAGGATACTACTGCATTCATCCCTCTCTCTCTCTTTCTCCAACCCTCTCCCCCACTCGCTCTCTCTCCCCCCGTTGTGTTGCAGCATCCGGAGCCATTGTCACGGCGTTGTGTACCAGTGTGTTCCTGAGTATTGTTCTAGTTTTCTATGATATCGCCGTTACACTCTCAAGTGTTGTTATGTCTGTGTCTTAGAGGGGGAGCCGGGGAGGGGGGGGGGGGGGGGGGGGGGCGAGAGTGACACTGTCCTACTCGGGGTTTCTTTACTCCTCGCTCGACGTGTGGGGGAGGCAGGAAGACCGAGCGAGAGAGGCTGACAGAGAATCACAGACAGAGGAGTGAGGGAGAATTTAGACTTCAAGATTAGGCGGTCAAAGTAGATTTCAGAGAGCTACACTTTGAGTTAAGACTTAAAGGTACAATATGTAGCATTTGTTTGTGATTTATTTTTACATCATTGTTCTAATTTCCATCATAAAACATTTTTAAATGATTATGATGTGACTTTTTGTGGGAATCTTTACCAAACAAAGATGTTTTCCCAAGTCACTAGACTCAGATGTGTGATCCAGGACACGTCAATATTTAATTACAGTGTTATATTGGCACAAATTTTGGTTTTGACAAATATTGCGCATGTAAATTTCAATACATGTAGATTAATTGTTTAGTCTGAGTCCGGATCTCAAAACCTTTATACCAGCGATAACCAGGCAAAATGATGATTTTGATGGATTATGTTTGTATGAGTCATTGTTTTAGGAAAGTGCTGCAGAATGTGTCTTTTTAGTCTGTGACTTCTACCAAGTTTCATGAAAATGGGTCAGTAGTTTTTCCTGTAATGCTGCAGACAAACAGACAAACTGCACCAAAAACAGAACTTCCTCAGTGGAGTTAATAATCTAATCTTCCTTTTACTTACTTTTTACTTTTTGCACACCAAGCTACAAAGTGCTTCAAACAAGGCACCAAATTAAAAACCAATACTGATTAAAGCAAAAGGAAATATGTCTACTGGTTAAATAATTAAACTGGACCACATAACAAATAAAAGAATAAGAAGTTATCTCAAATAGAATTGAGTAAAAACTTGAGTAGAATCATGACATCCTCTCAAACAAATGTTTCAACAGAGATTTTCAAAGATGACATCTGTATATCTTTTATTCAAAGTGTTCTCGCAGGTTTCTGTATATTGCCAAAGGACCGATGTTTCTGACAGGCTGTTTAAGCGTACAGTCAACATCATTAACAAACTCAATTTCTGTTTCAATTTGCTTTATTTCACAAGCGTAATTAATTTACTCAGCATCAATAATGCTTTCCAGGGAGCCCTTGCTACGTATATTAAAAAACAAAACAATAAAACACTAGCATCAGCTATACTGTAGCTGCCAGCAACTTGAAAAGCTGCATTCTGGGAAAACAATCCGTGCACACAAGGAGCGGTTTGGGCCACTGTTAGTCTTCAGAGTGAAGGCAAAGATGCGTTCTAATCAAATAAAAGATTTTCTGTTTTCCAGGAGGAACAAGTGTTCATTTCTTTTGCAGAAAATTAAAGATGCAGTGGGGTTAAACTTTGAAATGTTGCACTTGTAGCTACAACCGTTTAGTGATGTCACAACAAGTGCTGGATTACTGCCAAGTCTGCTCTGAAATAAACATGCTGACCAGAACTAGGTTCCCATTTTTGGTTCCTGGTAGAACCTTTTATAAAGATTCCACTTGCAAGCATCTGTGAGCACTCCCTATAAGAGGTCCTGCAGAGAAGGCTTCTGTGGTGAAATGTTCCACCCAGAACCCTCTCCAGTTTTATTATGGTGCTGACAAGAAGCCACTCAGGGTGTTCTACCGAGAACCATTTTATATTCCAAAGCTTTCACTTAGAACCCTCTACCAAGAACCTTCATATATTCCAAGGGTTTTATCTTGAACCCACCCAGGGTGTTCTACTAAGAACCCCTATATATTCCAGTGGTTATATCTAGGATCCACCCAGGGTGTTCTGCCAAGAACCCTTACATATTCCATGATTTTAAAATGAATTCACCATTCTTATCTTCCGAGGGTTCTAAGAAGAACCATATTGTATTCTGCAGATGAATCCCTTAGATTGTATATTGTGGATATCCATCATTTTAACAATCGTTGAGAAATGCTTTCAACAATCCTTGAAGAGCTCTTTCTTCCAAAAAGGGTTCTCTAGAAGCAAATAGTTCTGGGGTAGAACCTCAGCACTTCAGAAGGAACCCTTTTGGAACCCTTATTTCTGAGTCAAATCTAAATAATCTGGAGTCTAGTTTAAAAACTTGGAGCAGCTAACTGTAAAAAAAAAGTAATAAAATTCTCTGAAAGTATAAAACTACAGCAGCACAAGGTTTTAAAAAGTTTGAAGAGTTGTAGACAGAAAGCTGGCGAGTGAAAAAAAAAAGTCGGAGGTGTATGGTAGAAAAGTTTGCACAAGTCTGAGATTGCTCAGCGAAAGTGAGCGTGATGGAGTATACAGAGATACAAAGAGCGCCAACCGGGGGACCGGGGAGTCAGATATGGGTCCAGTGGTCATTGTTCCTCCTGAGATTCATCCCTTTTTCCATTTAAAAGATGTGATTACACCGCAACAACGCACGCACACACTTTCACACACGCGCTGCCGGCGGTGGTGATCCAATTTAGGAGGTTAGAAGGGAGGGATAAGGAGATAGAGGGAGCAAAGGGGGGAGCGGAGGGGTGAAAGGCAGCCATGTAAGAGACGCAACGAAGGAGAGGAGGAGGAGAGAGCGTTCTCTCTCCCCCTCTCTCGTTTGTCATTCTGTCGGCGCCGTATGCAGATGAGGAGCTAATATGATATCTCTGCTGAGCTGATGGATGTTTAAAATGATATGGCAACCCTGAGCAGCCTCGCCGCATGCTGCCTGCCAGGGATGGTGCGTGTGTGTGTGTGTGTGTGTGTGTGTTTGGGAATATGGTGTGTATCACTCAGTGAAACTATATCCAAATCATTGTAACAATGACACATAGTCTAAAACCTTTCACCAACTTCTGTTCTAGTTTATTACAACTTGGATGTTATTTTCAAAGTTTTGGCTGTCAGTTCAGTCGGTAATAACAACTTTGTCCTCAGGATCTCAGGAAGCAGCAACAGTGCCAAAAAAAGTTGGAACACAACTGGAACACAAGACACACAAGTGATAAGAAGTATACAGGGTTTAAGCGAACCTCCAGATAAGTTTGGCTTATCTGGAAGAAAAAATGAAAACAAACTGCTTCTAACCACTGATTTCTTTCATTATTGGTTAAGCAATTAATAATTTAGTTCATAAAATGTCAGAAAATAATGACAAAATCCCACCGCAGGTTTTCAGAACCTCTGGAGGTGTCTTCAAATGGTTAGTTTGTTCCACCAGCAGTCCAAACCCAGCCCAAAGATATTCTATATACAGAGATATAACAGAAAAAGCAGAAAATCCTCATACTGGAGAAGCTGTAACCAGTGAATACTTGGATTTATTATTATTATTTTTTTTTTTTTTTAAAAAAGAAGAGTTTGGTATTTCAGGAGTTATTTCTTTTGGATTGGATTTTGATGTCTACATTTTCTTATGGGGTCATTTCGATAGTCCCAGGGTTTTATGTTCCTTATGTGGCACATAATGGATTGGGGGTAAATTTAAGGATAGAGGTTAGCATAGAACACAGGAGGACCTTAGGAA
This sequence comes from Lutjanus erythropterus, assembly GCF_056507025.1. Lineage (NCBI taxonomy): Eukaryota > Metazoa > Chordata > Actinopteri > Lutjaniformes > Lutjanidae > Lutjanus > Lutjanus erythropterus. The sequence continues at coordinate 25,595,583 of NC_139338.1, read as the reverse complement.
CTTAGGACCCTTGGAAGCTAGGACCCTGGGGACAGTAGACCTTGGGAAATTAAGAGCCTGGGAACATAGAACCCTGAGAACATAGCACCTTGGGAATACATGATTGCGGAAACATAGGGACATTGGAACATAGAAAACTGGGAACATAGGGCCTTTGGGACATAGGTCTTTGGGAACACTGGACCCTGGAAACACAGGACCGTGAGAATTTGGGACCCTAGAAACAAAAGGCCACAGAAACACAGGACCATGGGAACATAGGACCTTGTGGGAACAGGGCCTTGGGACTTGAACATTCAAACTTATGAATGTAGGACACTAGAAGCATAGGACCTTAGGAACATAGAACCCTGGGAACTTAGGACCCTGGAAACATAAGGGGACTAGGCAAGACAGTCTTGGGGAAAAATGTGCCAGGCCAAGGAATATGATCAGAAACAGAAATGATCAGTTTTTTATTTTAGTACCGAGGTAATCACATCAACTTGGCCAAATTCATTAATCAATTTGAGCATTTTAATACTTTTCTGCATTTTTAATAACCATGATTCAGGTTTAGAGATGTTTTGCACAAGACTGAAATTCACATTGATGCCTTGTTGTGTTGAAACCTTGTCTTTTTTAGATCAATACTGAAACAAACCGCATAATATCCATCATATTATAAAAGGTCAGTGATGGTTGATGGCCAATATTACAAAGATTTTCAAGAAATCACTAATGCTGGCAAAAATAATTGTTTCAAATCTACATCAGTAAGTGCCTCTGAGTTTGTGTATCTGTATCTGTCTGTGTGCGTTTTTTTTTTGGTTTTTTTTCCCACATTGTCATGGTGGTAATGAGGAGTGGGGGTGGTAGTGAAGAGCGAAGGGGGGGGGGGGCAGGACTGATTGGATTCTCCACAGACTTCATTAGTTAAAACAAAGCCAGTTGTCCATTTGGGCTCTTTCACAGCCTAATTGATATTGATTTACTGATTTGCTCAAGGGTGATTTAAAAGCATGTTTGGTGTTATCGTCAATGCTGCTTTTCCTCTGCTCTCGCTCTCTGTCTCTCTCTGATGGCATGAGCACTCCATCCTACCGGTAACAGAAAAACTCGCAGTGAGGAGCAAGTTCTCCTCCGCAAGTCGACTTTTTCTCGTCAAATCAAACTTAACAACCGTGGGTCTTTACACGCCGTCTCCTCCCACTTTGTCATATCATCCCCATCACATCACTGTATGACATAATGAGGGGAGATAATTCTCTTATTTACACTGTTAGAAAGAAGGGTTCCTAAAGGGTTCTCCCTGAAGGGCTGAGCTTTTCCCCCGAACCATTTGCTTCTGAAGAAAGAAAGAAAAAGAAGGTCTACCCAAGGTTCTACCCAGAAGTATTTGCTTCTGATGGATCCCAATGTGTTCTGTGTAAGACTAAGGATTCCATACACTCTTTTCATCGAAAGAACTCTTTTTGGAAGAAAGAGTTCTTCAAGGATTGCTGAGGTAGCCTCCTGGGTGGGTTCTAGTTAGAACCCCAGATAAAACTCTTGGAGTATATAAGGGTTCTCAGTAAAATCCCCTGGGTGGATCTAGATGAAACTAAAAGGCTTTTGGTAAAACCCCTTGGACAGGTACTTTAACACCCTTAGAAGGAAGAAAGGAGTCTGGGTAGAGCCCCTAGAGAGGGTTCCTGGTGGAACCATTACACCTCTCCTTTGGATCCTCTCATACCTTTCAAAGATGGTTGTAGGTGTAACCCTTCATGTTGGGTTGCAGTGATAACTCTCTGAAAGAGGTTCAAGGGGAAGCTTATGAAATGTTCCACCAGGAATGAAAAAGGGATTCTCCTTCAGGGACAAGCTAAAGAACCCTTTATGGCTCTTGTAAGAACCTTTATTTCTAAAAGCGTACCTAATTCCCCTGAGTGATCCAGGCTTGTCAGTACAGCGAATTAGTGAGGGTTATCTGTTGGTTATGGACTCCTCCACTATGCTGGTGCTGATAGATCGTCACCATCACCCATAACTGGATAATGATAGTTATCATAAATGGTTAGCGGTTGGCTAAGTGAGGCATTGAGATCAATGGCAGTGGTGTTAGTGTTAGAATGAAGGAGGCCTTTTATCATGTTGATGGATGGCAGGCCTGTCTTTAATGTGACATGTTATGATCATATCAATTTGTCCTCAGTTCTCATCGACATCACTTTATTGCCTCTCCGTCTCTCACAGTCCATCACCCCGCACTGTAAATTCAGACTTGAAATGGCAGCGTGCCACAGCGCTCCATAAACCAACCATTTCTCTTCTTCTACTACCTTCCCGCCTTCATTCTTTCTTCCGACCTTTCTCTTTTTTTTCCGTCTGCTCTTTCCCTCTCTTTAATCCACTCTATTTTGATACCTCCCTTTCTCTATTTACTGTCCTCCTCCCCTAACCCCTTGACAGGCATCGGCGGACAGCCTGAACGAAAGAGTGAAGGAATCAGACTGGGATTAAAATGTAATATCAGACTATTAAAGAGATTAGTGGTTGAGATTTCACCGTCTGAGCTACCCACCAATCTGATGAACTGGCATTCACGATATTGATTTATTCCCCGGCTTCTTTTATCGTTCCACATTCACATGGACAGCAATAGATCTGATAGGGTGGCCTTTTATGAGGCGCCCTGTCACCGGGGCCTTTTGCGCTAAGTAACCGCCGCCTGGCTGCCAGGAATGATTGTTTAGGGAAGTAAAGTTTATTCATCAAATCCGTGGTCTTGAAAGAGCAGCAGCAAGAGGGCGGATAAGGACATGACTGATTTCCGTTTCTCAAGTGGACAAAAGCAAGGTCCTGGTATTGAACCCGCCTAATGAAAGCTTCAGACGGAACAGCGTCGCCACAAAAGAGCCTTAATTATTTCCAATTATGACAAACCATCATTTCAGCTCAATTATGTTGCACATCCGTCAAGGCTAACAAGGTAGCAGGATGTGATTGAGGCTCCCTATTAGTCTCTCTGTCAACACCTTTACACAGAGTTATGAGCATCACAGGCCGGCAATCAAAGAAGAACATTTGTAGCACCTAAATTGTAAAATATATTTCCATTCATCCTTTTGTTTTCACTGAAGTCCCTAAAACATCCATCCATCCACCTGCAAACTGAGTGCCACTGAAGGTATTCTCGAGAACCGAACAGTCAAACACGATTTTTTCAGTCTACGATACAATTAAACTAAACAGCTGCTCTCCACATATAGAATTTCATTATGGGGTTTACAGTAATATTTCATTGCTTTCTGATTAGCTGGCAGGTATCTTTTGGCTGATATCAGGCAGAATTGTCAATCGCCATTTCTATCTTCAGCTTGCCTCCACTCTAGCCAGTTTCCATAGGTGAGGAAGGTTTGATCGTCCCTAACCAATCACTAGAGACTGACATATAAGGCGCACAGCTTGACGATGGTAATTGGACAATTGTTAGTCCCCCCGCAGCGCTTTTTCAAATGAGAAACCGCTGTTTCATTTCAAATGCAGCACTTCAGGCTCTTTTGGAGGCATATTTGTATTGGAACAGCCCGAAATGTTAACAAATAGCCTTCAAAACCAATGCATATTAACATTTCCTCGTCAGTTACTTCTCTGGATAAAGTCTGGTTAAGCTGAAGGAACGAAAGCTTCTTGTTTAAGGTCAAGGAAATGTTGTTCTCATGTTTGAAAGAAACCCATGTTGGTAGGAGACGGGCAGACTAGTTTCTAAACACTTTGCTCAATAGAGACTGGACAATCTCCCAGCTGTCTTTGCTCAAACTTTGTGGAAACAATTACAGAGTCTTAGAAAAACTCCATTACCCAACCAATCCAAAGTCTTTAAGGCAGTCCTTCATACTGGGGTGGGGTCGTGCAGAAGTTGTGTTAGGTAGAGCATCATTTCTAGTGAAGAATGTCATTGAAAAAATGTAGGAGGCATAAGTTTGTTGCCGTTATTTTGCATTCAGAAATCCGAGGATGATCTGTAGATAATTGTTTAATGATGCAAGACTAGGAGACACATTTGGTGTCAAAGTTACCACCAAGTTACCACCCATGTTATTGCCACCATCACAACTACGACTTCACATCTTTTTGTGGAACTTTCATTGTCTTGCTCTATGTTCTTTTTCCCCCTGCTCTAACTTTTTCTCAACACAACCGGTCGAGGCAGACTCAGACCCAGAACCTGGTTCTGCTCAAAGTTTCTGCCTGTTAAAAACAAGTTTTTCCTCATACTCTTGTGAATTGCTCCCTCATAGTTGGAGTTATTGGACCTCTGTAAATAATATTATAAACAGTACAGACTAGATCTGCTCTATATGAAATGTTCCCTGAGATAACGTGCATGTTGCTACTCAGAGTCTCAGTTTAATACTGATCCATGTGATCTACATAAGTTCACAAGACCATCTGCGAGAAGATCAGCGATTTCATTCTTAATGCCTGCAACCGGGCCAGATTCTCATTGAAATTCGATGAAATGAGCCTGTGTTTACATTTTCCCTGGTAATGTCGCAGAGAGTAGTGTGTTAGCCAGTTAAAAAGAAGCAGGAGAAGATTTTTATTTAGATAATTTTGTTTTTGACATTATATTTTGTGGTTATTACAGCGGCTTTTGTCCACAGGAAAGTTCTTTGTAGCAGCTTTAACTGAAGTGTTATTAATGCATATTCATGTTTGCTGCAATTAAATGTAGCATGACTTGTGATAAATTTCGAGACATACATAAGCGCAGAAACCTTCACAGTCACCTGTTATGTTAAATATTCTTCATCCAGCCCTGCTGCTCACATCTAATTTTCCCGTCTATCCCGTCTCCTCCAACCTTCGTCCTCCTTTCGTGTTCACTTTGCACCATCTTATCATCCGGGCCAACCGGTAATGGCCTCGCTCTCGGCCCCACACACACCGGCACCGTATGCGTCGCCCCAATCACAACCTTAATGCATCTCAATTTAAGCACTGTTGTAGCGCACACATGCACACACCCCTCTCTGTCTCTGACATACACACACGGAGGGTTTATTGTGCCGCGAGCGGGGACGGGTCGGGGCAGGCGGCGGCATCAGTAATGCGTGACGCGTGCCTCCATAACGCCGGCCTCATTTGCATGTGTGAGGAGGTCTGGGCTAATGGAGCTGATCTGTTGCGCTGTTATTAAATGGGGAAAGAGAAGGGGGAGGCAGGGGAGGTAGGTGGAGGGGGTTATTATTAAAGAGGAGGAGGAGGAGGAGGAGGAGGAGGGAAAGACAAAAAGAGGGGAGGTCTCTTCTCTTTTCTCCCAGAAGCATGATGGATGATTCAGGAGTCTCTCCTTCACTGAGTTTAGGTTGTTATACAATTTGCAGTGGTCACACACACATACACACACATACAGTATGCATGCATGTGGAAAAGTGAGTAAGTGTGTGTGTGTGTGTGTGTGTGTGTGACGAGCCTGCATGCCCTTTGAATATCACGAGGTAAATGAGGCCTAACACACGACTACCACTTCTCCCTTTTGTCCACCACTCAGGTCGTTTCTCTCGCTGCATTTAAAATGTCCTCAATATGTCACACATGCATGCATGAACGCATGCATCCCTGCTAACACACGTGCACTCGCTTGTGCACACACTCACACACGCACCCACAGTAAATGAAGCCTGTTGGGGCACTTGTTTCAGACCCTTTTTATAGCGCACACATGCACAGTTTTACTGCGGTGTATTACACCGTAATGGCCTTTTCCCAGCAACGCCGGCATCAAACTGTAGAGTCGTTCCATTCGAATTGCTGATTGAACAGACTGTAAAATAATGTTTTATTATTGCATTATTTTGTGTATTTTCCACAATGAAAACAACAATCGTGATGTTTTATTTTTCATTATGATGCCAACACAAACATGTTCATTTGTTTAGATCCTCATTAGCATCCATATTGCAGCTATTTTTTCTAGTGTCCTGGTTGAGATAATGCTTATATAACTTATATAAAATATTAGAAAAAAAAATTCATCTCATCACCCCTCAAAGGTTTAGTTCAGATTATTTAATGTAAGGTTTTATGAGGCACTTATATATCAGGCCCATTGTGCTGCTGTGGACAGGGTCGGCAACAAAAGGTATTTTAGCCTCTTAAAAAAAGAAGGTTATCTTGTCAGAAAGCTGCTTTTACATAAACCAAATTTGGAGAATTTTCACCACTTTATCTTGCCATCAGACAGCTTTTTCTGAAAGGAAACGGCTGTTACATAAGAGAAATCTCAGTATCTCCCAACCAACCAAACTCCATGAGTAAATACAGTAATTTTATCTTGCAGAAGAATTGTTGGTCTACCTGCCTGATAGTTTGTTTGTGGTTTTGTGTGACTTTGGTGAATCCAAACCATCCCTTACGGACATACAAGTCACACTGTGACACAAACAAGCTAACAGATTTAGGCAGTGGTAGACATGCAGCTCCTGCTTTCTGCAATGTGAAATGACCGATTTCACCCATGGATTTTGGTTTGGTGTGAAGAGAGCAAAATTTAGCTCATGTAACAGCCATTACCTTTCAGAAAAGCCTGTCTGATGGCAAGGGAAAGTGGTGAAAATTCCCCAAATTCACTGCACACTTAAATTGATATTGATTTTATGCGGACTTTGTTAAATGGCTGAATTACCTTTTAATGTGTATTACACCTCCAGCCTCAGGGACAATGTGTCCAAAACATCAAGTATTGCAAACTGACGCTGACATGAAATATTAATCAGATGTTTCCTGATGTAAACCTTTTTAATCATGTACCAAAGCTCAGGTATTGGCACTGAAACTTTTCAAAAGTCTACTTTTGAGTGTCAAACACTCAGGCGCTTTATTTTTTAACCGGTGGCTGATGAAAGTTTGTAGCTTCCTCAACTAGAACTCACATCAGTTACAGTTTCCTGTGGATTATGTTTACAATTTAGAATAAGTAACAAAATACGCATAGAAACTTCTCAAATCTCTCCTGCAGCTCAATAAACTCCTAAGCTGTCCGTCCACAGTAGTTTTGCCAAAATGAGGCTGAATCCACTGCGTCTGGCAGCACATCAGAGCTTCCAGCAGGACGATAGCGTGACACGGAAGCAGTCCGTTTAGCTTTTTTGGCAAAACTCAAATTTGCCTGGTGCACACTGAGCGTGCAGATGGACAGTGGAGCAGACAAATGGATAATGCTGAATGAGTGGTTTGCAGAGTTGGTCTATAGACATTCTAGCATATATATTTTTAATCCTGTCACTAAAATCCCTTCATTAGTTGAAAAGCCTTTGATCCTTGCAGCTTCACATACATGAATACGTCTGAGTCAGTGCTTTTATTAACCGCTGAGTCACTCCGAGTTGCATCTTTCCCTGTACACCAGCATACACCATGAATGCAGCATCAGTCAGGGGATGATTAATGAAACGGCGGCTCGTTTGTGTCGCTCAGGTCTCGATTTCGTCCAATCCTCATCCCCCCTTTGGCGCATTGGCACCGCCATCTACAAGACTCATCCTCCAATGGGAGAGTTTAGATCCATCTGGAGGCGGGCCAGCAGCCCACATCTGACATCATCTTAAGACCTGGCACAGTTTGGCAAGATGACACTGGCTGTCTCACACGTACACACAAATAGCACACACACACGCACACACATCTGCGATGGAGATAAGATTAAGACGAGGAAAGAAGTGGGAAGTCTTGGGAGGGTGTGAAAGTCAAGTGCGTGAATGCATTTATCGGTGTTTAAAGATGTGTGCGGTTCGGATGTGTTGATTGGCTGGGGATTGTGGGTACGGTATGTGAGACGGGTTGTGTATATGTGAAAGGCAGGATGGCAGGTGAGAAGGAGAGAAGTGTTAAAAACAGAGTGTTAGAATGACACAGATGGGCTGCGGAGACGAGGATGACGGAGGGGAGAAAACCATTTTGTATGAGAAAGACTGAGCTAAAGACGCTTTTAGAATGATTAAATATCAAACTGAACCATTAATTGATCAGTCAGTCAACATTTTAATGATTTTGTTGAGCACAAATACCAAACATTGTCTTGTTCCAGCTTCTTATTGCTTGTCTTCTATTGTGTAATTATAAGTTATATCTTTTGGTTTCAGTCTTAAAGAAAAAAACAGCAATTTGAAGATATCACCTTGGATAAATCATGAAACCTTTAATTGCTTCCTTAAACTGATCAGACCCAGTTAGTAGTTTATTAGGTCCACCTGATAAAACTGATGCAGGCTAATACAGTAGTCCTGCAGTCAATCTTATAAGATAAAGATTAAGTCAAGATTATAATACCTTATAGCCACATTATAGCTACATTTCAAGTCCAAGAACTTATCCGAGGGGCAAGGAAACTTTGGAGGAACTTCCGCCACCAAAAGTGGTGCAGCCAATCAGCATCCTAGGAGGGATTACTGGTAGCTACAGGCGTGGTTTAAGGTGTGACAGCAGCGAGAAGCGTCCATGGAAGCGAGCAAACAATGGCAGCCCCCGAGGAAGTTAGCTTAGATACTGTGATAGCATCAGTTGTATTAGAACTGGAGCGTATTCCTTCACTGAAAGAAGTACAAAGAACGACACTGAAGCCTGTTTTCACTCTTCGTCTTTGGCAAGAGTTTGATCTGATTGATTAAATGTGATAGACAGATGGTTCATTCAGTCACCTGCCAAGTGTTTTTTTGAAAGTGCCCGCCCTTTTCCAAGCAGTTTCTAAAGAAGACCTCTCCTCTGTGCAACAAGCCATCTGGCGTGTCAGGTTATAGTAGATTCCAAAAATACCAGAATGACAGCGGTGGGGCTTGCAGCAATGAACAGTTCTGATTGGTCGAGTGTTCGCTGCATTTTACTCCAGCCACCATTTTTAAAAATCTGCAGCCACCGACCAGTTTTTTAACCGGGTTATTCTTGCGTTTATGCAGTAATGCAGATGTCTTACATGTCATATAAGCGTGACACCTCGCTTCTATAATCAGAATTCTGAGAAACCAGAATTCTGGAGCTAAAGTTCTGCTGGAGAAAACTATTTTCTTGGGCATGTCATGCCACTTTCTTGAGGGTTTGTACAAGAGCACACAGGCATGATTAAGACTTCACACAAGGTCAAGTTTTGCTTTTGCAGCAATAGCTGGCTGAAAAGGAACATAGTGGTCCTTGTGTCTGAAAGAGTTCAAGCCGCTTCACGCAAATTACAAAACCTAAAAAAGATATTTTCTCTCTGAGCTCTGGCTGTATGTAGTCATACACATCGATTTTATTTAAGTGAAAGAAAACATTCATGCCAGCCACTTGTGTCTCGAGAATGTTCCAGCTGCTTTGATTCATCCACAGATGTCATCGTCAATAACTTTTAAGGGGACTATTTCTTTGGAAAGTGATCAAGACATCGCTTTCAGTTTTTATGAAAAGTATTTCTTGCCAGAGTAACACAGACATTGACTATTTTTCTACCATTGCTCCAGATTTTATACAGGTCATATAAACAGCATATCCCATTGGGTATTCCAGTTATTCCTTTTTTAGAGCGTAGCATTTTGTGATTCAGACGTGGGATATATCAGTGTTATTTGGACATGTATACAGCATATTTGGAATATGCACATCTTTTCAAGTGGTGTGAAACTTTGAAAAAATCTAACTTCAACACACTTCTCCATAATCAGAGTAGCACGGCTGCATGTAAAAATGAACAAGTTTCATTAGTTTTGTAAACAGCAGAGGAATATCGTCTTTTTCAGAATAAAAGCAAAACCGTATTTTTTTCTGCATGAAAATTTCTTTTTTGTTTTTTGGTTGACACTGGAAAAAGTTCTATTAATCTAAATTTGATTGTGGAGGTAGAAATCTCAGTATACAACCTTGTTATAAATGATAAATGCATCCTTTAATCCTTGTAAATCTCAAATATCTCAAAACCCAAACAAATAAAACAAAACTACCTGCATCTGCAAGCGCAGTTGGGGTGAACTGACCCTTTAAACACAAAATTTGAAACATAAACCAAACTAGAGAAGAAGAAGAATAGCTCTGCGGTGTGTGAATAAGTTGGTTTTCCGCAGCCGAGCAGTAAAGTGCTGCAGGTTTTGTAGTAACCAGGTTACTGCAGTGCATGTGAACTCATTCTCCGATTTCCATCTGTAACCTGATTTCTCCCAGTAACCTGGTTTCTTGTGCCTTTGATAACGGGTTAACGCCGATCCCACGAGAACATCAGCACGGCATCTCATGTTTCACACCGTGACAGAAGCATCCATGTCACTTCCAATATGTTTGTGTTTATTAAAAGGAGGGAGACGGGGGGGAAATCACTTTAAAAGCTCCGAAGTGGGAACGCTCTTGTCTTCGATGGTGTTCAGAAGTGCTGTGACAGCTGGCTCATGCAGTAGTGTCTCCCTTCATGTAGCACGACTGCAGAGCGTGTAAATGTGTGTGTGTGTGTGTGTGTGTCAGAAATGTGCACGTTCACGTCCAAATGTGCCGGTGGTGCTCGCCGGGTCCTGCCACCTGCTCCTGTCTTCGCGGCGGCTCTGGCACCGTCGCCCGCGGAGTCCCTCACGTTTCAGCTTCATTTTACGTCTCCGCCAGGCCTGCAGCGGCGCGAGACCTGCAGGAGTTTGTGCTCGGGTTCACGCGCGGCGCCAAAAAGCTGTCCGTCGTGAAGCATAAGTCTGGCCGGTTTCCACCTGGACGCTGTTTTCCCATCTGTTTCCATCCCAGTGATCAATTCTGACCCAAATCTTGTCGGCTCGACTTATGCAGACCAACAAGGGGCAATTGATACTCCAGAAGACGTGAAAGCCTTTTTTTTGTTTTCAACGAAATTATTACTTACAGACTGAAGAGACATGCTTATTTTTTAAGTGGCTCTGTAGTGGAGCAGCTAATAAGATTCTCATCAGAGGAAAATGTTCAAAGGGTAAGATACTGTCCAGACCTAAAGTGGTCTCTTGTGCAGTAATAAAGTTCCCGCAGTCATTTAGACATTTTTAAAAGCTTTTCAAGTCATTTCCACGCAAACAAATGAGCTGTAAAAAATCAAGTATCTCCAAAATGCCAACTTGTAATGAACTGGGACAAACAGCCTTGTTTTAAACTTTGTGCCTCAACTAGTGGGGGAAAAAAACCCAGCTGAATTATTGCTCCTAAATATTTGTTATGTTATGAAATTGCTAACATGAAGAAGCATCACATTCATTCTCCCAACTCATCAAACACTGCAGCTTGATCAGTCACCCCTGTGCTTCAAATTACAGTATGATGTGTCAGTTTTGATCATTTAGATAATTTAGATTAAATTAACTAAGTAATGTGACATAATGCATCATAATGCAACATCCAGTGACATCATGTGGCATAACCAGGGGTGTAACAATACGGTGATTGGTCCAATATGATCAATGCAAAGTGAAAATGTCAATCAACTTTAAGAAATGCCTGTATTTTGAAATTTCCGGGGCATGTTTGTGTCATAAATGTCTGGAAGAGTTCAGTCATAAAATTGTCCAATCATAATTTAGCTGACATAAATGTAACTGAATGTTTTAAATAGATTGATGATATTGTCTAATATTGATCGCAGGCCCCTGAATTGAATTGAATCAAAATCGTGTCATGTCAGATTTTGTGACATCAGCAAATATCGTATCATTGTGTGTAACGTAATGTAAAGTAACGTAATGTAAAGTAGCGCAATGCAGCGCAGCTCAACATAATGTAATGTAATGAAAAGTAGCTTCATGTCACATAATGTTGCATCACATAACGGCAGTTATAAAGAAGTCAACACTGACTGCTGGTTTCATGTGAGACAAGAACTAAAGATTGTGTTTTTTTTTATCCATCCACCGCTCTTCATACCGCATCACCTGACTTCGACGGCACAAACATTATATAGTGGGCCGCCTACAGAAACTATACGCATGAGAGTAAATTCAGCATCATCGTTTGAAGCATAGGGACACTGACCAACCTGCTGTATTTGACGCTTTAGGTGTGACAACAGTTTAGACAAAGTTATCGTTGTGCTGTAAAACAGTCAAGATAAATGCACACTTTTAACGGCATATTCAAGACACATTGTGAAATGAGTTTTTTGAGATAATCCAATGTGTTGGCATGTTATAAACTAATAAAGAAGCACTTAATCTGCCGTCAGTCCAACCTTTATAGAATGGGGCAGTTAGCATTAGAGACTCTGAAGAGACAAAGGAAAGAAAAAAAAATTCCCACAGTCACAGCAGAGGCCAAACTGTTTGACTGACAGGTCGTCTCTGGGAACAGCGGTGCAAAAACAAACCACGCTAACGAAGCTTATATTACAAAATACACAGAAGAGATTAATTGAATGTTTAAGTGAAGTTTCAAAACGCTACACGAATCCATATGCTCTTAGTTTTGGGAGTTTTGTTGAGTCAGTGATGGTAACTTCCTCTTGCAACAAATGAAACAGCAAGAAAGAAAGTGGAGTTATTTCATCCCAGCGGTCAGACAAAGATGTCTTTTTAACTGAACATGAAAGTTGATGACTTTTTTTTATTTTAGATCTGAGATTTCAGCACACAACAGGATAATGTTGTCCTTTTTTCGGTCATAAACTTCTTTTTGAATGCCAGATCTTGTCGTCAGATTTCATCATCCTCGACTAAATGCAAACTAAATAAGAGGAGCTCTTGGTTGTTTCACTGTGTCCTCAGTGTCACCACACTCATTAAGTTACTCTAATGAAGTTTTATTAAGGTCTTTATCACTGTTTGTGTTAACATCCAGCAGTAATATATGAGTTAATAAGTAATAAGAACCGTGGAGCGTAAACCCTCTGCTTGTATATAAGTACGTAGATTTAAAAAAAATATGAGAGACGGTGTGTGTTGTGGAGTTTTATGTGTAGTATTTCATGAGTGTGTGTGTGTGTATGTGTGTAAACGTAGTGTGTAAGACCTGTGAGTGTGAGCAGTGTGTGTTTGATGTTCCATTTACCCTTTTTCATAATTCATGGCATTGGGAAAATGGACTGAAGCGGAGGTGGCTGTTACGTGTGCGTGCATGCGTGCGTGCGTGCGTGCGTGCGTGTGTGTGTGTGTGTGTGTGTGTGTGTGTGTGTGTGCGTGCGTGCGTGCGTGTGTGTGTGCAGCAGGATAACAGGATGAGCGTTCTGTGGTCGGAGATGAAACAGACAAGAGTGTGTCTTTGAAATGCAAAGAGTGGCGATAGCAGTGATTGGCCACTGTGTTGAGGAGGAGCAAGGAGTTTTTTCGCAGCATTTCATCATAATACACACACACACACACACGCACACACCCTCTTCTCTCTCTCACACACACACTCTCTCACACACACACACACACACACTCTGGTTATTAATGACAGCATTGTTAATTCATTATTATTTTATTTACCTCTGTGACATAAAACCCGGGCTAATTCGGTGCAGCTCTGAGCTCTGGAGGGTTGTGTGTTTGTGTGGCTGTGTTGCAATGAGTGTAATGCTAGCACACACACACACACACACACACACACACACACACACACACACACACACACACACACACACAAATACATGCAGTGTCTAGTGGTGGGGCCTGGGGACCAATTTATTTACATGCAGTGGAAGAGGAACAGAGGATTGGAGGAAGGGATAAAACAAAAAGGGAAGGAGAGAGAAAGAGGAAACAGCAGGGAATTATGGAGAAAAACCCAGTGGAACGAACAAGTTTCTCTACTCTTCCCAAGGACAGACAAGACCAATTTACCATTTAGATGGCTCAGTGTGTATTTATGTGTGTGTGTGTGTGTGTGTGTGTTTTGTTTTGCCAGTAACTTGTGTGATTTGTATCGTATTTCCAGAAACGCTGCCTTCATCGGCGCCCAACGGTTTTACTTCCACTGTTAAAAAGTAGCTAAACTAAAGTTAAAAACTGCAGAGCTCCTCTGCAGAGCAATATATTCAGTTTGGAAGCCGGCAGTGTGGCAGGAGCGCGCTGGTTTGGAGGAACAGGAGCGGGTTTGAAAGAGAGGGGCACTCTGGGACATACAATTTATATGTTGACATGTGGCTTCATTTTATTGTCTTGCTGCAGCTTCACAGTGTTTATGTTTAAAGACCCCCTTTACTCAAAACTGCATTTTTCTTATGTTTGTGTATACGACTATACTGACTTGTATCTGTGCAAAGTTAGTCACTAGAGAGGTGTTTTTAAATTCCTTTACTGAAGGGATAGAAAAGATGTTTGCGCACTTTCCTAAAGTCTAACATAACATATCATAGTTATTATAACCCCAAACATGGTCTTATCCTCAACCTACCCTGGTAGTTTTGTGTCTAAACTTACTCCAGAGTATATGAAGCACAGGAATAAGAAACGGCAACAAAATGTACTTCTGCGCAGTCTGACTCACAGGATGTGAGGTATTAGCCTGCCATTGGACGACTTGTTTCTGTCAGTATCGCAGCATCTGCTGTCTGCGTTTTTAAAGTTTCCCCCAAAAAAACAACAGCCTCAGAATTATTGACCTACATGCGGCGGCAGCGGCGTTGGGGCGTATGGCGTAATCCAGAATTTCTCAGAGTTTATGTGCCTCCAGCCACATACTTGTATTTTTCAATGTGAGAAAACCATGTTCAGCTAAATATTAATCATAGCAGAGTACTTCTACTTTAAAAAGGTGTCTAGCGAGGAACCAAATGCATCATCAGTCACTGCTGTTTGGGTCGATGTGTTATTTACAGCATGGTGACTGTACTGACAGCAGAATGTCATCTGTGTAGAATGAGAGAATAAAGGCTTTTTTTAAAATAAAAAATGTTCATTTTTGTTATATTCTGTTAAATGTGTGTTTTATTTTGCATTGTTTTGTTTGTTTTCTTTTATTATGTGTTCACAGCTTTAAACAAATCTGTTTTTCTTCTTGTCTTACAGGCAGGACGCCAGCGACCTCTCTGGACCGATACAAAGGTACCGTTATACATCTTTTATTCGCTCTCTCTCTTTCCTCCCTCTTACCCCTCACTCCTTCTCTTCCCTTCGGCCTCATCCTCAATGAGGCATGCAGTGTATCTCCAGGCTCCAGGCCAAACACTGACTACATCAACAGGAATTTCAGCTTCGACACCGGAGCGGTGTCGGCGGTGTTGTTTTGGGGTGGGGGGGTGGGGTAGAGCATAGAAGGACAGGAGGAAGATGAGAGGAGATGGTGGGTTGAGAAATAGAGAGAGAAATAAAGGGACTGAGAAGAGGGAAATTGGAAAGGAGAGATGTGACGCGACTCAGATCTACGGCCGAGGAGGGTCATTAAACTAAACCCTTTGGCGACAGAGCGACAGATCAAGCGAGGGGAGGGGAGAAGGGGAGAAGATGGTTTAAATAAGGGCCGATCTTAAAATAGCAGTACCTATTCCTCATCTGAGGCAGAGTTAACAGGAAAAGGACGAATATCCTGCCCTGAAAACCATCAATGCCCCCCCCCCTCCCCCTCCCATTTCTCTCAACATGAGACAGAAAGTAGAGAGAAAAGGAGCAGGAGCACTTCTTCACCTGCTCAAACCATTTAACATTATAAGAACACTCGTAACACGCCTATAATTCTTTATGATCTGGATTATAATCACAGATAATGCTTCCTGTTGCACAACGCTCCTTAAATATTACAGTTAGTGTGATCTGCAAAGGAAAGTGTTAATGATCGTAAAGCCCCTAATAACAGAACGTCTCATAAGCATTTATAGGATCCAGAATGCAGCAGGTGTGGCTGTAAATATGGTTGTTAACCGTTATAATTTGTTGGATTTTGTTGTTGTTTGCTTTATGGGGTTGTAATTTGGGTGTACTGACCCTTTAAATAAGAGGGAGATCTACTCTGTTATATTTAGAGACACTGATTTCTGTTGCTGTAACTAAGCAGATTATTTGTGCACATGCACTCCTCTGACCTTGAGATGAGGAGGTTTTTTTCTTATTTTGGCTATTTTTTTGAATGAAGTTTTGAATGGCAGTAAAATTGCATCTATTTCAGAGGACAGATAAACAACAGCTGCTTCATGACGCCTCAAAGAAGAAAAGAGTTTTGGCTCTTCTGAAACAGATATATATCTTTGCTTGTGCATTCAAGAACGCTCTGAAACCTGACAGTGAGTCGCCCAAAAAGAGCTGCATTCACAAAATATGTTATCCGATAAACAAACAATAAAGAAACGCTGCATAGAGGAAATTGTGAATGGTCTCTCCGAAGCGGTCCCTTCTCTTTGTGATACAGCGCCAAACTAAAAAGAAAAAGGTGGTAAAATATTCACGGTGATCTTGAACATAAATGACAGAAACCTTCTTTGGGAAAAAGTTGTTTGACGTGCACTTTGATGTTTTGGTTTGGCCTATGTCCCGTCTGCGAACACAGCTGAGGCAGGATTTATGAGCTATACTGCAGCCAGCCACCAGAGGGCACTGTCATAGTATCCATTTCTATTATATTAACTCATAAACAGACATTAAATGACAGGCAATCTGCTATTTCAATGCTAGCTTGTACTGATTTTAGCTCTGTGTAAAATCGCTGTAGGATTGCTGTCGAAGAAGTCAGTATTTCAAATTAGCATGTTTCCTTTATCTCTGACGACACGTCTTAGTCATTTTATGATTTGTTACAGTACATATCTTACATACTTTATTCCTCCTTTACAAATATTTGCATCTATCCCTGCAGCTTAAGTCTCTGCGTGTTGATATTCATTCTGTAATGAAATGAACTGAATCTAATGGCTAATGGTAAGAAACCCATTTGGAAACCTTTGTATATGGCAAATATGCGTCAGTAATGTAAAGAATATGCGAGTTTAATGGGCTGAATCACATCCGACCACTGATATAGTCCTTTAAGTAACTCAGTCGCTCTGTAAATTTAACTTTTATCCTTTATTTTGTATTGGTTTTTAACAATTTCACCTCTAAATAAGTGATTTGGCAGAAAAGGGAGCACTTCTACAAAAGTCTGCATCTTTTTCTCATAACAGAAAAGGATGGTATTGATTTTTAATAATAATAATAATAACGTTCCTATATATGAGTCTAAAGCTGTACCTGATGGTTTTCATAGACAAACCCAGCAGGTAAATCAGCTCAGATCAAAAACAAGATCCTGCACAGAAACGAAACGCCGGCGGAGAAGAAGCAAGAAAAGAAAGACGACAACGACTGTGGCTGTGAATAATTAGGCAAAATACTTTGCTTTTGTTTTTCTCTCTGATTGGAGAAAACAGGCGAGGCTGTGACTGGCGCGTGAGCTGACACACACACACACACACACACACACACACACACAGACACACACACAAGCAATGTGTGTTACACGCTAATCCGCCACACAGCTGCGTCATTCCAGAACGTGTATTTACTTCCTCTCTGCCTTCACCACCACCATCGCCGCCACCGCCACCGCCGACCCCCCACAATCCCCTGCAAACACACACACACACACACACACACGCGCGCACCCCCACATACACACAATCACACAAAAGAGAACTGGGCGTGTAATTTGATCCTGTGCGCTCTCCTCCTCTAATGAAGCTCTCTGGCGGTTTGACTGACACCCGGCTCGTTATTTAAGCGTCTGTTTTGGGCCAGGAGGAGGAAGAGGAGCTGAAAGAAGGAGGAAGAGGAGCTGAAAGGAGGAGGAAGAGGAGCTGAAAGAAGGAGGAAGAGGAGCTGAAGGGAGGAGGAAGAGTAGGAGGAGGAGGAGGAAGGTGGGGGATTGGGAGACAGAGATAGGAAAAGTGGAAACAAGGGAGCTGGAATGGGGAGGATGGGGATAAACTGACAACAGGAAATGAAAACACGCTCTTAGAAATAACGGTTCTAAAATGGTTCTTCTTGCTGGGCTGTGGTTCTAACTAGGACTTTATAAGGGCCCTTTTTTTAAGAGAGTATCTGTCAGTGGTTCTTTGTAAGACTAAGGGTTCCATTAAGAACTTCTCATCCAAAGAACCCTCTTTAGAAGAAAGGGTTCTTCAAGGATCAGTGAAGACAAATGTTTAAATGTTCATCGATGTTTCAGGTGGTGTTATTAAATGCATCAGGAACCTGTTGTTTTTGATGATCATGGTTCTCTGTAGAACCCTCAGAGGACAAGATTGGTTATAGGCGAAACCTTGTAAATAAACTGGGTATTTTTAGATCTCTTTTCGTGGGTTCTAGATGAAACCCTTGGAGAATAGATGAAACCTTTGGATTGTAAAAGGGTTCTCAGAAGACCCCCTGGGGGAATTCTTGGTGAAACCTTTGTCATATAAAAGGGTTCTTGGTAGAACCTCCTGGGTGGGTTCTAGATAAAAATCCATGGAATATAAAAGTGTTCTTAGTGGAACCACATAGGTGGGTTTTTGCTGTCACCTTTAGGAAATGGAAAGGGTCTGGATAGAACCCCTAGAGAGGGTTCTGGGTGGAATCATTACATCATCTAGCTGAAAGAACCTCCTGGGTGGGTTCTAGATTAAACCCTTTGAGTATAAATTTGTTCTTGGTAGAACCTCCTATGCCAGTTCTAGATGATTATAAAGGGGTTTTTGGTAGATCCCTCTAGTTAGGTTCTTGATTGAGCTAGGTTGACATGCAAAAGCATTATTGGTAGAACCTCCTATGGGTTCCAGATGAAACCACCAGAATATAAAAGATTTCTCAGTAGAACCTCCTGGGTTGGTTCTAGATGAAACCCACAGAATATAATAGGATTCTCAATAGAACCCCTTCGGCAGGTTTTTGTTGGCTCCCTTAGGAGGTGGAAAGGTTCTGGATAGAACCCCCAGAGAGGGTTCTGGGTGGAACCATTACACCATAAAAGGGTTCTCATTCACAAATGGTTTTAGATATAACCCTTAATGTTGAGATTGTGGTAGAACTCCCTTAAAGGGTTCCAGGTGGAACCTTCATTTAGGATCTACCATGAACCAAAAAGGGTTGTCTTATGGGGACAATCCAGAGAACCCAATATGGTTCTAGTGAGCGCCTTTATTTCTGCGAGTGCAGGCTGTAAAGATGGAGGAAAGGAGGGTCATGGGAGTCGTAGGAGCAGAGAACAGGAGCTGAAAACACAGAGAGGAGTTTAAAAAAGGAGGACAACAACAATCAGGAGAAAAGAAGAAGACAGTTTGGGAGGAGGACGAGTTGACGGCGGAAACAGGGGTGATAAAGGGTGTGAAGGGATCGTGAATGTGTGTACGAGTGTGTGTGTGGGTATAATTGCAGGTCTTTGTGCTGATAATGTTCTTTGAAGGCACACAGCTGATAATTAGCGAGCGCGGCTCCACGGATGCCTTTCAGCATCGGTCATTACGAGCCGCAAACCCGCTATTGGCTCTGACATGACCTCCTGAGACGGGGAGGACGGCGCAGTCGCGCGCACATGCACACGTACACGTACCGCCCATCACGCGAAAAAAAAAAAAAAAAAAAGATACACAAATCGGCGTAAACAAGCGTTGATCAGTGTATGAATAGCATCAGCTCACGAGTGGAACAGATACAACAGCTCTCTAAAGGCCTTGAGTTCCTCTTTGGCACGAGGGCTACAGGTGTGTGTGAGATGCACAAATGCACACACACTTCCTGTTTACGGAGCCAGACACACATAGACAGCAGAGACTATAATTACAGGCATCCACACAATGTGGCGTCCCGGTACGCTGCGTCCGTTATTGCCTCCCCGGTTGCCACATGACAACAGCGGTCCCTCGCTACGGCGACTGCTCGGTGCGCCGCTCCAGGCCCCGCCTCCCCCAGCGTTCCCGCATCTGAATATTTATGAGAGGGGATCAGGCTCAGTCAGAAGACGCTGGCTGGAGGATTCTCTCTCCTCGGCAGTGACAGTTATCAGTGTTAAAGGCTCCTTCCTGAGCTCTAATTTATCCCCCAGTGAGAAAATGTCCGACGAGAGCTGCGGTCCGGAAGACGGGCTCTCAAAAAAAAAAAAAAAAAAAAAAAACGCTCCCAGTCAGCATAACTGGCAAAAATGTGCCGTCATTTGACAGCGAGGAGGAATTTGCTCATTTGGTCTTTTGGCGCCAGAACTTCTACAAACAGCGTAGCACCATGACAACATGGAGAGTGACGTGGATTTTCATATGATGACCTCACAGGCCTGAGAAAACCCGAAAATCTCTGCCTCGTGGAAAAAAAGAGGACGAAAAACCTGCAACATCTCTCCTCTTCTTCTTCTCTTTCTCTCCCAGCAGCTGCACACACACACAGTTCAAACACCGCCACCCTAAAACGCTCTCCTCTCATGTTGTGTCGCCTTGTGGATTGAACTGGTTTTATCCGGTTTGTGCAGATCCAGAACTACTACTTGGATGTTGTGATGCTGTCGGTCAGGTGATAAGAAGTGGTCGTATCAGTGCAGGAAATCATCACCTCCGTCTCGCCTCAAACATTTACAGGTGACTGTTAGGACCAGTCGTTACGGAACACGGGAGGATTCAAAATGTCAAGAATAAAATCGAAATGTAATTTCTAAAAATTAAGCCAAAATGGTTATTCCCAGCATTCAGTCTTATTTCTCGACGTTCCAACTTTATTCTTGACATCTCAACTTTTTTCTCGACTTGCTGACTTTATTCAACATTTTGTCGTTTTTCTCGACACTTTGACTTTAATCTAAAAGTTAAAAGTCTTCCATTTCTATTTTATTTTTTCTCATGCTGTGCATTAATGCTGTAAGTTTGAATCTATTCCCGACATCTTGCCTCATTCCTTGACATTTTGACTTATTATTTGACATTCAGACTTAATTCTCTATTTCTATTTCGTCTTATTATTTGTTTACATTTTGACTTTATTCTAATCTTTACTGACAATATTTCAGCTTATTTCTGGATATTCTTACTTGTTTCTTCTTCATCTGGATTTTCTTCTCAACATTTTTGCCTTATTTGTCGACATTTTGACTTTATTCTCAAACTTTTCTCTTATTTCTTGACATTTGATCTTTTTTCCCCGACATTTCAACTTTATTCACAGCATATTGACTTCATTCTCCAAATTAAAAAAAGTCTTCCTGTTATTATTTATTATTTCAAACTTTATTTTTTGACATTTCAACTTGTGCAAAACAAACCCAAAACTCTTCACCTCTGTAAAGATGGTTCTGTTTGCTAACAAACAGCCCTACAGGCGAGCTCGACGAAGTGGGCCCTGAACTGAGATTATTTCATCACACATACCAAAAAAATTCATTCAACATCCGTACCAACATTATGTTCAGAAGTTTAAGGATGAAGTGCATCACAGAGCACAAATCAGAAAAATTTCTCAGCGTGACACAGAAGGAGGAAGAGGAGGACCTTCACTCTCCGTCTCTCTGTGCAGTTTGGACCGTCGCATCGGGAAAAGTGGGATTAAAATTCTCATTGGGTTTTTAATTGTGGGAGGCTGCGCTGGTGTCATGCTCGCTGTTCATCCATTTTTCATCCAAACACATGAATTATGAAGAACTGCTAATGATGGGGAGGGACCGGGGGGGGGGGGGGGAGGAGGAGGAGGAGGAGGAGAGAGAGTTTGTCTGCAGAGAGCTGGACGGACGTTTAGACATCTTGTCTTCCATCACTTCTTCACAATCTGTCTTTTCTCTCTCAGGAGCGTTGTCTCTCTCTCTGAGTGACACGGGTTCAATTTGTGGACAAAACACACACACACACACACACACACACACACACACACACACACACACACACACACACACTGGGTGGCAGGTGAACATACAGTGGCTCGGGAGGGGCTTACTTCTTTTTGTGTGATTCAGACCATTGACCTGGAACACACTGAGTACTGAGAGAATAAAAACTATTACACACACACACACACACACACACACACACAGGTCTCTAACCTCAGAGCCCATTATTAGCTTTCTATATTAGTTAATTTATTATTTTAAATACATTTTATTTTTCTTTCTAAATATATTATTATTACTTTATATATTATATTATATTACAACAACTACTACTACTTCTCATATTATTATTATATTCTTATTTTATATATTTATCATATTATTCATGTATTCTTTACATTATTATATATATGTATGTCATTCTACTTTATGTATTATATACATTTCATTTATGAACATTTATGATTGCTGATTATTATTACATAGAACTGCATCTACTACTGTTACTCCTACTATTACTCATTAAAAAACATATTAAAGTATAACTTTATTATTTATATTATTACATAGAATTATATCATTTTAGTTTACTTATGTTTTATATATTTAACTTTCTACTCATTTCTGATTATTTATTGCTATTTCATAGAAATTTGACTGCTGCTACTACACCTAGTAATAATAAGGATAATTATTTATAATTCCTTATATTATTAAACGTAATTCTGTTTTGTTTTGTTGATTATTCTGTTCATTTCATTTTTAGTATTTGTGTATAATTCATACACTATTTTTGTTTGACATATTTTTCATAATAGTATAATAATTATTTAACTTTATAGTATTTAATATATCCTGTATTATCATTTATTCATTATTTCACTTATTCTTATTATTTATTCATACAGTAACATATAATATATACGTTTTGTATTTAATAATTTATCATGATATCCGTATATAGGCGAAGTCTTTGCCACCAAGATGGCGTCTGTGACAGAGGTTACCATGGTTATCAGCTGCACATCCTGACTTTGTTCTGTTGACGTAGCCTGTAAATCAACACACACACACACACACACACACATACACACACACACACACACACACACACACACACACACGCAGACACACACTCTGCTCCATCTTCCCTCCTCCTGAAACACTGCTGGTATGAAAACAGACTCATCCAAACCACCGTCACTGCACACACACACACACACACACACACACACACACACACACAGACACACACACACACACACACACACACACACACACACTCTGTCTCTCACACACACACATAGACGCTGCACACAGTCAGAGCGGCATGCCCCAGGGTTTTCTGGGATAGTGGAGTGTTTTCTCTTCCAGCTGATGCTCTCTGAGGTGGGGGGGGGGGGGCTGAAGTCGTGGGTGTGTCTTCTTCACATTCCAGCGCTTTTCCTAAAACAACAACAACAACAACAACAACAACGTTTATTTATAATACAACGTTCAGCGTAATCCTGTCCTGATTGCACGCTCGCTCTTACTACAGAAACCTTGTCGTTGCCATAATTAATCATTATCACGTTCATTTTGAGGCGTTTGTGAGGAATAAAGAACAATAATACGCTGTTGTTTTTCTTATTAAATCACTTCTGCATGTAAAAACCCTTCGATAACAAGAGCATGACGTTGGAACAATATCGAGATTTGCTCGCACGTCTGTGTTTCATTTACATTAGCTCGTTTGCACGTTTCCACGTTTGTCTTTTCCTGTATTTAGGCACATATGCACGCCTGTGTGTGTGTGTGTGTGTGTGTGTGTGTGTGTGTGTGTGTGTGTGTGTGTGTGTGTGTGTGATGTTGGGGGAACTCGGTGTGACGTTTCTTTTTTTTTTTTCTTTTTTTTTTTCCTCTTTTTTTGAGAGGCTCCAGATGGCTGAGAGACAGGTGAGCCAATTAGCGAGTCTCACTACACAGCAACATCATCACACCGGCGGAGCACGACAGCCAAACACACACACACACACACACACACACACACACACACACACACACACACGCACACACACACACACAAACACACACTCACACACAGAGAAACATTCCACATGACTCTGCTGTAGTGTTTAACATTAGCACCATAATGCTCTGATGTGTCTCTCTCAGTCCGTCAATATGCCATCATGAGCCCGTCGATGTCGTCGTGGATATGAAATTGATTTTACAATATGTAACGATGTTGGGAATGATGACAAATGATCCTCTAATTTTAGCTCATTATCGCGGCCGCCTGCAACATACAGTAGAGCGCTGTGTGCCTATAGTGTGGTCCATTATGCATGTTTCATACGACCCAGAAAACAGGCATAATGGGCAGATTTGAATTGATTTGCTTGTGTATTCATTTATTTTCAAGGAGCCAAAAATATTTCAGCGGGCCTCGCTGATGTTCATTATAATTCTAATGAAGTCGAAATCTTCACAAAAGAGGAGAGCGGCAGGAAGACAGCAAGTCTAAACACAACAACAACAACAACCTCTATGCATTCTCTCTTCATCCTTCTTTCTCTTTCTGTCCCTCTTTTTTTCTCTCCCGTGCTGAATAGCAAAATATTAGACGCAAAAAATGCAGATTTTGCCATTAATGAGCCATCAGCCGCCGTGGAAAACAGTCACACCTGACCCCACGCGCTCCACCTCTCCCAGCCTCCATATGCAAACCGCACACGTATGCATCCATAGGATGCGATGCACACACTCGCACAGCGCTTATTATTTGGATGGCTCTTGTTTTGTTTGTGTATTTTTCTTTTTGTTAAGGAATAATTGAGCAGCCATGACGGCTGCTTTCCCACCTAATGGAAGGGGACAAATTAATCTCCCCGTGCTAATGTCTGCAAATGGAACAGGACCACTCCTGCCACCTCCATGCTCAACCAACCCGCTGTGAGTGAGTGCGTTCAGTCTGAGTGAGTGCATCAGGTTGAAGCCGATATATCCGATGATGGATATGATGCAGCTTGTTTGATTTAGAAATGGTTGCACATCTGAAAATATTATCTAATTCATGCTTTTCTGGGCTGCAGGACTGAATTGTAGAGTTTTAAATGATCACGATGGTGAGGTTTGGAGTCTTTCTAGAGAGTTTTTGGTCCAACACACCTCTTATGGTGACATTATACTGTGTCAGATTTCAAAAATATGATAAAATATTAAATCTTGAAATGTAGAACAGGTAAACAGATGCTTAAAGGACCGTTCAGGGTCTTTTTTCTTGGTTCAGGAAAGGTCAATGCACCTGTAAATGTCAGCAAAAGTATTAGGGATGCACTGACGCAATCCACAGTATTTGTACCTTATACAGACCTGATGAAGTGGGTATTGATGTTGTGATGATGTGACAAATCCACATTAAGTATACTTATATCAGAAATTCCTTCAGTCATTAGCCTAATGTTACTTTATATAAATCTGCGTCATATGAGTTTCACAAAGGGAGGGAGGTAGCTGTCAAATTTGGGAAAAGAGACACTTGAAACATATAGGAATATATTTAGAAAATATGTTACCCTAGTTCACTTCTTCAAACGTATTCAGCAGCTGTGTGCGTACACCACTGGAACACACCGATTAAAAAGCGCATGAATTCAAACACACCTGACTCTAAACGAAAATAGTATGGTAACGTCTTGGCTCTACCATCTAAATTAGACTAATGCAACACAACTTCTGCCACCGGTGTCATATGGAAATACTTCAAAAGACTGAACAGTAAAGATGGGAACCGTGCGCTCTGTGGACGAGGTATCAAATGTGTCAACAAGCGGTTTGCTCCGACATTTGGAATCTCAGACGAGATTTCAAGTGAAAGCCCGAGGCGTGCAAGAACACTGGATTCATAGTGTGTATAGTCAGAATGGCTACAAATTTTGGGCTGGACACAGACTCCTGTGCAGACTCTAGCAGACTTGAATAGATGACTACATTTATGCCACATGGACTCCTGTGGCCTGTCAATGCAGAAACTGTGAAATAGCCTGTAGGTTTAGATAAAGGACTGCAAGATGTACCGCAGGTGCCTCAGTAAGAGCATCCCAGGAGAAGTAAAGAGACACTGGGGAACTTTTACTAGCTGCAGTGAAAAAGAAAGTGGGACTACAGGTTGGTCTTCTGTCCTAAAAGCTTTTTTTTCATTTTGCTTGTATCTTGGAAATATAGACTTGACTGGAACTCCCAAACTGAAGCATACACAGCTAGCTGCAGACATCACACACTCCGATTAGTTCTGTTTATACTATTTTTTAGAGTCCGCTTTGAGAATGGGTTTCACACAGTACATGGCGTCAAGTCCAGACAAGTGTCCAGTTATGTCCACACAGAGCCTACGAGTACATCCTCTGATGCTGAAACTTACGTAACATGGACCCTAGCAGACTCACGGACGCGGAAAGTATGATCCTGAGTCTCTAAAGGCATAAGTTTAGACCTGCCAGAATCTGAGTACCATAAAAAATACATAAGGCAGCCACAAGCAGGTCTTGCATCACCACACACGTTGAATATCAAATGATGGATTTGATGTTGAGTTTGTAACACCAATAACACGCCTTTTAAACCAAAGCAAAATGTTCTCCTCGTGATCTGATTTGGTCTTGCCCTGAAGGACTTAAAAACACATCTCCCTTTTGCTCTGCAACAACAAAATGCACTAAATTAACTAATTAGCAGCAGCAGGCACTAAAAGCTAATTAGTAATGGATCACTTTTACTAAGTGACTTTGTCAGCACCGTTGGTTATGACCGCCTGATCGCTTAGGATGAGTCCTCAAATCTTCTTTAACACCTGCGTGGCATCAACGTGACTGCAGTTTCTGCTCATGTTTGTACGTATACATAATGTCTCTTGGAGAGGGAAAAATGGGGTGGGAGGGCCGGGTGAATGTCATCCTATTTTCCCATCTTAATAGCCCATGATCCTGCAGCCGACTGCCTCCTAAGCCTCTTCCTGTGGATGACCTCCAGGGAAGATTGTGTTGCTGCTGTTGGAGTACAGAGGAGTTGATTACGCGGCAGTGCCGGGGCTTTGTTCTAAGCATATGCCCGTCCTTGGCTTTGGAGAGAAAGAGGGAGAGAAAAGAGATAGATGAAAGTGGGAGAAAAAGAAGAAGAAGAACAGGACTCTTATCTCTCCCTCGGGGTCTCGCATCCTTTTATTCCAGATTGTCTTGGCGACCTTCTGGCCCTCTCCCGGTTCATCCCGACCCTCCGCTGCATCGCTTGTTTACTGTCCCATAATGACATTGTCAATGGCAACAATACGTCCGCTTATCGCGAGGTGTCGGCCGCCACAATGGCTGAATGGCGGCGTAATGGAAAGACGAATTCGTCCTGTTGTCATCTTGAAGTCTTTGGAGGCGCTCTCCTACTTGGCCGTGTGTGCCGGTGAAAGATAAGATTAATTCTTCATATCGCCGGCTGATTGCAGAATCTTGTATCTAATGCAATTTTTATTTCTCACCCCCTCTCCCTTCCCCTCCTTTCCCCCCTTTTCTTTCAAACTGCAGAGTCAAGCATTTTTTTTCCTTCTCTCTTTGGGGAAAAAAAAAATCTAAATAATTTATCTGTGTTTTGGTGCATTTTTTTCCCCCTCCTGTACTTAGAGGGAGAGTGGAGAGAAATGGAACAGAGACAGACAGGAGGAAAGGCAGATGAGAGTGTTTTTTTTTCTTTTTTTTTTTTGAATGGGATGAACGTGAGCAGCATGCTGAGGAGGGTAAGAAAAAGGGAGCGAAGGATGGCAGGAGGGAGGCGGCGCAGGGGTAGAGGGAGTGAACCCTCGCCTGGCTCTCGGCTGGAGAGGGGCCAAAGAGGAGCCTGCAGACTTTGGTAATCCCTCTTTTATTAATGTGAAGCCAAGCTCAGCAGAATGCAGGCTCACAGACATAACAGAGCTGCTCACAACTGACTGTCTTTTAGGCCCCGCTGTCTGTCTCGTACATGCAGATCTGCTGGCCGAGTCCCACCCCTCCCATTTGCCAGGCCAGTAAACCGCCAGTCAATTAAAACAGCGTTCAGGCGTTCAGTCCGGTGCGCTTCCGCCCGGCGAGTCCAGGCTCTCGAGTCTTTTGATCCCGCCCGGGTCCCGGCCTCGGTGTTTGGCACAAAAAGCATCCTGCGTCCTCGCCGAGCCCTGTACGTTACCATGACAACCCCCCCCCCCCCCTTACATCACTCAGTGCCCCCCATGTAGCCAATGGGCATTGACCTTTCGCTGTCAGAGCGTGTTAGGGAGCGAGGGATACAGAGAGAGGGAGACGGGGAGAGGAGAGACAGAGAGCGAAGCAGCCACTCGCCGGAAACAACAAACACAAATAGGTCATTAAATTGTAAACACAATTTAAAAGAGAGGCAGAGGCTGCTCGGTTTGAGCCGTGTGGCCTCAAGTTACTGCGACGTCAGCGCCGGAGTTTGTGTGTTTCCCGTGAATGACAAAAACAAGATGCTCATCTTCACAAGGCATGATGTCAGGGCTGAGCGGGGAGGTGAGGATGCTCCAAACCCATAAAATGTAAAAACAAGGATTTAAACAGGGTTAAATTTGGCATGTTGCAAATAGGGGAGCTTCTGGATGGTACCAGTTGCCCCTCCCTGCAACCCTGAGCTTCTGTCTCTCGCAGACGCTGCCATATGTCCTCTGTTCTCCAACAGTAGCCCTTCAACACAGAAGCACGTGCAGAGAGCAGGTTTAAAGCAGCAGGCAGGCAGGCAGAGACAGATACAGGCCTTCAGAGAGGTCCTTGTTAGAAGAAACGGATTTAAGGAAAGGATGGTTTGGTTTGATTAAAGTGGGGTTGTATGAGGTACTAACTGAAAAATCAATATCAGTGAAAGTGTGCGCTATACTTAGAATATTTTCAATGCTTTACTTTGCCGCCAGATAGCTTTTTCTGATGGGAAACCACTGTTATATAAGCCCAGGAGTGCTCTATCCAAAACAACCAAACTCCATAGGTGAAATTGGTAATTTTACCCGCAGAACACGAGAGTTGCTGAACTGCCACTGCTTCAATTGGTTCGTTTTTTTGTGCTGTGTGACTTCAGTTAATTCAAACTATACATTTAAAACACTCTAAAGTCACACAATAACACAAACACACTAACAAATTCACACAGCAGGAGACCAGCAGTATCTGTGTTCTGCAGGATAAAATTACTCTTTTCCCCTATGGAGTTTGGTTGGTTTGGAGAGAGCAATAATTGGCTTAGTACTAATAAATATTCCATGACTTGGGTGAGAAAACATTGTGTATCATGGTTTCAACTTTTGGCTTTAATGTAAAACCCTAAAGCAGTTTTTTCTGACTAGATAAGTCATTAGACGACACTACCGTGACATTTTTTTTTTTCAACCTGATCTGAATCTAGTAAGTCGTTTTGATCATATATTAGATTTATAGTAGTAGAAGAGCAACTGTCCATGTTGCTAGCGTCACATCAACAGTTTGTAGTCAACATGGATAATAATACCTGAAAACTGCACGCAATTCGCTCATGTTTACTTCCCCCCCATGTGACATGTGATTCCAAAGATTACAGAGAGAGGCAAAAAGTCTAAAGGGCAAAACACACAGGCTGTGTCACATAGCATCACGTCATGTACAGCACACTGGACGTGCGATACAGACAGAAGGCAGTAATCAAGGGGTAAGCCGATTCGAAGAGTGACAATGATAAGATTGATGCTTTCCAACAGTGTCATGTCGCGGAATTACTCACAAGACAATCAGCCTTTCGACATTTGAAGTAGGACGGTGGTTAAGTAGCTCCTAATAGTTTTTACATTTGCTTTTGTACTTAGAGTTGATTTTTTTTTCATTTCTTGTGCAACTGGCACAAGTATTAATTTAACTTTTCCATCCAGGATGGGACTGTTGGAGCCTCATTTTGAAATTCAAGCTGATAAAACAGGTGTTTTTTATGCGAAAATGCTGCCTAGTGCAGCTTCAATGACAAACTGTTTGCAGAAAATATGAGCTATTGTCTGTGTAAATAACAAATCATCAGTCATCGCTGTCAGCCCTCAAAAACCCGCACATTTGTACAACTTAATTGTATATGTTAATTTGAAAGCATCGCTCCATTTGTCACTCTGTACTCTTTTTATTCTCTATATTATTATGCTTTTTACGTTCAGCTTCACTGTAATAAACAGAAAGGAACATATGATCAGTGGCTGCAGCAGCTGTTTGAATTGAGCAAAATGCATGAGATCATTACATCAGAGCGCTGGCGAGCTCTGTGGCCCGTTCCGTGCTCTTACTCACCACTTTTTTGTTGACACGCTCGCCATGTGTCAATATTTGTCATCATTGCACGCCTGCCATCAGTTTTTGGCTGAGACAAAGTGCAATGAGAGGCCGATCCGATTTGAATGGTAAACAACAGAGGCGGAAATGGGTAATTAAGTTAGAAGTTAGCAAAAGTGTCTGCTGCATTTTAATGGCGATGGCCCGTGCACGGTGGATAATTTAGGATTTCAATTGTTGTTGTTTTTCAGTGAAATGCAGGTGTTTTGTGAAGACAGACGATTTTGCCCTGTATGCCAAACATTCTAATGAACCTCACGTACAATCCATAATTTTAACTATCCCCCACCTGCCAGCTAGCCACACACACACACACACACACACTCAGAGTACACAAATAGGCATAGGCACAGTACCCACACACATACACACAATATGCACTAATGAAGCTGTTCTCCTCTCCTCTCTTTTTCGTTCCTGGCTCAGTGAAACATGCATAAATCATAATAAACAGAGAGATGAATTTTTAATCAGCAGCTCCCTGCCTGTGTCTTCAGCCCCAGCCTCCTATGGGGAGGAGATGCTGTGATGTGCCAGGTATATGGAGCAGGATCTGGCAGCGTCTCCTTCGGGAGGGCTACTCACTGAGACATGCCTGTCTGGGCTGCTTCTTCCTGGGCATGATCTGCTGGACCGGGCTGTCTCTCTGGAGAGGCGAGACTGGCCCGACCGAAACGGGCCGTCTGTACCTGCAGGAGGCTTAAGTCAAGAAAGAGGGGGACATCTGAGGAGGGGAAGGCTGGGTAATGTTATCGTGTCAGGGCTGTGCAGCTGCGGTGTTGCTGTAAATAAAAAGTATTAGTCAATCATGAAAATGCACCAGCATTAATAAAATATATATCTGTTTGGCTGGGCACTAAAAGGGTGGGAAACTCAACAGCACAACTCAAATAATAATCTTTGGGAAATGTATTTTTCAATATATTTTTTATTTATTTTAATGATTTATTTATTTTCACCAGGGGAACTCTTTATCTTTTCTAATTATTATTATTATGTTAATGCTTTCATTTCATTTTAATTTTAATTATTCATGAACTTCGGGCAAGTGAATAGATTTTATAGTTGTTTATTTTACCTTTGTGAACTTTGTAGATACTTTGTAAAGTTTGCAAAGAATATAGCAGCTCTAGCCAAACCATTTCCTCTGTATGTGTACAGAAAGATTAAGTGTTAAAGTGCTAAAGATAAAAATGCAGCCGCAGATTTTAACCAGAAGTCAAATATCTTTTTAGTTGCAGTTTAGGGACTGGGATTCGTGCAAGGAAATGTGCATGTTTACTGTTTCAGGGCAACACATCGTCATACCTAAACAACAGAACAGGTTGTTTGCCAGCAACTCCTCAAACAACGTATGTAACTGTTGGAGTGTACCAGCGACAGGTGTACAGGACCTTCGTTGTACGCAGTCGTACTTTGGTTAGGTTTAGGCATCAAAACTATTTGGTTCGGTTTGGGAAAAGATCATAGTTTGGGTTTAAAATAAGTATTTTAGTGAAGTAAGTTACATACATGGTATGTTGAGCAGCTCCTGTCTGAGTTGCAAGTCTTGAGTTAGCTACGTTAGGTCGCTAATTTCAATTATTCCAATAAATACATAAATAAATGATGTATACCTCTTTTCCTTATTATACAGAGAAATGCAGCCATACACCTGAATCCAAGTTTCTGTCTTTTTCAGAACTAAACCGAGCTTTGGTGACCTTATTAACTCATTATAAAACATATTTCATTCAAACTCGACGGACAGAAACAAAATAAAACTCACCCAAACTTTCTTTCCACTGTTCCAACAATCACCAACTCTAGTTTGGTCCAAATAAATTCTTAATTCACAGAGTTAGATGTGAAAATATTCTGGTTCTGTAGGCTGTTCTCTCCTTCATCAGTCTCTGAGCAGCAGCTCTCACTTCTTCAGACTGTTAAATTATCAAATGTGCACAATTGGACTCAGCCAATCAAAGACGGCCGATATATTTGTTCAAACACTCAACCTGATGTGAGTTAAGTATATTATGTGAGTCATCTTGTCTGTGTAAATAAGAATCTGTTAAAAGCAAGTTTTTCCTCGCCACTGTCACCATAGTGCTTCCTCTTAGTGGGACCTCCTGGGTTCATAAACAGTACAGTGCAGACCTGCTCAAACTGCGGTCTAGTAGGTGAAAATCTGGGTGTGTCTGACCCATCCATCGACCTCGACCTCCTCCTCACTCGGACTTTGTTGTTCTTTATAGGTCCACTTCACGACCCGACCTCCTCCTTTGCTCCCATCACAATTACTATGGCCACTGGCGGTCGCCACTTAACAATAAGAATAAGTCATAATAAGCTGCGGTCACTTTTCTGGTGAGGGTTGTCTGTTCAGCTGATTTGTGGAGGCCCAGAATTTCCGGAAAGGATTAATTTAGCCTTTTTAAAGCCCTTTTTCTCTGAAGGATAGACCGACATGGTGCAACCATTTGCTCGATGTTTGCCGAGAGCTTAAGTGAGAGCGGGATGCCTGAGTCGGGGACAGATTGTTAACGATACAGAAACTAAGCTATGCAGCCATTGATGTAGCTGCAAATAAAAGGTCAGTAAAAAATAACTCTGTGTAGATGGTTTCAACTGATTCTAAGAGCAAATTAAATAATTAAAGGGGCTGGGAATAATGCCAGGAATTGGACATCTTTGTTCTATACTAATATCTTCTTTTGAGGTTATTTATGCTCTCTCTTAATAAACTGCGAAAATTCACTGCATGCTTGACTTGATGTTGAACTTCTTCTTCCATCGGTTCAATACAACTTTACTATGATGTCCACGATTTATTTACCTCATAAAAACTTCATGAAAAGATGGCAGAGCCGCGTTGAGGTCGTGAGTGTTTTCCACTCGCTGTACATTTTAAGTCTTGGACCCGGCTGCTCGAGCCGCGCCACAGACACAGAGACGATGTGCAGTAAATGTGAATGGTGGGCATTGTTGGCACAGCGCTGGGCCCGGACTGGGCCAGGCCCGGCGGCCTCGCAGGCAGTCCAGAGCTGGACCGGGGCTAGGCTGTTCCAGAGCTGTAGTATTAGACTCAAATAGGCCCACAACATAACAACATGAGCTGAGCTGTCACAGGGGATTACTTCAGCGAGGCAAGCCAGCGGGGTCTCCACTGCTCTGCCGCTCTACCAGAGAGAAAGAGAGAGTGGAGGGGTGGGAGGTAGAGGAGGAGGAGAAGAGGGGAGCGCTTGTTTCTGCGTGAGAGAAAAGGGAACAACGGCAGAGGCTGAGAGGAACAAGGCAAGAGACAGAGAGGCAAAAAAAGAGGCAGCTTGTTGCAAACGACAAGCAGTGGGGAAGAAAAGGGAGAAAGAGAACAAAAGGGGAAGAGGAGGAATAAAGAGAGTGCAGCTTGTAGCCCGATAAGGTGCATTCTGTTTGTTTGTAATGTTGGAGCACTCGTCCTAGCTGGGCTTTGTGGGGAGAGTGTGTGTGGATGCCGTGTGCCGCCCTCCTCCTGCAGCCGCCGGCGTAGGATCCGTGAGGACCGACGAGCTGCTGCTGAGGTACACACACACACACATCGCACGTGGTCGCCCATTTTTCTGACCCAGATGCCGCGGCCGTGCATCCCTCCCTTCTGGGGATTGTTACACTTCCAGTGAAGGTGTGGCGTTGTTGCATGATTGGTTTTGTACATACTTGCCCTTGTACTTACCCTCCCGATTTTCCTGGAAGACTTTTCTATGGCCTCTCCTGGATTCCTCCCGGGGTCACAGTTCTCCTGCATATGTCTTTTTTGGGGGATTGTTGCGACCTAAAATGCCTGATTTTACAGGAATAAGAAGTTTTTTGCAGTGAAATGATGGGGGCAAGTGAAAATTGTGAAAAAGAAGTTGCTATTTTTTTTGTATAATTCATTAAAAATCAAAAGCAACTTGTTCTGGGGAGAATAAAAACCGCACTCTGTTCTGAGTGTTCAAAGTAACCTGACCACAAAGGCTCAGGATTACAACAATTCTAACAAAATATGGTTGGTTTGTAAATGAAGAAGTGCACCGGGGGGTGGGATTCCACAAAGAAGCAAAATCTCACAGAAAATTATAAAATATAAAGGTGCACAGAGCGTTGATAAATGTCAATAACAAAGACAAACCTTGTGGTCTTTTTAGTACCTCTGACAAAATAAAAAACAATTAAAACAAAAACTATGAAATAAAATGTAAGACATTTGCGTGGGGGACTCCTGTGATTGGTGGAACTCACAGGAAGCTACACATTAATGGTTGAATTTATGGAAAAGTTGCTGTAGCTCGACAAAGTTGCAAGGATGTGCAGAAATCATGGGGATTGATTGCAACATCGCAACTTCCTGGAGGGACTGATCAAATGTCGTCTCTTGGCATGAATGTGACGTAGAAAAGAGCTGCTCTCGAGAAATGGACAGTATATAAAAGAAAAAAATATTTAAGGAAACATCAGACGTCCTGGATTCTTGTCTTTTATAGAAAGTTTTAAAGGAAAGTAGCATGGATTTTGTAGAATCTGTCTAATAGGCTGGAACAAATGCAGCTAGTCTGTGTTGTTTTTATTAAAGAAGGAGAGGAAACGTAGAGTTAAAATTAATGCAGATTGTTCGCCAGATGAGTAAGTGTCTGTTTATGAGTTGATGTTTTATGAAATGATTAATCATCTTTTAAAAGGAGTAGATGTTTGTAACAAAATTAAATTGAGCAAAATGTTAATGGAGTTTGGCAGGCAGTCACCGAACTCAAACTCCAGAGTGTGTATTTTCTGAGCAGTGGGCTTGTTTTTGTCAATTTATGATTTTGCATGTATCTTGCGCCTCACTATTTGGACTGCTTTGCTCATTTTTTGCACATGCAGTTGCTACATTTTTCTCCTTTAACAGTAAAAGTAGTAGAATTTAACATGAAAATGCTTTTGCACTGTGCTTAATTTTTAAAAATCACCGGAATTCAGGAAACAAAGTATCTGAAATTGACCCCCAGACCTCCTCAAGGTTGGCGAGCATGGTTTCGTTTTTGTGAGCATACTTATGTGGACAAGGGGAGGGGCTAAACAAAGTACAGGTGCTGTCTTACCCCTTCATTTGTGATGATTTGATGTCTGGGATGGTTGGTTTTACTGTAATGCCTCCTACCTGGCGCTCCGTCTCACTGTTGCTGCTCGATGGTGGGAGATTTCTCCCTGCTTCCCTGCAACTGTTTGCCCAGTCGAGCAGAACATTCAACGCTTGTACTTCTCCTTTTTTTTTTTTCTTTTGTTGTTGTTGTTCTCACTCTGCTCTGTCTCTATTCAAACCTCCTCTGGCTGTGTTAGCAGCATTGGTTCCAGGACGATGCAGTTAAAAGCTGAAATATTAGGAAGTAGGATTCGAATAACACATGGTACCATATGCAGATTTTTTTTTCTTGCTTTTAAATTAAATCTTTAGCAGTTCAGTGTCATTCACCTTTGACATCATAGATACATCTGTTTTTTTTTTATTTATATACAGTATTTATCATACAGTTGTTGTTTTTGCCCTTCAGCTAATTTACATTTTTGTATTATTCCGCCCACACATGCATGAATATGTATCATTTATATTCTTTTTCTTTTCCTTGGTGTCAAGAGTTTGTAGTATCTCGTAGAGTCAGTGCTGATTCTGAAGCTTCGACTAATAAAATTCTAATATATTAAAGTTTTAAAGCCCCTGAAAACATTTTTCCCATCTTCTATCGTCCTATACAAGGACAAGGACACTGTCATCTTAGAAAACCCGTGAAGATACTCGTTCAGTTGGGTAAGACTCACCTGTATTTGTGTGTTTTATTTGTTTGTTTTTCCCTGTCGTCACTAGTTTGATGGGGGCGGAGCTCTGTTGGTACAAGATGATGTCACACATTTTTTTCTTCCTCTTTACGGAAGCTTGAAACTCTCAAAACTCTGTTTCATTTGGACTTGGAAAAATATACTTTCGGCACATTTTACATTAGTTATAGGGTTGTTTGCTTTTGTTGCCATGCAGATTTTTAGTGTTACACTGTAACTTTTAACTTTAATTGTTAATTATTTCACCACAACTGTGTGATATTGGCAAAAAATTATTTTGAGTTGCTATGCAAGACTAAAAACTTAAAAATTCTGAAGGCATTTGGTGTAAAAATGATCAGACTTAAAGGGATAGTTCACCCCAAAATAAAAATTCAGTCATTATCTACTCAGCCTCATGCCGACTGAAGGTCAGGTTCAGTTTTTGAGTCCACAAAACGCTGCTGGAGTTTCACAGGAAAACAGCGTTGCAGAATCTCCCAAACAATGGAAGTGAATGGTAACCAGTTTTCAAACATAAAACAACAACAGAACAAAAACATAAAATGCCTCCATACTGCTCATCTGACCCACAGTTGCTTTAAAATTCCAGAAACCTGTCACTTTTGAAGGATTTTTCTATAAAAAAAAAATGTCCTATTTAAAGACACTGATTGATATTTCTATCACAGTTAACCCCCAGTTGCTTTAAAACACTAAAAACCTGTACACTCTGAAGCCTTTTGGTATAAAAATTGTATGATTTAAAGGCACTGATTAATATCTCTCTCAGCATTCACCTGCAGTTACCTTAAAATACCAGAAACTTGTCAATTCTGAAGAGTTATGGTCTAAAAAATTGTCAGATTTAAAAACATGGATTCATATTTCTATCAGCGTTCACCTCCAAATGTGGAAAAGATCTTTAAAAAAACAAATTCGTGAGGTTTGAGTTTCATGGCATTGATTATTTAAGAGGAAAGGGAAATAGGTGCGAGGGTCTCCTTATTAAGAGCGGAGGTGTCCACTCAAGCGGAGCAGGATTTGACACTTTCTGAACCGCTAATAGAGCCTGGATTTGTGTCTTTGTTAGTTATTTTTATTTATTTTCATTTCCCGCACGTTTTGTGCACAAATGGAGCAGAAGGTGATGGAGACATGTCTTGTTCTGGATGTGAAAAACGGGGGAAAACGAGAGGTAAAGAGGTGTCCCTTCTTTTAAAAATTAGACAGCCAAACAATAGAACTTTTTCTCTCCGTCTCTACTGTATTCCATCTGTTTGAAAACCACACATTTTTATTTTAAAGCTGCCATTACTGATACCCCACCAGTCACAATTTGTCTGAACTCCCCTCCTGTTGCATAAAAGATTGAGACAAGCGTTTGCCGCGCACCTGATCATGAAAAACAGTCATGCTGAGGTTGACTTGTTTTGCAATGAGTGAACATATTTCATTGATGTTTGCAGGTAGTAATTTATTGCACCATAATTTACTGACTGAATCTGTGAATGCTTCATTGGGTGACAAATGAAACTGCTTTTGAGGCATGCACTTCATTTGCAATTTCCCGATGAAAAATATGACTTTGAACGGTTTCTGCATCAAGCGGTCGCTCCGAGCGAGGAACACGGGGGAAATTTTCCAGAGGTTTAGCCCATGTGCAGGACGGCGGAGTGACTGTGGCTGGGCTGATGTAGCTGTGTACATCAGAGGAAAATGCCTTTGTAGTGCAGAAGTGTTCAATACAGCAGAAGTAAATAATGCATAGTGCAGTCAGAAAGGACATTTTCATTATTTTAGGTCTGTTCTCTCCAGCACAGTGGATGTGAAATGAAACAATGAGGTTCAAATGCTGACTTTCGCTTTTAATTTGAAGGTGTGGGACCCCCTGTTTCAGGACAGCGTAGCAGTAGGCAAGCTACAGTCTTAAAGGGATAGTTCAGATTATTTGAAGTGGGGTTGTGTGAGGGTCAGTGTGCTGTGGACAGGGTCAGCCACCTAAAAAATCACTAAAATTAAGAACATTTTCAACTCTTCAGCACAGCCTTTTCTAATGAGAAATCGCCAAATATCACTCTATCCAAACCAACCAAACTCCATTGGCAAAATCAGCAATTTTACCTCACAGAACACAGGAACGGCTGGTCTACCGCTGCCTTGATCGGTTGGTTTGTTTGCGTCGTTGCATGACCTTTTTGAGTCAGAATTAACCTTTTAAAACACACAAGTTACACAGAAACCCAAACTAACGAACCAATTGAGACAGCAGTACAGTAGCAACTCCTGTGTTCTGAGGTAAAATGACCTGTTTCGCCAATGGGGTTTGGTTGGTTTGGACAGAACGAAGTTTGGCTTACACCAGGACTCCTGCTGCTTCCTCAGATTGGAGGCATGTCAACCACCATCTACTGTAGGTAATACACTGACCATGGATAAGTTCCTCATATAACCCCACTTCAAATAATCCAAACTATCCCTTTAAGAGCCAAACAGTGTAAAATTCTCAATTGTCAATCTCAGTCCACCTCCAAGAAGTGAAGAAGAAGACCTGGGAAAGTACGGTCCCAAGTTTCTGCTGTTGACTGATCTAGAAAGTATTTCACACCAACTATTAATTGTAATGGCTCTTCATTTGTTAAATATTAATAGTAACACAGTAATTGCTGCCAATTAAAACTTCCAGGAGTGCTCGGTAGGGTCTGTCCATATGGACCTGTCCATGGATTGGTCCATGCAGCCATTGCAGATGTCAATCTGCTGCACATGTGTGGAGCTCATCTCCAGAAAGTGGTTTAAACAAAACTAATAGGCATCTGTGGTGTCCATAGCTGTCCATGAACGCGTCTGTTTTGGGAACATAATCCATGACTAAAAGTAAAAGTTGAAAGGGAAAGTCCACAGATTTTATTTTACACATTGTGAAAATAGTTGTACGATTTTGCTTGTTGCTCTCAAGGGCGTGAAAAAGTGACTTCATTTAGGTATCTCTGCCTTGGCTCGGCGACTGCACATTTTTAAGGTTGCGTTACAAACCAGAGTTTGAAAAATGTGGAGATCACAAGGCAGGGAGGGTTCAGTGTTTTAGGAACAAGACTCATACGAGGGACTAAAAGTAAAGTACAAGGATTTCTCAGCCTGTGCTGCTTCCATTTTGATGATTCTTTCCTTAATCTGTCTCTGGTGGGTCACCCAACTTTATGAAACTGCGGTACTTGGAGTACGCTGTGAAAGTTGCAACTTCATCATTCATTTGTGCTGAAGACAGAGGAAAAAAAAAAGTCAATATCTTGACACTACTATTTACTGTGCTGCAGAGATGGGAGTAAGTCACATATCTGCAAGTCTCAAAGAAGTCCGAGGCGACTGTGGTGATAATCAAGCAAACCAAGTCATTGATCTCACCGTGTTTCTACATTTAAATCATTTTAAAGACAGTGTTCTTTCAAAGTTATTTTTAACTTTAACATTGAACATGACACAACATGTCATGTCACTGATTTTTGAGTTGCACACCTTGCATACCACTGTTCTGTTCTTGAATCCAAATTTTATTATTTTTTGACTGCCCATGATAGTTGCCTTGTGCATTGGCCTCTGCTGCGTCCAAGCAGGTTGCCAGGTTTGTGAACATTGCACTAGAAAACCTGTCAATATCCAGAGAACTGCAAATTAATTTTCAGATGTCAAGTTATTTTGAGATCTGTCTGTGCCAAGTTGCAAGACATGAATACCAGGTCAACGTCAGGTCTTTTTTCAGTGTTTGTCAAGCAAGTCTCAAGGCCTCAAGTCAAGTCCTGTGACTTGAGCCTCCACCTCCGCTGTCTGCTGCTGTTCAGTCTGTCCGAGCAGTTTTAGTGAAAGCTGAGATGATCAGCACATTTTCCTGTGAGAGTTTGCCTCTGTGAGTTGATATTAGCCTTCTCCTTTTGCTCCACCCCTCCACTTCCCTGTCCTCTTCATCCTCTGGGTGTACTGGTCGTTAAACCAAGCGTCCCCTCCCTCTCACCCCACACATTGTACCTATCTAATGGTGTGGAGGATATTAGGCCTCTATTACCGATATGACCGTTGGTTTAAAGTCACTGCCTCTCTCCTCAGATGGGTCAGGGAAATGGGCGTTTAAATGGCCTCTGCCCCCCCTCACCCTCCTCCTCACCCATTTCTCCTCTCAGCCTTCTTGAATCTGCTAAACCAGCCGTCGCAGCCTCGGTGAGAGGGAGCGCACCTCGTCTCCGCTACAACGATTTAATCTGCCGAGCACCTTTTCAATCAAAGAGTGTCAGGCAGGGCCGCTCTCAACACGACTCTAATACAATGCATGGACACACACGTACAGGAAGTGGGGGGCGTGCAAAGAGATAGAAGGGGTTGGGGGGGGGGGGGTTCTGCGAATAGTCGCACGCGCGCACATGTGCACCGCATGCCCAGGCGCCGATCGATACTCGCAATCATCCAGGTGACAATGGGCGCGG
This sequence comes from Lutjanus erythropterus, assembly GCF_056507025.1. Taxonomy (NCBI): domain Eukaryota; kingdom Metazoa; phylum Chordata; class Actinopteri; order Lutjaniformes; family Lutjanidae; genus Lutjanus; species Lutjanus erythropterus. Next base: position 25,555,310 of record NC_139338.1, on the reverse strand, counting down.
GTTTATCGTCCCCTGATTCACACCCTGCTATCATCACCTTCGCACAATCACACAATCAAGGGGAGGAGGCGGCGGGAGGGGGGTGGCGGTCGAGTTGGTTGATGGGGGGGGGTATTTGAAGGGAGAGGGTGCATATGTGAAAGAGGAGGGAGGGAACAGAGCACGGGAGCTTGCAGGTACATGAAATGTGTGAATATGTGCGTGAAATGAATTGAAATGGGTGTGAAAGTGCATCTATTTGCGGGCGGATGCGTAGACACCTCCCTTTGTGTTTGTTAGTGTGTGTGTGTGTGCGCGCGCGTGTGCAAGAGTGTGTGCAAATGGTTACTTTCCATTGTGTGTGTGCGTACTGCATGTGCGGGCGATGTGTGATCCTCCATTTTTCTGAGCGTGTGTGTGTGAGTTTGTGCACATACAGTACATCTGTGTGGTGTATAAGTGTCTGTGTGTGTGTGTGTGTGTGTGTGTGTGTGTGTGTGTGTGTGTGTGTGTGTGTGTGTCAGTTGTTATCAGAATGACACCATCCTGCTCTCTCTCCTGCAGCCCCAGAGGATCAGTGGAGCTGCACCAGTTTCAAATGAAAATAAATGAGAGGCAGTGACCGCTACTGCCTGGGTCCCACTTTAATGAGGAAAAGGAGCAGAGAGGGAGGGAGGCAGAGGGAGGAGAAGGAGGACAGAGGTGGAGGAGGGAGGGGGAGGATGGGCTGGGTGGGGAGAAATTGGAAAGTGAGGGAGAGATTGGTCGGAGTTGGCGGCGGAGGTGCACAGAGAGACGAATGGAGAAGGGGGGTTGATGAATGGAGGGCCCCTCTCTGTCACCGATGCGATGGCCAATTACAGTTGGAGCGCGCTCCGATGCACTGCAGGTGGAGCGTACAGTGTTTTGAGTGGCCGGAGAATATCCCTCCATCCTCCATTTGCATTGAGAGGAGAAATCACTGCAGAGTGCACAACTTAGAGCAGCTTTGGGGGTTTACTGTGCAATTCAGTAGAACTGCATTAATGTCGTTCACCATTGTCGGTCTGGACTGCACTACACAAGTGTCTCCTTTACACTCCACCCTAAAGCTAAAACCCTGTATCTCCAAATATGGCGGGTTTTCAATTCTAAGATAATATGCTTTTATGCTCCATTAAGGATTTTTGTTCTTCTACTACTCTGGCTAATTTAACCCTCTAAAGAGTAATGAAACATTGATTTTTCAGCCTGTTCCCACCTTTTTCAGACATTTTAAAAAACATCCTATGATGTCTCAGGATCCTGTGATCCCTAGTTCTACATGTGTGCTCTTCCAGGATCTTATTTTATGCTCCAAAGATCCTATCTTTCCTGTTTTTATAGCATATCATGAGTTAGGGTTAGGGGTTAGTATAGAACTTAGGACTCAAGGAATATAAAATGTGTTCCAGTCAAAGTTGGAATTCATCTTTCATTAAGCCTCGCCCTCCTTAGTTACTGTTGCTATGCCTGAGACGTCTGTCTGCAGCTGACGTTTTAATGCTAAAAGACTAAGGCTAAAGCTAGCTTACATCTCAGCAAACGTTGTTCAGACGGTGAAATTTAAATTGTGTACAATAGATAACAGAAACTTATTCGTACCCTTGAAAAAGGAAGCGACTAGATAAAATACAGTGGACCTTAAGACGGTCACCCAGCCAAACCAGCCAGACCGCCACTAAACTAACCGGCTTAGGCCTAAGAGAGATGCAACATCACTGCAGCTAGTAAGCTAGCATTTGTTAGCTGGACATGCTAAAAATTGCAGCTTATGTTACTCCAAAAATTATGCTAAGTATGACTCGTATTAGAGCCACACACACACCACTTCAACATGTGAAGACATGCAAAGCTTGACGGACCTTCAGTGTCCTTGTTCTGTTTGCTAATCTCTGATTGGACAGTTGCTGTTTGCAGGAGGGGCTTAGCGAAAGGTCAGTTTTCATAGTTAATGTATTGACATTTTTGGGGGGCATTTTTAAGGTTTTCCCAAAGAACTTTCAGAAACCATATCCAGAATGACACTGGTGAAATATTTTAACTCTAGTCATGTGCAGAACATGTTTTACTGTGTGATATTATGTATTATTTTAATTAAATACAGGCAGAAAACTCTGTTGCCTTTTAGTTGATGGTTTAGTATTTACAATGTGCGCATTCATGGTCCCTGCCATTTATTGTGTGACGTCAGACAACTCCCTCTTCATGAAGCTTGGGAAGATGGATTTGCCCCGAGTCACTCTGAGTGCTGCTCTTTTGTACTTTCTCTAGTGGGAGGTTGGAAATTTTCACAATGCTGCAACAGATCCCGGGGGCATAAACACTTTTCGCTGACGTAAATCAAATGATCTCAAAATCTTTTGATGTATATGTATGATGTCATTAAATAGGTTTGAGTCAGCTCTGCTGTTTGTTTGCCCACTCTTTATAAAAACCTACTGGATAATCTCTGGGAGCTTAAAGTGAGGCAGTTTTTCTTGGTTGACATTTGGGAGATAGACAGGTTTTACGAGATGGAGAGGGCAGAGCGGCTAATACAGTTTTTATAGATCTTGTCAATAAAAACATGCCAAACACTCTTTAAAGCAGTTTCGTATGTTGAGGTTTTCTATTTTATAGTTTTTGCACATCAGTGGCCCCAAATGTCTTGTAGAGTTTTAATTTTGCATTGACCAGATCTACTCCAGATCTGACTTGAGTTTTTTTTTTTTTACAATAGCAACTTTTGATCATCATTAACCAAACACATGAGGAGCAGTAACAATAAAGTTTTCCTTCATTCTGCACTGAAAAAGACTTAAAAAATGAATTAAATTGGTGACACACAAAGGAATTGTTTTCCAAATAAACTGTGTTAATCTATCTTGTAAATTTGATTTTAATAGTAATTGGTTAAGTATTTTTTTAGGATGGTCACCAAACTTTTTTTCTTTCTACTTTTAATTATATTCAAATTAAGTTGAGTAAAAGGGGAAAAAAATGCATTAAAATGCCTTTATTGCAGCTGCATTTTCATGTCAGACCATAAAACAAACACATATTGAGGCGTCAAGACAAACAAATAGCCCCTTTGACTCCCTGATGAAGGCTTAGTGCCAAAAAGTTTGTTTGCTTGAAGGTCTAACATGGCAATGCTGCGACAATTACGGCATTTTAATTGTTCTAAAAGAGAGTTTTTTTTAAAGAGTTTTGTGTGCACTCCAAAGAGTACCTCAGACAAACTCATTTTGATGCCAAAAAGCACTCTTATCCAAACTTTTTTCTTTGTAATTGTGGGAAAAACTTAATTTATTTATGTCTTACTTTTTTCAAGTTGGCCTGGCGCTACATTTTCCTGCCATTCTCTGGGACAAAATCAAAGACTTTTTTTTTTTAATATCAATTTTAAAGCTTTACTATATTGTCAAGAGTTGAACCACAGCACTGGCAGATGCTGGAGTTCCCCTTTAAAAGTTTTACTGAAAAGCTGCAACTTAACTTCGCAGATTTCCACAGTCCACTATAGTGTTGTTAAAAAAAAGAAAAGAAAAAAAAGAACCAAAACTCTGCTTGATTAGATCCTAAAAATCCCACAGGATGAGCCCAAAAGAACACAGCGCGCGAACCAGAAACCAGGCCAAAGTCATCTTGTCGAGAGTCGGGACATATGAGGTTTTCCCTCGACGGCGGCGTTATGTTTCTACTTGAGCGCGGCCGAGCGTTGTCCAGTCCAGTCTAGCAGAGACCATTAAAACTAGCAGACAGCAGCACAGTATAGCCGGGAGGCCTCTTCAGGGGCAGAGGACATCAAGTGTGTGTTTGTGTGTGTGTGTGTGTGTGTGTGTGTGTGTGACTGAGTGAGTGAGATAGTGAGAGAGACCCGCACTTTAAGTCATGTCGAGACCACCGGTGCAGACATTAGTGTGAGAGGGTCAGTGAGCAGGTCAGGAGGTATTTGCTCGACAGCGTTGGACTTGATCAGAATGTCCTGTAACGCAGATTGTGTGTGTAGGCGTGTGCATGTCTACATGTACATGTGTGTATTAGAGTCAGATGGACAGGATGGGCTTTTCTTTTTTTCAGTCAGTCAAAAGTTGATCACACTTCAGCTTCTCAGTGTCAAATCAGGACAGTCAGCTGAGATGTCCATCTTGGATTAATGTTCATGGCTGAAACTCAGGACAGAGGAGCGGGTGGTGATTAAAACAGAGTCATTCAGAATAACATTAGACTCTTAACTCTGATCATTTATTTTTTTAATATCATCTAGATCAGAGGATGATATGAAGCACAGTGTCCTCACCGTGTTTACAAGATGCACAAATCACCGTCCAACAAGTCAGCGTTACAGACAATTTAAACGTCCTCTCAGCAGCTAAGTTGTCATTAAGCTGTAGAAGCTCACAAATACATTTTCTAAATATTTTAATCACATATTCCTCCAGCGGTGGCAGCTACACTCTGTCATCCGGTTTAAAGCGGGGCGAGTTACATCAACGATCCTTTGCTTCTGATCAGAATCGGTCACAATCAGAAATATTTTATTGATTGTTGGGGAAACAGTTTGTGTTACAGTTGCTCCCATACAAGAATAACAGTATATATAAGCATTTAGAAAATATAAGAATGGAAATAGCGAAATGCAAAAAAAATACGTGCATTATACTACTATATACTGTAAGAAAAAATATAAATAAGAGGTGTAAAAATGTGTAAACAAAATTTGGACAACATATACAACAGTGATGCACATAAAGTAAAAATGAATCAAGCGAGAAGTCGGGTGATTTTCTCATAAGACTACATACTTTTTGAAACCAGTGGCGTCGCCCCCTGCTGGCCACTACAGAGAATGCAGGTTCAAGGCACGTCTACATTGGCTTCACTTTTCAGACCCAGAGGCACCGCCCACCATTTAATATAAAATCTATGGAAGGGGGTCGGCAAACTCATTTTTGGCCAAAGGAAAAAACAAAAACTGACTGGAGCCACAGTCATTGAATTCTCTTTTCCTCAGACTTTTTTTTTTTTTTTTTTTGGATTTGGCTCCTAATTATTTAAAAAGCAATTTAATTTTTACAGCTGTATAAGGTTAGGAATTACTTTACACCTGCAACAATGATAAAATTTAATTGTTAAAATGTTATTTTTTATTCTTTTCCGTCAGTAGTTTTTTGATGTGACCCGGGGCCACTGGAGAGAGGCAAAAGAGCTGCATGCGGCTCCAGAGCTGCAGGTTGCAGACCCCTGGTCTCTGGGATTATCTTGAGGAATCCGGTCATAATTTCTGGAAAGAGACGTTGCTGTTAAGTTTTTCATTTTGGCCACCTAGTTCCATTACATTTGAGATATAGAGAATAGGACTACAGGCAAGAGGAAAGGAATGTGATTTAGATTTTTCAGGTGAACTGTCCCTTTAACACCAAATAGAAAAGCACTGAGCTGAGTTCGTGTGTTGTGTCATATCGCGTGCAAAACAGGTCAGCGAACATTTAGAGGCTGCAGCCCCACAGGTAGAGAGCCGGGAACCGTGTTAACTGGAACACGGTGTCCTGACCGGAGTCCAGCAAGGACCAATAACAAACTGACAGAGAAAAGACGGAGAGTGAAAGAGTGATGGAGGACAGCGGACGAGACAGATGGAAGCATGAAAATGGAGGAGGGAGAGGAGGGCTGGAGAAAATATGAGAATGAGATTTGAAGATTGAGCAGTGAGTGGCAGCGAGAGTGATGGAGAGAGTGTTGTGGGGGAGTATCCGTCCACTCCGTCTCTATTTTTGTTTGGTTCTCACTCCTGACAGAATAAAAAAGTAGAGGAGAGTCGATTGGGACGTTTCTATCTATCACTCCTTCATTTAGTGAGTGAGTCAACTGCAAAACACACTCATACATGTGTACACTCTGAGAAACAAAGGTGCTATCTAGAACCATAAAGGGTTCTTAGGCTTTTCCCCATAGGAGAACCCTTTTTAGTTCCTGGTAAATCCATCTTAACATGAAAATCTTTCAAAGAGCTCTACCTAGAACCTGGTATAAAAGGTTATATCTAGAACCATCTGTTAAAGGTTTCAACCAGAACCTATTTTGAGAGGTTCTGCAGAGAACTGGGGTTTCTATCAAGAACCTTTCCTCCTTTTAAAGGTGCAACATAGAACCTTTATCATGGGTTTTATCTATAGCCCACTCTGGGTCTTATCTAGAACACCAGCAGGGAGTTCTACAGGAAATGTTTTTATATTCCAAGGGTTTATCTCGAACCCACCCAGGGGCTTTTATGAAGAACCGTTTATATTCCAAGGGTTTTATCTAGAACCCACCTCGGAGGTTCTACTGAGAACCCCTTTATATTATGGTACAAAGAACCCTTGACAAAAGAGTTCTTCAGGGGTTTCAACAATCATTGAAGAACTCTTTCTTCCAAAAAGGGTTCTTAATTAAACCTTATCACGAAGAACCCTTGACAATCCCTTTCTACAAAGAACCCTTTTAGAACCCTTGTCTCTCAGAGCGTAGTGTAGAGTACACACTGATCAAAATGTGTTTTTCCGGAGTTTTTGAGCGGTAGCAGTCAGGATCTGTCTGGTTTCGGGCTCCTCACATGTCCACTTAGGCTCAAACGCAGCTGCTTGCTTTTCTGAATTATTCATGAGCCCTTCATTAAATATTCACGTGTGAAAAGCCGGCGCCATCAGCTACCCACAATCCTCTCCTGTGGGTGAGATGCGAGCAGGAAGCGTAGAGAGGCCTGGATGATAGTTTGCAGAGTCTGATAGGCAAAAATCAGACTCTGTTTTTTTAATTTGCTCTGTAAGACCACCTATTTTTGGTCCTTTCTCTTTGTCTCTTTCCTTTTCCTCACCCCACCCTCGCTCCTCCTCCTCCTCCTCTTCTCCTTTCTAAGTGATCGATTTGTATTGTTCGGGCAGCTGAGCCCCCCCAGCCCGAGGTGAGAGAGATGAAGGCGGAGAGAAGACAGAAATAACTAGACAGAGGGGAAGGAGGCGAGAAAGACAAAAGTAGGAGAGCAAGCGAGGGCAGAGGCAGACCTTGCCACGAGCGGGATCTGGGAGAACATGGGGCCCTAGGGTGAGGAGATGGAGAGATGGGAGAGGTGATGGGTGAGGAAGGGTGGGAAAAAAAAGAGCAGAACAACAGCAACAACGGGGAGGGAATACGGAACAACACAATGTATGAACTGTTCTGTGGATGTGACCGCTGACCCTGAGTGAAATACAGGCTCAAGGATGCATTTCTTATGGCGTCTTGAGGATGAATGAAATGAAAAGCTGAACATTTCTACACAACAAATGTCTTGTTTTATCGTATTTCCTGTTCTTCTCGTTCTTCGAGTACTTCGGCACCCTTTTTTGGCAGTTCGTTTTGGTGTGTATGAAAGAAAAAGTGACCAATGAGGAGCTGAAATGATATAAGTGTGGAGGTTTGTGGTGGTGCTCCAAAAAAAAAAAAAAATTTATGAAATCTTTTCAGGAAAAGTTGGCATTCAGGCAAAATTTGAAGGTTTGAGGGGACTGAGCAGATGCGTCATTATGTTTCCACCACCTGCCAGACTTCTACACCAAAACATATTTTAATTTTTTTATTGTTAGAGCTGAAGCAAAATCTGGTATCCTTGCTTAATTATTGTCGAGCCATGCTGAATCTTTGAGAACGGGGCTTTTTTCAGCCCGTCCTCACCAGAAAAAACGTGCATGTAGGTCACCAGTTTATTCCAGCTCATATTTTGTTTTTTTATTAGGCAGCAACCTCTAGTGGGCGAAGTAAATATGACAGGAGAAGTATAAAGAGCGAAGTTATTTAAAGGTTTAAGTTACCTAATTTTAGTTTTGGTGGTGATTCTGTTACATGATTGACATCACTTTAGTTATATTACAGACATAACGTAATTATTTTAACCCAAACTACGATCTTTTTGTAGTTTTATTGCTAATCTTACATAAGCCGGTACCATTTTACAACATCAACAGTGTTTCATGTCACATGACTAATGTACGGTTTGGGAGTAACGGGCAGTCGAGCTCGTCTGTCGTGTAGATATGAGGATGTTAAAGAACGGTATGATGGTAGGCGCAGGCTCAACAGTTCTGATTACTGATAAACCATTTAAGTTATTTATAGTTGAGGATTTGCTGCTTCTCTCTATTTTATTTCATTTTAAAGAATATCTTCTGGGTTCAGACTGCTGGTTGGATGAAATAAGAAATTTCAAGACATCACTTTGATCTCTCCACTGACATTTTACATATAAGCGATTAAAGGCGTAACATGCAACGTTTTCCTAAAACGAAAAAAACGATGCACAGACCCTTTCAATCATCGGTGCGTAGTGATGTCTCTGTCAGCGGAGACTCTGCTCTCTGCCTTCTGTTTTCATATTTGTCTCGTTATTTTGCCATGGATGCTTTACCGACCCAACACACTGGTGTTTCACGTTTATGGTGCATTTAGGAACAGCTTGGTCAAATTGAATCACCAGAATTCATTTGAAAATAACAGTAGCAATATCTGATCACTCCGTCTTGTCCTGCTTAGCCGTATCTTTACATGCAGCATCTTACGTGAACTGAGAATGGATCCACTGATACATAAGTTTCGCTCGTTCACCTCGGTTCTTTGCCAGAGAACAACAAAATATGCATGTTCTTGCCCTCATTCATGAACGTGGCCATTCAGCTTCATGTCAGCATCCAGAGGTCCAGGGCTAAAAGCTGACCCTTTATTATCAATGTATGCACTGCTCTTTTGTCACATGGAGTGTAGGAGATCAGCATTTATCCTCTGTGGACCTCGCTGTTCAGTAGATTAGCTTTAGCTAGTTGTTCAGGGTCAGGGCTTTTGTATACCATAAATATAAAACATGTTTTCTGTGGACTATAAGAAAAAGGTAGAAGTCATTTTCACTCACTGTCTTTTATAAAAGTGGTATTCTTGATTCAATAATCTTTATTTTCATCAAAAATTGACATGCAGTGAACGTTAGTGAACACATGCATCATATTAAATGCAATATTAAACAGCTGCTACACAAGTTGCATAATAAAACGATGCCACTTTCTTCCCCACGAGCTGCCGGTCTCACATGACTACATTGAAAATTGAGTACATTCATGTTCCATCGATGGCTGGATGCGTTTTGTTTGGCGAACAGGAGGAAAGGATTTGTTTGGAATTCAAGGCAAATGAGGAGATTTGATTGCGCGATTGTTTACTGGGCGCGCGCGTTCTGGTCGAGTCGCTCTCGAACCTGACGCGTTTTCACCAGCACACGCCACGCGCATGGCGGGACAGGTGTTTGTAAGCCTCTGGCAAACACAGAGGCACACACACATGCAGTTTCTCGCCATCATCACCCGTGTTATTCAGTGATGATGATCATTAAAGTCTCTCATGTAGTAATAATGGTGAGCGCTGTTGTTCTCAGCTTGGTTTTTCAATCTAGAGGAAGGCGTGACATGGTTGAATTTTACAGGCTTTTAATTGAACATTTAAAGGAATAGTTTGGGTTTTTTTTTTAGTGGAGTTGTATGAGGTACTTACTGATAGTCGGTGGATTACCTACAATAGATGGTGGTCACCCCTAATTTTCACTGCTTTACCTCACAGTCAGACAGCCCTTTCTGTCTGTAAATGGATGTTATATAAGCCAAATATTGCCTTCTCCAAACCAACCAAACCCCATTGGGAAAATCAGTAATTTTACCTCACGGAACACAAGAGCTGCAGGTCTACTGCTACGTTGACCTTTCAGTTTGTTTGTGTAATTGTGCAACTCCTCTGTTTTAAAGGGTTAGTTCAGGGTCACAGAAGTCACACAAAAACACAAACAAACTACCCAAGTGAGGCAGCGGTAGACCAGCAACTCCTGTGATCTGCGAGGTAAAATTCCTGATTTCGCCTGTGGAGTTGGTTTGTCAAGAGTGATATTCTGCAGAATGAAAATATTCCAAATTTAATTTACAGGTAAGCTGATATAGATTTTTGAGGAGGTGGGCCTTTGTCATCGACTAAATACCTAATAAAACCCCACAATAAATAATCCCAGCTATACCTTTAAGGGGCCAAATCACAAATACAGCGGCATCAAGCCATGTAAATAATTTTGGTTTTATTTGTTCAAGTTTGAAGAAGAAGAGCACATTCTCAGCAGTTTTCAGACGGACTGTTTCTTCAGCAGAAAGTAGTTTCAGTGAAAGCTATTGACAGCGAGGTCTGTTGAGTATCCTTGGTAATGGGGACAAGGTAATTTTTCAATGCTTTGAGTGCCATAACTCTCCTTCATTGTATCTCTGAGACCAATTTCTCAAAGGAAATAAAACCAAAACTGCTTGTATGCTCAGGTTCCATAGGAGTAAATGGGAAATACCATGTCGTGTAATGTGAGCATGCTTGAAATTGGAGTGAAATATCTGATGTGCTGTTTGGAGGGCGTATCTAAAAATCTGCTGGAAACAAGCAGCGGTATAGTAGACACATGAATGGTGATGTCTTCTTTTATTGTTACCTTGTGTAATACTGCTGTCAGGTCATAAACTCGGGTTGCGAGCCGTCATCCAAAACAACAGCCGTGAGCACCAATTCAGGCCTGAAGACATGATGGGGACGCGGCCGATTATGATGCAGCAGTTGGTTAAGTAATGTTCCGTACAAAACCCTCGTTCTGCGAGGGGTCAGGAGCGGTGAAACATGCAGCGTCGTCCCCACTCCTGGGACACCGCGAGCCCTGAGGCGCTGATAGGATCAGCCTTTCCCATCCATACTCTGACCTCCGTCCTTGCAAGCAAACATGCAAGCTGACCCACGAGCGAAGCCGCAGGCCAGGTCCCACCCACGCCATACACTTACCCTGCTGTACGTGTGCATACTGAGCACATTTTTTTTTTTCCCATTGACCCAGATACTCATATTCTTCCCCCAGAGAGCCGCCTCTCTCAGTCTAAGAGAGGCTCATTATTTTACTGGAGTGCCTCCCCTCTTTTCTCCTCCGGAGGAGGGAGGAAGTGGGGCAACCTGGTAGATGTGCTGCACAGGGGTGCATTCAAGCCCACTGCGGTTCCACAGGGAGGCATACTGGATCCACACAATTAACGCGGCGCAAAATAGAGTCAGCAAGTTTGCAGCAAATTATGGGCTGGTTCATTATTACCAGGCTATCCCCATGCGTAATTGCGCCTCTCCAAATTTGGCCAACTCATTTGATTGTAAATCACCTAACTGGCCGTGCTTTTATTAAGTCACCACGCTGGAGCATGTGTGATGTTCTGCATCAGTCTGCAGCTCATATGCTCTGAATCATGATTGTGCAACGTATTTACGGGGCGGTGAGGCCGAAAACAGCCCTGCGTTTAAAAAAAGCACACAAGAGGATGCATTGATGTGGGTGGTATCTGCGAGATGATGCGATCAGGAAGCTCAGTTTGAGTGATGACACATGAGTTTGATGGTTTATCAAATGTCAAAAAGTTTTTGAGGTGGATGGCCGGCATATACAGGACTTTAACACCATAGTCCGGGGGTTTACATCGACACTCCTGCAACAAAAGCACTTTCATTAAGGTAAGGAAATGTGATTTTGGGTAGGTGTAGGACAGGGGTGAACAGCCTGCGTCTCTCCGGTGGCTCAGAATCAGAAATACTTTATTGAACCATGGGAGGAAATAGTTCACATTACAGATACTTCAATTCAAGAACAGGAAAATATATATCACAGGGCAATCTGTACAGTCTACTAAAATATATACAGACAATATATATTATAAATAGAACAGTTATATACATGTAAAGATAGGTGCTTTACGGTCCAAAAAATCCCTTCAAAAGTGTGTGAAAATGTTTTTTTTTATTACATTTATTATACATTTCATTTATTTCGTAAGCCTAAAATGATGAATACTTGATCAACTAAAATATATGACGTGGCCAACGTCTACAACTCGGCACCTTTTCCTCTAAATTTCGCTGATGCCTAGTCTCCCTCGACAAGCTACGGGTGCCAAATCCCCCCCCAAAAAGAATAGTCTCAAAGAGAAATAGAGAATTTGATATTTGCAGCTCGTTTGTTTGTTTTGGCGAAGGATGGTTCTTTGGAGAGTCCAGGTTGCCAACTCCTCATTCAGGCAATAAAAACACTTTGGTTAAAGTAAGAGAAAGATCATAATTTCAGTTATACTGATAATAAAATAAAAGTCTTAAGTCACTGCTGAGTAATAGTCACTACAACTGGACTGTAATATAGTGCAAGATTGCCTAGTTTGGCAGAAAACAAATGTTGTATGTTAACATTTAACTGATATGTTCAGTATCAGAATTTATACAACTTGGCAGGTACATTACAACAACATTTTCTCATTATGTTTCCCATAAAACATATTTGCTGTTTCAGATTTGTTGTATATGAAGGTATATCTATATATATTTTTAATTTGGACATTGAGATTTTAAACATGTTTCAAGAGCATCCTGCCCACAGTGAATGAATTATGGACAAACAACATAAAACCAATAAGATGATGTATATTTTAAAAGATCCTGGACTAAATCATAAGAAAATCTAATTCTCAGTCACCAGTCATTACTTCTGTATGTCATTAGTTTTTGAAACTTTTAGGGAAATCTCTTTGTGGATAACAAATCGTCCTTTTTGTGCTACACAAATTAGTGTTAAAGGTTAATGACAAAGGCATCAGCACCTTCAAAATGAAATATTTCCCAAATATGGTGAAGATGGTTGTCTGATGAAAATCTATCCTGGCATTTAGATACCTATGGTTAATTATATCCAGCTGTTAAAGGATGTGTCTTGAATAAAGATGCTGATCATGAAAATGTTTGTTTGAAGGTGAAGAACATCTGAGTGTAGGGGGGACTGGGGGCAGGTGTAACAAACTTGATTCCCCCAATCAGAAACGGGCTAGACTGATGACTCTTTGATTTTGAGATATAAAAGTTATTTTTGGACGACAGTGTTTTTCCTTTGCTGCATAAACTTTAGATAACTGCAGATTTAAGCTTAGTTTAATATTATCTCTAGATTATTGATTAAAAAGGAAAACTAACAAACGCTGCTAATCTAGGTGTTGCTAGCCAGCATATGACATTATATCACGTCTGCAAGCTCTGAAGCAATTGACCTTCCTAAGTCCCGCCCCTTTTGGAACATCAGTTAACCTCCTTTTTGCTGTACTTAGAGATACTACATGCTAGTCCTCTCTATGTTGCAAAGAAGATCAAACTTTTGAAGATGGTTAAAAGATGTTGTCATAAAAGTGACATAGCCTATAGTCACATCTTGAGTTAGCTAATGCTAGCAAATGTGGGCCAGCTAGCTGACTAATTAATCGTTAGCAAGCTAATTGCATCTGATAGGTAATGTTAGCAACAAAACTAGCTAACTAGCAAGCTAATCTACATCAATCATTATCCAGCTAGTTAGCTAGCATTTGGCTAACACTAGCAGATTAGATGTTAGATGTTACATTATTCTAATAAAGTTGACTGAGGCTCTGTTATTGGAGTGCAAAGCAACAAGGGGCGGGGCTTAGAGAGGGTCAGTTGTAACACTGTGTTAATAAATTAATATATATTTCCCTATTGTTAAATCTACTGCAAGGAACTTTCATAATTTGGAGCCCCCCTGTGGACAAAAGTGGTGGTGTTTCCACCATGATAACCACAAAATATAACCTCAAAAATTAAATTATTTGAAGAAAAATCGCGCAGAAATAGCCAATTTTCTTGCTAAAGGTCTCATTAACATTTGTATGTCATATAGAAGCATCAGTCACAAATTGAGAATATTGTAAAGTCAGTTAAAAAGTCCTTGTTGCAGCTTTAAGTCTTGTTTTTCATTGTTACAACTGCCCCCAACAGCTGTAACTTATTGCATTAAATTGCATATTATTGTCTTGTCCTTATCAGTGGACAAACATTAATTGCAGCCTATTATGAATTAGTGCACATACACGTTGCTAAATCAAAAGATGAAGTGTATTTCAAGCAGTTTGTCAGTTATGAAGAAAAATGTAAAAAATGTTATACTTGTCCCCGGTCTCCCCTACATAATTGAAAGAATGCGTGTGTATTGAACGCATCTGCGTCCATAATGACTCCTAATGGTTAAAGACACGGCTCAGTCCGCGGCTGAGGAGCCCTAACAGTTAAAGATCAGCTGCAGCGCTCTGCGCCACGCCTCCCCGGCTCGGCACCTGGTCCTCACACAGTCCGTCAGTCAGTCGCGCTGTTGCGGAGCGGATTTCCAGACAGGACCGGGGCGGAAGAAAAAAGCGGCAGAAAAAAAAAAGCGAATGGGGGAGCTGGAGAGGAGAATGTGACAACTGCTGGATGCGGACAGAGTGTGTGTTGGTGCGGCTGGCTACACTGCCTTTGGGGAGGCCTCGGCTCTTGCACCTGTCCCTCTCCGTCTCCGCGGCCAGCAGGCGCAGTTCGGGCGAGAGCGACGCTCCTTTATTTATCAGGCACACTCACACACACGGGATACAGTACGCACACACACACACACACACACACACAGGGCAGGCAGGCAACATGACTTCATCCTACAATCTGGATTTTCTGCCCGATATGATGGTGGAGAGCCGCCTGCTTGTTCCCGGAGACAGAATGTGAGTTATTCCTCTTTTCGCCTGTGCTTTTATGTTTTTTTGAAATGTTATTTCACTCCTCCTGAAAAGCAGCTGTCCGATGTGGAAATGTTGCTCCGCTGCTGGAGATGTGACTGGAATCGGGGTCACAATTAACGCTGTGCCTGCACCTCTGTGTGATTGTGTTAGTTCTGGCTTGTTGTTATTAATATCCGTCGATAAATTGCGCGGGGATCGCAGGAGCGCCCGCGGCTGTTATCAGCTATAGACAGGATGGTGATGAATGAACGCCATTATGGGGAATTAATGCCACCGCCGCGAATAAACCTGCGCTTTTATGAAGCTCTATTATCCGCTGCATGTCGTCAAATTGTCTTAGAGACTCACGTTCCCCGTCTTCCGCGCAGGAGAGGAGGGGAAGTTGCTTTGATTTTGCAGGCAGCCGCCCAGTTTAATGTCTCCGGGTCTTGCTGGGCTGGGAGCCGCTGGGTTCGGGACTGTGCAGCCGGCTGGGAGCGCACCACGCTGAGCCACATAAAGACCACAGAGTCGATCTCTCTATTCTCGCCTGTTTGGGTAGAGAAGGAGAGGAGGGGGGGGAGAAAAAGCGCAGGGTGGAAGACAGGAGTCACATGAGAGTGATTTAAGAAAGCATTTGCAGAGAAATCCAGGAGAGGAGAAGCAGCACAGAGGCTTTTTTTTGAGAGCATGCAGGAATGCATGGATGACTGCTATCCCGTGTGTCTCAATTGGATTTGCTGTAATTCAGTTAAACTCCGGAATTTCTAGCGCAGGGACAAAGGGAGGTTTTCATCCCGACATCATGGTCATGCGTTTTCTTTTTTTTTTCCACAGTGCATGTCCCACTTATGTCCCCTCAGCTCACAGAGCCGAGTTGTTGATGGATCATGTTCCTCTTCTTTTTTTTTTCTCCCCCAGTAGAGAAAATATATAGGAGTTCATTCCTTTCATCTTATGAAGGTCTTTCTTCTTTTGTGCAGTCTTTACAGTGCATGTTCGGATGTTGCACTTAACTTCTGGTGACTCATGGTGTAAAACGATAGAGCTAAAGTAATGAAGTGTGAATGTATGTGTGTGTGTGTTTGGGTGTGTGTGTGTGTGTGTGGGAGGTGTTATGAAAAGCAGATTTAGTAGACTCATTATGCAGGACATTTTAGGATACTGTACAAATATCACAAGACTTATGAAATCATGCAGCAGCTGGAGGTGAACAAATGTTTCTGCATTAGATGCTCTGGATTTGACTGAGGCTGAAAATGCTGTTTTCACTGTAAACTCACTGATCATACCACGTTTTTATGATTGGTTTATTGTTTCAGATATTTTTCAAGCAAATATGTCAAATATTTCATGGTTTTCTTTGTCATTTTTGACAGTAAATGAAGAGTCCTTGGGTCTTTTGACTGTCAGTTGGACAAATGAAGCAATTTTTCACTACAAATTGATTAATCCTGAAAATAACTGACATATTAATTCATAATGGAAAGAATCGATAGTTGCAACTCTAGATCAAACTATAAAATGGTGAAGAAATGTTGTAGTTACATCATGGACACATAAGTAAAACCCTACATGGATCAAGAGTCTCAAACTGTTACAAATCCTAACTATAATAAAGAAAAGTATAGATTATAATTATTTTCTCGTTTAATCCACTAGTTTTAACCGCAAAATGTCAGAAAATTATGAAAAATGTTGATCAGCGTTTCCCAAAGAACAAGGTAACATCCTCAAATGTCTTGTTTCGTCCACGACCTGAAGACATTTAGGTTACTGTCATAAAAGAGGACAGAAAGCAGGAACTTCTTTAAAAAAACCTCTGACTGATTAATAGATCATCCAAATAGTTAATTTATAGTTGGTTGATTGATTAACGGAATAATGTTTGCAGCTCTAAGGCTGGAAATGGAAATACTTTTTTTATATATATAATGCATGCATATTCTAAAAAGAGAAATATAATCATTAGCTAGCCTGTAAAATTTCCATCTAGAACCATTTAGGGACTGTAAAACCACTATTAGGCAAAGTACCTCAGGCTAACTACAATTCACTATAAGAATAAAGCAGAAGGATAATACAATTGCCATGGCGTGTAGTTAAGCCTAATGGACGCCTGTTGGGACAGACTTCTTTTCAACATGCTTCCATAATAAGATTTAAGGTCTATGTTTGGTTTGCAGCAGGGTGAAGGAGTGAATGAAGGAGCGGAGTGCGTGCAAATGTGCAGCGCTTATAACAAAATTTAAAAATATAGTTGTGTCGAAGCTTGTGTCACAGCTGATCCAAAGTATTCAAAGACTGAAGCGAAAACAAACTTAGTCAAACTTAGTTGTGTTACACACCCGTGTCTGTTTCCAGGGCAACGTTTGCGTCACTTATAGTCAAACTGCGACGCCTCATAGTTCTTTAACAAAGCAAACAAAAATGGCTCGTACAGTAATAATCACTCAGGCTACAACTAATGATGATTTTCATTATTGTCACTACTAATCGTTTAGTTTCTAAAGTGTCCAAAAATTGTGAGAAATGGCCCAAATAATGTCTTCAAGTTGTTTCTTTTTTTAAACCGACATTTACTGTCATGAATGACGAAGAAAAGCTGAAGCTCTTTACAGCCTGAACCAGCAAATTTTTGACATTAATACTTGAAAAGTGACTGAAAGGATTTCTCGATTATCAAACCATCTTTTGGTTGATTAATGGACAAATCAACTTATCGCTGCAGCTCTTAAAATCACATATAGCGCTGTAAAGTAGCTGTATGTTTACCACTGAGTATTACAGATGCAGTATGAATTACTATCATAACCCTATAGAAATATTATAAAATATAAAGTTAAAAAAATGCTGTGTTGAAGGTTTGATGTTGAAGACCTCTCGTCTCAGATTGGATATCTGCATCTTTGCCAACTTTGGTTGAAGCTTTACAGTATTTTAAAAGTGCCGTAATCAAATACGGTTTTAAGAATCGTGTGCTGGAAATTTTATCATGAAACTAGCAGTCGTTTTACACCTATTTGTCCTTTCCGTCCTCCGCTGTGATTGGACGGCTGGGTAAAAAGTGACCACGGCATGGAGACTTACCCAAAGTTGAACATTTTTCAGCTTTTGGCAACCAGTACAAAATGGCAAACCTGCAGCCCTGAATAGATGCTCAGCGCTCGGTAATGCCGCTGCTGTTTGTAGCGTAGTGAAAATATGCTCGGCTCCCGTTGCAAACAATTTGAAAAAATATGCTGGTCTCAGGAACAAAACCACTCTGGTGGACACAGAACTCTAAGAACCACGAACATGCTCTGCTGTCTGTGGTCCCCAACCTGCTTCTTTTTACACAAACCAAAAAAAAAAATAGGTTGGGACCCTCTGCTCTGAATCACCGTTATAAAGAGATTTACTCCAGAATTACTCATATTCCCGTAGCCACCATGATGATATAAGGCCGGGGCGTGCACTTTACCCCGCGGAGTCTCCCTCCATTGACTCTCCATGTAGTCTATTACCCAGATGCTCCAGTGATGAGCCGGCTCTCTCATTAATCAGTGTCATCAGCTCTGACGGCGTGGGCCCCGTGTACAACCGGCGGGGGTGGACGCGGAAGCCATCATACTCCCAGCCACCCTTCTCTTCCTCTCCTGTGATGAGTCTTGCATCACCAGTTGCTGGTATATCTGCCCCGGAGTGAGGGATTTATGAATTATGTGTGTCGCCGGCATTAGACAGGCCTATCTTTGCCCTCTTACCCAGCCGGTGAGGAGGCGGACAGGTTGAACGGGATAGCGCTTATGGAGATGACACTTTATATTTACGTGAACACGCCTCTCGAGCCGGGGCTATTTAGCTGGCAAGAGGTGCTCTTGGTGATCTTTTGATTTAGTTTGAACAGCAGTATTTTCCTGCATGAATGTAAAAATTTGCATTCAGGCCATCCCCTTAACTTCCTTCCGCAAGATTTTTCTAAATTCTCTCTTTTCCTGATCCCTTACGAGAGCGTCTGGGTCTGGAATTGGCTGCGTTCCCCCTCTTTCAGGCCTTGCCGCTTCCTGTAGCGACTCCCCCGTTGACGCTGACAGCCCCTGACAACATCAGACTTGACAAATATTAGCTGAGATCATATGAGAACTAAGTGGAACTAACAGTCTAATCTCTCTCCATCCAGTCCTATCAGGGCTGGAAAACATGAAAAGGGGGTAAAGTGAAAGAATCAGGAAAAATGGAGCAGGACCTCTGCCCTTTGCTTTCCACTCTCGCTCCAACCCTGAAGCCTGGACTCGGGTCGCTCTCTGGGAAATATGTGACCCCCCTCACCTCCTTCGACTTCCCATCTGGTACGAAACTATAAGGTTCTTCAGGGTCGATCGCACTTCGAGGCTGCAGGAGAGACAGTATTTAGCTTGAGTGCACACATGCCTCATGACTGAAAACATAGCCAACGTTCGAGAACACAAGGTTGCTAACTTTGACAAGTACACTGTGTGCAGACAGACTCGCAATAATGCTTGAAAATGCCACATTCTCGCCAAGTGTGTACACAACCCTCCGCCTACAGAGGACGACCCGTAGCTCCTCTCAAAGGGAGAATGTATATCTGACCGCGCCGCCCACTCATCCCTTCACTTCCCCTTCCTGAACCCCCTCCAAGGCTCAAAGAACACAAATCATGAACCCAACAGCTGAAAGGGTCCTGTGACAGACAACATAGGCTTCTCATGAGAAACATATATGAGCGCCTGTGCGTTCAGATGAGAGGATGGTCAGACCGCAGAGGTTTAGAGGGAGGGGGGGTGGTAACTGTGGTAGGCTGATTCCACCCCTGATACTTGCTGGAAATCATTTTATGTGCATTTGAACGTTTTACACGCACTCATCAAAGCTTCTGAGGCACCATTTGATCAAAACCCACCATGCAACTTCAATAAAACCCATGAAAATAGTTTAGAATCTGATACATTAGAGACACTTCAAAGGAAATTGCAATCTGGTGATCACAAGAATCGCGCAATCAGACATTGGCTGCTGTATTTCAGCACAAAATACGGTCAAATTTGCAGGTTTTTCCAGTCAATACTATATATCTAAAATAATGTTGTTCATTATGAGCATAAATCAGCCCTCAGACTTCCAAAAAGTTGGATTCCAGGACTTTCCAGGATGTTTTAAGCATTAACTGCATGTTACACTCAACTCAAATCCATCTGATAAAAAGAAAAACATCACTTCCTCACCCCTGCATTAATTTATTCCAGAAGTGCTGACGTTTCAGTCACAAGGACCTTTCTCTAGTCTTTGTCTTCAGGTCCTTGTGACCGAAATGTCTGCGCTTTTTAAATAAATCACCACAGAGGTGATAAATGCATGCAGGAATTGTTTTGAAATGGATTTTTTGGAGACTTGGACAGGAAATTGCAATCTGGTGATTGCAACAATTGCGAAATCAGACCTTCCCTGCAGTAATTCAGCAAAAAAAAAAGGTGGTCAAATTGGAAGAGTATTTGTGCATTTTTCCAGTCACGCTATATGTTAAAATAATGTTTTTCATCGTGGGTGTTGGCCCTCTTCCACTCCCAAAGAGTGGGATTGCAAGAACATTAATGCCTTCAAGACTTTATTTCCCCCAATTTTTTAAATGTATGCTACACTCGTCACAACTTCTAAAGCACCTTTTGATCAAAACCCACCAACAAAAACTTCAATAAAACCCATGAAAATAATTTAAGATTGGATATTTTACCAGTATTTCAAAGGAAATTGGAATCCAGTCATCAGAGGAATTGCAAAAATCAGATGTTCACTTTAGTATTTCAGCAAAAAATATGGTGAGATTTTTCTAATCAGCACCATATAAAATATTGTTCATAATGGGTCCTGGTCAAACAAACCAGCCTTTGTCCACTTCCAAAAACCGTAAAACATTAATGCATCCAGGACTTTGTTTCCCCTGATTATTTTCAGTTTGATCATTTTAAGCATTAACTGCATGTTACACTCATCAAAGCCTCTGAAACACCATTGGATCAAAACCCACCAAACAACTTCAATAAATCCCATGAAAACGACTTAATATTGGATATTTTATAAATATCTCAAAGGAAATTGCAATCTGGTGATCACTAGAATTGCAAAATCGGACGTTCCCTGCAGCACCAAACCAAAAACACAGTCAAATAGAAAGAGTTTTCCAGTCAACACAATATGTCTAAAATAATGTTGTTCATAATGGGTCCTGGTCAAACAAAATCAGCTGTTGCCCACTTCAGAAAAGTCGGACTTCAAAAACATTAACGCTTAACAATTTTCACTTCACAGGCAGAGTTTAGCTTGAGGTCCTGCAAAACGATCCTGTGCATTGACTGTAAGCAGCTGCGCAACGCATTCTGGTAAAGAAGCGGGGTGTTTCAAGAGAAAGGGCGCTGCACTGGCTGCTCCCTATTTGCTGTGTCACTGTATGCAAATCACAGGCGTCTGGCGTCAACTGTATCGATAACATGTTTTCAGAAACATTTTGGTGAAGTATTATCGTAATATAGAGTTGCAATTAATCAGTTACTAAATTATCAGCAACTATTTTGTTTATCCATTAACTTACGATTATTTTTTTAAAGAAAGAGTCAATTTCCTGCGTTTGCAGGCGCTTTGTTTAGAATATTTTCTGGTTTATATACTCCTTTATGAAAGAAAACTAAATATCTTTGTGTTGTGGACAAAACAAGACATTTGAGGACGCTATCTCAGGCTTTGGGAAACACCAAGAGACATTTTTCACCATTTTCTGACACTTTATAGACCAAAAAACTCTGTATCATAGCACAGAAGGATGAAAACTGCATGTATTTTTCTCGAAAGACACTAAAGATGCAGTTATTTCTGACTGCAATAACCACCAAAAGTTCTGCAAGATCCTAGCGGTTCAGATCGATTCAGGTTAAGAGCTTCACAGTCAATTCCTGTAAGTATCGATCAGCTGCAGATTAAACAAGTAATCAAACAAAAACCGCATCTGAACCATTATGTAAAAGGTAGATAACGCTTTCTGGGTAATTTATGGCCAGTACAGATGATCGCTCTGATACGTCAGACTAATCCTAGAAGTGGAAAAAGAAGAAGAAGAAGGAGAAGAAGAAGAAGAAGAAGAAAGCAGGGTGAAAATTGACATGGGCAGAGTGGGAGCGGAGATTTGCAGGGGGAAAGGTGTGAAAAAGGGAGGAGGAGGAGCAGTGATGATTTGACAGCATATGACTCCCTGGACAGGCAGCTGGTTGGATTTGAATTGTGTCTTATCTGATGTGGAGATTAAGGGAAAATGAGAGGAAAAAAAAGAGAATCAGTAGTGCTGGTGGTGGTTTTATCTTTTCTCCCAAGCAACAGACAGGGGCCTTTTCATTCTACACTGTGAGGATGACACACAGACACACACACACACACACACACACACACACACGCATGTAAAGGAATGAGCAGAAATGCATCAGCAACAGTGGAAGAAGCCCTCCGTCATTTCTCCTATGACTGTTTTTGTTCATAATATTGTTATTTAGGCGGGAAACACGTACAGTATGTGTGATGTATGATGTGATGGAGTCGTCTTCACGCATCACCGGCTGCAACGTTGTTTTATGTCGCTTTCTCTCAATGTGTGTGCACGCGTGTGTATGTGCGGTGTCATAATGATGAATGTCTTTGCTCTGCCGGGGCTCAGGAGCAGTTGTCTGAGGCTGACACCGCCGTGTGTAGGTGGTGATGTATCACGACCGTGTGTCTGAGGTCTCGGCGTGGATGTGTGGGTGTGTACGGCAGGGGTGTGGTTGTCTGTGAGCAGGTACGTGTGTGGTGACATGATGGGGTCAACAAGCGTTTTTATATGTCATAATTGTGTGGAGAGGTGTAGGTGTGTGTGTGGGCCTGAACAGGCGTTTTGCTTCCTGTGTTGGTGTGTGTGCTTTGTAGATAAACAACACAAGAACACAGCTGTATTTAGCAGCACCATTTATTACATTAACATCCTCCACCAAATTCACTTGATTTAGATAATGTCAACGTTTAAATTTACTCAATACTCTCCCAAAATTTGTCACAAAGTTTGCACCTTTGACAGCAATCCATCATTGCAGACTTCATTATTCCAAATTAGAGAAAGTTATCAGGCTAGCTAACACAGTGGCTACTAAAGTTGCAGTATGTGTAACCAACTGTTCTTAAATAAGCTCTGTTTTGAGTTAGCAAGCTAACTAGTCTGCTTGTGCAATAATGAGTAATATGGCTAGCAAGCTTGCTAACTTCTGCCCAATTCCTGACTTCTGCTTCCAGCTAGCATCTGAACATTTTCTCACATTTCTCACAGGGTTTCTCTTGATAAACTTGCTGTAAAGAAGAAAATGTGTTCCTGGGTTTGTCTGTCGTCCGTCCTCCATTCTAAGCTAAAAAGATATATTCTGAATGAAAAGTAAAACAGTGATCGGTTTGTTAGCATTCAAGAACTACAGCTCCCATTTAGTCTTGGCTTCAACTCATAGGATATCTTGTTAAATATAAACAAAATATTTTGTATTAGGTTAGCTAAAGTAACAATTGCCCAGTAGTGCATAGCTAGCTTAGCATCATTTTATCAGCAGGTTGGAGAGACCTACAGAGGAGCAAAACATGTGACATGCATTGTTGGTAAATTAAACTTCAGCAAAGTTCAGCAAACTCATCATTCTTATCAACAAAAGCTTGAAGTTCAGTTGTTTGTTCTTCTTTTAGAGAAAATATACCATCCAGTTTGCTCAATGCTGTTGACTACAGACAGAAACCATTCTAATTTAGCAACACTCATGTTTAGGAAAATGCCTCAAAGGCTAATAATGCTGCGCTCCTCTGCACAGTCATCGTATCAAATATGAGCTTGCAGATTTGGCTGTTTCCCAAGCTAACACACAGCTGAGAATATCAACGGAAAATGTTAGGTTTCAACCATATGATGCAGCTAACCAAATAGGCTAATTGTTAATTTTTCTGCTCCTAACATGGACAGAAAACCTCAGTAACATGTTTTTCTTTACAGCTTTGTTTTGGGTTAGTAAGCTAAATAGCTTAATTTGCTTAGCAAGCTAGCTAACTTATGATGAAATCTAAAGAGAGGCACACTAATATTTGAATTTTAGCATTCAGCGCAGAGGTGGATGTCCATTTAGCGTATAATATGGACAGAAAACCCCAGGAACAAGTTTTTGTCTTTTCAGAAAGTCAGATTTAAAACCAGCTTTGAGTAAAGTCAGTAAATTACAGATGCTCCTGCACACAGAGGAGTTTTGTTCTTCTGCTTCTGACTGTGACCAGACCTTCCGGTTCAACACACCAGCAGAAGTAGTCAAGGTAGGGCATCCTGGGATGTGTTGACTTGGAGAGTGATTGTGCAAAAATTGCCGCCTTTGTGGAGATCTGACAATGCCGTTGTGTTTAACCTCATTGCACTTGTGGCTGAACATGTATCTCTGAGTGTGTATAGCCTCCAACTAACTGATCTTGCGATTGTCTCATTATTCCTTTCAATCTGTCAGCAGTGTTGCAGTCAAGGCTTACATTACTCTTGTCTCTTTTCTTTGGCGCTTTCCATCTTTAAACCATTTAATTGATTTGACTCTCTGAGAATGGTTGGGTTAGCTGTAGCCTCTCTGTCTATCTCCCTTGGTTCTTGCTCCTACGGTGCAATTTTACATTAGTCTCCATCTCTTTGGTTTACTTATTCAAGTCAAGTACACATTCACACAACAGCAGCACGGATCCGCACACACTTTCACACACTTTACCTTATGAATTGAGCTGTGCAAAAGCGAGTATTTTGTGTGCAATTGTATGTGTGAGTAAGAGGGCGTTGTGTGCGTCTGTGCGAGTCTTCTGTTTTCTGAGGGGAGTATTTCATCACTTGGCCTTGAAACGAACGAAGCATGCACATGCTTTCAGTGCTGCATACACACATTTGCCACCCACATAAATACGCAGAATACACATCACGTGATGCGTACACACTCAGGCAAACACAAACAGTCCCCACGTTGTTCACATCATGTCCCTGGGCTGTAGTGACGGGCAGAAAAATAACTGAATCCTGAGAGACTGAGAGAACACAATGATGATCTCTCTTCCCCTCTTGGTTTATGTATATCTCTTCTCTGCACCACCCTTTCCTCTCTCCATCTTCTTCCCTCCTTCCTTTCTTTCTTTCCTCTCATTCTCAATAGTCAGCCATTGCATTTGTACTGTGCAGTGGCATTACTCTGCCTTGCCAGAGGGAGAGCTTACCTCATGCATGTCTCAGTAGATTTTTTTTTTCTACCCCTTCTTCTCCCCCCCATCCCTCGCTTTATCCCTCTTTGGCCTGTATCTTCCTCTCTTTCTTCTCTGCACTCCCACTCGCTCCCTCTTTCTCCATTCAAGCGTGCTAAATGCTTTACCTCTGTCAACTCTTGAGTCTGAGAGGAGCTCATTATTGTGGAGAAGGAGAGGAATTTGGATTAGGAGCAACATTCGTGGACTGAGGCTCTTGTTCAGCTAAAAGAGCCATCAGAATTACAGAGAGGGATAGACTTACCTGCATTAGTTGGCGGTATTATTCACTAGTCGCCAGGGTGGAGGGTTTTACTGTGATTTTTAAATTATTACTTCCCAGAAATATATTGCTCTTTTCCAGAGAAAACGTGATTTCTCGCCACAAGTTAAGTTTGATTTTAAACAGAAAGATGAACAATTGATTGAATGATTTTACTCTTTTTCTTCTGTTAGTCTTTGATATATGTTTATAATATATAATATTATATTATATTTAATATATATTGAGAGCACTATCTTGTAGTTATGTGGCTACCTGATCATCATCATGGTGATGGTTTTACTTTATAATCGCATGCATTGGCAGAGAAGGAAAATCAATTGCATGCAGCCATTTAACGTGTCATTTTGATGGTTTTGAAGCATTGTTTTCAAGCTGCAACATTGGCACCATCCATTATTGCGACAGCCTGTTTTTCTGAAACCCCGAACACAAAATGTCTCACTGGTCTGAAAGCCCATTTGTTAGACAGTTCAACTCTGTGACCACCTCTGGCCTTCAAACTTTTCTCGTATGCAAAATGCACCCACTGATCTTTTGCATAGAGTTGTTGGGCTGGTTAGCTTGCATGAGTGCAACTGTTGGACCACGTGACAGTTGGCCCCGGTGACATTAGACAGCACAGAAACTTCAAGGCTCCGATCAGATGGTAGTCAAAAGGTCACAGAAAGGGCAGTGCCACCTGCCATCAGCGTGCAAAGCAGCTCCATGCAGTACAAATCACACACCGGTTTTCATTCCAGACACTTCAGCAGCGGTTGCTTTTTAAAGAGATAATCCTCTGTGTCCTTATTGTTTGATTTTTGCCTCAGTCTTTGGTGCTAATTGGTTATTTTCTGTGGCATCTTCCACTTGTCAAGCAAACAGCGTGACCAGTACTGTGAAGTCTTTTTTCTCTGGATTGATGGTTGATTAAGTTCAACTTGATGACACTCATTTCTATGTCTGCTCATGCACATGCTAACAGCCCAGTTCTGCTTTTATTTATGCAGAGCAAGTCAGAATTGTGAGTCATATCACTGTGCAAGCAAAACTCTAATTTTCATGAATGATTATTAGGATTATTTCTTTAATGTGTCTTCAAATGCTGGCAGGAGGAGTGGGGGGTAACTTCAATCAGCTGGTGTAGTGTTTGAAATGGAAACCTGCAGGCTCTTGGGCCTGGATGGCACTTGATTATCTCTATGATAGTGTATGGGAGGAAAAAGGATTTTTGATGGGGTCAAACTGTCCATTAATGTGACATTTCTCCATTGTCTAACCTTTAAAAGTCGAGTATAAACCAGAGTAAGTGGACAGACTATATTTATCACTGATAGAATTGGCCAATAAACAGTTTCTATAGTGGCCTCTTTGTGTAAATCAAATATTTAAAGGGATGTTTTGGATTATTTGATGAAGGCTTTTATGTGGTACATAGTCAGTTTATTACCTACAGTACATGGTGGCTGGTGCCAGGTCAACAGCATGGAAGCTAAGCAATGAACCGCTGTGAACAGCTTCAGGAACAAAAGGTACTTTAGCCACTTTAAAAAGGTCGACCCACAAAAAGTTGAATCAGTTAAAGTGTGTGCTATTTCTAGAATATTTTTACCACTTTACTTTGGCACCAGAAAGCCTTTTCTGACAGGAAACTGCCTTTCCAAGTCAAATATCGTTCTCTCTGCACCAACCAAACTCCATAGATGAAATCAGTAATTTTACTTGTAGAACATGGGAGCTGCTGAGCTACTGTTGTCGTGATCTGTTAGTTTATTCGCGTTATTGTGCAGTGAATCTGAACTATCATTTTAAAACACTGAAGTCACACAACAACGCAAACAAACTAACAGATCGAGGCAGCGGTAGCCAAGCAGCCCTTATGTTCTCCAAGGTAAAATTACTGATTTTGTCTATGGAGTTTGGTTGGTTTGGAGAGAGTGATATTTGGCTTATATGCCGGTGGTTTCCCATCAAAAAAAATATTCTAAATATAGCGTACACTTGACTGATGTTGATTTATTTTAGGTTAAACCTTTGGCTAAAAACCTAAAGTACATTGCTTAGCTTCCGTGCTAGGAAATGCACTGGCTATCAAAAAGTACTTCATACAGCCCCATTTATCCAAACTACGCATTTAATGAGCTGAAAAAGGCCTGCAGTGAAACCTGTCTGCATCGAAGGCGGGACTGACACGGTCAAGAACGTTTTGTTTGTCTCGAATTTAGTGGAATTTTAGGGTCACAAGGTCTAGATTCTCCTTCAGTGGCTTATCAATTGTGTCCAAAAGCAAAAATTCTGGCACAAATATTAATTACTCCTCTTACTTTGTGATGAAATATTAAAGTAAAAGATGCAAAAATGACTATTACAACATTCCATTAGCCTCCAAAAACCTCCTGGCCTGACCTTATAATGGAATCTAACTAGGAATCAAACCTCCAGCCATGCATGAGGGATTAATCTGCGTCTTCCACCCAAACCTCAGGGTGCCGCCCAGCCTCATCGACAGAGCACAGACTGTACTTCCTACCCATAAATCTCTCTGTCTAGTCTCTTCTTCTCAGTCTGACTCTCTTCATTTCTATCCTCCCCATCTGTTTTATATGGGCGCTGCGAAACATACACGTGAGCACACATACACAGACACACACATATCCATACACAGCTGCAGAGCTGTCAGGTCTAACCTTGACTCGCACAGAGAATGAATTGTAATGCAAAGGGGAGGGCGGGGGGCACAAACAGGATGTCAGAGAGCTGCTGCTCGTCTCTGCCCGACCTGCCTCTTTCTTCCCTGTGGAGTCCAACTCTGCACAATCTCTCTGTTACAGGTATTTTTTTATTTTTTATTTTTTTACTCTCTTCTCTCACTAGACCACAGCGGTTACCTTTCCTTTTTCTCTCTTCTCACCAAACAGATCCCAGGAGTTTTACAGGCAAAATGCAGTTTTGAGAGATCAGCACTTTGGTCAAACAATGTCAACACAGGCATCAAAATCATCTATCCGCAGTAGCTCTTGTGTTGCATGCTAACACAGGTAGTAGGTCATTTGAATATCATCAAATATGAAGATGTGCCAGCTGCCAGGCTAAATCAAATGTAGTCTTAAATGATATGCAACTAAAGTGTGAATGTTTTATAAAGAGTATATTAAAAATGTACACGATATAATTCCATGAGAAGCATGTGCTCCTTCGCTTGTTACAGCTAAAACAATGGATGAATCCGCAGCTTCTCTCTGGGAATATTCTCAGCTTTTTATATTTCGACTCTGCAGACCACGTATAACCTCTGCTGAGTCTTCCATCTTTGGACAGTGTTGCTGGTGAGCATTTGATCCATACTATATGGTAAAATGGTTGCATCTAGCATACAATCCTTTGTGCAACCTTGGTACCCAAACAAGTCAGGCTGATTCTGGCCCAGTGTCGGGTCGTCGTATAGTAAAATGTTAGCATCTTGCCCACAATCATTGGGCATAATAAGGTAAGATAACCTCGGTACCCGGCCAAGTTAGGCTAATTCTGGCTGAGTCTCGGCACAGTTGGTTGTTTTCTGGCATGGAGGACCAAATATGAGCCGGCCCATATATGGCGTCCAGATTTGGGTATGTTTTGTAGGTGGCTTGGTCCAATTTGGTTTAAGAATCAGTCTTGACTAAACGGCACTGTTTCCGGTTTTGGGCTCATGTCAGCTCATAATCTGCGTTGTTGCTGTTGACAGTATGGAACCTACTCAAACTGATGGACACTGAAGTGTTGAAATGGCCTAACACTAACACAAACACACACACAGGTTCGGATGTAAGTAAGTTTGGTTTATTCATCAGATATTGCAGGCTCGTCTGATGATGTTTCCTGGGCCAAACGTGAAGAAATCTGAACATTTGGGGAACGCCGTTTGTCAGTTTGGGGTCGCGACATGAAAACATTTGCAAAAGCTATAAAGAGCAGAGCAGTATGGCCTTCAGTGTGCGCCGAGCCTGTGGTAAACTCTCCGGTAGTGATAGATGTGTGTGTTCCAGATAGTGAAGTGATCGATGGGAGTATTGTTGGGAGGGGCGTTCAGAGTTGCTGTTATTGTGTTTCGGAAAGCTAAGGGGAGATGGGGTGGGGGTGCGGAGGAGAGCTTGACGGGTTTATTGAGAAGCGTGATCTAGTGCACCGCCCCGGGACTCTTAGATGTAGTTAGAGAGGGCAGGAAAAGAAAAGAGGGATGGATTTTTAAAAAAGGGAAGAGTTGGTGGATGGAAGTAGAGGAAGTGTGCATCAGAGGAGAGTAGAGGGGGAGGAAATAAGAGGCAGGAAGTGAGGATGGTGCAGAGGTGGGAATAAATGTGTAGGTTATCTGTTGATGTTTATCTGCCGTGTCCTGAGGGCTTGTGCAGTCATAACAGTGATCTAATCTGCACCTCTGGAGAGCGCGCGCACACACACACACACACACGCTCTCAGTGCCCATGCCACCAATCATCCATTTAAACCGTCATTTATCTGCCCTTCATCCAATCCATCCATTCAGCCCACATTTCCACTTTTTAATTTATCCTTCCCTTTATACCGCAGAATTCCTCCCATCCTTCAGTCCGTGCTTCCACTCCTACATCCCGCTGAAATCCAATTGGCCTCGTCTCCCTCCTCTCCCCTCCTCTCACCCCCGTCCTCCCTGCCCATTTTCCTTCTGCTGCCGTAGGGTTCGAAGGACTTTTAAAGGCAGAAACCGATGCCAGGTATTTCAGATTGAAGCAGCTGACTGCTGATATTTTGTGCTGATATTCAATATCTTTCAAATTGGTCAATTTCATGGCAAAAAAACGTATCTGTAATATTCAAAAGGCTGTGTTGAGCCCTGCGGGTGACAGGTTAAGGTTTTTTGGGGGTGGGCATGCAATGTTGTCAGCGTTAGCTTTTTTGACACTACCACTAGGTGGAGCCAGTGTTGAGTTTCTAAAGGTAACATTGTGCTTTCCGCCTCAATGAGGTTCCACTGGGGTCCATCTGACGTTTCATAGGCTCTATGTGGACATTCATGTGCCCACTGTTTGTTTTGACCATGCAGACTCGTCCATGGAACTTTCCATGCAGACGCCAATCTACCACGCATGTGTGGAACGCGTCCTCTCAGTGGACTCTTCCTGCTCACCAACATGGAACTGGTTCCATTCCAGTTTGCACAATTGCATTTCGGCTAAAAAGCAGAACCCTAACAGTTGGTTCCCTGCTGATGCAAAAAAAAAAAATACCAGGTTTTTCTTGACCTGAGGTGAGAACCAAAGTGGGCATGTCACATCCTATAGGTCACTGTGCATTGTGCAACACTCTCTGTTGATGATGCATCCTCAATTATAGTGATTCATCTTAAACAGAACCAGTTCAAGAACCAGAACCAGTTTGGTGGAAATCATCATCACAACAAACTACTGGACAAACATTTTCCACTCTGACAGATTGGCAGTGACAATTGTTTCCTTCAGTTACTACTGTTTATGTAACTTGACGACCCACAAAAACCCAAAAAAATTTTACTCATGTGGAAGAATTTGGTGATTTGCGGCACAAATCAATACAAAATCTTTAATCTGATCTCAAATTATCAAGAAAGAAAAGCAAAAAAACCTTGAAACCTTGCAGACTTCAATGAATTTGTCATTTGTTCCTGAATTTCTCTGAATGTTTTGTTTTTAGGAATGGCAAATGCTTGGGGAAAATTAGATAGAATGACAAACTCATGGCCAAATTCTCAACAAAAAGGCCCCGCCTTATCCTGCAATCTTTCGCTCCTAAAAGTGGGCATTTACCCCAGAGTTTGATCTTGCAGGTGCAGAAAAAGTCAGAATCGCCTGAGACTGAAAAAATGTTTCTAACCTTGTGAAAAATGGTCAATCTTCTTAAAAGTTAAATACTTTAAATTTCATTTAGAGAATTCTATTCAATGCATAGCCCTACAGGCTCAGCAGAATTGCCTATTTGTCCCAGAAATTTGTTCTTATATGTGTGTAAAATGCTGAAAGAAGCGTTTTGAATTAAGGTTTTAACCTTTTTAGACAATAAAAACATATAGAAGTTTTAGAAACCACTCTGTCAGTTTATCATTTTAAATAAAATGTCTCTATCAGCCTGTCACTGATATATTTAGCCTCCCTCCACTGTCAGAAGCCACTTTAAGGGCCTGCGTTCCCGGCATGTTCACCGTCATATGACATGCTGAGTTGGTATCATGTGGACATATGTACTCTATGTACCCTATATGCCTGGTGTATGTCACATAACAGGTGATAGTGGGGGATGAGTGGAACAGTAAAGTGTGTGTGGGCGTAGCGGAGATACTGTATGTAATTAGACCATCCCTACTGCTGCCCGTGGCGTGCTGTGTAGGAGTGTGGGGCAGAAAGAGCATTAAAAAGTGTGTTTTTTTGAACATTCGCCACTCCCCTCGCCTTGCCATCACCTCAGGGAGATTGCAGTGCATTTACCATGTTTAGATGAAGGTAAACAAGCAGACATAATAGATCAGTAAAGCATGCAGAAGCCAATGCCGACTCCTCTATGTATTCAGAACTAGCATGGCTAAACTGCGCTGGAGGATTGAGTTCGGCAATTGAAGTGATTTCTCTTTGTGAGAGCGTTTCCAGCACAAACACCTTCGCCGTGTCTGCGCTCAGTGTGTGTCTGTGCAGCTCGGTGCCCCTGGTGAATTGGCACAGGTGGGCATATCAGCCGTTTTTCGCACAATGTGGCGTTTGACAGAGGTCGGAGCATCGCATTACAATAATGCCCCACTAAAACCAACACTCCCCTGAACAGCCAAGTCCCTTTTCAAAGAAGTGAGAAAACAGAGTGATTCTCCTCCTTCAAACACCGACGCTTAGGCGAGGGCACTGTAATTTGCCACTGAGAAGCCGAAACATGAGGTGTCTTTTGAGCCATTGATTCCTGTTGGCCTAAGCCTTTTCAGCGGCGAGAGCGAACAAGAGGATGAGAAAAAAACGAGGGAGAAGCCATTCCTGTAGATGAAACACAAACATCTGGTGCATTTTAGGGCTTTAGGCTCCATCAGATAGATGTTGTAATGCTTGTGTGTGCATTGATGTGCGCGTCGAGCATGCCCAGGAGCGTAGCTCCTCATCCGTGCATGCATGTACGCCCAACAGTGCTGTATTCTGTAATAACGCACCACAAGGCAGGCAGGGGAGAGGAGAATGGCCTCTCAACCCTCTATAGGAACATAAGGAGGGAGGGAGGAAGGATGCTGGGGCTAACGTGGCCTCATCCCCTCCAAGCTGCCGCTGATCAAACGGGTGTGATGGCTTTGGCGGGGGGAAAAAACTGAAGACACCACTGGAAAGACATTAACACAAGCGGGAAAGAACCTTAAAGGAGCATAGTGGCAATCTCGACTGTTTGGCTCATTTCCCTCAGCACAGATCTATTTTACAATGTCCCAGACCATTTCCCACTCGGGATGCTTAGCTCGTGTGATCTCTCCGAGTGTTCGGATGTGTGTGTGATCAAGGCCCCCCCTTAAGTCTGCCTAATTTGTATAATTGAAAACAGTCATCTGATGTGCGGTTCAAAGGTAGGGCAGACAGCAGCGGCACTGAGATGCCACCCAGTGATACATGAATTAGCACCTAAGCAAGTTTAGTTCAGCACAAGTGCAAAGGCAGTGAGGCTGTGAGGCTTTGCCACTTCAGATGTCTAATTTAGTCGCTCAAACATAGATGATTACAAGGCAGAAATGTTTGTATCTGGCTGGGAAAGTGGTTGAGTTTTTTGAAATGAGGCTAGAGTTGGTGTTTAAATTTACTGTTGGGCAGCTAGAGTCCAAACATAGAAAGCTAAGCAATGAACTCTACTTTACCTTGCTGTCAGCTAGCCTTTTTTCAAGGGAAATCACTGTTATATAAGACAAATATCATTCTCTCCAAAGCCACCAAACTCCATAGGCCAAATCAGTAATTTTACCTCGCACAATACAGGAGTTGCTGGTCCACTGCTGCCTAGAATTGTTAGTTTGTTTGTGCTATTGTGTGACTTTAGTGTTTTAAAAGGTTCGTTCAGATTCACTGAATTCACATAATAACACAAACAAACTAACAGATGGAGGCAGCAGTGGACCGGCAACTCCTGTGTTCTGTGATGTAAATTTTTCTGATTTTGCCTATGGAGTTTGGTTTAATTGAAGAAGAGCGATATTTGTCTCATATAAGGGTGGTTTCCCATTTGAAAAGCTCTGACTGTAAGGTAAAGTGGTGAAAATATTCGCCGTTATATAAGCTAAATATTTCTCTCCTCAAACTAACCAGACTCCTTGAGCAAAAACATTTTACCTCATGAAACACGAGCTGCTGGTCTACTGCTGCTCAGATCTGTTAGTTATTTGCGTTATTGTTCGACTTCAGTGAATCCGGATGAACCTTTTAAATCACCAAAGTCACACCTGACATGCAACAAACTAACCAATCGAGGCAGTGGTCGATCCACCAGCTGCTGGGCTTTGCAAGATAAAATTGCTGATTTTGTCTATGGAGTTTGGTTAGAAAATGATTTTTGGCTTAAATAACAGCAGTTATTCCCATTAGAAAAGGCTGTCTCATGGCAAAATAGAGTGGTGGAAATATTCTAAGTATAGCATAGACCTAAACTGAAGTGGCTAAAATATGTTTTGCTGCTAATTCTGTCCACAACACTACATTGCTTAAATTCCATGCTGAGATTCCAGAGGCGTGCCGATCTCCATCCACTGTAGGTAATAAACTATCTGTAAGTGCCTCATGTAACCCCACTTCAAATAATGCGAACAGTCCCTTTAAAGGGCCCTTCAGAAAGTTATTGGAGAGAGTAAAAAATACACTGTCATCTATCCAGAAATAGTGCAGTTTTATTTGTCTCTTGACATTTTGAAGGTATACTTTGGGAGGTACAGTTTTCACACGACCACAGCAAAAAAAAAAAAACATCTCAAATATCTCATTTTAGAACAAAAGTCTTCTATTTTTCTCTGCCAGACACAATGATTTAAACCCAACTTATCCAGCGACTTGCTCCCAGTTATCAAAGCAGCTGCCTGATAAGAGCGCCAAACCTATTTTTCAACTAAACCCAGAGACATCATTTTTGTTTTCACATATTATTGCTGCGGTTTGATGGAGTAATCTGTCAGCGGAATTGCTGATATGGAGGCAGCAACACTGTGGTCCTGCAGCTGAGTGATTGAGCCGAGGGGGCTAAACACTGCCAGGGTGGAGAGTTTGATTCCCCTCCTGGGCCACCCAGGAATAAAATCATCTGAACCCGCTGTGCTGTAGTGTCAGACTCCGGATAAACTAAGACAGCAGATACAGCTGAGGTGATAATAACAGGTAATTTGTCAAATATTGTCTCATAATTCATCATTCAAGCTTATTAGTCTTGATAATTTGAGGCTTTTTAAATCTTTTATTAAAGGGGAATATCTCACGGTGAAGGTTTGTATCGATCCACGAGAAAGAAAGTCAATAATACAACACCCAACATTTAACATTGAAGTTATTTTTTAATCGCTTCTGTTCTCTTTTTACATTTTGATTATCTTCAACTGCAGCACCTCTTCATCATTTATGTTAAATATAATGCTTTTATCATGCTGAATTTTCCAGTATTTTGCAGTGACTTAAATGGAATTCCTCTTATATTTTAGCGGCAGGTTAACAAGGTTTTGTTGCCGTGTTTTTGCACTGAAAAAAATAAATCTTTCTCATGCTCCCTTTTCTAACCAAGTTATTTTCTGTGCTTTTATTTTGAAAATCTACCCAGATTTTTCCATATTTATTATTGCTATCTTGATCACGGAGCCCTGCACGTGCAAATCTGATGCGAGCGGGGGAACTTACAGCGTAGGACCACTGACCAAGCTGTTATATTTGACAGTGTTGTTCATACTGTAAAAACTAACTATGCACAGACTGTCTGTATTTGATTAAAACACACAAAACTGAAATAACAAACCTCTTAAAACTAGATTTTTACGCCGGGACCCTCCTCGAGATGTTGCCTCAGCATCAGGAAATTAAGGCTCTTACCCCGTGACTTCATATTGTGCCGCATATCCCCAAACCCGTTTTCAATCACGTTTGTCAAAAATCATTTGAGCAACTGTAAAGCCTGGAGCTTACGGGGCCCCTGGAGTGCTTTGTTCCCTTTTGCAGTTTGTTGGTAATCCAGCTTTGGTTATTATTGGCATGAATGAAACATGTTATTCATGCCAGTAATGATAAAGGATCCTTGATAATCATGAGCGTGTGGCTTCAATCACAAACATTTCATTTGCAAAAACACTTATTTGTTGTTTCCTAAAGAACAAAAGGACAGCTTCCCTTGCTTTGCTTTGCTTTGACAAACTTGTTGCAGCAGTCAGTGATAGAATTTAACATATTGTCCATTTTTTTTTATAAGGAAATCTCTGAACAATCCACTGTGCAATTAAACACAATTACATCTGCAATATATTTTTAAATGATAATGATTCAGTGACTGTAGCATCTGTTAATACAGCAGAAAAACAGGTTTGAAACTGAGTTTATCAAGTAACCATTACAGACAGATTACACATGAATCACCATCTGGGGGGATTTATAAACCATAAATCCAAGGCTATTTGAAAAATGGCCAAGCCTTTGTATATATACAGTGTGTGTTTGTGTGTGTTTGTGTGCGAGTGCACGGCCTCTGGGCACATTGTGATGCCGTTTTGGACGGCTGCCCTCATTCTGATGTCCCTATCGACTCCCTGGCCTACATGGCCAAGTACAGGCCTGTTTTCCACTGCAGGTCGATACAGACGCAGCGCTGAGGGGACAGCCCGAGGCTTACACACACACACACAGATGCTCGCACTTAAACACTTACAAGCATGGAAACACAATAGTATCCCCCCGTGGTTCAAGCAGTCCGCATGTTCCTAGAAACACCAGCGGAGTAGGCGAGGGATTAATGTGTCCGGGAGGCCGGGTGTGTTGCAGCATGTTCTGATGGGATTTCCAGATTAGTGCGTTTTAATCCAGATGTGTGATACGGTCAGTTATTAGGGGGGCGACCGCTGTGGGTTTTTTGAGGATGATAATTTTGGATTTAAGCTGGTGTTAAGACAATATTTCATGCATGTACTCAGCATTTTACTTTTAGCCGTTTCATGAAAATTGCCTGTGAAGCAGCATTTGAAGGAATGAAAATCTGCTTTCTAGGTATTAAATACTCACTGCCTGTAGGATTTTTAGTTCGCTCCTTTGTGGAGGCTGTCAGATGTTTTCAGCTCGGTTTCACAACAGTTAAAGTAGATTCAAATGGTGACCCAGAGTCATGGCCGTCTCATCATTGCTTTGGAAATAGACCTGCATAGTAAATTTAGCTATTTAGAAGCACACAGTCCTTCCTGGAAGTTGTGATGTTGCGATCGCAACAAGTGACGCAATTCCAACCAATCCCCTTGAATTCTGCACGACATCCAATCACTGCAACTTTTCTGCAGATTTGACCAATCATTGTAGCTTCCACCAATAATAGCAGTACTTTGCACAAATGTCATACATCTACATCTCAATGAATGTTTTATTGCCTTTAATTTTTAATGAATTACAAAAGGTTTCTTTGCAGTTTTCACCTGCAGAAATGCCTAAAAACTCATCACTCACTTTTAATCCCTAGTTTGGATCAAGCTCCCAAACCACAGCTGCTTATATTTCCCATAATGCAACATTTGTTTTAGAATCTCCATGCCTGGTAGCGTGGATGAAGGTCACAAAACTTGGACTTGAGTCACAAATGTGATGACTTTAGAGTTGACTTGACAAAATGAAAGCCAGACTTGCAACTAAATAAAAAAAAACATTATTTAAAAAGTGTGCACATTGTGACATGTCTTGGATTCAAAACCTCAAAGTTTAGGACATGGGACTTGTCATTCTTGACTTGGGACTCGAGTATAAAGACTTGAGACCTTCTTGCAAATCTCAAAACCATGACTTCCTCTCATTTGTAAACCAGATTTTTCCAGTAAAAATGTGTCATCTCTGAGCCCAAGTCAAGGCAACCCCGATGACATCACTATGACATCATCTTGGGTTATTTCTGGGATTAGAAAATGCTCCTCCAGAACCACTGGAGCCGTTACACAGCTGTTTCCACAGGCTGAGCGGCACTCCTCATGATGTGTAAACTGAACTTCAAGTGTGAAGTGCCCCAAGAGCCCAGATTATATGATGCTCAACGGATAGATTTTTTGTTGTTGTTGTTGTTGTTGAAGAACTGCAGAATTATCGACATCCACGACCCGTTTCCTCAAAGCCGCGCTCGCCAAGCCCGGGAAGAATAAAATTCCGACTGACGGAGATTAAAGCGCTGCTTGTTCTTCCTCTTTCCTCTTGCGTTAGTTTCCTCTCCAGACTCTCCTCCCTCCTTCCACTCTCTCCTCACCCTAACAGCTCGAGCAGTTATTACTACTTAAAGTACTGCACTTGCTGACAGGGAGGTTCGTGGTTTTGTGTGTGTGTGTGTGTGTGTATACTGTATATGTGTGTGTGTGTGCTGTAAAACACTGGTCTGATGGCTCCCTTGGGTATTTCAGAAGCTGCAGTCGCTTCTCTAAAGTTCAAGCAATTACATTTTCCGACCGGGTGCCATTTGCCAAACAGTCTCTGGCTGTGTGTGTGTGTGTGTGTGTGTGTGTGTGTGTGTGTGTGTGTGTGTGTGTGTGTGTGTGTGTGTGTGTGTGTTTGCTTATATGGGCATCTGTGTTTGTTTATTACGTGTGTGTGCGTTTCTGTTTAAACTCATATACTGTAGCTTATATGTAAAGATTCTCAGTCGAGTACAGAAAACCGAGTTGCTCAAGGTGTGATTCATTTCTTGTTTTCTTTTCTTGGTGGCAAATTGAATAAATATGCAAATACACAAAGAGTGAGGCTGATGTACGGTCCGCTCACTTACACTTTGTGTAGCTTGAAAAATGCAGCTTGTTTCAGATCTTTTACAGATGATTAGTGGGTGGACTGAAGAGTAAAATAAATAACGCAACTGGGGCTGAAATTAATGATTATTTTCGTTATGATTTCCTGATTAAAGGTTTAATCTGGAACAGTGGTTCCCAAGTCGTGTGCTGTGGGATTTTGTGACAACCATGCATTATTTTTGCAATACACAATTACACAAAAAAAAAATTGTGAATGAGAGAGGCAATTTCTAAGAAGGTTAAAGAACCTCTGGTCAAAGTGAATCTCAATTTATACCATTCGCAAAGGAATTATTAATGTTTGGAACATCAAAGTCCTTATTTTTTTTCCCACCTGCACTCTGGGAATTCTGCCTCTGATTGGTCACTTGCCTCTGTTTATAATGTTGGTCATAGAGGCTATTTTGCAGCATTCTGTGTCCAAGCTTATTAGTTTTTTAAATTGATGCTGACTCGCTTTTCTGATGGTTGCACATTGAAAAAAAAAAAAAAAACGTTCTTGATGAGTAATTTCCCCTTAAATTAAATGGACAGAAAACAATCAGAATTGAGCACAATATACTAATTGATAGGGTTAACTGTGCAAAAAGACAAATTCTGTCTATTAGCAGTGATTACTAACATTATGAACATGGCACATTATCCTTTCAAACACAACAACTCACTAAATGCCTTTTCTTGTCAGACTGGGCAGGTTCACAGTGTCTGCAAAAAAAACTGTCATATTGATTTCCCAAGTGTGGCTAACATTAGCCATGCTAGCAGCAGCAGCCTGCTCTCCTTGCAGGTTGACGTCCACATGCCTGTGCTGAATGAGGTTAACCACGTCGCTCCAGTCGAGTGGTTACATGCCAGTTTATTCTGACACAGCCTAAATGCAACCATATTTTCATTTTCTAGATCAAAACTTCCAAATCATGCTGGTCTTCTGAGATGTCATCCGTCCCAATTTCCGCTTTCTGCCTTGCTAGATTAGAACATAATGTGAAGGGAGCGAGGTTGACGCCTGCTGGGACTGCAGCTCTGGCTAGAGGCAACAGTTAACCTGCATTGTATATTAATAAAATACTTCATAAGTAGCTTAAACAATTAGTATTTATGGTGCTGACTAGTGAGGGTATCAACATTTAAATGTTTAATCAACTAATCATGCACATCCCTAGCGTGCGCTGCTAAGTTGCAACAAGGAGGAGATGAACTGAGTCACAGCGGAGAGGAAGAATAGTTCTACACTGTGTTCAGACTCAGAGATATTAAAACAGCTGAAACCCTGTATAGGTCTACCTTTTTCCCCCACAGAAAAATTGACCAGGAATCAATAAATGAAACCGATAAAGAATCGGACTGGTGAGCAGAATCATTAATGGGATTGATATCTAATAAAATCCCATCAATTCCCATCCCTAAAGTCCCTTCAGGGTTGCGAAATGAAGATCTGTTACAGATTCTGCAGAGTGATATGGATCTAAAACAGTAAATTCGGCTGTGAAGTCAGATTTTAAATGCAGTAATACAGCACTGGGTCAGTGTAGTGTGGGTAGTCAGAGTGATGTGTTTGGCATGCTGCAGTAGATGTGTACATGACTGGAATGTGTCTGAGCAGCAGGTTCGTGTCGGCCTGGTGTAGAATTACAGCCTAGGATTGCACCAATATGTGCTGTTAAAGGCCAACACAGATAATTTTGGATCGAAGCTGCCAATCGCTGTTTTAGTTTTATGTCTTCGCCAGAGATATCTGAGAAAATAACAAGTAAACAGCATCTGAGATGAAAGGTTATTCTGGTCGGGTTGCAGCATGAAGACCTACGTGCAGCATTAAA
This sequence comes from Lutjanus erythropterus, assembly GCF_056507025.1. Classification (NCBI taxonomy): domain Eukaryota; kingdom Metazoa; phylum Chordata; class Actinopteri; order Lutjaniformes; family Lutjanidae; genus Lutjanus; species Lutjanus erythropterus. The sequence goes on along the minus strand of NC_139338.1, from coordinate 25,515,323 downwards.
GCTCCACACTGGAACCCGAGATGGTGATGACAAAGCAGATTTTGACGTGTACTATACTTACATGTAATGAACTTTAATTGTCACATGAGAAGTGATTCAGTTGTAATTGAAAACTAGTGTAAAATACCAAAAACACAAACCAGTTTTTATCTTGAATTTATGTCCCCACACATTAAAGTTGATGTGTTTCTTTAATTTGAGAAAATGAGGACAAAGATGGGAATAAACCCAGTCTCTTAAAAGCTGCACATATCAATATTTTTATTTTCACAAATGAACTAATGTTAATGTTTTGGTTCATTCTCAACTTTTTTTTTTTACATGCAACAGGCAGCAGTTTTCCACTGAAAAAGTTTTGATAAACCAACTGTCTGCTACCTCCTCAGTCCCAAACAGCAGACAGATACAGTTAGCAACTAGCTAACTAGCAAACATTTAGCTGGTCTGGGAACCAAACAAATCTGCAAGCTCATGTTTCAGTTTCTCTGGCAGAGACATCTGGCAACCGTCCCGTTAAGACAGATTTACACTCGTCCTGGATCTTCTTGGGCCAATCGCAACTGTTTATCTAATATGGAGCAGGTTTCATATGATGACTATACAGAGGAGTGCGACCTTATTGGCCGTTGAGGCATTTTTGTAAACAACTGTTGGTTGTTGTTGTTTTGTCGGTTGAATTCACATTCTGATTTAATTGGTTTTAAGTCTATCCAAATGTGTCCAGAGACATTTTAATCTTGCGTCCATTGATGACGCTCCTTGGAAATCGAAAACTGACTGAAATATTATGGACTAATTTATATTTGCAAATTGGTATGGCAATGCTAGCTAGCATTTCACAGCTAAAGAGCCATATGTTTCCCTTAAGGAGGTGGCGGAGACCAAAACTGAGCAAAAATGAATGACACTATTTTGCAGGGGCACCATCGCTGCGTCCTGGGCTTAGCACCAGCCAAGACAGTTGTGATTAGTTTAAAGAAATATGCCTGCAAACAAGCCAGAGCATTTTTCCCCTTTAGCAGAACGATAATGTGTGGAGCCAGATCTTTGTACAGTGCTGACAGCGATGACTACCTAAAACACAATCCTAGTCTATCTTTTACGAGCTGCTAGCGTAGCATTGTTGTTGTTGGAAGAAGGCTTGCAGCTCCCCCCTGCCTCCAGTCTTTACGCTAAGCTACAGTAAGCTAATCACGTCCGGGATCTATCTCTGTACTGGACACCCAGAGATTAAACTGATATTGGTATTTCTGTGCGACTACGTGTGCGACAGGATTCACAAAATCTCATTTTTGCTCCTGTCACACTTTGTTTCTGCAGACGAGGAGCTGTTGCTAGTTAGCGCTCAGAGTTGAGTTCAGCGTTTCCGTGTTCTCGGGGACGGTCTGGTTGAGCCGACTAGTGGTTTGGGAGATACGGAGCTGGATCTGCCGGGGCTGTTAAGTTTGAGAGTTGGTGTGTGTGTGTGTGTGTGTGTGTGTGTGTGTGTGTGTGTGTGTGTGTGTGTGTGTGTGTGTGTGTGTGTCTGTCTGTGTGTGTGGTGTGTGTCAGCGAGCAGAATGGGCTGCCATAGGCCTGACAGGATGACAGCTGTCACCAAGGAAATAGAGAGAGGAGGAGGAGAGAGGAGAGACACTGCCTCAAGGGAACACACGCACACACACACTTTCTCTCTCGCAGACATGGCCTCGAAGTCGTGTGTGTGTGTGTGTGTGTGTGTGTATTTTAGCATGTTTGTGTGCGTGTTGTGTTTGTTTGCGAGCCGGAGAATAGCTGCAACGTGAGTGTAATTGGTTTGTGTTTCAGTAATGTACACACTTATCTTCACATCAGCAATTACAGTGTGTGTGTTGTGAAGGAACAAAGGGAAAGTGTTGGTATGTGTTTACAAGGCGTGTGCGCGCATGCTTTCCCCCGTGTGTGTGTTTGTGTGTGTTCTATGTATTGCGTTTGGTCTGCTTCATTAGTTTATATTGTAAAATCGATGTTGCCCATTGTGGTGCGACCTGCTCTCTGTTCTTGTACTCGCTGATACGCCGGTGTGTTTTTGTGTGTATTGGTGTGTGTGTGTGCGCGCCCAGTAATAGTGACCCTGGGGAGAGTGTCTGACACGGGGGGAGGAGCCCCCTAAGTGACCTGGAAAGCAGACCCATCCATCAACTCTTTCTCCTCTCAATCCTTTCATTCCCTCTCTGTTGTCTTTTTTTCTCTCCTCTATAGGGCTATTACAGCAATCACTGCTCTTAAAGCTGCAGCGAGGACCTCTGTGTGCCCCGTCGTGTGTGTGTGTGTGTTCGGACAAGTGCGTGCGTGTGTCTGGTTGTGCTTCTTCCGCCCCGTCGGAGCAGCGTGAGGTTATGTGTGTTTAACCCGGGCTAGCCGGCCCCGCTAAGCCTAATGGTCTCAGTACGGTGGAGAGGAGAGCGAGAAACAGGAGTGGACAGGAGAGTAAAGAGTGAAGATGAGGATGAGTGGATGCTAACAGGAGGAATGTGGAGTCCAGACAGGTGAAGGAGACGGACTGAGAGGGATTTGTTTCTGAAATTATTTAGGACAGACTGTCTGCACTGTTATTTGCAAGTGATGAGATTTGTCTGTCCAGGCATCACCGATCTATCTGCACAGGTTGCTGTGGTAACGATGTAAGGATCAGTAACTACGTACGCGGCTTTACAGCACAGAAGCATGGGAATCCATCATTTTACTTTCCAAACACCACACAAACTCAGGCTGGTATATTTCATTTTCAATTAATCTGTCCCTTTCTCGATTAATCGATTAGTTGTTTGGTCCATGAAATGGTGAAAAATGTTGATCACTGTCTCCAAAAAGCCCCAGATGACGTCCTCAAATGTCTTGTTTTCTCCACAGCCCAAATATATTCAGTTTACTGTGACAGTGGACTAAAGAAACCACCTCTTTTTCTTTAAAAAATTAGTTAAAACTGCAAAACTAGTTAATTGTTTCCTGTACACCTCAATAGCCGTGTTTCCATCCAAGTGACTTCAAACTTTAACTAAATTCTGAGTAAATCTGCAAAAGAAAATTCAAGTGAATGCTTGTTTTCATTCACTATAGTTATACTATTATTAGGAGTTGGTTAATCGAGATTAGGAGACGATGACACTGATTCTCCAGTTGAAAAAATATATATATTGCAAAAGAAGAGGGCACAACAAGATTAAAAAAATGTAGAAACCAGGATGGAGATATGACATTTGTGCGAGGAAGGGAACATCAGATCCGTGTGGAGCAATCATGGATGAATTATTTGCAATTCTTCAGTTTCCATCAACCTTTCCTAATGAAATACTTCAAAATCTGCATGAAAATTCATTGATGCTTGTATGAAACGAGTTCGGATCATTTCATGTGTCAGATTTGTGGCACATCTTAAAGGGTTGCCTGAAAACAAAGATGAAAAGCAGCGTTTTACTGCTCTTTCAAGTCTGTTGCGGTGTGCCTGGGCGTGGTCAGGTGTGTGCTCTGTTGCACCTGTAACACCCTGGAGTACACATCTGTACATCATCACAGCGAGGTTAGAAGTTAAAGGGGAACTCCGCCGAATTTGCACATCAAAGTCTTGTTTCGCAGGCCGCGAGGAGTCGTATATATGTAAAACAAGTTGTACAAAGCCAAGTTCGAGATTGAAAAAGACCCAGAAAAAGCAGACCAGCCTTCAAACTCTTTGCTGACTGTCTCTGTTACTAGAGCCCTGAATTTTTTGTACATCACTTCATCATGCGAGAGAAGTCTAAAACTCTGCCTAGTTACTGTTGCTAGGCTATGATTGGACAGGTGCCATTAGTGGGAGAGGTTTACTTGTGTTTTTCTATTTAAAATACTGTTTTTGATATCAGATCGGTCACGTCTGGCTGATATCCGATCCACCTAATTTGATCAGTATCAGGCTGGACACCAATATTTGTTTTTCCAGTTACTTACTGATTGATCATTTAACCAATAAATCTTTAAAATGGTAAGAAAACCCCACTCATGTAGCAGCTGGTTATCACATTTGAGCAGCTGTAATTATTGACAGTTTTTCATTCTTGCTTCATAAATGACTCAAAAAGGCTCATTAATTATCAAAAATGTTGATTTATTGTCTGTCAATTCACTAATTGTTTTGGCACTGATCTTAAAGAACAATCGCACAGTTCAGATTTAATGTTATGGGTGTTTGAACAAGTTTCTCCATAAACAAACCACCAGAGAGACAGAGAGAGTGCGGAGATGATTTTATCTAGAGACAAATCCTGGAGCTGCTCTGTAGACAGTGAATAATGGAACGACTCCCAGGACAGTGTGACAGCAGGCGAGGCTGATTTCCCCGCGATATGAGGACATTTTCTCATTCACAGCTGGAAGTCATACATTCAAATAAAACTCATTTGGACGGGATACCCGAAGCAAGAATTCTTTGAGCTCAAGGTATTCAGGCGCTAATTTAATATCAGTGCAAAAGTGTCACATCACATATCACATTAATTCAAATCTTGACGCTCGGATTTGCAGCTTAGGGAGGCAGTTGACTGTGATTGTAGATGTTGAATCTACTGTTCAAAATTTCTGGAATGATCACTGGACTGTGTTATGGTGCATTCAAGTGCTATGTGAAGTGAATTTTTCATGTTGCTTTTGACCTGTGACTATGTGTATGATCATCCAGCAGCTTTAAAGGGATATTTCGAATTATTTGAAGTGGGGTTATATGAGATACTAGTCAGTGTATTACCCACAGTAGATGGTGGCTGGCACATCCTCAGTCTGGAGAAGCAGTGAGAAGTGTTAGCATGGAAGCTAATGTATTTTAGCCACTTAAAAATAGGTCAGCCAAGTGTACACTATACAGAGAATATTTTCACTGTTTTACTTTGCTGTCAGATGGCCTTTTCTAGTGGGAAACCGCTGTTATATAAGCCAAATATAGCTTTCTCCAAACCAACCAAACTCCACTGGCGAAATCATTAATTTTACTTCGCAGAAAACGTGACTTACTGGTCTATTGCTGGCTCAGTCAGTAAGTTTGTTTGTGTTATTGTGTGTTTGGTGTTTTTAAGGGTTAGTTTGGATTCATCAAAATCACATGATAACACAAACAAACCAACCAATGAAGACAGCAGAAGACCAGCAACTCCTGTGTTCTATGAGGTAAAATAACTGATTTTGCCAATGGAGTTTGGTTGGTGTAGAGAGGGCAATGTCTGGCTTACATAAGAATGTTTTTTAGTCAGAAAACGCTGTCTGATGAAAATAAAAAGGGGTGACAATATTCTAATATACTCTGTTCACAAGAGTACATTGCCATGCACATTACACAAACGGCACATTACATGCTGACCGCCGTCTACACTGACTATGAACACAACCCTATTTCAAATCATCCAAACTATCCCTTTAGGAAAAAGAAATGAAGAATTGTAGATCAGCCACATGCAGATTTGTTACTGAGCATTATTACATTTGTCCGACGGTGACAAATGTTAGTTTGTTTTGTGAAATAATGAATGTCTACAACCTGCAGCCTTCCTCAAATAGGATAAAATAGAGGAAACGTAAATCATTGTTAGGTGTCTATTCTGCCGCTGTGTTTAGGAGCAGGGGGTCTAAATATTCTTTTTGAGCTGCTCAAATCAGAGAAATTATTTATATACAGAGCTCATATTGGCCATTTTATTATCGTCCGCCTCTGATAGGAGTTTGATTGTCGACATATTTGCTGTTTACTCACAGAGGAAACCCCGCAATGTTCTGTTAGCCGACTCTAATCACATTTTGATCTCCGCAAATAAATGTCCACGTCCACATCTGTCCAGCTCTATTGTGAAGCAGCCAGGCGGGGTCAAATAATATGAGCTGCTACAGTATCTAGCGGGGGAAGGTACCAATCAGAATCAGGATCACGTTTTCATTCACCCAACGTCTTGTATCCTGCGAGGAGGTGGGTGTGAGGCTCCGCGGAGAGGGAGGGGTTAAAAAGAGATGATTAATCAGGGGGCTTGCAGTGTGTGGGTGTCAGTGTGTGCGTGTGTGCATCTATCTGTGTGTGTGAGCGGGGTGAATGGGGGTCTGGCATCCAAGCGGCAAGGTAATGAGTGGAGCCACAGTGTGTGTGGACCTCTAGCCTCTGCAGTGGAGAGGAGGGGGGCATGAGTGGAATACAGAGAGACGCTGTTTCTCCCGCTGATGGCTCTGTTGGTTATGGATGAAACAGCCCCGGCCTCTTTTAGAGGCAGCCCAGCAATGCACTGTGGGAAGCCGGGTTTATTTCCCTCATCAGCATAAAGGATGGAGCCTTGATTTGATGTGTATCATCACAAATTACACGTTTCTTTAACCCTAAAAGGCAAAAGGAGGATCTGGGGCCGTATCACAGAAACTTCCTGACGTACAGATCTTACATTAAGGGTTTGGTAACCATGGTAATTCGGGGTTGTGTCCTAATTTAGGAAAATCCTAAAGAAAAGTGTATTACACAGCATATTAACTTCTTGAAATCTTAAACAAACTTTTGTAACTTTAGGATAACTGTTAAGCTGTCCTAAATTTTACTTTTCCACCTGTAGCAGTAACTAACTTACTCAGTAGCTAACGGTAGTACAGTAGCTAATGGTGGTGTTTGCTAACAGTAGCTACCAGTAGCTTTCGCTAACAGTAGCTGCTAATAGTGTTTGCTCACAGTACCTAACAGGAGTGTTCGCTACCAGTAGCTTAGCCTAGTCTTAGCTAACTAGTTTAATCTGTATGTCTGCTTATCATTGCTTTTACACAATGTAAGAAATACTATTGGTTGCTAGGTAACAGACATAAAACTTGATTAGCAATGTTGGATTGAGTATTTGGGGTTTTCTAACCTGAAAAGGACATAGAAAACACTACTATTAATTAATAAAAAAGGAGAAGGAGCTGTTTCAGCACAAATTTGGCAACAGTTGAAAGCTCAGGGTTCCTACTCTTATCCCCTCTCTTGTTTTGGTTTGCTGTGATCAGTCATTTCTGTAGCTTAGCATAGTTTGTTAGCATACCACCACATTTTTTTGGTCATCCATAGCTGTGACAGTAATATATACTGTATCTAGAAAAACATCATAACAATATACTTACATAACAAAAACTTAAATGTTCATATGTTTAAGAAAACGCTGCCACAAACCGACTGATCATTATTGCTTTTGCTAATTACAACTACAGCTATGAAACTACAAACATGAAAAAAATGACCTGCAACATATCTTTTTTTATATCAGACTTGAGTCAAATTCATAAATAATACTTTATGAACAGTAAGAAATTGTTAGCACTGGTGCTGATGCAAACTTAAAAAACTTAAAAATATATATATATATTATTATTATTATTATTATTATTATTATTATTATTATTTATTTTTTATTTATTTATTTTTTATTATTATTTTTTTTATCTTTCTTAACCAGGCACAGTTTGCTCAAGCTAACAAGCAACAGGTATTTATGAGGGTAAACACAATGCTATAAGCTGTGTTGGTTTCAGAGTGAAACTACTGAAATGACCCTGAGTTAAAAAGGAGAGCTGTGTACAGAATGTGGAGGACAGACTATAGACCAAGACTGCATTCACAGCATTACTTCAGCTTTATAAAGCTATTGAAACCACCTGTAGACAGTTTTTTACCCGTTAGTGCTAGCATTCCTTGTGTAAAATACAGGAAATGTTGGCTGCTCATTCGCTCATTTTAAAGAATGTCTCTTTATATGTGTTATAATTACTGGCAGCATTAAGTTGTAATATGGCTTACCTTGAAATATTAGCCACTATGCTATCCTGTTATGCTGCAGTAATCTGCCCTTTGTTGTTGTAACTTGTTAATCACATTTTATTGTGTTATTGTATTTTGTCATGTATTTCTGCCAACATTAAGTTTCTGTGAGATTTTATTTGCGAAGTTGTGATACAGGATAATTTAAAATATTAGCTAAAAGATGCTATGCTGTCATGCATTAGCCTACGCTATGCTGTTCTAACTTGTTAATCTGATTTTACTGCATTACTGTAGTATGTGACATGTCTTTTTGGGAAGCTCTTCTTCTGATATGTGGTATTTGTGAAGTTGTGGTACAGGTTAGTTTGAAAAATTAGCCAAAATGCTATGCTATAAGGGATTAGCCTCTTTTTTGTTGTCGTAAAATGCTAATCTGATTTTACTGATATTGTGCCACATGTCATGTCATATCTTGGAACTTCTTCTTGTGATAGATAGTATTTGTGAAGTTGTGATATGGGTTAGCTTGTAATATTAGCCAAAGCATGCAATGCTGTTATGCATTAGCCTGCTTTTTTATGTTGTAACTTATTAATCTGTTTTTATTGTAGTTTTACTTCACTATAAGATTGTTATTGACACTGATTTCCACCCAAGGACGCCTACCAAAACTGTTATTGTGTATTTTTACCTTTGTCAACCAATATATTTGCTTCACCTTGTTCCTAATCAGCCCACTAAGCTTGAAGATTGGTTGTAATTGCAGTGATTGTTGTTCAACAGACAGCTAATGTATAGATCAATAGAAAAAGTCACTCAGTGTGTGTGGTTTGGCTTTGTGAAACAAGTAGCTGTGCGTGGCTCATATATCTAAATAATAATTACAGAGAGCAGGGGATTTATGTAAGGAAGACATGTAACGGTGGTAGATCAAAAACAAAGAGGTAGGATGACAGGTGAGATAATTTAAGAGTAAGGTTTGAGGAAATGCAGCAAAGGAAAAATGTCAATCCCTCCGCCCTCTTTCTAACCCGTTATCATGAGTCAGGGCTTTTTAGGAGATTGTCAGACTCAGGCGAAGCAGGAGAACAGGTCACCCCAGGTGATCGCTCGGCTATTCACGACGACGAAGGTCACGCAAGAAGTTTGAGTTCACGCAAGCACGAGCACCCGCGGGATCTGTGAGAGGAGAGAACGCAGTGTTATTAACTCCCCCTGCCTGTTCTGATCTGTTCCCACTTGACATTAGCAGGAGAAAATGACATGCTTTTAGCAGTGGCTGCTCATATAAGAGGGTTACCTCTGTCATTTAGAGGCAAGAGCTGGTGGGAGCTGACAGGAGCCCCGGTTCTCAAGAATAACCTGGTTTAGAAGATGGAAGGTTAAGGAGAGAGAGATGGTGGGAGGGTAGAGGAGAGGATAAGATGCTGCTTTTTGCTGTCTTTCTGCAAAAGAGGGGGGATATGTTCAGATGTTCTGCATTTTTAAAAAGAACAGAATGACTTTCTTCTCCTTTGCAGGCACGTGTATTCATGAATTTCTCCCGTTTTCTTTAAATACTCCAACCTAACCCCAACCTATCCATCTTGTCAGAACTTAATGACAAGTTAATTGATTCCTGTAACCCCTGAGCTTGTGCTAATTGTAATCCTGAAGCTGCAACGTAGAGCGTTGTCAGCTACAAATGCCAGCTGAAGGTGACTGTTGGGAACCATTTGAGCTTCACATGTGCATTTTGGAGTCCAGGTTTCTTTGGACAAGCTCTCACACAGTTCTTTTTACAAAACCGAATTTTGCTCATAAGTTTTAGTAAGCTTTTCAACTCTGCGGCTGACTTTACTGTCAGAGGCCATAGTGGGCTTAGTTTTAAAACCAGAGTCTGAAACTAGAGCCAAAGCAATCTATTGGTACTAACTGTGTCTTGCTAGCTTAGGAAGATGGCTAAATAATGCTCCAAAGTTTAATTTTGGCAAGTGAAAAACTGGCGTGGCCATTTTCAATGACGTCCCTTGGACCTCGAAGCCTGGACAAAAATAGGGACCCAGGAGCCTCCCATTTACAGACATGCCCACTTTATGCGAATCCCAAGCAGTTTGGGGCAGAAACCATGCATAAATGTGTTATTTTTCGCCTATTCTATTTGAATATTTCTGCATACTGGGGTCCCCAAACAGTACTGGAATTGCATAAATTTGGTCTGACTGGAAAGCTGAGACTCTTTTGGGTCCAACGAGCCCAATTGTATTTGTGTATTATTATGTTGGCCCCCATAGTAGCCGTTCCCTTGTAGTGAAACCGTCTTTGGAAACTAGAACGCAAACTAGAGACCTGGGGAGTTCAGAGGATGTACAGCTTTCCTGGGTGTGTTGATAATAAGTTGGTTTCTGAGCAGTTTCCAGAACAGAAGTGCCCTCATCCAGTCACTGAAGAATGTGATTCTTTCAGAAACGTGAAAAGTTTTTGATACCAAATGTGTGCATTAATCTTTCTAGGGTTTTCCTCAAGGTCTCGGTGTCATAATGTGATATTTTGGGGGGATTTTTTTTGCCATTCTTCTCAATTATTGAGTGGTAAAAATGGTTTGTCCATCAAATCTGTGTAATGAATGGTATCAACCCAGCCCTTATATATGCACCTAAAGAAAACACGTTTATTACAGATTTATGACAAGGAAAACTTGAGCTGCATCTTGATTTAATCTTCAGGCTCCCAGCTTTATTTGATGTATACCTTTTATGTGGCGTGTACTGTTGACCCGCGATTTCCCCTATAATCTGCTGCCTGTGTTATGGGAGGGAGGGGTGGTGTGAATTATACCTCTGATGTAAAGTTTACCTGCCTGTGAAGTTACGGACGCCACAGTAAGCTACATTTAAAAACATCTCAACCCAAAACTCAAATCTTACCTTTAAAATGGCCCCTTTTTCCTCATTTTTCTCTACCTAAGCTTGAATGTAGACGAACAAGCCGCTTCAATCAATCCCGGGCCTAATTAGGCCTCTGCCTCACCTCGCCCGGCGTAATGATGGCGCGGCCACATAAAAAGCTTCCTTTGGTTGTTTTCCTTCACTTCAAAAGCTGTCTCCCCGCAGACCACCCCGCCATGATTTAGCAGCAGGTCTTTAGGTTTGTTTGTCCTCTGTTTTGTTTAGTCATTAAAGTTGTCACACTCTGTTTGGATCAAAGCGGCTTCAGGAGCGGCACAAATTAACGTCCTAAATATTAGTGGTGACACCTCGTTAATGGGATGTAACGTGTCAGAGGGGAAGCTGAGAAGGGGTTTTTGTTCTTGGGGTCCTGGTTGTATATTTCCTCTTGAGCCCTTGGCGGCGGCGTTTACATTGTGTCGAGCTGTGGTTTCTGGTCGACGGAGGGTTAGCGTTGTGCAGTTGGCAGCGGCGGTTGTAATTAGGAGTGCTGGCTGGGTGCTGCAAGACGTTTTGCAGGTTGTCAGGCGGTGGGTGTGGTGGTGAAATGTGATTGACGGTGAGTGGGCACAGCGGTGGGCATTATGGCGGCTGTGGTTGGCTGAGATTGGCAGGCAGCTCTTTGTAAGTGCTTTTCCGACCGGCAGACATTATAGCCTTTTGTGGTTCTCTGGGGTGCTTTCACACAACTATAGCCAGTTAGAGTGTGTGCCTCACCACTATGATCCCTCTGAGGCGGGTGGTTTCCTCTCAAAATCTTTTGCCAGCCGTGCAGATGTTCTGACACACTTACACGCTGATGGATGGATGAATGGATGGATGGATGGTTGTGTTTACCTACTCACAAGTGTGTTTAAACTGAGCCCGGGCCAAAACCGCTCACAAATCATTCCTCGGCGCGAGCAGTTTAGGGCGCAGACACACCACCGAAGAGACACGCACTAATGAGAAAAGTTGCAGAGGTTTTTGTTTTAATGAGAAGTCCGCGGCTCCGTCTTCACCTCCGCTGGTAAACAACAACAACTCAATGAACTTTACGAGTGTGTGTGTGTGTGTGTGTGTGTGTGTGTAAGTTAACTTTATGCTGAGACGCTGTCTTGCAGCCCAAATTCTGCCCCAGGCACTCTTACAAATAAAGGTGCTAAGTAGAACCATATAGTGTTCCTCGGCTTGTTCCCATTAGGGCTGGGAGATGTCTCCCACATTGTTATATGACAATGGCACACATCAAGATTGACGATGATATTGCTGCTTAAAGGTTCTAACACACTTTTATTTACAAAGAAAATAATAAAAAGGACTTGGAGATGTACACTCTTAGAAATAAGGTCTCTAAAAGGGTTCTCTCAGAAGGGCTGAGGTTCCACCTAGGACCATTTGTTTCTGAAGAACCCTTCTATGAAGAAAGGGTAAGACTGTTAGACTAACTAACTGTAAGACTAATGGTTCCAAACAGCCTTTTTCTGAAGAACTCTTTGATCAAGGGTTCTTTGTACCACAATATACAGGGTTCTTGTCTTCTAGATAAAACTCTTGGAATATAAAGGGTTTCTTGTTAGAACCCTCTGGGTAGGTTCCAGATGAAAGCCTTGGAAATATGAGACGGTTCTCACAGGGTTCAGTTCCAGATAAAACCTTTGCAACATAAAAAGGTTTTTGGTAGAACCCCCTGAATGGCCTCTAGATGGGACTCTTAGAGTATAAAAAGGTTCTTGTTAGAATACCTTGGGTTTGTTTTAGAAATCCTTGAAATGTAAAAAGGCTCTCGGCAGAACCCATCGGGTTCTTGTTAGCACCCTTAGGAGGTGGAAAGATTCTGGATAGAACCCCCACAGAGGGTTCACGGTGGAACCATTGTACTATATATTGCACTACCCTTTTGTCACCTCTCATAGAGAGTTCTAAGTGAAACCTGTCACAGATGGTTTTAGGTATAACCCTGTATGTTGGGTTCTAGGCAGAACTTTCTGAAAGGGAACCCAGGGACTTCTACCGAGAAATCTTTTAAATTATGGTACAAAGAACCCTTCATGAAAGAGTTCTTCACTTATTTCAATGTTCCTTGGAGAAGGTTTGTTTTGGATGATAAAGAACCTGAGCCCTTCATGAGGAACTTCACTTTGGAACCCTCACTTCTAAGAGTGTGGGTGCTTGTTAGTATTATTGTCAAATTCCTTCATGAACACACAGACACACACACCCGCAGGCGCACACACACACACAGATGCTCACAGCCAATTCACATCTCAGCTGGCCAGACTGACGTTGAAGGCTTTTACTGCAGCTGTCGTTGGCTACACACTCTCACACTAAGTGCGCACACACACTACAAAGTCATGAAATACTCTTTTGCAACAAATACCCAAACGCGTTGAGCTTTGAGGAGCGTGTTTGTGTGAGACGAAGGCGGGAGGAGAGCGGTGACACTGCAGTTAGCATTAGCCTCCTTTGCCATTCCCACCGCATGGCTGTCAGCCTGCGCTTAGCTTAGCGTCTTCATCTGCAGAGGATTAGCATGCAGCACTAGCCGGCGGTATGAGCTGAGCCTCCCTCTCTGATTAGGCGTGATGCATTTGAAGCCTCCACGGGGAGAGAGGACGGCATACACTCCGCCGCTCGGCATATCGGCTCATTGTATTAAGCGGTGTGTGTGCGGGATGTTAAGCAGATGTTTAGTGAATGCAGCTTAGTCGAGAGCGGGCTCGTTTTAAACGGCCTACACAAGTCCACAGCAGCAGAAAGGAAGCATTTATCCAGCAGCACAGTGTCCAGTTCTGGTGTTGTATTATTGGACAGCAGTCCAACTTAACTTACAGAGACACACCTGAATTATATTACAGCAGTTCAGTGGTTTTCAAATGAATACAAGTTGTTTTAGAGGAGAGCCGCCCACAGTAACAAGAACGATTCCATGTCTCTAGTGTATCGCTGGCTCTGGTTCAACAGTACATGGACAAAAGTATGTAGACACCTGGATTTAACACCCATATATGATTTTCAATCCAAAAACATTTCACTAACAAAGACCGCACCAATAAAGATACAGATTTATTGCTTATTATGGATGGAGGTGAGCCAAGATGATGTAGGAGGGATGGAGTAAGAGATCAAAAGGAGGAATTAGGGTGAGGGATAAAAGGATGAGGATCCAGGGATGAAGGTCCAGGGATGGAGGGGTGAAGGATGAGTGACGGAGTGATGAGGGTTCAGGGAAGACGGGTGAGGGATGAAGTGAGGAGGGTCCAGGGATTAATAGGTGAGGGTCCAAGGATGACGATCCCGGGATGAAGGAATGAGGGTCCAAGGATAGAGAGTGAAGGATGAAGGGATGAGGGTTCGTGGATGAAGGGATGAGAGTCCAGGGTTTAAGGGATGAGGGTCCAAGGATGAGGGATGGAAGGATGGAGGGGTGAAGGGTGAGGGATGGGTATCCAGGGATGAAAGGATAATGGGAAGAAGGGTAAGGGGTCATACTTATGCAGGCAGAGACGATTTAAGGCATGTTTACACACAGAATTAACATCCAAACACAAGTGGACAGAACAGTACAGGTGTGAATGCATCCATCACTTGGTTCACTGTTATGTAAGTTACATGCTTGAGCTCTTACCTGTCAGAATAAGCAGTGGACGTTTATGAACCCACCAGACTCCCTTAAAAAACTGCACAATTTTGTGAGTTGTTGAATGAGAAGAAACTTTTTAACCTTTGTGAAAAGCTACCTACAACAAAGTCTTACTTTTGGAGGTCTTCTTGTAAATTCGGCAAATGTTACACATTAAGTTATTTCTTTCTTTGTGTAAAAAACATTTGTCTTCACATGTTGGCTATTACTGTTGGGTTACTGATTAAAAGCAGTTTGCAGTGGTGTTAATTTGCAAACAGAGCGGGGAAGTGAAACCATTATGGCAAATTCTTAATTATTCAGGCCTTCTTGTAAATTCAGCATTAAATGCAAAATGTTAAGTTGTTTCTTTGCTGGTAAAAATCATTGTGTTGCTGAGGAGAGCAGGCAGAAGAAACGCTCTGTGGTGCGCTGGGATACACACTTTTGCTGTTCATTCAGGCTCATGTCAGGTGATGTAGGGGTTGAGTGTGGAAATGGAAGTAAGAGTTTGGAAATTATGTTAGTTTGGGGATTATTTTGGCAGTAGGTAATAAAATCAGTAAGAAAATCTATCTGTTTCTTCCCTGAGGTAAAATGTTATCATACCGGACACTGGATGATGGTTTTCTAATGTGAGGTCCTTCACATGAAAATATTTGCAGACCTCTTGCAGCAGTTTTTTAGGCTTGCTTTTAACACACAGCTCAGTCCTCCTTGTGAATGAAAATCCCATTGGGACAGGCGTTACGGTGCTGGTTTGTGAGTGTGCTGTTATGGAAATGGCCGTTTAGTCTGCCTCGGGCCCCTGGGGAGCATCAGAGGTATCCCAGAAGTCTGTGCAGACCTTTTTGAGAAGAGAGCGCACCGCAACAAGTCCCCTGGGTGCTCATTATGGAAAATGTTGCCAAAACTCTCAAACACACACATGCAAACGCAGATCTAGACAGGAATTTTCTCTGTCTCACAAGGTTCCATCACATAATTCACGATAGTGGTGAGTCAAGGGGTCAAGTACGGAGGCTTTATTCTTATTTTAACATATGGAGCCAGAACTTGAGTTCTTGCATAATAATGATGGGGAGCACAGATCAACCAGAGCTGCAGAGTATGTTTTTAGGCAGCAGCAATTTAACCAAATTATCAGAACTTTTCAAGTTGATTTTTTATTAAGTTATGTGCCAGCAGTTCCTGCTTTCGTTATCTAAAGCTATTTTTCAATACTCAGTGTTATTACTGGCACATTTTCATTAATGCACTTGAGTTATGAGACATTATTAGCCTCCAATCAAGTACACTAAAGCTCAGCACACCACGCAGAGCAGCTGCTTCAGACTAAACTCCTTTAACAGCCTACACGCCAATTTCTCTGCCTGTAAGACTCAAGTTTTAGTGCCTGTCTTGGCATCTTACACATACACAGATTTTCCACCACTCTTCCCTGCTGTTATCTTGTGTTGTTCTTTGTACAATTATGCAGCAAAAAGAGAAAAGGTTGATACCTCAAATGAAAATGAAATGAAACAAGATCCGTGTCTGATGAGTTTAATCATCAATATTTAGGGGGCGGATTGAAGACATATTTAGATATTTTATTTAAGAGTCAAAATAGTAACTGTGCAGATTAGTGAATTACAAGTAAAAATTCAAGACTCTGTTTGAGTACATATTTCTCTTACACATGTTAGAACGGACCCTTTCAGAGTGTTAAACCATGGAGCCACCAAGGTCCTGAAAGCTGATATTTATTTATCCTCTGCACTCAAGATAATAAATTGTGCACAAGAGTTATTATGCTGTGCAACAAGAAAAACATAATAATTCTTCAGGACTTTAAGGGCTTCTTTGTTTGTTTTGTTGCAGGACGAGTTACAACTTTATCTTTCTTATCAGTACGTTGTACCTTCACATAAATCCCAACAGAGCTTTGCACAGCTCCGACCTGAGCAGGTCTAAATCTGTCACAAAACTGAAAACATCTGTGTGGTTCTGCACGACCTTTAACGGACCAGTGCGTAGAATTTAGTGGCATCTAGCGGTGACCTTGCAGACTCCACCCACCTCGTCTCACCGTCCCCTTCCATGCATGTACAGGAGCGCGGAAGGCTGTATCTAGAGCACGTGTTTCACTCAAATTAGTGAATAAAGTTGTAAGATTTATCTGTTTTTGAATAGATGTATTCCCCTTCCACGCGTCATAAGCGAGAAAGCATTTCATTGGATGCAAATTTATAGAGCAGGATGAGTCACCAGCATTTTTAAATTCTTTTCCAGGAAGAGACAAACTCTGAAATACCATTTAAAATACACCAAAATATCAGCAAAACAACTTTTTGGTCCCTGTTGGGTGAGACTCAGGTGACGTATAGTGTAATATCATGGGGGGTTTAAGTGCAGCGCATGAGTAGAATGTATTTACTTTCCATCATAAAAAAAAACTTAAAGGAACAATTTTTCATCAAAGATCAATACGTCTAATAATTTATCAGCATATGATATCTTGTCCATTACCGCTCCACTTAAAATGTAAATGATATAAACAGCTTTCACACTTTCTTGACGAATGTGATTTGATATGAATGATGTGAGCCCTCAGAGAGAGCGAGACAGAGGAGTGTAAGAGGAGGAAAGCAAAAGATGGAGGCGCAGACGGAGGGTGGGATGAGAGAAAAAGAAAGGAGGTGAGAGATACGCGGAGAGGCGGGCGGCAGACAGTTCCTGCGGCACCCTTGGGTGGCGTTTGCCGCGTTCGTGTGTGCGCGAGTGTGCGCTGCAGATGAGTAATGGCCTCTGACGTGCATGTCTCTCTTGTCTCGTCCTCCATCCGTTTCATCATTACATGCCATCAATCTCGCCATCTCTCAATCTCCCTGTCAGCTCCCTCTGTTCTCCTTCTCCTTTCCCCGTCTTCCCTTCTTCTTCCTCCCCCTCCGTTTCCTCTTTTACCCCGACAGGCTTCTTCGACATCGTCTGCAAACTCCTCGGGGTGTTTAACTCCTCACCGCCACACTCTTAGAAATAAAGGTGATGACTAGAACCATAAAGGGTTCTTCTGCGCTTTTTGGCTGCTGTGAGAACCTTTCATAAAGATTCTGCTTGGAACCCAGAAGCCAACAGAAACAGAGAACAGAGAACCTTTTTATGGTGTAATGGTTCCACCCAGAACCCTTTCTGGGGGGTCTATCTAAACCAAAGCACACACTCAAAGGGTTCTACAGAGAACTTTTTTATATTCCAAGGGTTTTATATAGAACACACTAAAGAGGTTATATGAGAACCTTTTTGTACTCCAAGAGTTTTATCTAAAATATATTCTGGAGATTCTACTGAGAACCTTTTGATATTGCAAGGGTTTTAATTAGAATAGACCCCAGGGTTCTACCAAAAACCATTTTATATTCCAAGGATTTTATGTAGAACATAACCATGAGGTTCAATACAGAGAACCTTTTCATATTCCAAGAGTTTTATCTAGAAGCCACTGGGGGTTGTTCTACTGAGAACCTTTCTGTATACCAAGGGTTTTTATAGAACACACTAAGGAGGTTCTTCCAAGAACCTTTTTGTATTGCAAGAGTTTTATCAAGAACATACTCTGGAGATTCTACTGAGAACCTTTTTGTATTCCAAGGGTTTTATCTAGAATGCACCTGGCTGGTTCTACCAAAAACCCTTTTATACTCCAAAGGTTTCAACTCGAGCACACTCAGGGGGTTCTACTGAGAACCCTTTTGTATGATGGTGCAAATAACCCCTTGGTGAACCACTGAGATTTCAACAATCAAAGAAGAACTCTTCAAACAAGGGTTCTTTGTATGAAAAGGGTTCAGAACCCTTAGTCTAACAAAGTATTCTTGGCAAACCCGTACTTCAACAAAATAGTTCTTCAGAAGCAATTAGTTCTGGGTAGAACCTCATTCCTTCAGTAAGAACTCTTTTGGAACCCTTATTTCTAAGAGTCCACCTCTTCTTCTACTTCTTCCTCTCTCTGAGCTGAAGCATTGCTCTGTTTCTCACCTGAGCCCCAGTTTAATTTCACCGTGAGAGCGACGCTCACGCTGTCGTGCACACACACTCAATCATTCGCTCACCTAACACATTCGCGCACACACACACACACACCGAACAAACACCTACGTGCACGCACACACTCAAAAGGAGCTGTCAAGAGTAATGGTGTTTAGTGTAATTTACTGTACCGCCGTTGTAGCCTCTGCTTCCTCAATAGGAATCATTACAGAGATTACATAATGGGGGTAATTTTTCTTCTGCCGTATATACAGCACAGTGATGGCAGTACAAAGTGTTTTGGAGGCAGGAGAAACCCTGTTAGCCGGAGCTGAGAAGTAAATGGGTCCGGTCTAGCCCTGGCTAAATCAGCGCCCGTTAGCCTCCCTCCCCTCTCTTCAAATCCATGCCTATTACTCTTAACAAACCAGAATGGATCCGGGGTATTGATCTGTTGGAGGGGGAATGCTCTCTTTGTTCAAACACACACACACACACACACAGTGAAAAGGGAGGAGGCCGAACATGTGTCGATGCTGAAGTTCTTACACTCTTGCAGGAAGTGGAAAATTTAAGTGGAGGCCTGTGTTTCCCTCAACCCTTGGTGAATCCCTCGCCTTAAACCTAAAGACCTGATCACCCAAAATGCAGTTTAAAGGGATAGTTTGGGTTTTTTGAAATGGGGTTGTACTCTGTAGATGCAAATATTGTCCATACTTAAATCAAGTAGTCCCTTTTTCATACTAAATTTTACTTTCATATTAAATTTTACTTTCCAAGTACTTTTTGTCCTCAAATTGTGTTTTCTGATTAAGTTGGTTACAGTAATGCAGAACATGCCATTATGGAATCCAAATATCATTCTCTCTACATCAACCAGACTCAATTGGAAAAAAAAACAATTTAACCTTGCAGCGGGAGTTGTTGGTCTATCTCTGCCTTGATTGGTTAGGTTCTCTGTATTATTGTGTAATTTTGGTGACTCTGAACTGATCCTTTAAATCGTGCACGTCACACAATAATACAAACAAACTAACTGATTGAGGCAGTGACAGACCAGCAACAGCTGTGTTCTGTGAGGTAAAATGACTGCTTTTGTCAATACAGAAAGGTTGTTTCCTGTCAAAAAAGGGTCTAATGACAAGGTACACTGGTAAAAATGTCCTAAACATGTTCTGTTGTGTCAACCGCCATCTACTGTAGGTTACACACCGACTATGGATGAGTACCTCATAAAAACCTGCTTCAAAAACTCGGAACTATCCCTTTAAATCACTGTGTATTGAGGCATAAGGTGGCATTAAAAGCCCATGAAAAAAGAACATCTTTACATTTATAAAAGAGCTCAATTTTTCATTTCAGGATCAAATACTTGCCTTGTGTAGCTCTGAAATGTCTCTAGCTTGTTCCTTTCATGGAGGAAGGCAGCTGTCATCAGATTGGATTCACAGCAGTTGTAACAGATTCCAGTGGAGACCCAGAGGCACTGCAAAAAATGGTATCAGACTGTAATGTAGACAGTTCTCCAGAAACCAGCAGATCCAACTTTTTTTATCAATTGATAGAGAGAAGGCGGTTTGATTTAATACACAGAGCAGAAAGACAGCTGTGTTCAGATACTATGAAAGGTTTGAGTGAATTTTCCATTCGCATGCTGTTCCTTAAATGTATCGCGTGCATAAATGTTTCATTGGTCTAAAACATCAACAGTAAACAGTCAATTTTCCAACTGTCTGTAATCACATAGGGATCGATCCATAGTAGCAGAAGTTGAAATTCCAATTTGTCTTCAATTATTAGCCTCAAAAGACCATAATCCAATGCAACCACAAGATGTGTAATGTTTTGACTACTAGCAATGCGTCTATGTCTAACGGCGCCGAAACTCTAAAACTGATTCAGCGATTCATATGGTTTGTCTGCTTTCCAGATGAGTGTTTTCAATCATGGTTGAATACATTATGCAAATGCAAAAAAAAAGGGTAAATCCAAATTTACCGGTACAGAGGGGCCGTAGCTTTCATTCAGAGGAAGTATGCACTATTTTATGGGAAAGAAAGAAAGGCATGAGGGACACGAATGTTGTTTTATGTCCTCTTAACGTTTAAAAGACACTATAAAAACAAAAGTTTTGTTGCAACCTCAGTGTGGTCATGATGGTTGTTAAGACCTTAAAGACTTTAACTCATCTGGAAAATAGCAGCCACATGGTTCATGTTAGCTTGTTTATGACTTAAATCTCTCACTTCTGGATTGAGCCCTTAAAACATGAAGTTATCCTCCACCAACAAATTATTTTTAAATTAATATTTAACTGAATATATATATAGAATAGAAGCCAACTTTTGAAATAATTCACATGCAACTACAACCCTTTTGTTCATTCTCCTCCTATGTATTTCACTCATTGGTATGAATCACAAATGTCACTTTCCTGACAAGAAGTGCTGTAGTGTTGGGCCAGTACATGTGTACATATGTGTCAAACAACTCATCACATCACACAATCTGTGGGCTCGAAAGGAGCAGCAAACATCACTCAAGCTGACTCCACTTTTGAAAGAATTCAGACATCAACACATCACTTTTTGTTTATGTCCTTCGTATGTATACTGCTCAGTGCTCTTAAATTCATTTGTCAATTTCCTGTTTGGTGAAAAAAGTACTGTAATAGTGCTGGGCCAGTCAATGTGTGTACGTCTGTGGCTTCATTACAGATTAGTTAATGATGTTTCTGTGTAACGCCGTGTGCTGATTGTGTCTGTATATCAAAGCAAATCAGGAGCGAGTTTAAGTGGTGGCATGAATTAAGTTTTTACTCTGAAAACCTGTCCCTGCCATAAAACACCTGCTTTTTGAATGGAATTGAATTGAACAGTCTGTCCTCTCAAAAAACATGCCTGGAGCAGAGTGTATTTTAATGTTAATATGAGCTCACCTCCCTTCTAATAATGAACCTTGTAAACCACATGAAGTAACACAGGAAGTGGAGCTAGAACCAAACTGTTTTCTACTTCTCTCAGCTCATAGTAAAAGGTTCCGTATTTCATTGTGTATATTTGAATTTCACCACAGTTTCCCCCGAGCTATCATGGGATCTGTGCCCTTGATTGAGCCCCGTCCCCACTAGCAGAATCTTGTATCCCGTAATTTGACTCAGTTAACAACAGAAACCTGAACGTAAATGACTGTAACCTGTGAAAGTCGGTTATTAAATTTGTGAGGCTTTTCGCAGTCAGTTGGGCCTAAAAGTCTTCAGAGGTGCTTCTGGCTTAAGCAAGAATTCAATTTGCAAATCTAAAAGGGTGCAAAAAAATAGCAATTTGAGGATTATAACAAATTAATGTTACCACGGAGCACGGCAAAGTCATAATATCACCTCTGAAATGTGTAATAAATAATGTGTAACACTGCCAAGTTCCGGCATGATGGAGTAATTGACTCTCTTCTGTGGTGCTCCGAGGTCATTACCTCCCCAGTGATGATTCATGTGTTCTCTAATTGCTCTGACATCATCCATGTTGGATACACACACTGTCTCTTTAACACACACACACACACACACTTCGGCTCCTCTCTTGGCTCAGCAGCACGATGAGGCTGCCAATATTGTATTTACATTAAATGTGTGTAATTTGATAGACCCTGAGAAGAAGTTCGCTTTGGCATCAGTGTGGCTACACAGGTGTGTAACCTTGACTCCTCACCCAGCATGGCTATTCATAGGCCATTAATTAGAGCAGGATCCTTCTAATTAACACACAGGCACACTCTGCTTTCTCTCTGGCACACACACTCGTACACACGCTCTTCTTCCCCCTGCACTCCACTCTCTTCACGTTTGAGTTCCGTTTAATGCGCCCTGTTTGATTTGCCCTACTAAAGTAATGAGTTTGGAAAGCAGACAAAAATTCTGAAGTGTGTTTTGGAGGAGCCTCGGGATAATTTGAAGTCCTGGGGCTGGGAGTAGAAGTACGCTCGCCTGCTTACACCCACACCCGTACACATTCGCACGCACACAAGCGCCGAAGTACACACTCGCAACTGTGCGGTGTCGTTTGTCTAGCGTATTATGTGTATATTTTCACAGCGGCGTGAGAGGTTTTTTTACGCATTGGTAATGCTCTTCAGAAGGGCCAGGCAAAACAAAATCAGAGGAATCAGAGAAAATAACTGTGTTTTTACTCCCAATAGTCTTCCATTGAGAAAGAAAGCACTGTTTGTTTCTGACCTGTAAGAAAACAATAGCTGCTTATTCACAATGACTCCCTTTATCTCCCGAGAAGACTTGTGTATTATTTCTTCATGATGCCAGCCAAAGTCCAAGTCAAGTTATTTTTTCTCAAAACAACTCATTTGTGGGAAGTGTAAAACAATGTGCAAGACTTGTAAAATCAAGTTTTGAATCAGGTCTTAGGTCAGTCGTGTCAAGTCCAAGTCAAGTCTCATCAAAACAAATCTCAAAAGCAGGTACAGTATAAGTGAAGTGAAGGCACTTGACTTGGACTTGTTTCGACAAGTCATGAGGTAAGATAAGACACGATGAGATCAGATAAGATACATTTAGGGACAATTCACAATCACAAGCCTCAAGTTCTTGAGGACAAGTCTCAAGTCAGTGGTGAGAAGTCCAAGTCACGTCTAAAGCCTTGTGAAAAATCAAGCAAGTCCAAGTCAAGTTTTCAGTCAGTGGTGACAAGTCCAAAACCAATGTTA
This sequence comes from Lutjanus erythropterus, assembly GCF_056507025.1. Lineage (NCBI taxonomy): Eukaryota > Metazoa > Chordata > Actinopteri > Lutjaniformes > Lutjanidae > Lutjanus > Lutjanus erythropterus. The sequence goes on along the minus strand of NC_139338.1, from coordinate 25,492,324 downwards.
AGTCTTGTCAAACCAAGTGTAAGTCAAGTCTCAAGTTCTAGGGGACAAGTCTCAAGTCAGGTGAGAAAAAATAAAACAAATCTTGTCAAAACAAATCTCAAATCAGGTCAAGTCTCATGTTGTTTAGGATGTGTTTCAAGTCTGTCAAGTCAGTCAGACAAGTTCAAAACAAATCTTATGTCTTGTCAAAAGAAGAAGTTAAGTGACAAGTCAGTCAAGACCAGGTCAAGTGAGAAGCTCAAGTTCTGTATAAACAAATCTTAATTCTCCTAAAAATAAATCTAAGTCAAATCTCTTTTTTTTCAAAACAAGTCCAAGTGAAGTCTAAAGTTCTTAAGGACATGTCTCAAGTCGGTCGCAAAGTCCTCATCAGCAAAATGTGACTCAGTTTCATTAGTTGTTCTTTGAATACTGAGCATTAAAATGACCTGGCATTTAAACATTGTCCTTGTAAAACTGTATTATTACTCCTGTCACTACTGTGGCCGCATAATTTAATATGCAAGCTGTGTTATCATGCAACGCCTCTGTGTTGCTGTCTTATCTATATCTTATTTAATTGTTCTGGGATACTATTGTCTATTTTTGCATTCACATCTTAAATCAACTTTTAGGGAGTCAAATCTCTAGTCGAGTCAAATCTCTAGTCAAGTCTCATGTCGTCATTTTTGAGTCTGCAGCTCTACCTGGATCCGGTCTCTTAATTTGACTAATATGTGCTCACCTGAGTGTGACAGATTTTCAAATGTAGCTGTCAGCAGATGCAGATTAAAAGTTTAACCTGTAAACAATGTATTCAGAGTAGATTAACAGACAAAAACAGATTTGCCAGAGCTGTTTAACAGGTAAAAGCAGCTTATTCAGAACAGGTAAAAAGATAAAGACAGCTTCCTCAGAATTAAGAGATAAAGACGAGTGCAGTAGATTAGCCCTAATAAAACAGAACAGCATTTATCCTGCACAGCCAAATCCTGTTGTCTAAACAATAACAGCTGTGACTGTGGAGTTCACAAATAGCACCGCAGCATTTTTCACATCTTTCCCCCGTGCCAAAAATATTTGCCAGTTACATTACAAGCACTTAGGAGCTGGAACAGCGCCGCTGCACGCTTTCCCTCATGTGGTTAGCGTGGAAACACACAAGCTAGCATTCACTCAGAAAGGAAGATAATGTCAACCCCAAACTGTCCCATCAGAGGAAAGTGCTGCCGGGCCCCGCAAATTGCAAAATTTCCAACATCAAGTGAAAAGTTGAGTGAGAACAAATGATATATTTGGCGAGGCTGGATCCAGGCCATGGGGAGGTTGAGCTGCGAGGGGGAAATGGGATGCAGATGAGCCTTCCTCCTCCTCCTCTTCGTCTTCCTCGTCAGCATTCAGACCTCATCCTGAACCAATATGTGGTGTCTAGCCTGCAGGAAGAGGGAGACGGACAAACAAGGATGAAGTGAGAAAAAGTAGATGATGGGTGAGGGCTGAGCAGTGGGGTAAGAGAGGGCGAGAAAGACAGAGAGACAGTAGCAGGAGGAGGGGGAGGAGGGAGACAGAGAGGGATGGTTCATTAAACATTTAGAGGGATGGAGAGCAGACAGGCCTCTCCATTTCTCTCCTCTTACTGTTCAGGAGATGGGAGATTGAATGTAGGTCTGCCTGTGCACCGAAATACACCACAGTTAGTGCGCTGCGTGTGCGCGCGCTTGTGTCTACGTGTGTGTTTTCTGCCGTGCTGAAATCCCTGCTTGTCCCCACAGGTCTAGATAATGGCTTGGTAAATGTAACAGCACGACCCTAAATATAGCAACCTCAGTCATGCTGTAACACTGCGCTTAATCCCTATATCACAACACACACACACGTACACACACATGCAAAGACAAACACGCAGAGTAATGCAATTCCAAGGTTAGCCAAAGGAATTACGTGTTAGTCGAGCTTACCCGCAGTGTATCTGCCTCTCCATATAAACTGGAGTGTATTTACCCTTGTACACACCTCTGTGTATTGTCCCATTTAGCACGGTTCCCACTCATGCATCCTAATGGCCCCAGAGAGCCGGGGAGTCTCTGCTGTCTGTTATTAGTGAGCAGCACAGATCAATGGGCTCTGGGACTGCAGCGCTAGCCTGTTAGCGCGTCCCCATTCAGACCCACTGAGCCGTGGCTAACGCCGCAGCTAAAGTGTTTGCTAGTATAAAGTCTCCGAAGTGGGGAGGCGCACCTGTACCCGCCCCGCTTCTACAGATGTAACGCTGAGCTCTAAAGCCAGCGAGGAGTGAGAGATGAGGAGTCGTACAAAGAGGTCTTTGATGTGGCGGTGTTTGGGTCCAGTGGGTGGGCGTTAAAAGGCCAATTCACTCAATTTACAAGAAATAAAAATATGTTTTCTCACTTACCCCAGGTGATATCCAGCCATGCAGATGGTTTTGGATTTATTTGTCAGCTTTTTAGATATCTGTCTCTGAGATTGCAGCTGCCACCACAATACAAAGGAGGTAAAAAGGAATTTCATTTGTTGTGCTCGAAGCATTGAAAACTTGCACTCAAAAAACTGTAACAGCATCTTTTCAGAAGCAGTGTCCCTGATAATCCACAGACCTCATAGAGACATTTTCTTCTTCAGAAAGCTTTTTCAATGAGTGTTAATAAAAATAAAAGCTACAGTATTTTTTTGACAAGAGGTGCAAGGAAAGTGGGAAAATGGTTTTTGTGCTTGGCTTGGACTAACCCTTTAAATTTGTGCTGATCGATATTTTTTGAAGGTAGCATTGAGCACTGAAGACTATGAAGAACTGTTATTAACTCTGCAGTTTCACAGCTCTTTGAACCTTGTTTTAGCTCATCATTTTGGTTTTGTGGCGCAAAGTACCAGCCAGTCTCACCACCCTCCTCAACCCCGTTACTAGCTGGTAGAGTGGTCATGATACCCGAATTTGAAAGTTCGATACAAGTTCAAAAAAAAAAAACAATGTCTTGATGTGGTTGAGACTTGACTCTTACTTGTCTTGACCAAACTTTAGGCTTGACCTTGGCTTGCCCTTGAGCACCTGACATTCAGTTTGACAGGGTTTTGCTTGACCAAACTCGGTTCTGGACTGGAACAAGTCTCGACTGACTTGATTCTTGTTTTGACAGGACTTGAGACTTGACTTGAGCTTTATTTTGAACACACTTGAGACCTTGATTTGTGCTCAAGGACTTGAAAATTTACTTGGTTTCACAATATTTGGGACTTGACTTTGGTTTGTCTTAACTAAATTGGAGATTTGACTGGGACTTGTCTTTATTGACTCAAAACTTGTCACTCAGAATATCATAATTCATGATAAAGTCACTGAAAACTGACTTGTTTTGCTTATGATGTATTGTTTTAAACGTGGTAACTAAAAAGTCTCAAAGTATCAGTATTTCTGACAAACTCTCAGGAGTTGGTGGGGACCAAAACAGAGCTATAAGGACAGTTAATATTCATGAACTTAATAAGGTGGGAAAATGGTGGTGGCTATCAGCTTGTTTTAATGTTTTTCTGCCCTCTGGTGGCCCTCACAGACTGGATATTGAGCTGTCACTGAGTCAAATATTTGATATGATGGGTATTATACAGGTTTTTTATTACATAACTGTTGTAGAATAGATCAATACAGTGCTGGTTGTGCAACGGAAGACATGCCGAATTGATGGAATGAAGCGTTTTCTTTGAATTCCTTACAAAAGTGCACTAAAAGTGTTTTATAATTATGATTAGGATCATTATTATGTGGAAAATGGTATTATTATTCCTTCAGCGTGAGTGTCTTTTGACGGCCTAACTGCTTTTTTTCAGAGGCTTTTCAACTCTGACATGAATACAGTTCTGAGGGAAAAATGCTGACTCAAACCAAGAAAGGGAAAAAAAAACATAGATTTGAAGATACTGAATATCAGCCCAAAATGTCAGCAAGATACAGTCTGGCCCTCAAAAACTCATATCGGTCAAATGTTTGTGTTGATTTGACAGCGTTTTCGTCTGGGATTTCAGAGAGAAACGGGGCTGTATGCACACACACACACACACACACACACACACACACACACACAGTCATGTACACACGCATAATCAGGCGATTCCCGCTCCCTCTCTGCACTCCATCAGCATATGTCAGCATATGGCTCCCTCCTCTGAGAGACTGTTGAACAGACTGATCCAGGTTTGATGTTGCTCTCGAGGTCCTGACCTGGAATGGAGGGCAAAAAGGGAAGGAAACGGCAAAAAGATGGCAAAAAGAAATGGAATGGAATGGAAAGGAAAGGAGCTGTCTGTCCAAACGTGTGTCAGCCTGAGCTCCAACCATTGACCGTCCTGATGCAGTCGTCTGGATGGTTACTGTCAGGCTGCTTTCACCACACACTGTCTTCAACTACTCGCATGTGTGTGAGACGAAACATACAACCATACTGAGCCATCTGTTCCTGTGCTAATTGGTATGCATGACAATGTTTTTCCAACCCATAAAACCTAATGAAAATGAACACCCCACCCGCCCTAATATCCCTTAATGCTATCACCCGCTCCTCTCTGCCCTGCCCCGCCCCCTCCCTCCACCCCCAACCCCTCCTCCTGTACAACATTATAGGCATAATTACACTGTAGTGGGCATTAGTAGCCCCTCTTCTAAAGGCATTCACGGTCCAAGGATAGGAGGTGTCCTGCAGCTCTAAGTGTCAGGGATCTGCTTGCTTTCCGAGATTCAAGGTCCTCCCAACCAACCCCCCCCCCCCTATAAACTTGGCACAGAGTGTGAATTGTTGTAATTTTATGGAGTAAAGCTATTGGAAACACTGGGCTCCAATGTGCAAGTGATTTTCTCCCTCTGCTGACGGCACGCTTAAGGAATCAGACAAGCAGAGAGGGACAGGAAGAAGGGAGGAAGGGATATAAAAAGCAGAGCAGGCAGCGAATAGCTTAATGACATGAGAGTCAAAAGTGTCAAAGGCGGAAACATTGTTAATTAATGAGTAATTAACAAATTAACCTCCACCTGTTAGATAATTAATTCTCTGTATGTATTTTAAAGGATTTTGTACACGATGAAACCTTGATTTACTTTATACATCTATATTTAACAAATGAATGAAATGATGTGTATTTTCTTGGTCTGAACTGACTTCAATTTGAGACTTGGTTTCACAAGACTTGACTTGGGTTCGACTTGTTTCGTCTAAATTATAGACCTGACCAGGACCTGTCTTTACTAACTTGAGACTTGAATTTAGACTTGTTTTGAAAAGGCTTTTGGACTTTCTGTGTCTGACTTAAGATTCATTTTCTTCTTGGCCCTGAGGCTTGATTTGGAATTGCCCCAACTGACTTGAAACTTTTTGACCAAACTTGAGACCAGACTTGACATTAGATTTGACAAGACTTGAGCCTTGACTTGGACCTTTCTTGATTGACTTCATATTTGAATGGACACTTCAATTCAACCAATTTTGAGAATTGACTTTTACTTGTCCTGATCAAACTTGAGACTTGATTTGGATTTGTCCTTAAGGATCTGAGATTTTGCCTGACACTTGGTTTGACAGCTGACCACACTTGGGTTTTGACTAACTTGCCTTGACTTGGTTAGATTTGACCTTTATTTTGACTAAACCTTAGATCTGAGCTTGAGCCCAAGGATCTGAGACTTGTCTTGACACTTAAATCATTTTACGAGATTTGAAAGTTAACTTTGAATTCCCCTAAAGTACTTAAGAACCAACTCTGGTAATCAACAAGAGTTTGAGTTATGCTTGATAAGTTCTATTGGATTTATTTATTTATTCCGGAAATAAAATATTCATACATATTGGATTTGAAACTTGACACTTGACTTGGTCCTTTGGGACCTGAGATTTGGCTTGTCAATTGGTTTGACAAGACTTGAGACTTGCCATGACAGTTCTGGGGCTTGTCTTGGGCAAGTCTTGACTGACTTGATATTTCTTTTGACAAGACTTGACCTATTTTTACCAAACTCGAGACCAGGGCTTGCGCTCGGGGACTTGGCCTGTACTTGAAATGGGTTTGCCCTCTAGGACCTGAGACTGTACTTGACATTAGATCTGACAAGACTTGAGGCTTGATTTAGACCTACTTTGATTGAATTTACATTGACCTGATAGATTTTTACTTGACACTTAGTTTAACCAGATTTAAGAACTGACTCTCAGTTGTTTTTTTCACCAAACCTCAGACTTGATACTTGTTTTGACAAGACTTGAGAGTTGACTTGACCTTCACTCTGACTAAACTTAAGACCTGGACTTGCCACAGGGACTTGAAACTTCACTTGACACTTGAATTGTTTGATGAAACTGGACTCAGTCTTGCCATTGAAGTCTCAAAAGCAGCAGAGTTTGAATTATGGTTGGTAATTTGAGGTTTGGATTTTGTTTTTATTTTGGAAATAAAATGATTCATACATGCTGGATGTCCCAGAACAAAACTGAAAGGGAGTCATAAAACAAAAGAAAAGAAAGAAAACAAGGGATGGAGGGGGAGAGAGGAGAGAGGAGTAGATGGACTTGGCAAAGCGTGACTTCGTTCACATGAATCACAGCAGGGAAACATTGGAAAGCAGCCCGGGTCGACCATTACAGTTTGTGAGTGTGTTCATGTGTGTGTGTGAGACGCCACACTGAAGAATGTGTGGTACATGTGGATGAAGTGTCTCGGTTTGTACTGTGTATCTAAAGGGAACCTGAGGTCAAACACACAAACACACTGAGCTGCAACCACCATGGAATGATCTACGAGAGAAATTACAGTACGAACGAGAGCTTACAGATGTGTCCTCACACACACACACAAACAAAAACACACAGAAAACACTGCCCTCCCATGCCAGCCAATAAGTACGTTTCCTCCGGCTGTCTTGTCTCCACCGTGTTCGACTTCACCTCTTTTGCTCCCAGCATCCCATCCACTCGTACCACCACTCCTTCCCCTCTGAGGTCGGGTGTGTGTGTGTGTGTGTGTGTGTGTGTGTGTGGAGAGCAGTAATGGTGGTTTATTAAAGTGTCAGAGGCAGGAACACACTGTCGGAGACCAATTTTGGCAACATGCGCATGTTTTCTCGCTTTTATTGCCGTCATGTATGAAAACAGCAGCTTCGCCAAATGCTAATAGAGGTGATATCCAGGCTTTTGTAACCTTTGTGCAGTAAACGGCGCAGAGGTTTGCTCACAATGGGACGTAATTGTGCCAAAGCCAGTTCAACAAATGCACTCGTGTTGTTAAATCAGTGGTGTTTTGTCGCTGGCAACCGGCTGCCTTTTCTCCCCCGTCTCTTTGTCTCTCTCTGCTGCCCTTATTACGCCATTTTCTGTCTCTACCCTGTGGTTTTCTGCTCAGTCGTCCCCTTTAGAGGTGTCACGACCGATGTGCGTGAACACACCGGGGGGATTTATTGTTCACGCAGGGCACAGCGGTGGAGGTGTTACATGGTGTATAGGTACAGAATATTGAGGATTTACTGTAAAACACACACAAAACACACTCCGTGAAAGCTCTGAAGGCCCCGGTGACTGTTTTTTTTGACCGGCGTCCCAAATATGAGATGGTTGAATTGAAGTGGTACCAATCTGATATGATCCCCACCCCTCCAACACTTCCATCCGCTCTTTCTTCTGTTAGTTGGATCGGCATTGTTGGCCCGTTTTGTGGAGAAGCATTAGTCAAATGGGCCATCATCCCCGTCGGCGAGTCAGATGATGACTTTTGGCAGAATGCAGCCGCAGCGCCATGCCAGACAATCAGAGCCGTTGCCATTTCATCACACGGTCGCACGCGGACGCACGGCCACGCACGCAGACTCACACCACAAACAAGCTGTTTCTCATTAAGCCCGCAAACATGAGAGATTGAGTGAGAGGAAACGGGAGGTGATGAAGGAGCAGGGACAGGCTTCTTCTTCCAGAAAGAGATAAGAGACTCGGAAAAAAACAACAAAAAAAAAAAACAGGTGACACGCCACAAATCTGCGTGTGCGTTGTAGTGCCGTCATTCAAAGAGGCACCCACACAACACCCAGTATACCCCCAGCTACCCTCACCCCTGTGCCCCGCCGACAATGCTGTTCCCATAGCAACAAGATACAGGGAGGAGGCGAAGAAGAGAGGAAGTGTGCTAAAGATTAGGGTGGAATTTTGCTGCTGCTGCTGCCTGGATTTGACCAATCTGGTGTTGAGGCTTTAAGATGCTCTAATTCCTTTCCACCCTTCCTTCCCTCTATCACGTGCACACACACACACACACACACACACACACACACACACACACACACACACACACACACACACACACGCACACACGCACACACAGAGAGAAACTCCAGGTCAGGCTGACGTGAGCTAGAAAGCGTAATTTCAGGGAGATAATTCCAGGAACTGCACCGTCAAAGTAGGAAGAAGTGAAGCAGGTTTTCCAAAACAGACTTTTTCCAGGATACAAAATAGAAAAATATTAAAGGGATAGTTCAGATTATTTGGTGTGAGGGTGTATGAGGTTCTTATAGATAGCCAGTGTATTACCTAAAGACAGATGGAGGTCGAAACAACCCCAGTTAGTAGGAGCAGAGAGGTGAGTCAGCATGGAAGCAAAGCAATGTACTGCTGTGGACAGGGTCAGCAACAAAATGTATTTTAGCCACTTTAAAAATATCCACCTAATATAAAATCAATATCAGTGTAAGTGTACACTATATCTAAAGTATCTTCACCACTTTACTTTGCTGTTAGACGGCCCTTTCTAAAGGTAAACTGCTGTTAAACAAGACAGAAATCACTGTATCCAAATCAACCAAATTCCATAAGGAAAATCAGTCATTTTACCTCGCAGAACACAGGAGTTGCTGGTCTAATATTGCCTCAACTGGTTAGTTAGTTCATGTTATTGTGTGACTTGTGTGAACACAAACTAACTTTTTACAACGCCAGTAACACAATAACACAAACAAACTAACAGATCAAGGTAGCAGTAGACCAACAATTCCTTGGTGTTCTGTAAGGTAAAATTACTTATTTTGCTAATGGGGTTTGGTTGGTTCGGAGACAGAAATATTTGGCTTATATAACCATGTTTTCCCATCAGAGGAAGCTGTCTGATGGCAAAGTGAAATGGTGAAAATATTCTAAATATAATGCACATTTAAACTGATGTTGTTTTATTGATTTTTTAAAGTTGCCAGTATGTGTGCTGGTGCCCTTACGCATTTCTCCAAACTGGGTGTGTGCCGACCAGCGTCTGCTGCAGCTAATACACTGACTGATACTCCTCTTAAAATAATATGAACTGTCCTTTTAAAGCCACAATGTTTGATAAGAATTTACCCCATGTGGGAATATTTTTATTTTTATACCCCGCAGAGTCAGTGTCATTACCTCCATCTTTAAGCTTGAAAGCTCAGTGACCAGATGTGCATGAAATTTGCTTTGCTCATTCAAACCCCCAAGAGGAAGAACATCATTGATTCTAGCAACCTTGTGACCTTTCCTACAGTGCCAACATTAAGCCACCTTTTTATCAATTTTCCAGTGAGAAAATCTCCTTATCCCCCTAGCTGTAAAAGCACAGTTTTTCATTCGCAATTCATGCTCCCAGCGGATTGAAACCTATTGATTTTTGGTGACCAGATCAGACTGAGACGTTTATTGGTTTATCAAAGGTGGAGTAAAACAGTTCATACTGTCCAGATACAGTTTAACTCCCAGTAAAAAGAACAAATTCACTGACCAGAGTGCAAGGTGTTGTATAGTATATGGAAAACATGTTCATTATATTTTAAAATCACATATATTTTAGCTTACCCACCTTTACCTGCATGTAACCATTTTGCAAACCATGCTGTTGTATTTTAAAGGGTTGTTTGGATTATTTGCATTGTCTACAGTAGATGGCGGTCATCATGTCTCAGTTTGAAGAAAGAGCAGGAGTACTGGTGAAGGAAGCTAAGATAGACCACTATGGAAAGGCCATTATATAAGCCAAATATTGCTCTCAGTTAGTTTCTTTGTGTTATTATGTGACTTCACTGGATCCAAACTAACTTTTTGTGACACCGAAGTCATGTAATCACACAAACAAACACACAGATAGAGGCAGCGGTAGACCAGAAACTCTGTGATGTAAAATTTCTGTTTAATTTCTTTTTTCGGCAAGGGAAAGCAGTGAAAATATTCATGTTTTTCCCACTGGTTCGAGCCACCATTGATTTCCATCCATTCTGTAATGTTATCTAGATAGGATGACTGCTAAAGATTAATTTTCTTAAAGATTCATCTGCTGAAAACATTTTTGCTCATAGCACAGCTTCAACAGTTATTCGACTATCAATTGTTCTTGTTACCAATATTAATAAGTTTTTCTTCAGATTGTTTTTGTCTTTGAAATTCCAGAAAATGAGGTTCATTGCCAAGTATTTGTAGGTTTGCCCATGATGAATTTAGTAGAAGTAGAAGTGCTACAAGTAACGAAGCATAACTGTAAAATGCGAAGCTGGCAATACAATGTGTAAAATATTGTAAAAAAAAAATGCAAAATATGTTATTAAAATGAAAGATCTGTATAGATTTGTGCAGGAATGTGCTTAATATTCACCAGGAAATGTGCAAAAATGACATGCATACCTTTTAGAAAATCAATGGAAATGGCTGGATTATAAAAATTTTACGGCATGCAGTTGAAAACATTCAGCAATTCAGCGATTTAGAAGAAGGAAGAAACCAGAACATGCGCAACGCTGGTATGGCCTTTTAGAATATACTGTGCTCATCGCGTTCTTGCAGGTGTTGTAGATGTGCAGAGAACAAGTATAGGTAGCAGTCCTCTACAGTTCAGGGTTCAGCTGTACTGTAAGTGTCACGTGCTCTAAGTGGATCTCCTCCTCCGCATGTGATGTGATGGTGTTCTTCGCCGCGCTGTTTCTCAAGGCTCTCGGGAGTACATGAAGTGTGCGTCTGCTGCCTGTATGTGAGGAGGTGGCGCGATGACTAAGTCGCAGTTCAAGTTTCTTTCTGCAACTTAAATAACTTACTCGCATGCAGACGGGGTGCGGCGTTTGTACTGGCTTTGAAAGGAGCTCATTCATCATAAAGCGTGCTGTTTTTCAATTAAGTTAAGAGAAACCTTCAGCCTGAGCAGAGACACAGTGGATTCAAATAATTCATTTTTATTATAAGTGTTACGTCCTTCTGTACAGTTCTTAGCTGTCATACATTTACAGTTTTTCATGTATGACACTCTTTAGTTCTTTTCACTGAAAATGCATGTATTCAAAATAAGTAGATATCTCTAAGATCATTCTCACCTGGATTTTAACGTGTAATAGACAAGGCTGATGTTTAATTGATTGAAATCACACTTTTTCAACATACTGGTCATTTGAACCCATAAAAGTGACAGTCAGCGTTCGCTAAAAATGACAAATCTGCTCCTGAATATTTTCCACATTATGCTTTGCTGATTAAAAAAAGATAGCAAGAACAGATAAAAGATTCAATAAGAAATTTATTAGATACTTAATTTGGCAAAGTTCGCTATTTATCACCCTAGAACGGAATCCACAGGGCATTTGTTCCTCAGACTTTTGTTGTTGTTGGTTATGGTTAGGGTGAGACATTTTAGACTTTTTCGTACATTTTTTAAATATCTGTTTATTGATTTTTGCACACAACAGACAGCAGGAAATGCACAAAAATAACAACAAAAGAAGCAAAAGAAATGAAAAGATGTCGGTAGCAGCACAAAAAGGAGAAATTACGCATAATTTATCACATAAGTTACAAGGTACTGACCTATGACACGATGACACGCTTAACCATTAAACATTCATTTTCATTTTTCATTTAGTCTAACGTCAGCTTACCAGATTTTCTGTCTCTGTTTGAGAGAGTGAATCTAATTTCCTCTGTAGATGTAATACATTTTGTAGCAGCAGATTTCTGGCTAGCAGTTGTGGGTCTGTACTAATAAACAAATTATTTACTGAGGTCCTTTTTTGATACTGGTCCATCAACTTAACGGGACAACAGGTCAACAAAAAGGGATAAAAGGGAGGAAAAATGGCAGTTTTCTTTCCTTTATCTCAGCTTTTAAACAGCTGCATGACTGAATTTACAAAAAGCATTTAGAAAACACTTTCCCTGCTCAGCAAGGTTTTACATTGTCCTTAATTTTCAACATAATTCAAGTGTACGTGTCAGCTTAAATGTGTGACAGATCCCAGCGCTGCACAGACCAGCGCCTGCAGCATCTTAACAAGGCGGCTTTATTCCTGTGGAAACATCGCGGGCTCCTCCACTGTTTTCATACACCAGGAAAATATGAGACATGAGAAACGAGTAAAATGAGACCTATTTCACTCGCATCCGTGTGTGTCATGCATCAGTATGTTTTCTTCATTTCGTGTGTGTACATATACGTGTGTGTGTGAGAGAGAGTGTAAGTGTAAGCGTGTGTGTGTCTCCTCTCATTAGCGGGCGGCGGCGTGTGGTAGCTCGTTAGCGCAGAGCTAGCTGAGCGTCGGGGCACCGGTGCAGCTTCATTAGCTACTGTGACATTTATCTGATCGTTTCCCCGCGTCGTATGTGCTGCCACGTCTCCATGGCAACCACAAATGCATGTACACACACACACACACACACACAAAGAGGCAATCATACAGTCTCGCACAGACCCAGTTCTTTCAGCTGGGCACAGTTATTCATGGATGGAAGCTGTGCTCCCTCCTACAGCAGAGAAATATCGATAATGAATATATGAAACGTGCTGTATAAAGTGCGTCCCGGTGGCTGTTGTCCCAGCGCTGTACCCGAGGTGGGCGGAATATTGCTTATTGTAAAGTTCAAGTGAATCACAGGCAATATCACACTCCCTCGTTTGGCTGGAACAGGGCCCCCGGGAGCCAGTTTACCTCGCTGTAACTCAGTTACAGAAAAACTAGAAGCGTTCCAAATAAATCAGTCGATACAGCACGCCACTCATTTAGTTTGAGTCACTAATCCGCCTCGCACACCGCCGATGACAAAATCAGTTACAGAGTCAGATTCAGGGAAGAAAAGCACACCTCTTATGGTGTGTTGTGGTGAAGTTGCTAATCTTGTTTACAGTTTGATACAGCGGCAGAACACATTCACGACTATGAAATGAATTGTGTGTGTGTGTGTGTGTGTGTTTTTCTAGATGTATCTGCTTGTGGCTTGTGTGCACACAGGTGGTGTGTGTTTGTTTAGGTGTGTGTTCGTCCCATTTGGGACTGTTCTGTGCCTTGGAGTGAGGTGTGCTTATCATGTTGAGGAGAAGAGCCCAATTTAAACCCCTGGAAACTTGGCTTCACTGTATTTCTCTGTCACATTAAATATTCATGACTAAATAAGCAACAAAGTCAAATGCATGCATATATTCGGGTATTATTTATTAAGTGTTTCACATTCCAAACCTCAGCCAAACAGGGCTGTGTGAGAGCGGTTTGATCAGGTTGTTTTGTCCAAACAACCCCACGACCGTCATCAGATTCTGATTCAGATCTTTCTAAATCATGATTGATGCACAAATGGACGTGACATTTCCTCTTCCTGAGTCTTACCCACTTTAAACCAGTGAGAGGAGCACAGAAAAAAAATAGTTTAATGATGTGCAATTAAAAATAAAATGCCCCAACTTTGAGGGGAAATGCTGTGTTAGCTCTGAATCATGATGCATACCAATGCTTTTAAAAAATGCATCCAGTGATTTATTGAATATCCGACGTTTCGGTCCAAACGACCTTCATCAGGTATACTGGCGGTGGCCAAAATGAAGGTCGTTTGGCCACCGCCAGTATACCTGATGAAGGTCGTTTGGACCGAAACGTCGGATATTCAATAAATCACTAGAAAGCGAGACAGTGTGCGGGAGTCTGCTAACTTTTTTTCAAATTGAACTTTTTCTTCCGACGCACCTGTCAGACATTTCAGGTGTGCAGAGACCTTCTCAACATTGCTTGCACAAAAAATGCATCCATAGAATTTTATTATTATTATTATTATTATTATCTGTTCCATAGTATGATGTAGCAAAAACAAGAAATCATTCAGAATGTTTTGAGAATTGTGAAGAAGACGCTCCTTCACAATCAGTCAGTGAAAGCGACAGTGTTCTTATCCATTAAACCCCACTGACGACAAACATGTTGTTCTTAATATCCTATGTAAGCTTTCAGCTTGCCAAAATAATGGATTGTGAGTCTTCATCTCTTAGTCTTTTAGTGAAAATGAAATGTTGCCTGAAAATATTTCTAATGAAGAGTGAATCCCAGTGATTTTCAGTGGTTTGCTTCTGACTAGTGGTGCCACAGTTTTAATTCTAAATTAAAAATGGATTGAAATGAGGTAAAACCAAAAACGGATCGAAATCAAAAGCAGGGTCAACAATTTTCCCAGTGTTTATTTAACATATTTAAGGATGAAAGATTATCTGCACAAACAATCCTGTAGTGTGTAGGGTTTACAGACAGTCTTTATGCTATTGATCTGACTCTACCTGTATTTTGAAATAGTGTAGAATGAAAAGCTAATGCACACCAAGAGAAGAGCAAACTCCTGCACACTGTTCTTTACTTCCATTAAACTTTGTTATATGTAAATGTATGAAATGAGATCCTTAGTCCTTACAATCACCACTCTGAAATCATTTAACGTAATCACCAAGTGTGTGGTCCTACGTCTTGACTGAATCATTTGGCTTGTTGGTTCTTATGGTTAAAGTGTTAAAAATTGGTTAAAGCTGTGGTTATGTTTGTTGTCTCTGTTACAATTTTGAAAACCCTCCAGTGTCCACCAGGCTTTAGATGAGTCTTACGGAGCCTTGTGGGCTCCTCATCCTCAGGTCAGGATGGTAACATGATATGATCATAATGTCATGAATCATTTCCTCTGAAAGTGAGTTACTGCTCAGCCGTCAGCGTGTGTCCAGATGTCTGTGCTTCCCTTTCAGCATCTTTTGCCTGTTTGTGTGAAAGTTGTGCAAGAATCTGTCAAGGTGTTCACATGTGAGAATATGTGACTGTCCAGGTCTGTATGAGTGTGTGCTAACATGTCAGTACTTGTGTGTGTGTGTGTGTGTGTTTAGCTGACCTTGGTCGCCCCGCTCCCTCGGGGGGGAACTGATGTTTCTCACTCTGCTTGTCAACAAGATTAGTTCCCCTGTGGGACCGTTACACACCCTGCAAACACGATGCCAATGAGAAGAAGTGTGCGACAGCTCGGCCCTTCCACGAACCCACTGAAGTGTGTGTGAGCGGTGTTTTGCGGCACGTGTGTGTGCTGCGATTGAGGGGTTAAGGGAGTCAGAGAGGATGTGTGTTTTAGAGCAGAAACAGAAGGGAAAAACAGCAGGGGGATCAACGCAGCCAGCCTGAACTGTAGCCCGTGTGTGTATGCATGTGTGATATGTGTGTATGCATGTGTGTGCGTGTGCCTGGTTTCTCAGAGAGCCCATGCTGAGCTCTGAGCTGTGCTTACTCCTAGACCTGGCTCATCTGCATCCGTCTCTCCCTCTCTTTCATGCCCAGTCTCACCTGCCTCGCTCGTCCCCTCCGTCTGTCTCCCACTGTCTTTTTGCAGCACGTTCCTGTCTGACTGCCTGTTGGAGTCCAGCTGTGAACAAGGCAAACAGAGAGGAGAGCAGGCCGTTAATGTATTCCAGGTAGCTCGTTGCTGTCACTGTTTACTCTTCATCTGTGGAGGTGGAGCTTATTTTCATTATTCCTTCTACGTGTAATATCCAACATATATACTGTAGATTGACCGACTGCCTATTAGCCTATTGCTACAAGCTATGGTTAGACTACATTACATTAGCCTAAACACAATAGCAGTTAGCGTTTATCCATTGCAAATGTAGGTTGAAGGTTTTTTGCTAAGTTGGACGTGTTTTCTCCTTTCATCTGAGAAGTTTGGTGGCAATGTTTGCATGCCGATTTTTGCAAATTCAAGGCGGAGCTGTTGCTGCAGCTGCACTTGTTGCCACCTTCAGTTCGTTGTTGTTCTTTTGGGCATTCTTATTCTTCCTTTGGCATTTAACAGACTAGAACACTTGTAGGTGTATGTGTTGGCCTTGGCGGGTCCACAAGAACTGCATCCCCAGCACCTACAGTACTGCAGAAAATGAAGTTTAGTTTCCGCAGCTGAGCTTTGACTGTAAAATTCACTTTTGTGCTGTTGAAAGACACATGTTGAAGAGACGTTTGATTACTGACTTATAGCGTGTGTTCAAGGATTTAAGTTGGTTACTACAGCGCATGTAGTCAGGTTAACATTTGGCGCAACCTCTGGAAGATGCAACTTCTGGAACAATGTGGATGTTGCCAGGCATGTGGATAAACTGTTGTTTGTCAAGAAATATTTCAGTTCTTGCGTGGGTTAAACAACCAAGATGCATCATGTAAATCAGCTCACAAGGCTTTGGAAGGCATATATTCTACTCCACGCCTCTATACTTAATGCTAAGCTAGGCTAACCACGGACAAGAGACTGATGCAGTATTGATCGTTTCATCTCACTGTCGGAAAAGAAAGCCAATTAGTGCGTTTGCCAAGACACTGAACAGTTCCTTTAGTACAGGGGAGGTCTGAGGAGCTGCGAATGTAAAATGAAGATGATGAATGAATAAATAAATTACCATCATAAGGTTTTATGGTCAATATCGTGCAGCTGTAGTTTGGCTGATGAGCCTGCTGTCTAATGTGAGTGTGAGGTGAGGGAATAACAGCCCTCAGCAGCTGCTTCAAAGACCTATCCAGACACTTTTTTTGCAGTCTGGCTGAGCGCACACACACACACACACATATACACACACAGATCAGCCCTCTGTCATGGCCCTGTGCTGCAGGGAGACCGGAGTGATGGAAGCAATAGTTAAGCCATTAAGGCAAACAATTGGCTCAAATTGAGAGGGAGAAAGAGAAAAGAAGAGGAAGAAGAGGGGAAAGAGAGGAGGGAGATGGAGAGGCCATGGCAGGAGTGGATCCACTCAACGACTTAATCCGAGCCCCAGGACACTCTCCTGCTGAGCTTCACACACTCGCACAAACATCTACACACACACGCTAAAGCTCTGTCTGCTCGCAATAACACCTTGTCAGTCTTGGCCACAGGGGCGATGGAAGAGGCGCTCATTCCTTTGTAGTGAGTAGAGTCACCTACTTCCAAGCACCTCGGGAAAAGAGCGAGCGTGCAATCCACACAAGACGGTTCTGTGAGCGTTCTGTAAGCGTTCGTACGCCTTATGGCTGCAAGTGTGAAGCTATTCATTGTCTTAGCAGGCGGAGTGAATGGTGGAGGCAGCACAGGGTGGACAGTGTCCTCTGACACCGGCTATTGTATCGTCTCCCCCGTCGACTCGCTCAGCCCCCACACTCTTAGAAATAAAGAGAACCATTACTAGTACCATAAAGGGTTCTTTGGCTTGTCCTCATAGGAGAGCTCTATTTGGTTCCTGTTAGAACCCTTTATAAATGTTGCACGTGGAGCCATTTCAGATAGTTCTACCTAGAGCCACACGTAAAGCGTTATATCTAGAACCATCTGTGAAAAGTATTGACCAAAACCTCTTATGAGGGGTTCTACAGAGAACCCTTCTATGGTGTAATGGTTTCACCCTCTCTGGGGGTTCTACGGAGAACTTTTTGATATTCCAAGGGTTTTACGTAGAACCCACTGAGAAGGTTCTATTGAGAGCTTTTTTATATTTCGAGGGTTTTACCTAGAACATGTTGGGGGGGTTCTACAGAGAACCATTTTATGTTCCAGGGGTTCAATCTAGTACACACTGAGGGGGTTCTGCCAAGAACCGTTTACGTTCCAAGGTCTTTATCTAGAATCTGCCTGGTGGGTTCGACTGAAAACCTTTTTATATTCTAAGGGCTTTATCTAGAACATACTGAGGGGGTTTGGCAGGGAACCTTTTTATATTGCAAGGGCATTAGAACACACTCAAGGGGTTCCACTGAGAACTTTTTTATATTATGGATTAAGGATATAAGGATTTCAACCATCCTTGAAAAACAATTTCTTCTTAAAAGGGTTCTTTGGATTAAAACGGTTCTTAATGGAACCCTTAGTCTTACAAAGAACCTTCAACAAACCCTTTCCTCGAAAAAGGGTTCTCCAGAAGCAAATGGTTCTGGGAAGAACCTCACCCCTATAGGAAGAACCCTTTTGGAACCCTCATTTCTGTGAGTGCGCAGGCCTCACATAAACAGCCAACAATGAGGGATTGTCTCCAGCTATTCTTTCTCATTCACACACATCAGCTCTGTGTGTGTGTGTGTGTGTGTGTGTGTGTGTGTGTGTGTGTGTGTGTGTGTGTGTGTGTGTGTGTGTGTGTGTGTGTGTGTCAGAGGGCGAAGGGATGATGTGCTGCAGTCTGAACCCAGCGACCGCCAAGGCTCGTCCGATACCCTCGTCTTGCCGTTTATGTGCCTAAACATCAGCCGGTGATAGGGGCCGTAACTCCTCGCCGCCGCCGCTGCCCTTCCCTCCCTTTCCTCCCTTCTTTCCCCCCCATCAGCAGCAGCAGCAGCAGCAGCAGCCCACCCTTGGGGCTCCCTCAGCGCCGAGGCCCCCGCGATTTATCGGACAGCTTAGCGAGGAGCGGTTGTTGCCCCGAGGACTGTTAGCACTGGTTTGGCTCGTTGACTCCTTCTCCGGTTGTGGCGTTTTATTTGACATGTCCTTTAAGTCCTTTAAAGAATTGGGCGTTTCTGCTGAGCGCCTTGGCTCTTTCTGCAAAAGATGGATGGCCCGCGTTCAAAGGTCTGGATGTTTTTTCCCTCCCTCTCCATATCTCTTTCTTCCCCTCCCTCCCTTCTTCCTTCGCTCTTTCTCTTTCTCTCTTGCTGAGCTTTATAGGGTGGTATTAGTGTTGTCGCCTAACCAAGCTCGGGATTTGGCTTTGTTTTGTTTTTGCCTCTTAAGATAATGCTCTTTCTCTCTCCTGCCGAGAATAACAAAAGGGAAAGTAGAGCAATAAAACAGCACTGCCATTGACTTTGGTTTCATTAAATTGGTTTTCAGCCATCTTAAATAGACCACAGGCCTTGATGGCAGTGATGTGTGTGTGTTTGTGTGTAGCCATTTGCGTATGATTGTCCTCAAAAGGCAGCCACACTTTGCCTCACGCGTGCTTGGGTTGCCGTTCTCCTCTCCGTAGGGCCTCGCCGTTGAAAGCCTTCACTTGCTCTTTATTGGTCCCAAGAAAAAAAAAAAGAGACGCCGTAGCTGGAGTTAGCATTCCAAACACGTGGACAGACGAGTGTGTTTTGTGAAGATAAGTGTTGTAGCTCTGCGGTGAAAAAGGGTGAAAGCACTTCACCTCCATTTCATATGCATTCCAGATGTGGAAATATAACCAGCGTGTAAGCATCTGTGTCCCGTTAGAGGGCCTGGAGGTTTGCTGTACTGGTTCTGCAACCTAATCCCTCACACACAACTTCACATTAGCACGCTGCATGCTGCTTATCCAGCGCTCGTTCATGCATGCAAACATGCACAAACATTCACACATGTGCAGTGTGGTGGACTGCAGGCCAACATGCATTCATAAAGTGTCTCTGCTTTTCGCCGTAGCTCATACAACAGAAGATTTCATGTCAACAGCTACAGTGACAAAACCCAAGGACGCACTGCAAAAGCATGTAGTCAACAGAAATATAAAAGCAACACTATTGTTTCGCTCCCATTTTTCCTCAGAAGCTGAAGAAATCTTCTTCTATGCACATGAAAGGTTTATTTCTGACAAATTTTGTCCATAAATTTGCTAAAAATCTGTTAGTGATAATTTTTCATTTGCCAACAGCATGATTACTGGATCACTGGTGTGCCTTGGGCTGGTCACAAAAATAGACCGCTCTAAAATGTCCCAAAAAAACCTTTATTAGGCACTGAACTGTTGCTATTTCACACAGGGCTACAGATATGATATGTGTTCCCAGGAGGGCAAAGTCATGACCCGCCCTATTCTGCTTCTGATTGACTTGCACTTGTTGCCTTTGTTGGTTGGGTTGGTTAGATTTAGGTATGAGGAGTGATTGGTTAAGATTAGGGTAAGAATATCACGGTAAGCCAATTAGAGGCAGAGTAAGGCGGACCATAACTTTGCCCTCCCGGGAAAAAAATGTGGTATCTGCAACCCTGCATCAGATTGAGTTCAGTGCCTCTAAATGTGTTTGTTTTTTCAAGATTAAACTAGACATGTTAGAGTTGTACATAGTTATGGCTTTTGTACATAAGATTACAGATACTGAATTCTTTTCCCAGTAGGACAAAGTCATGACCCATCTCACTCTGCCTCTGACTGGTTAGTATTCATTGACTTCATTGGTTGGGTTGGTTAGGACAAGGGTAAGAATACCAGGCTAAGCCAATCAGAGACAGAGTAGGGCAGGTCATGACTTTGCCCTCCTGGGAAATAAAAATGGCATCTATAGACCTGTGGCAAATAGCCACTGATCAGTGCCTAATAAATTTCTTTTTTCAAGTTAAACTGCACATTTTAGAGTGGCACTGAACTAAAGTTAAATGGGGCAAAGTCAAAATCATGACCCACCTTACTCTGCCTCTGATGGGCTAGAAGTCATTGCCGTCATTGGTTGGGTTGGTTAGGTTTAGGCATGAGGAGTGATTGTTAGGGTAGGGTTAGAATATTAAGCCAATCAGAGGCAAGGTAGGGCGTGTGATGACTTGGCCCTCCTGAGGAAAAATGGTATCCGTAGCACCATGTGAAATAATAAACGAGTCCAAGACATACTTGTGCAACAATCCTGATGTTTAATCGGTATGTCTGTGTGCCACATATGTTGGGTGTTTGGATCATTTTGCAAAAGGAGAAGAGCTCACTAACATGGATTTTAAATATAATTTTTGAAAGTTGAGTGAAATAAACTTTTTGTTCGCACAGAAGAAGTCTCATGTGAAAACGGGGCGAACAGAAAAGTTTATCTTTTTGTTGAGCACACTTTCACAAAGTGTCTGCTCTCTGCAGTGCTCGTACAACAGCAGATTTCATGTCAACAAGTGCAGTGACAAAAGCCAAGGACGCACTAGAAAAAGCATGCAGATAAACTTTGTATGTCGCCTTTGTTGTGCTGCAAAATACCAGGAACAGAATCTGTGTTCGGCTCAGTCGTACACCGTGGATTTACCGGCATCCTGAATAGATCCTCCACTGCGTCTTTACATTTAGGGTCAGCGTGGTGTGTCATCTTGCTGCTGTGTCAGGTCAGTGTATATAAAAATTGCCGGCTTCAGGGATATCAGTCTGTAAAACCTGCATTGAAAGCCGTCTCACTCCGCTGTAAGGAGCCGCTGAGGCACCCAAGAGAATTTTATTAGTGTGGCTCACTGAGTTTCAGTGTCCCTTTGATGGTCTGAAGGCTGTTTTTAGAGGCCACTATGTTGAAAAATGGAATTCTGGGGAAGTTTTTTTGTACTTTTTCTGAACTAAATCAATTTTCATTTTTATACGGGCACATCTTAAGAGAATGCTTTTCTCTAATTTAGTTAAAATGTCCTGTAATTGTCTTTCCGTAATCGTGTGCTTCAACTTTTACTTTTTCGTATGTTTTATGTGTTTCCTTCTCCCTAGTGAATATTGCTTTCTATTACGTTGGCAGAGGTGATGACCCCTTTTCTTCCTTTCCTTACACACTAATTGTTCCTCTCCAGTGAAAACCATGTATCTCCAATTTGGGTGATTCTGATTTCTTTTTTTTTTTTAGGATAAGTGTTCCTTTTTGAGTTCTTACTTTAAAAGATATTTCAATCACTTTAAAATTCATTGAAAAATGCATTGTCACAAAGGTAAAAACTGAAAAAAATGCCTTTTTTCTGAGCTTCTGGAAAGTTTATATAGTGTTTTCACAACACAGCGGTCCTATATTTCATGCTACTTTCTATGCTTTTGTTTGATTTTAACTTGTGCGAGTGAATAAAACTTTTACATGTCCTAAGAAACTCAAAGCGCACAGCACCGAATAATAAAATGTGGGACCACGGCTCCACAGCGGAAATGTGATCTGTTACTCGGCTCATAATGTCTTTTTCTTCCGTGTCATCAACAGTAACGGCACGGCCGGGAAGATGAACGGGGCGCTGGAGCATTCGGACCAGCCAGACCCGGACGCCATCAAGATGTTTGTGGGCCAGATCCCGCGCTCCTGGTCAGAGAAGGAGCTGAAGGAGCTGTTTGAGCCGTACGGAGCCGTCTACCAGATCAACATACTCCGAGACCGCAGCCAGAACCCTCCACAGAGCAAAGGTACGATGACTCAGGACCTTCTATGACTGCACTTTCTTTCCCTTTCTCTGTTTTCAGCACTTTTTCTTTACCTCCCTTCTTTCTGTCCTCTCTTTTTAAATGTTTTCTTCTATAATTTCTGTGCTCCTTTTCTTTCTCTTTTCCTTTTTCCTTTCCCAATCCTTCTTTTTATCTTGCATTTCTTTTCTTTATCTTGAAGTAATTATTCTCACCCTCTCCTTCCCTTCCTTATGTCTTTCTGTCTTCCGTCTTACCTGCCTTCTTCTTTTTTCTTCGCTATTCTTTTAATTTTTATCCTTCATTTATATTATTGTTTCTTTTCCTTCCTTCTTTCCATCCTTTTTCCTTTCTCTTTTCCAGTTCTTTCATCTATCCTTCCTGGTTTCCTTTTGTATTTTCTTTATTTCTTTCTCTCTTCTTCCTCAACTCTGTTATTTTACTTTACTTCATTCTTTTCAATCAAATTTTCTTTTTCCTCTCTGTTTCCTTCTTTCTTGCAGTCTTTCATCTTTCCTTCCTTTATTTCTTTTTATTTCATGTTTTCCTTTCCTTCCTGCTTTCTGTTTTCTTCCTCTTCTGTTTCTTTCCTTTTATTCTTTCATTACTTTTCTGTTTAATCCTACCTTTCTTTGTTTCATTTTTCTACTTTATGAATTCTAATTATTTTCTTACTTTGTCCCTTTTATTTCATCCTTTCCTTAAAATTTTGTCCTTCATCTTTCATTCCTCCTATTCCTCAACTTTACTTTCTAGCTTTCATTTAATCAACTTTTATTTTTCTTCTGTCCATTTCTTTTCCATCCTCTTTTCCTCAATTCTTTCTTCCATGTTTTCTTCCCAATTTTTCTTCCTTTTCTCCTCTTCTGTACTTTTGTTTCTCAGTTTTTCTTATTTCCCTCCCTTTTAATCTGTATTTGTTTTCTTTCTCTTCTTGATTCAAAAAAGTCTTCTTACTTTGTCTCTCTTATCTTCCTTTTTTCTTTTTTCCATCCTCCTTCCCACACTTCATTACTTTCTTTCATTCTAGTCTTTCTTCCTCATTTCTCTTTCATCCTTACTTCCCTCTGTTGTATTATGTCTTCTTTCCGTTATTTGTCTGAAAGCATGAAAATCTTCTTTACAATCAGATTTTTTTTCCCACTTTATTGTTGCGACCTGAAGTAAAGGACTAGACACACAGAGACACTCGTACAGATATACTAAGACACACATAAACTGACATACTGACATGCAGACATAATACACTTTTGATGAACCCAGTCACACACACAGAGGCACATAGAAACACACTCTGTGCGTACACACACACACACACACACGCAGCAGTCGGTGTCTGAGCGGGCCGTCCCACGTACTTAATGGCAGAAGAAATGATATATGTGCAGAATTACACAAGCAAACACACATTTCGTGCACCATTGGAAGACAAAGACTCTCGCAGCCAGACTTACACAGTCAATTGTGCGAAACCGCATGATTTGCAGCTATTTTCTCCCATTCCTTTTCTTTTTCCTTTGATGAATTCGTCAAGTGTGAGAGCAAACAATAGAGACAGCAGCAGCGAACGGGCAGACAATAGCGCTGCCATATTAACAGGCATCAACCGGAGTGGGGGCTGATGACACTCCTGATGAGACATGGAGAGTGGGAGGAAAGTAAAGACAGAGGAAGAGACAGAGAGAGAGAGAGAGAGAGGACATCAGGAGGGGGGAGATGTGGCGCTTCCATCCGACTGTAAAGCAAATTTCAAGAGAAGTTTCAAAGTGTCACACCAAGCCAAATATGAATCAGTGGGGATGAAGCGAATAAAGCAAGTAAACACTCATCTGACAGAGAGATGCAATTGAATTAAGGATTTGGATTCTGAAGTTGATTTTCATCATACATGTCTGGACTCTGGAAACACCTGCTGATGAAATCCACTCAGTGAAACCATGTCTTCTACAATATACATTTAAATGCTGCTAATCTGCTTTGTCAGATGCATTTTGGAAGGAATCTAATTGCTGTCTGGATTGCGATGGCTGGAAAGGTGTTTATTTCAATCCAGGAATGCTGTTTCACTTCACATTTAAAGCTCAAGACTTGAAGTTAGGGAAAGACTGGGGTTTTGTTAAACACTGAAAGTCAGTTGGTCAGGTTGTTGCTCCAGAAAACTTTCCCTAACCTTTTTGTGACCACAGTTTTCACCCGAGGAGGCTGAGAGTTGGAGTCGAGGTCAAGTATCTGTGTTTGTGTTAATGCCAAAAGGCTAGAAGGGGGCGTGGCAGTGGGAGTGGCTTGTTGCAAAAAGGCACATGACCGCCCAGTGCACAAGTTTTCTACTTGTATATGATTTTGTGTAAAGGTTGATCATGAGCCAAGGGACAGCCGATTAAGTGTTCATGTCAACTGGCGAAAAGGGGGCGTGGCAGAGGGAGTGGCCTATAACACAAAAGCACATAACTTCTAAACTAAAAACTCCTCCAGTCACCCGAGCTGCAAACACTGAATCAGATGTTTTACCAGCACCAAAATCACCACAATCAAAACTGCTCATGTTTGCGGCGCCTGTTGACAAGCTGCCGCGGTCTTTTAACAGGACGGGTCTTTAGCACCACAGTCGGGGTTTGCTTCCAGACTCCTGCAACAAAAGCATTTTGGTTAGAGAAAGCAAATACTGACATTTAGGGTAGGTTTCAGAAACAAAAGCACTTTGGTTAGGGTTAGGGAAAGATTGTCGTTCTGGTTAAATATTAATAAATATTCTACAGTCACGAGGAGTGGATAGTGTCTTGCAAGATTGACTGTTGGGTGGTCACCAGGGGCCCAGTGGCAAATCTTTGACACAGGGGCCCCTTATTAGTTTAATCCGGCCATGTGTGCAAATATGTTCAGACACAGGTGGAATTAAAGTTCCTACAAAACAGATAAATTGTACATAAGCATAGTTTTTTTTTTGATGGCATACTAGTGACTCATGGTAGAAACATGCATAATATTTCTCTTTTGTGCCAACCTCTTTGCAATATTTATTTACAGAATTTACTTTTCACTAATATGTTTGCACCATTTCCTTTTTCATAAAAACTCACATTCCTCAGACGAGCGTAAAAGCTTTTTGGACACCGTCGGAGCTGCAGGTGTCACACAATCTAAATTACGACGCGCTATTGAGATCATGTTTTCATATTTTCATTGGCTAAAAGGTGTGGTGTCCTTCACCTTTCTGCGCCCGCAGACTCCATCTCAGACTGCTTCCGTTTTTAGTTTTTCTCCCTCTGAGTGTGTTTTTCTCTCTCTCTCATTCTGGCTGAGTCATATGAGCTTATGAAAGCCCGAAGACAGCGTTCTGCCAAGACCCAAATCAACTCATTTTTGCACACCAACACACTTGTCATGCGCTTTGTGTTTGTGTGTTCTTAGCCTTGAGATGACTCCTTCTCTCCCCACCAGTCCCCCCCCCCCCCCCCTCCTCCTTCTCATCCTCTTTTTTTTCCTCTCTTTTTCTGCTGCTGCTGCTGCTGAGGAGGAATAAAAAGGGTCCAGAGTTCCTTCCTTCTGTCCTTCAGCTCGCTCAGATCTCCTGCTTCATCGTCACTAACCTTGAAATGAGTTGTTTTTATGGTTGATGAGTCAAGAGTATCACTCACTAGCACCTCTACATGGGATTTAAAAAAAAAAAAAACTCCTTCCATGCCTTTTTTTTCCTCTCTGAATGACAATCTTTCTGTCTATGCCTCATTTTTGCAGTCTCCGTTCTGTGCTGCGAGGTGGAGTGTTTTAAGAGGAAATGTAGCATTTGATTGGGCTCTTACTGGCCTTGTTATTCGCAGGCTTTGAGCACTGTTGTTTTCTCATAGTTAAGTAAGCCGCCTGGCCTCATCTGCACTCGCTCAACTCGGAGGAGCTGCAATGGCCCCCACGCCTGCTTCAGCCGATGGTAATTTCACCGGTGTCAGGGAAACTGTGGCCCCTCTCTTCCCTCGGTGTGTTTATTTTAAATTAGCGCCGGTGTTGTTTGAAAAAGATCTCAGCCATTTGGGGCAAATGAGCCCACTCCGATGCCCCAGCAGCGACCTGGAGGCACTTTTTCCTTTTTGGTAAAATAGCAGTTTGGATTTAAATGAGTTTGTTAGTCCCGCTGAGAGGCAGGAAAAGTTCCTACGAGCCTTTACAGCTCCGACAACTTCTCTGTCTCCTTCTTCTGGTTTTGTTTGGATCCTCATTAGCTGACACTTCAGCTACTGCTAGTCCAAAAAAGAACATCAACAACAAAAAGACAGAAACAGCACAAACATGGTGAATATTAATTGACAGCGGAAATTTGGCAAGTACAAGATAACTTTCAGATGAAATGTTCTAGTCATAAATTTATGGATGATATACAGTAAGGGCCTGAAACACTTATAGATAAAACTGAGTCTTGTTACATTCAGATTCATTAGTCAGGCAAGAGTTGAATAAGATGCAGTTTCTCTTGGAAATGTAGTGCTTTTGATTTCATGCAGGTACGAATCTTAATGGGAGGCAACTCTCAACAAAATGCACCTTCAAACTCTCAAACTGCAACGCATCCTTATACCTAAACAACATAATAGGTCGAATGCCATTGACTCCCAAAACGACACGATTTACAAGTCACATGATATTAAACATGGTTAACGTTGTGGGAAGACAGCGGTTTGGTTAGGTTTAGGCACCAAAACTACTTGGCTAATTTTAGGAAAAGATCATGGTTTGGATTAAAATATGTTACGAATGTAATGTGACAGAATTTGTGTACATAACGTAACTTTAACGTTTACATAAGTTCAGTGTTTACTTTTGGTTTCACATGGAATTTGAACCCCATCGTTCTGTCAACTCCAATCACGTCCTTATGTTAAATTTCTTGCCTACATCACCTTCCTTCTTCCTTTGCTCCTGCCATAATTACTACAGCCACTAGAGGTCGCCGTCTGACAATATAAATAAATATGGGTCATAATAAACAGCTTGTACATTGACGTAGGTTGTCAGCGAAAAATGATTAAATCTTTCAACTTATCCCGTGTTTATGCATCAGATTAATTGGAAACTAGTTAGCTAGCTAAAATGTGAACATATGTCACTTTTCCGACATTGACAAGCCGAGCACATGGCATATATAAGTACAGGAAAAGGGAAAGGAGAAAGGTGACGAAGGCGGCAAGCTTGCTCGACTACTTGTCATTGTTGCACAGAGTGAAAAGGGGCGGGACTTAGGAAGGATCAGTTCGTCAGTTTCTGTTACAGTCACTCAAGTCTAAAGGCGTCTAAATGCTTCTATTTTCTTTTCATTTTATTTCAGTTTGTGGTAAAATATGGTTTTAAATTGTCTCCAAAATATCTTGGGAAGACACTGGAGTCGGACAGCTGAATAAATTAATGATTAATTACAGGACGGGGGAGATAAAAACCCGAGACTTAATGCTCGCTCTGAGCTATGGCTGGGATATAGTTCTGCACGTCAAACCAAAAAGTGGATATCTGTGGATCAGCGTAATCCCCCTGTTTTATTATTGTCATCATCTGGCGTCGGATGGCGGTCGTAAGTGCTGTTTGAGAGGCTTCTTCAGCCTCAGACGAGAATAAAATTCCTCGAGCAAACACATTTTTCAGAATATTTTTTGGAATGATCATAAATCCAAATGCATCAGTGTCCAAAAATCCATATTGCAGATAATTTAAATGATCTCTTCAAGCCTGTTTAGGTGAGTTAGAAGCCAAAACTCGCAAAGTAATTGGAGAGTCAGTTTGATTTCCTTTAATAAGTTCCCAGATTTGCTCATTTTGGCCCTAAAGCATGAAATTGTGTCGCCTTTGTGCGTCATGCAGAATCCATTTTGCAGTTTGACCCAGGTGTGTGCATTTCATCTGTGCGTGTTTGTGTGTTTTTTTTTCATTCAGACTAGGACGGTCTGGGGAATATCGTGGCACTACTGTTGGTTTAATGTGTTTGGAGTTAATAACCAGATGAGTGGATGAGCAGGGGAGGAGGGGAGCCAGTGAGAAATGGAGCAATTTGGCATTTTGTGCTGAAAGAGAGATAGAGATGGAGGGAGAGATAAAGAGAGAATGAGACAAAGAGAGCCAGAGGGGTAAACAGAAAATGGTCCTTTTGCTAAAACACAACCTTAAGCGCCATGACGGGTTTGTTGCACTGTGTGTGTGTGTGTGTGTGTCTCTCTGTTTTGGCAGGGGACACGCTATGTCATTTATCTTAATGATACAGCCTGCCCACATGAGCTGCTGAGACACACACACACACACTTAAATTCACAGACACACACATGCACAGAATAAGTTTAATGTCTTCATTAACAGACTATATCCTACACAAGAGTCCCTGTGCACAACATGGCCTGGAAATCATTCAAAATATTTTTTAAAAAAACAACATAAATCAAAGGAGAAATCAACTGTGGGTAATTTGGTCTGAATGGAAAAGGGTCATTAACAATGTGGGGACAAATACTGTATATAGAGGATTTTTAAAAAGGCCACGACACGAGATTATAATCTGATAAAGCGATGATGTCCAACTGGCAAATTAGACAAATGCAAAACAAGCGCTGACCAATCGAAATTGCTAAATTCATGTGGTTCCATGTTCCCACGGTCCTATGTTCTCGAGGTCCTATGTCCCCATGGTTTTATGTTCCTGAGGTCATATGTTCCTTACATAGCACATCATGGGTTACCATTAGGTGTTAACAGAACTTGGGAACATAGATTCGCTCCAGACGTTTCCATGAATTTCAGTTGTTTCACATCATAAAATCTCAGCGTTATTTTTGTCAGCACTGATTTGTAACCGTTTCAAAAGGCACAGACAAACGACGCCATCCTGCTGATACAAAATAAATAAATAAATGTTCCAGAGAGCATGGACAAACGACAGATTTTGTCATTTAGTTTGGAGGACTTGTTGTCAAAAGCCTACTAATTAAAACAGAGCGTACATTAGTGTGGTGTCAGTCTTCTAACTCTCAACTGGAAAGCAAATAATATTTTCCCAGACAGTCTGAATATTAATTTAAGCACAACATGTCATTAAGATTATCACTGTAAAAGCTGTGAATCTTGTCCTCAGGTGTTGTCCAGTCGATATAAAGCATTTCTAGACGAGCAGTTGTTACCATAGCTGGCCAATTGTGATGCAGTTATCAATACACTTTTGAATGCTATTATTATATCTGAAATCTACTAAGTAATGTTAATAAATATGAGCTTAAATTGGAATTTCTCTCTGTGGAAAACTTGTCAAGTTTACTTTGAAGTTTACTTTGATTTGAACCCTGTGAGGACTGAAAGCACAATAATTATTTTATCTGATTCTTGTCATGTAGAAACAAGATGAATTTGTGATTATTCTGAGCAAATATGTCTTTTTTTTTATAGCAAATAATTACAATCGAAATTGCAATATTGGTTAGAAAAATCACAGTCAGGTATTTTCTTCAAATCGCTCAGCCTCTCGCCCGAACCAATAATCCATGACATATTCCATCTTCTGCTCTTTGTTGCTGATTACTGCAGCACAAAAAAAAAAAAAAAGAAAGAAATGAGTCAACCTACAGCCAAGACAAAGACAAAAGGGCCACCTGTAGAAAAATCAAACCTTCAAATCTGAGAACAGAGACGACACGCTGCCACCCACACGGCTTGATTGACAGCTGATCTCAGGGGATGAGCGGGAGCCACAACACAGCCACAAGTGTTTAGCACCAAAGATAGACACAAAGGATGCTGCAGAGGTTTGCTCCTTCGTATGAACCACCTTGAAAACAAAAAAGTACAATCAATACTCTCCCCCCACCCCCCGAGAGGTGATTCTTTTCTTGATAAGTGTTTGACCTGGATACCCGAAATAGATTTTACATCAACCATCATTTTTTACGTCTCATCTGACGTGAAATGTCATCGGCTGTGTTTACCTGGACCCGAATATTCCACTAAAAATCAGATTTAACACCTAAAGAGACGGACCCAGTCCAGCTGGATCAGACAGAACTTTCAGTCAGGTTCAGAGGGGTGGTGTAAATTTTTATTTTTACAATTATATATGATTAATAGTGTGCTCAATAGTAAAATAATAACCCTGTAAACACTGAAACTTACTCTGATTGTTTCTCTGTGTTTGGAATAAATCGCCTGTTTTCTTTTTGTGTGTTTGGCCCGTGTGAGGTCAGCTGACATGTCGCCAATGAAAATTTTTGAGCTTTTTCTCTTAAATTTGTGAGTTATATAAAAGTTTTGAGTCTTCTTTTCTTGTAACTTTATAACTTTTCTTGCAAGTTTGTGTCTTTTCTTGTAAATATTGACTTTTTTCCTCACAATTTTGTGTTTTGGTCTCACTAGTTTGTAAGTGTTTTTTTCCTCAAACATAAATCTGTGATTTTTCCTCAGAATTTTTTTTTATTTTCTTGTAAATGTATGGGGTTTTTTTCTCTCATATATTTGTGGAATGTTTCACATAAATTTTGTCTTTTTTCTTGTAAATTTGTGACAATAAGAAAACGTTTTTTCACATTTGTGAAAAAAATTCATAATTTATGACTTTTTCTTGCAAATTTTCAAGTTTTTTCTCAAAAAATCCTGGGGTTCTATATATGTATATATATATATATAAATATATAATATTATTTTATTTAAAGTAAAAAAAATTCTCGTACATTTGTCAGTATTTTCTTGTAATTTCCATAATTTCAACTTCTCTTAAATTTCCAGTAGATTAGACGCTTCACAGTGGGCAGAGCCAGTTTGCGTCAAAAAAGTGATTTTCTGATCAATATTTTGGGGCACGTGAACACATGGTTTCATCAGATCAGTTTATTTAGTGTCCGTGGAAACAGTTGAACAGTTGAAACTTTGATCAGAATGATTCCGATCAGATTGAAGAAATGTTGTCTGTGTGAACGTAACTATCTTGACAGCTGGAAAGAACAACAACACAAACCTCAAGTGAAGATTTGGGAAATAATTTCAAGCTCGGAGATAAACACATGCCACAAACGCAGGCGGATTACAGTACAGCATCAGATTTTCGATCGTCGCTCAGATGAAAATCTCTTCGCCCGGGTCGCTCTGATGCGGCGCGCGGGGCAGCGATGGCAGACATCCGCTCGTCTCGCTCGGCTGTGGCAACCAACGTTTTTGCCGTCCAAGACAATTATCTGCACTAATGGATTCAGTTGAGACGGGGCCGACCTGAGACGGAGAACTGATTTATTTCATTCTTTCCTTAAGCAGAGCGGCCAATTATATCGCCTTAACTAGACGTTAGCTTTTTTAGCCGGCTACCGAGGCCCAATTAGAGAGCAGCTGCAGGTGGATTTTAATGGGAGATTGTGTGTGTGGATTCTCTCCTCGCCTGTGTGTCTTTTTTTTTCCCCTCTCTATGTTTATACTCCTGCATGCCTCAGCGACAGAGAGAGTTGCTTGGTTATAAGAGAAGTTGCAGAGCTGGAATTTTTTTCTCTCTCTCTCTCTCCGAGCACTTCGAGGGTCGGCCAGAAAGCGGCTTTGATTTCCGGAAAGTGCTCTTGTTGTCTCTGCAGCGAGCGAGGGGAGGGAGCGCAGGAGGGAGGATTTGGAGGAGGGGGGGTGACATTGGTGCTTTTCCACCAAAGTAACCAGTGGATTGTATAGATTTGTGAAGTGCTGCGAGCTGGACCGATTCCTGCGTTGACAGGATTAGAACATCAGCCAAATGCCCGTCAGAAATGCGGTATTGTTTGAAGCCATCCACTCATCCTCTCCCTATTTTTTCCATCTGACAATCTGTTCTTTATTGCGCTGTCAAATTCACGATGTGTTCTCTGTCATCCCCCCCCCCCCATCCCTGCTGTCACTCAGCAGCTCTTTGACACACATAAATTATACACATTAAGGGGCATTTTTACAGCTGCGCAGGCAGCGAAGAGGGAACAGCGGGAGGTGGGGGGAGGGAAGTGCAAGAATTAGAGAGGTGGCGTTACGTATCCCATGCCACCCAGAGGCCTGTGCGAGCAGTAATTGCGGCAGAGTGTAGTTAATGTGGGTCAGCGGTTGCGTGGAACCCCAAGGGTCATAAGGAGTGTGGAGGGGAAAGGAAAGGAACCAGAGTGATGGACGGAGAGAGGGAGGGAGTCACTGCGAGAGCTGCAGCCAGCCTCAGGTGCAAGGGCGCAGGGTGAAACCTCTCTGATACACCCCCCCGACCTGTGTCTTTTTTCCCCCTTTTAATAAACCATACGTCTGTTGTGCTGGACTGCAGGGCATTACTATTTTCACCACCTCCACTTGCCTCGACTTTTTCTCAGTCTGCACCGAGTCGACCTCAAACATTTGAGGACTGAATAGAGAAGCAGCTCCCGACCTGGAGGTTTGAATCCACTAGATAAATCACAGTGGTTGTCAGATCTCTAAATTCAAATAAATCAATTGCGGATTCTCTGGTGAACTGGTCACAGATTGTAGACTGCAACCCGGGATGAAGTGCAGCAAATAGCAAAAGATATCAGGCTTCATTACAGAAAGATTTCTCACATATTTGTCTGATCTTAAATTAAATTTCCAAGTTTCTCAGACCTCACATCTTACTTAATGTAGAAAATCCTAACTAGAGCTGTAAACTTGATTTATCAATCGGTACTCGTCATGTGATGCCTGTATCTTTGTTTAAAATGTGCACAGGTCTGCTTGTATCCATGACAACTTTTCACTTGTCACTATCTAGTCTACACATGGAGGAGAAAAGATGGGTGTTCAATTTTAGCTTTGATGACTCAGAGGAATTAATTGCGTCCTGGAGGAGAGGAAACACCACCATTATGGGAAATTTTCTTGCCAATTATTGACCCACGATAAGGATTTGAACAGACAGAGCAGGTCGATCAAATTCAGAACGAATCGTGTTGGCCAATCTTGATCAACCAAATTTGTGTTTCCCATCTTCACTGTCGACAGTCAGCAGGGTCGATGCCATCTAACATAGGAAATTCTTCAGTTAGTTCTGTTTTCCTAAATGCAGTGAGGACACTGCACAGCAAAGATCCTAAATGTCATCCTAAACTGGGATAAGATATGAATTCAGACTGAGGAAGTTTATGTAATGAGGCTCCCTAGGTCATGTGGTGGAAATGTCCAATAAAAAGACAACAAATGCCCCAATTTCTACACACATACAGTACATCATGTGGCACCGCTAGAGTGTCTGTGCATGTTGGTGTTGATCTGAACCATATCAGCAGTCTGACTAACCTGAACGCTTCAGGGTTTGGTTCAACTGGACGAAACAAGGTCTTCTGTGAGAAGGAAGGAAATTAAAAAGGTTGTTAGCTCAGTGAGAGGTGTCCTTTAAGACCTTTCTTTTGTCAGCCGGGAGTAATTAATAATTCCAAATAATTCCAGATGCAGTACGCACCACTTTGTCCAGATGTCTTCTGTCCTCAGCTGACATGTTGCCAAACTGCACAGTCATTGCATAGGTGAGGAAGCTCTCCACTGCAGCTTTACCAAACTACACTGCACCGTCCCTGGATATGCCACATTTTTCTCAGTTGTCTAAAAAAGAAAAGCCTTTGATGTGCCTTCTTCAGAATAATAGCGGTGTTATCCCTTCATTTCAAGGTAGTGGAGATTATCACTTCAAGGCATTTGCAGCTGTCCGCCTGTTAAATTTTACTGTCATCACGGCTCATGCAAAAGTCTGCTTCTAATTCCTGTGCTTTGGCAATATTTAATTCCAAGTTGTTTGTGTTACACCAATCCAACAGGGATAGAACCTCGCTCCTGTGAGCTGTTTCATCGAGATTAAAGCCACTGCTGCAGTGTCATAAGCAAATTTAAGCATCTTATCAGACTGGGAGTGGGAACAGTATGGACCCTTGTGGGACTCCAGTGCTAATGGTTAAGGGTTTAGAGAATGTGTTGTTGGGTTTGACCACCTGTGTCCTCTGCAAGGAAAAAGGGACTGTGCAACACCCATAAGAAGGAGCTAATTATACAGCCTGGGATGGGAGAATAAGGGGTCACAAGGCAGAAATGTTGAGAACCTTTGAACTTCAGAACAAAAATGGTTTAGAGCTGCTGTGGAGTCAACTACACAGACAGATTCAGAAAGAAACGAGGCCAGACCACAAACAATCAGAATACCCTCATGATTTCCATCTTGTGAACAAATCTTTTGAAATAAGACTCATATGTGTGAAGAAATTCCATTTCTGGTCATATTATAGAGCCCACACAGTGCTGATAGTCCAATATTTTTATATGGATCATTTTCAACTTCTACAACCTTTAATTTTTCAAGACACCAGTTTGTTTTCCTGCTGGTGTTGCTGCTCTACCCACTCATTGCTACCAAAGCAGGTTTTTCGCCCAATTAGTGATGGTGTAGGGGGGCTGTAGTTGGTGAATAAGTGGCAGCAATGCACACACTCTGTAGAAAATGCAAGCTAAGAGTGAAAAGAGAGAGAGAGAGATGAGGCATCAGTCTGCATCATTTCAAGAAACTGGACTTTGTCACAATAGTTTACAAAGCTGTCAATAAGTTTTCACTGCACTGTGGCATTTTCTAGTCAGAATCTCTGCCTGTATTATAGAAACTTTCCAACTTGCGCATCCTGCCTTAACTGTTACCATGATATGTAGGGTAGGGACCTGACTCCAGAAAAACGCCTTTACGGATGAACAGTTCCTAATGGTACGTTCACATGTTTACTGTGTTTATGATATAAGCCCATTTGAACAGCCCCCTCATGTCGTGTTCACAGCATCATAAACTGGACATTTCCTGTTAGCTCTGAGTTCACAATGATCTGTTCACAATTTCTGTCGTAATTCCAAGTTCACAAGATCCATTCTAATGCAGCATAAGTCAACGTTCCTATCCTATCTTAGGAGAGTAACTAATAGTAAGCGTATGTAATGGTAATTTTTGCTAATAGTAGCTAATGGTAGCGTTGGCTAACAGTATCTAACGACAGTGTTTGCTAACAGTAGGTAGCAGTTGTGTTCGCTAGTAGCAGGTAACGGTAGAGTTACCTAACAGTAGCTGGCAGTAATGGTTGCTAACAATAGCTAATGGTAGTTTTCACTAATAATGGTAATGTTCACTTAAGAGTAGCTAGTGATAGTGTTGGCTAACAATAGTTTTAAAAAAGTGTTCTCTAAGACTAGCTAATGATAGTATTCGCTAATGTAGTGTTAGCGAACAGTAGCTAACTGTAGTGTAGTGTTAGCCAACTTGTTTAATCTGTGTGGATTTCTCTGCAGAAACATCCAACCCATCTGTCTTGAAGTCCCTTTTTTTGTACATTTCAATCATAAAAAAAACAACAGTTTCAAAGTTGTTTAGCCTGGAGAGATGAGAAAAATAGTGTTTGGGATTCCTAAAGTTGGATAGGATTTGCTTCTGTAATACCAAACTGGGAAAATCTTAGACTCTTCCTGTCGTAACTTAGGACTTAAGATAAACGTTTTCTTAATGCAGCCTGTGGTACTAACTTGGTTTTGATGCTGAGCTTACACCTATGGACTCTACAAGTCTACATTGGCAACAACAAATGAGAAAGGCAAAATAAAGAGCAGAAGAGTCCAATGAAGACTTTGTCTGCCAAAAAGAGAATGGGACACTCATGGGCACTGAGAGCCAGGCTAATGAAAGTCTTTTAAGTAGATTAATTGCTGCTTAAGCTAAGATGACCCGTCCACCTATTCTGTGGCAGGGGAGACTTGGATGTTCCACTTTAAAATTGCAATAAAAAAAAATTACATTCATTAATTAAACGTGCAAAGAACGTAAAATTGCAGTGAGGTGCCTGGCACACCGGACCAGTCTGATTACCACGATCAGACGCGAACAACATGGTCCGGCCGCTGCCTGATTTGAAGTAAAAAGCCGATATCGACCTGAAATTCCAGCACACGAAGCAGAACGCAGCTCGGTTCAGCTCCCCGTCGGCTCCTCTGCAGCCCTGCTGTCTCGAGCCGTGAGGCCGGGGTTGACCTGTTGTCTGAGGGGGTAGATGTGTTGACAGAGGCGGGGAGCCGCGGGTCTTCACTCAGTCAAAGGCCCCCTTCAGCAGCCATGAAGCATTTATGAACAGGCATCTCCCTCCTCTGCTCTCTATTCCACTCACAGCAGCTCTTCTTCTCCGCTCGTCTTCTTCTTCTGTCTTGCAGACACTCTGCCCTTCTTTCCCACGTCCTCTCCGTCTGTCTTACACTCTCTCTAATAGATTCTCTCCCCTTCACTGCCACTTTCTGTGTGTATGTGTGTGTTTTTGAGTGTCCCTCTTCAACAGCACAAGCAGAGAGTGTGCGTCCCCGTTCTGAGCCCTCCCGGCCTTCAGGTAAATGTTTGTGCTGCGAGAAAAGAGACACAAATTGATGGAAAGAGCTTATTAATGCTAGTCTGGAGCACTTTTCCCACTTGTTCAAGGCTGTCGCGCAGGTATGTTTCTCTGTAAATAAAAAGCGCACATGCTGACATACACTTAAAATAAAAATGCGCCCTCTTATTGGCTTTCTGCAGCTTTGTGTGCGAGCCGCGAGTGTGCTGACTCTTAAACAGGTGGAACTGGAACACTGCAGGGGATGTGTGCGTGTGTGTATAAGTGTGTGTATGTGTATGTGTGAGGTCCACTCCACTGCTCTTTGATCCTCGTCTTGACAGCCCACCACCTGGGACGATCCGTCACACGCCGCATGGCTCCCAGGCCCCGGCTACACCATGGGAATCACAACACACAGCGGCTAACACAGCGCTAACAGCCAACCCTCCCCTGCACATTATACACTGTCAGAATCGCTAATGCTAACACCAAAAGCTAACCCTCCCATATACAGATATGCAAAAAAAAATGCCACTAGAATCATAATTCACAGTGCATGGCTAGCAGCTAACCCTCAAACACTGCTATTGGAATTGCTAATCGCACACAGGGGGCCGAAGCTTGAACACAGGTGCAATAGGAATTATAATGGAATTATAATGTACAATACTGAGGCAATGCTAAAGAGCTCCCTCTTGTATACACATAGCATTCACTCTGCACCCAGCATGCAGGAAGTATAATGAACACAGTCAAATGTTAACGTGCCTCACATGGAAATCATCATCTCTGCTAAGATGTGCTTATGAGCCAGTTTGGGATTTTTTTCATGAAGATATAGCCAGAAAATCCACTTAAAGGGCCAGTCCATAATTTTACCACGTGCATTTTGTGTGCACTAACACGGTCATTCCCAGAGACTCGGTCATGACCCACAGGTGGGTCACAGGAGATTTTATTTGGGTCACCAAATAAATAAAAAGTCTACAGAAGAAGTGGGTGAGATGGCCTTTTAACTAAATGCATTTATTTCTCATTTGCCAAGGATTTAACATCCGTACATGTTTTCAGTTACACACTTCAAGGTGACAGTTGACAGTGAAAACGGTCAAAAATGTCAATATATGCGCAAATTAACTTTTCCCAGGACTGAGTTGCGACGGCTGTCGTTTTTAAAAAGTGGTCCTCAGAAAAGCATACATGAGTGAAGAGTCGGAGCTGCAGAGGGAAAATCAGTATTTTGTGCATTTCTCAATTGATCAAAAATCAGTAGGATTCATATGAGCTGTTTGAAAACACACCGGAAAGATGATTGTTGATTGTTGAGTCTCATTCGCAGGACATCAAATACCAACATTTTGGGTTAGAAAAGCATCACACAGCAAAATAATATGAAAAAAAGAAAACACGGCAAGAGGACCAGCTCGCTTTTATGAATTAAATAAGTTAAACTAAACTATAAAATATACAATTATAAATATGCAAAATAGATATATAAATAGAAACGGGCAGGCAAAAGCAATTAGGGTTAATCTGTCCATTATTTTCTCGATTAGTTGATAAGTTGT
Source organism: Lutjanus erythropterus (assembly GCF_056507025.1). NCBI lineage: Eukaryota > Metazoa > Chordata > Actinopteri > Lutjaniformes > Lutjanidae > Lutjanus > Lutjanus erythropterus. Next base: position 25,454,121 of record NC_139338.1, on the reverse strand, counting down.
TTGATTCAGAAAATGTTGAAAAATGTTGATCAGTGTTGAGTGAGAGGACATCATTTAAACACACACACCTGCTGTACACCTGCACAGGTGTTTTCACTCATGCCTGATTAGAGCTCTCCTCAGGACGGTGTGGCTGTGTACACACTGTGCTCGACTGAAATCTTCCACACTCTTCTCTCCGTCTTGTTTCACCGCCTGTATGGTTTTTATTTGCTCCATTTAACCGTATGAAGGGAACCCTGCTTTAAATGGGGTGCAGGCAGCACATGAGGTGACAGGTAGGACATTTAATCTCTATCAGCTGATAATTTACCAGCAGGAGGTGGTAGAGATGCTGTGGTAAACTCAGCTCAGCATCTTTTCCATTTGGATTCACCCACAAAAACCCCCGTGAATTCTGTTGTTCACGATGTTCTTGGTGGTTGTGATATTTTGTTTGTTTGTCATAGAAACTATTGATTGAAGTCGGCATAAGCAGTACGTGTGGGTCGGGTTTTGGTGCAATTATTAGCTCATGGGGGCTTCACTAAACCTCACACCTCCCAGCAAAAGGTGAGCAGAAGTGTTAGTAACCAGAGGTGAAAACACTTCTGTTAGTGTGCAACTTTTTAAGAATAGTTTTGGATAACTGTGAGTTTTTCTATTGTGTGGGGTTTTTTTTATAGGCCTACTTTAAGTTTTGTACTTCTTGCTCTGCTTCATTTATGTGACAGATGCGGTTCCTAGTTAATTTGCTTGTTTGCTAAGTCAGGAGAATGCCATTAGCTATTGTTAGCAAACACTACCATTAGCTACTCTTTGTGAGCAATATTGTTAGCTACTGTAGTGAACACTACACTACTATTCAGAAATAATAGATTGTAGAATGTCCTTAGCTACTGTTAGCTAAAGCTACCGTTAGCTACTCTTTGCGAGCAATGCCATTAGCTAGTTAGCTAAGTTAACTACTAGAATCAAGTATTCAACAAAGCCATGTAATAAGTAAGGTAAATGATAAACATTATCATTTACATTATCCCGTTTACTGCATGAGTACCTTCTTATGGAAGTGTATTTATTAAAATTTTTCAATTTAAAAATGGTTTTGTTCATGTCCATAGTCTATGACCAGAACTGTGTCCATAGCAACAGTCTGTTATTCATAGCAACAGTCTGCTAATCAGAAATAACAGACTTTGAATGCCCCGACCAATCAGAATTGAGTATTTAACAAAGCCATGTAATAAATTGTGTGTAATCTTTCCATTGATCAGTAAAAGTAATATTAGACACATTCAACACTGGGATTTTTTTGTATAAAAGAAATGATTTCTAATTTTGAGGATTTGCATTTTTATTTTGTCTCCAATTTTCATTTTAATAACACTCAGAAGGGAACCGTTCCTCACAACTGATTCTTAAATACACTTTTGTTTAGTTTAACTTCCACTTGCACTGGATGATTTTCCCATATTTATGTTCCCACTTTAACTTATTTTAAGGGTATCAGTAGTTCTTCCTCATCCCGAGTTAGTCCAGTTTTAATCATGATAACGGAGAGCAAAGATCTGCAGAATGTTGAAGCCTCCACTTCACCACCGAGTTTTGTGTGTAAAAGCCATATCAGTTCGGTGACCTACATGGAATAAATTGTATAAATTTTTACCCGGTGATAGTCTGTCAGTCGTGACTAATTTGCCCTCTTATCTGCGTGCCTTTAACTAGTCGAAGCTGGTGTGAAACCCTCGGTGGTAAATTAATACTGATAGTATAAGTGGGGGGCTTAGGGTTTAGTGATGTGACACCCCGAGCTGCCTTTCACGCTGGGGGTCGTCGAAGAAAACACTAAGCTGAGAGTTATCCCTGCTAATGCACAGGAACGGCAGCACTTGAATCACAACACCAATCACGTTGCTGACGCTAGGCTAAGGGCCAACTATTCAACAGCCGTGGCACCCAGAGGACACCGCAGGAATTCAGATCCATTACGCTCCCAGCCCCATCAAAGGGACTCTGGGATTCGGATGCTAAATCTGCTCCAGATGCTCGCTGTTGGATTTCACTAAGATGCACTGCGGGGCATGAGGTGTCATAAGGGCTGATGTCTGCGATACGGCCAACAAAGCCACAACCGGTCGGCCTCATTCGCACCGAGTCGATCTGCGCCATAAACACAATGGAGAGGACAACAAAGCAGATGTAAACAATGGCGCACTCGGCTCATCTGTGGACAAATAAATACACAAGAAAATTAACAGATGAGCAAAGCCGGAGGCAGAAGGTCCAAACAGATGAACCTGCAGCAACTGAGAGGAAGATAGTGAAACTAAAACCTCCACAGAACAGTGACTCACAGGTGGATGATGTCAGTCAGGACTGATTGTGTTACTTAAAGGCAAGATATGCTGCTTTCAAAAGGAAACTTTCTGGCATTTCCACCGCTTTTTTTCCACAGCTTTACTTTGCTGTTAGACAGCCTTTTCCTGCAGCAAACCAGTGTTATATAAGTTATAAATCTCTCTAAACCAACCAAACTCCTTAAGGAAAAACAGTGATTTTACCTTGCAGAACACAGGAGTTGCTAGACTACCGCTGCCTTGATCAATTAGTTTGTTTGTCTTATTGTGTGACTTCAGTGTTTTAAAAGACTATTCAAGATTCACCGATATCTCACACTAAAGCAAATGAAGTAACAGATCGAGGCAGCAGTAGACCAGCAACTCCCGTGTTCTGCGAGGTAGAATTATTGATTTCACCCATGGAGTTTGGCAGGTTTGGAAAGAATGATATTCTGCTTACATAATAGTGGTTTCCCAGTGGAAAATGTAATACCTACACTTGATATTCTCTTTAATAATTAAGCTAACTCTCACTGGTGAAAGGCACCTACCTGTGGGTTAAAATGGCAATTAATCTTTTAAACTGTGTGCACTTTATTTTATTTTGGTTTATTTTACAGCAACAGCACACAATTAAAAGTAACTGCACCAGAGGTAGCTAACAGCTAATGTACAGCTGTTGTCTCGAGGCAGGTAGACCAAAAAACAACCACAGAACAGCAAATACACTACAAAAGACAACACAATACACACTGTTAATACATCAAATACCTTTTGAACGCAGTGATAATACACTGAGGTAAACTGATGAAGAAAAAACACTCTGCATCAAGTCTTTCTTCGCCTCCATCTTGTTTGTTATCCGTTCATCAGACACCTTTTCGTGTACAGTATAAGTACTCCTAGAGCTCAATCGATACTTTATTTTATTATCTTTATTATCTATTTTCTGCGCACATGTATAATGGAATTAATGGGAGCATTTTAATCATCTGCTTTGTACATACAGTACCTTAGTCATATTATTTAATAACCAAATTTAAGGGATCTTTATATGTTTCTATTGTGTTTATGTTAAAATACAATTATCAGCCTGTATACTTGCATAAAAAGTCCAGTATTAGTAAGGCTCTATTGCTTGGCCTTTGCAGAATGACAGCTTTAGGGCACAAACAAGCAACTTCTCAGTCTAAGACAGATGCTGCGCTTAAGGTCACGCCATCATTTAAAACACAGGTCTTCATTGTTCCTGATGACGCATCATGAATCTCAGGGCTTCCTATTTGTTCTCCCCGTTGACTGAGTCACCAGTGCAGCCTCCATTTTTTATGATCAGCTCAAAGAGTCTTTATCCATCCTTCCTGCTCAGTCTTGTTTTTGTTAAAATTCCCCATGGCTGTTAAATAATAATGTCAAAAGTGTCATGAAGACATAAATACAGACAAGAGTTCATACTGTGACTTGTCCGCTGTTTGACAGAAATGAAATAAATAACAGCAGCTGTTTATACGAGGGAAATAGAAGAGACACACCTCTGTGTCTGGCCTAAATGTCCTCCTGCTGGTTTTTGCCTGACTGTGCAGGTTTGCGTGCTGACTGAGGATGGCCCACAACTGCAGTGTTTCAGCCCCGCTCTGCAGGGATTACACACAGATTAATGAAGAGGCAAAATCCCTCTCTTCCTCTCTACTTTCTTCACTGTGTTTGTATGCACACGCACACACATTTTAGCCCAAATACTGTTCTGTGAATGAGTAATTGAGTGAGTGATTGTGTTTTTACTTGGTCATTTGCAGGTTCACAGGGAGGAATAAACCCTAATCTGGATAAAATAAATAAGTTTTTTTTAGTGGCCTGATAATCAGACTTTGTTTTGTTTTTGTGGGCACAATTCTGGAGTAATCTGAGTAGTTATTAGATACACAACCAGCTCCAGTTCCAGAATAGAATAACTGGGGGTGCATCTGAAATTAGTGGGGGTGCACTAGTATGCACAGCTCATGTTTTATCCTTGTAACACATCGCAGTGCAATTAAATTTCAACTAAGGATGCAAAATATTAAACTGACGGTGCAATGCATGCTTTTGCACCCTTGTTGAACTGGGCCTGCATGAAATTGTTGTTTCAAAGCTCATAAAAGACCATTTCAGTGTGGAGCAGGTACTTAAAATACTACAAGTTGAAATGTACTCATTTAAAATGCAGTTAAAACAACATTTGTTACCTGGAAATTTCATTTTTCAGATAAATATGACCTGGGGCGATTGTTTGGATAATCCTGTGTAAATGGATCTAAAATAAGAACTTTAATAGCTTTGGGATTCCTAAGGTTTCTGTCTTTTGCATCAATATGATGTGTTCTCATTATGATGTCATTACTTTACATCATCTACCGTGCAAAATGTGATGGCACAGTGAAGTGGCACCAGCAAAGGAGCAGAGAGGAATGTTGATGGTTCATGTTGGAGAGAAAATGAGAGAAAGGACTGAGTCTGTATTTTAGGCTTTGTATGCTTTAGGGATATGAAGCATATCTCAAAAATGAGAAAATGTTCACAGTTGGAGAACACTGGGCAAAGGTCAGCAATTGCCTTTGGCCTTGCGCTACCAAGGGCCCCATAAAACACCTCATTAAAGTGTGGTTAAAGTTTTCTCTTTTTAAAAACTTGTTGCTAATTACTTGTGTCTTTCTAAAAATCCATACGCTAAAATGGATGCTTGGCACACTAACTTGGCCTATTCATTAATCTTACTGCACATCCCAGTGGTACTGAAGAAGGAGAAAGCAGGAGGATACTAAAGACAGTTCCCACCCCAGCCAATGCCTGTTTGCCCTGCTGCCACCTGGCAAGAGATACAGAAGTATCCACTGCGGTACCACCAGTTTTAAGAACAGCATCTTCCCCTCGGCTGTGAGACTGCTTTGTTCATCGTCAGCACTCTCAACATGAATGCAAGTTTATTTTCATGACTTATTATTTATTCAAGGATTGGAAAAGGGACGGGGATAAGGGATGTGGAGGGGCCTGTGCCTTAGAAATCTTTTGTATCAGAAAGTGTTTACTGATTTCTGTTGTTTTTTACATTTATGATACAATTTCAATACTTTTATAACTTATTATGGTTATTGACTTGCATAACACTTTGGGTAAGATTTTCGGGATATGATGCATTTGAATGACACGACAATAAGCAAAAAATACCAATGTAAGATGTCTTTTGACCTGCAAATCACTAAATCAGTGGGAGTCACACTGAGGCAAGTCTTTACACTATTGAGTGAATGAGTGAGCGAGCGTGAAAATAAATGAGTGAACACTTTCTTTTGAGAATGAGTGAGTGGGTAACTGTTCACAGATTACTCACGGATTAATGAAAAGGCAACCCCTCCCTCCACCACCACCTCCTCTTTCTCTTTCTCCTTCTCTTTTTCTGTGTCTTTGTATTGTGTGTGTGTGTGTGTGTGTGTGTGTGTGTGTGTGTGTGTGTGTGTGTGTGTGTGTGTGTGTGTGTGTCGCTGTGTGTGCTCTCTTCCTCGGGGCTCAAGTCATCAGCGTTGAAACGAATCCAAAAGCGCTCCCTTCCTCTCGGCTCGGATGTTTCGTCCTTAACATTCACTCAGCGTCTGCCAGTGTCGACAGGTGATGCCAGGCAGATGAATAGAGAAAATGCTCTTTGTTGCTCCTTATGCTCACCCTCCTCTCTCTCTCTCTCTCTCTGTCTCTCCCCAGGCTGCTGTTTTGTCACGTTTTACACAAGGAAAGCTGCCCTTGAAGCCCAGAATGCACTGCATAACATAAAGACCTTAACAGGGGTGAGTGTGTGTCCTCGATTCTCCTCTGCCGACTTTTCTCCTCTAATCACACACTTACAGCAGCACCCTGAGGCGGCCCCGCCCCAACCTGTGTGTGTGTGTGTGTGTGTGTGTGTGTGTGTGTGTGTGTGTGTGTGTGTGTGTGTGTGTGTGTGTGTGTGTGTGTGAATACGCGGGTATGAACATCAGTGTGTTGCACTCCTGCCAGAGTGCATTAGCAAGTGTGTGAGTGACCAAGGGAGCAAAAGTGTGAGCAGGTGAGCAACTGACTGTCAGTGTTAGTTTGTGGAAGAAAGTTCAAACAGAGAAGTCGATGTTAAAGCTGCGATGTTGAGTTTGCTTGTAGGCATTTTTATTACATTATTTTCTCACTGGATTCCATTTCGCTGCTTCAGGGTCGGGGTCTTGGTTTTGTGCATGCTGGCACACTGTCACAGTAGCCATGTTTCCATTCAGATGTATTTCAACTTTTACCCAAATTTCAAGGAGCCAAAATCAGCAAAAAATGCGAGTAAGTGCTTGGTTCCCTCCACTACTGGCATACGATTATTAGGAGCTGATTTATCAGGAATGAATTCTTGTGCCAGTTATATTATCAACCGTATTGCTCCACCCACAAGAAGGGACAAAATAAAACAGGGGCAAAAAATACAATAGCAAATGTATCACAACTTCTAAATTGAATCTTTTGGCAAAAGAAAATGCAAGTGAATGTTCGGTTCCATCCACTACTGTTGAGCAATTATTAGGAGTTGGTTCATCGCAGGAAGTAAAATAAAACTCAAGTGGAAGAAATGTACTGCAAATTTTATCCAAAGTTTAAGAAAATCTGCTAAATAAAATTCAAGTCAGTGCTTGTTTCTATTCACTGCTGTTGCGCGATTATTATGAGTTGAGTCACCAAGAATGAATTCATGTGCCAGTTACAGTTTTCAACTGTATTGCTCCACCCAAAACAAATTAAAAAACAAAACTCCAGTCAAAAAATACAATAGTGAATACATAACAAATTTTTACCAAAGTTCAAGTAATTTAGCAAAACAAAATGCGAGTGAATGCTTGGTTCCATCCACTACGGTTATGTGATTATTAGGAGTTTATTGAGAAGAAATTCATCTAAACTGGCAAAAGAAAAGGCGTGTGAATGCTTGAAGAGGCCACAACAAGATCATATCATTTCGAGTGCCAGTCGAAACTCAAACGATGAAAAACAATGTTGAAAACAAGATGGAAATCTGACATTTCTTTTAGATCAATTTAATAATGAAGGACGGTTACATCAGGTCTGCGTGGATCGATCATGTATGTATGAAAGAGCCATGGAGGCGATGTCAGAGTGGAAACAGCTGATCAGAACTAATATTTCAGAATCTATTTGGGTTTCCATCTCCAATTAAGAGGATGAACTCTTTTTAGAAAACAGCAAGAACAAGCAAAGATTAGAAGTTGTTTGAGAGATTGAGGAAGTTTTTTTTACAAATGCTGCTGTTTCATCAAACTTTTCAGATTTAATACTTCAACTTATGCACAAAAACGTGTTGATGGAACCACACATATTGTCATGGCTTAGAGAACAGAAAGGCTCTATCATAAATGTTAGTAACATCTGTACTTTTAAAAGTTGAAATATCTGCTGTAAAAAAAAATCCATTGTATCGAGTGTGTCCTTGAGGCCTAACAAACACTTTGTAATTGGCTTTTTAACCATTTTAGATGACATCCCCTCTCATATTGTGCACCTCTGTAACACTGTATATCAAAAACTACAAAGAAAATCCATCTCTCTGTATTCATACATCGAAATCCAACCATGTTTTCTTCCACTAAAATATATATGTGTCCTTATGCAGGCTTGAAACAATTTCAAACAATAATATCATGACATTCATCAATCAATCAGTCCTCACTTATCAGCAGCACAAAGATTCAGTTGTGAGTTACCTAGCAACAGTTTGGTACGTCTGGTTATGACGGGTCCACTTTTCAACGTTCCTCCCAACATTATGGCCCACCTGCCTGTCCTGTTTCACTCTGAAAATCATCACAATACAGAAGCTAGACACTCTGAACGCTGCTTTACATGGACTTGAAGATATTTTTAAATCTGCGTTGTGTTCATCCACAAGCAGTCTTTTTCTTGTCTTCCTTTTCCAGCACATGGCCACCTTTTACCACCGCCAATTGGTGATATGTGGGAGGAATTGCATGAAACCAATTGGTGTTAAGTAGTCCCTTTGATTTGGCAGATGTAGTCAGACTTTAATCAACACATCAGGTAATTTGATGTGCAGGCCTATCCAGCAGCAATGAGTTCAGCCAAAAGATGAAACTCCTAAAAACATTATTATAGAAGCTTAATTAGCCACTGTGGCAAAATAGCACTGGGCTAAATGCATTTATCGATTATCAGAAACATCAGACACTGAGAACAATGCTATAATATTATGTGCTGTTTTACGTGCAATATTACAAGTACTTTTACTTTTATTACTTTTCAATATCACTGCAACTGTTCCACCATACATTTGTGTTATTGTTTTGTGCAATCTGCAGAAATGTGCATCATGTCAGCATGTGGCGTGCATGTCCATTGTGCACACATCGTTCTGAATATTATCAGCACTTCTTGAGGTCAGAAACTCTTGAAAAGACATGTGTTTGCATGCTCGCTTGCATCTAGTTTCTTTATATCTGGACACTTGTGAATGCGCTTGACTACAAAGGAGTGTGTTGATGCTGTGGCATTGCCTTTCTTTCATGCTGTCTGTTCCATTCTCCTCTATTGTTCCTGTCTGTGGCCCAGGAGAGCGATAGAGGAAGTGGGCCGGAGCTTGCTCACACTCTCACTCTTTTAGCCCAGGGTGGATATTTAGAGGCCCCCTGATCCCTTCTGTTGGGCTATTGGCTGCTTCCCCGCCTCTCTTCTTGGCTGCACCGGCTAACTGGAATCTCATCAGTTGAGCGCCTGAATTCGCTCGCTTCTGTCAGTTGGATCAGCGGATACTTCCCTCACACCCCCCCCCTGGGCAGGACAGGGTGGATACTGCGAATCCCACAAGAGCTACCCGGGATTTGTGCTCGGGTTCCCAATTCGAAGTCAAGCTTGTTGTTTTGCACAGAGTCACCGTGTTAATTGCTCGTGGAATAAGTATGTTAAATTTGGTCTGTTTCACTCCGCCGTGAGAGTTAGTCACTTATCCCCTTGTTGGAGGTGTGAAACAGCCCTGGGGAGGACACATACTGCAGCAGTTTCAGGATTATAGGAACATGAAATCGCCTTCTTCTACACCATAACACCCTCCCTCCCTGTGTTCTGTCTGGTCATCCCTCCTCCTCGCTGTAGCTCCTCTCTCCTGCGGCATCTCTATCTAGTTGTTATGTTTGGGGCTGTTTGAAGTTGCACACCAACAAATTTGGATTGATAGTTGCTTGCAAGGGCAGACGTTTGGTTCCAGAAGTGGAAAAAGACAGAAAAGTGTTCTTCGATCTTCAGGAACAACAAAAAAGCTTAAAAAGAGCTTATAAAGCTATAGCATTCAGCAATCAGGTATAGCTTTATATGCGTTTATGTCAGAGACGCTATATCAGTGTTAGTGTAGTTGTTTTATCTGGACAAGCAGTCATAATGTGCAAATATACATAACTTTGTTTGTGATAGGAGTGTCTGTTTCGGTTAATTTTTCTTTCAATAGCCGCCCACAACTAATCTGAAATACAAGAGGCGCTTTAGTCTGGCGCTCCATTTTGAAGCGCTATTCTTTTGGAGGTGCTTTTTATGTTGGCTTTACTGACGTTTACTCAACAACTTCATGCATTGAAGAAGGACAACTGTGAGGGTCGCTCTGTGCTCTACGCTCTCCAGTGTGCTGATCCTGCAGCTGAAATCAGAGAAGCTGTCAGAGTGCGCTGTTTCTCCCCTGCGCACAGTAACGGAAACATCGAGACTATTAAACAAATTGCTCCAGCGTGTTCTTCACCATAGAATGGAACAAAACAAGTATTGCTTCATCAAAGACGTGAACTCTGGGCTTTGCCTCTTGTCCCTTTCGTGCTGTCCCTCTTTTTCCCTTTATAGCACGAGTGAAATTTGACGAAACACTAGTTCACATGTGGCTGACGGCGCACTGGATGCACTGCTGTGCTCACCTCTGCAGCAGCATGTGTGTGTTTGAGAGGGAGACAACTGCTGCTTTGTCACTTGACCCATTCACCCGAACCCATGGTGTTTTCTTACAAGTCGACCCACCACCTGTTGGTTAACCTGGTTGGTTAACATCACTACATAATGTAACAAAACACTTCCCCCTGCACCTGATCTTATTGTTGTTCAGCTGTGCAGGGTGAAGAAACACGGCGCACAAATTTGCAAATCTAGGGTTCCCTTTTAGACACGAGTAGAGTGTGTGTGTATACAAATTAGTTGAGTTAAAATGTGTTGACTTTTACAGCCTCAGCCTTGAGACTTTTTCCACTCCAACGCCGCTCTGTCCGTCTTGATTTTATTTAATTATTTCCTGCTTGACCTCTGACATGGATGGACTGATCTGATGAAGCTCTACAGTATACATAGCATATCAGCAATTTTGGGACTGTCTAACACTCAGTCAGACAGACTGTGCCAAATTTAAGTTGGCCGCCACGGTTTAGTGCAGTCAAGGGAAGCTGATGAAAAGGGAGCTGAAGAAATCTCAAGGCTGATGCTACAACTCTAATTCCAACATCTGTGAGTTACATTATTCAGAATATTCATGCTGTATTACGAATGCACTAACCCATCTTTAAATCTAATTAAGTTTGATTGTTAAATACCTGATACTTAAATGTCCCCTGTGGAGTTTTCTTGTACACAAACACAGTCATATTTACATTCAGTGTTTGCATTTCAAAGATGAGACAACACGATTAGAAACTGCAGGTCCCAACTGTGGGATTAAATGTTTTACTGGGAGCACTGGGCGAATTTAGTCTCCAGTAAACTAATTTGAGATCTTGGCAGTACAGAAAAGCTTCTGAAGAGCAGAGAAAATTAAAACTGTCCATTTAAACCCAGACGACATTGATCAAAAGCATAATATTAAAGCTATATAATTAAACCTGTGTCATATTTATCATGTCAGAGCTGGACAACACTGACTGGCTGACATCCGATTTTTAATAAAAGTCCAGTATTGACGGACGGATGTGGTTAAAACCTAATATACAGGCGCGTGAAGAGGACCAGCACATACAGTACACTCACACACACACACACACACACACACTTACAAACCCCTGAATCAATAGTGGCATAATGACAGATCATTAAGTGGTTTGTGCAGGATTTGTTTATAATATTTTAACAGCATTTTAAACTGGTTACACCTCAGCTTAAAATAAAATAAAAAAAAAAAAAGGCGAGGGGAGTCAGCACGAGATGGAAAAAAAATGGATGATGAGGACGGTGAATTAATTGCAGAACGAGGCAAGACAAAAGGAGAGCTGACACGCGGAGGGAGAAATTGAACGCGAGGTTAGCGGAGTGATGGGCAGATGGACAGTAAAAAGGTGGAGTGGAGCACTCCAGCACGCTCGAGGGCAAAGCAATAAACGGGGCGCAGTTAAAAACCAATACCTGCTTATTAACTTCCCCACTCTCCTGGCTTGTAAAAAGCCGGTGGAACAATGTTTGTATTGGCACTCTTCCCCACCCTCGCTCCATCTCTCCTTCCAAACCCAAGGCCCTAACAGGGAGAGATGCAATCGGAGTGGAAAGCTGGATGGGCGCCAAATTGGAGAAAAGGGCACCGGTATTGGCAGCGGCAAGCGGCAGCCATGTTGGTTTAGGGCAGGAACAGTTGAACGGGTGCCATTTTTTTAGGAGGGCATTCAGCAAAGGGGTCTGTGGTACTTGGCAGCGAGGAAAAAAAAATATCTGCCATCTCTCTGTCTCTTCCCATCACTCCTCAGCTGTCTCTGCAGAAGATCCGTCAGCGATCTGACAGCGCATGTGTGCCAAATGTATGCATATGCGATTTAATGCAGGCAGAAGGTGTATGTTCATGTCAGCTGCAGAGCTGTCTGTCATACTTCAGTGATGAAGTCATGTTTTCCACAGCGTTACGCAGGTCAGAACAGGAACGGGATGTTGCATCGCTCAGGCTTCTTGTTTTCAGATGTTACAGATCTGTATCAAAAAACTGCCTGGATGTTGTTGTGTCTTTTTTTTTTCTTGCAAAGCATAGATTGGTCCGATCACACCCACGAGTTGTTGTGTCTCCTGCAGGAGGAAGACACTCGTCACTGTAGTTTCCAGTAAACAAGGTCGTCCTGTGATGAGTCAGTAAAGCTTTAGAATAGAGAAGAATCTTTGGAAGCAGGTGAAAGAAAACACTATCATTCTTGATGTTGCAGCTAACTTTCAGTGAATGAACAGAATTTCACTTTTTAACCATTTTTTACGCTTTGGTTTTTGCACAGAATAACTAACCTGGATGTTAAGTGTTAGCTAGTCGGGTTTAGGCTGGCAGGTGTATTTTGTTACCTTTGCACGGAGCCAGGCTCGCTGAAATGTTTTTTTTGATATGATGATATCGCAATCCGTCATCATAAAGTCAAGTTTATTTATGTAGGACATTTCATATAACAGCCATAGACTCGGTGTGCTTCAGAATGAAAAGCAAAGGTCAAAATGACATAATGACTGAAGGCACCGTAAGCTGGTTTAGAATTTATTCAAGGTATAGAATAAAGCTATAGAAAGCAGCAGTGGTGGCTGATGAACTTTTCTCTGGGGTGTATTTTAACATACAAATAGGCTTTTATTTGCAGTTGCTGAGCTGAATGAACATTTTTACAGCTTAATGGAACTCGTTTAGTTAAGGTAAATTTCAATTAGTACAAATTATTTGCAGTAATTATGTTTTAGGCTACAATTTGTTGTGCTGAAAGACTAAAATAATAAGTGTGCGAGAAATCTGATGCAACAAACCTTGAGCCAATGGAAGAAAATCATGAGCAAATTAAAATCTATTAGATACTTAGTACTATAGTTAAGTAGAATTTCAACACAATTTAACAAGGTTTAGGCACTAAAACTACTTGGACAGGTTAAGAAACACATTGTAGTTTGTGTTAAAATAACTACATGACATATGTCAGATGACAGAAGTGATGGTAGTGATGGAACGGACATTTTAGGTAATTCAGAACTTTAAATAAATGTTTATTTTTTATTTCAAACAGGACTCAAACCCCAGTCTCCTGGATGAAAGTCTTGTTTAATCCATCCATCCAATCCACCTCCTCCAAATGTGAACTTTCTCGCTCCGTACTTGCCAAGCACTAAATGGACTTATCAGTCAGATTAAGCACAAAACGTGCAGCCTGGAAATGATAGAACTGCATAATAATTAAACAATAGTGGGCCATGAATTGACCCCTGTGGGACTTCATTTGATTCAAAGTTGCCATTAGGGCTGCAGGAATGGTCAAATAAAATAATATTACTATTATTTTGACAGATATTATGATTGCAATATGATCATTTTTGCATCACGGTTCTTATTTTCACTGAAACGAAACAGCTGATCTGACATATATTGGGGTCTATAACAAACAAACATATTTTCTTACGTCTGTAGAACAAGATTTTTAGGACAGGTCTCTGCAGCACTAAGGAGTTCTTCATTAAAATGCCTTTGCCTTTATCAAACATTTTTGGATATTGGATATTAAGAATACTAGGTGGATTTAGGAGTGTTTTGAGACTGAACATCGACATAAACGCAGGATACCTTCATCTTTTAGATAAGTCAGCGGCTGATTGTCAAAAATCCAAGAATTCTTGCTTCAGTGAGACTGTAGTTAGACCTCAGTAATAGAAGCATCGCTAGAGAGCACAACACATAAATCAGCAGGTGGATTCATCTATAGGAAGTAAAAAGAAAATAAATAATTTGCCACATTTCTTCCCAGTAAAAAACAAAAATAATGAGTCATCTGCATGACACAAAGACAGTCTTTTCAGTGAAGACGGGTGAGTAAAGAACAACAGCTTTTACTGAAGTCGTTTCTAATGACCTGCTAATGAAGCTCTGGGGGGGTGGAGACAAAGTGTGTGTGCGTCTGCCTGCGTGTGCCTGTGCTGCCTGGAGAGCCGTGTGTTCATCTCTACTCTAATAGCACTGGTGAGGTCTAAATATGCTCCTTCACGCACACACGCACACGCAGAAAAAACCCCACCATAACCCATCTATCGTGGAAAAACATGCCCTGTACCCCCGGAGCGATTTAAAGCCATAAGACCCGACCCCTGCTGCACGGACTGATCTACACCCCTGCATGACTCTTCAACACACACACACACACACACTTTTATGTGCACACAGGCATATGCCCCACACTCTTAGAGAAGAGGGTTCCAAAAGAGTTCTTTCTGAAGGGCAAAGTTGCAGCGAGTAGAACGTTAGTCAGTTAAAAAGATGCTGGAGGAGATTTTTATTTACATAATTTAATTTTTGATGCTACGTTTTGTGATAATTACAGTGGAAATACGGCTGCTTTTGTCCACAGGGGTCTCAAAAAATGTGAAAGTTCCTTGGAGTAGATATAAACAGTGGCAGTTGTAACACTGATTGTTAAAATCTGTAGAAAACACTGTGGTTCTTCATAGAACCCTCAGAGGACAAGAGGGTTACAGATGAAACCTTTAAATATACTTTATTATTAGATCCTCCGTTGGTGGGTTCTACATGAAACCCTTGGAATATAAATGGTTCTCGGTAGAAACACCTGGGTGGTTTCTAGATTAAACCCTTGGAATATAAAAGGGCCCTCAGTAGAACCTTGTGAGTGAGTTCTAGATGAAATCTTTGAAATAAAAAAGGGGTTTTTGAAGAACCCTTGTGTGGGATTTGCATGAAAGCCGTGAAAAGGGTTCTCAGCGGAACCATGTGGGTGGTTTCTACATAAAACCCTTGGAATACAAAAGGGTTCTCAGCAGAACCACCTGGTTGGGACTTGATCAAACCCTTGGAGTCTGACAGTGTGCTATGGTGGGTTCTACATGAAGCCCTTGGAATTTAAATGGTTCTTGGTAAAACCACCTGTGAGGGTTCTACATTACTGGAAGACGGCCCTGATGGGTTCTTGTTAGCTCCCTTAGAAGGAGCAAAGGTTCTGGGTAGATTCTCTAGAGAGGGTTCTGGGTGGAATCATTACACCATAGAAGGGTTCTCTGTAGAACCTATTTGGGATTTCTGGGTGATTGATTCCTTGCACAGATGGTTGTAGGTATAACGGTTTATGTTAGGTTCTGGGTATAACCTTCTTAAAGAATCCTAAATGGAACCTTTATGAAAGGTTCTACCAGGAGCCAAAAAAGTGTGCTTCTATGGTGACGAGCTGAAGAACCCTTTGCGGTTCTAGTTAGCACCTTTATTTCTAAGAGCGCAGCACAGTCTGAGTTTATTACATTACAGTTTTTTTCCCCTTTCATATTATTTATTTATTTATTTATTTTAATTTCCCCCTACTGATCCACTCGGAGACACACACACACCCTCCACGCTAACACAGCACACATGCTGACACACACACACACACACACACACACACACACTAACAACAGCAGCAGCACGCGGCGAGTTAAAGCCTGTCAGCCAGCCTGTCAGACAAGGTTGTTTGAGATTTTCCACTAAATTGAACTCTTTCATTAGTAGCTGACAGATGTCTAAATGCCCGGTGTCTCCCCTTTTCTCCCCCTCCCACACACGCACACCCCCTGACGCCCGCCAAGAGGGCCCCGGGGCTGCTGGTTCTCCGTCTGAACTGACGCTGTGTTGGAGGGAAGGAGGAGGGTGGAGAGATGGAAGGATGAAGTGAGGGAGGGGGTGAGAGCTAATCTAGGACGTGTCCTCTGGAGCGCCCTCCAGCTCGGAGAAGTTCAGTCCTTTATCCTCGTTTTCTTTCTTCTCTACCTCTTGCCCTCTCTCCCCCACCCCCCCACCATCCCTCCCCCCTTTTTCTCTCTCTGTCTCCCTCTTTTGTCCGGCTGAATCTCTCTTTCCATCTTTCTCCCTCTCCATCTCTCTTTCTCTTTGTGAAAAAGGATGAAAAGCGCTTTGATTCACAGTTTCTCTCAAGGATATTTCATTCTGACACTGAGGCGGTGAGGGGAGGGGAGGAGAGAGAGGGCGAGGGAGGGTGCTGAGTGGGGTGGGTGGTCGCGGGGAGGGAGGGGGCTTCAGACGTGATCAGTCGAGCCCCGTCCTCCATGTGGGCGGATCAGAGCGTTTGTCGAGCGCCAAGCTTGATAAGAAGCGTGGGGCTCATTAAAAGCTACTGTCGCACTGAGACCCCACACACACGCGCGCGCGCACACACACACACATACACACACACACTCAGGTCCCCACCTCCCTTACCTTTCTGCTGGCAAGATAATTAGTGACGCTCGGCTGCCAGAATACAGGCGCAAGGTTGTGTGTGTTCGTGCAACCAAAGGCACATCAAAGTGCCTCATCAAAGCAAGTGTGATCTCAAGCAAGGTTAAGGTTTAAAAGCAGCAATTTACAATCCAAAGACATAAGTCATCTAATCGGTCATTTATTATTTCAAGTTTAGTGGACTGAGCTGCAGACAGAAGCGCAGACTGTAAGTGATAATGTGTATTATCATTTTCAGTGATGTGAGAAATCATATTCTTTCATGCAAAAAGCCCCCATGGTCTGAAGGCTTGCAGCCTTTGAAGGGAACTTGTGCGCTCGCTTGAGAAATGATGGACTGTAAAGACTGCGGCTGTGTTCACACTGCAGGCCTCGGTGTTTTCAGTGTGTTTTAGCCGGCTGATGACATTCAGATTTGAAAGAAAACAGTATCTGATAATCTGCCTCTAAGATGTACCGAAACATTAAGGATAAAAATCACACAATTAGAAGCTTCAGCCTTATGTTTGTAGAGTTCCACTTGTCGATAAAGACTGACTTTGCAAAGAGTTTTATTTCAATCAGGAGAGACTAAGAGTAAAAGGGAAATGGTTTATTGGCACATGCATGACATATATGAAACATGAACAGTCTTTGGCGGTTAGACCCCATTGAGGTGAAACAATATGTATATACTATAAATATATATGAATGGGGGTGATGAAGCTGTAGAGAAGAGAACCCCCCGGGGTCTAGACACTGGTGGTGGTGGTGAAGAGGTGCGAAGCAGAGACTGGTGAGGTGAAGTGGCTCTGGACTCCTGCTGCCTGGACTTGAAGATTGGAGGAGAGGGCGTCGGGGAGGATCGAGGTGAACACCGTGTGGCTGTAGACTCCTGCTTCCTGGACCTGAAGACTGGAGGAGAGGGCTTCAGGGAGGATCGAGGTGAACATCTTGTGGCTACCTGGGTCCAATGACTGGAGGAGAGAGGGGTGGAGGAGGGTCGCGCTACTGACTGAATGACAACTGATGGAGCAAAAACAGAGGCGATTTAAAGTTTGGCAGCAGCAAATTGACTGGCTATCGCGACCGTGGCAAAATCTGATTGGATAGTAAAGACGAAGGTGAACGCCCACAAACAGCTGATTAGAGGGAATAGAAGGGGAGAGCTGGAGTAAAGGAAATTTATGAATGAAGGCAGTGTAATAGAAGGTCTTCCTGATTGAACTTACGCTGAGCTTCATTTCAATCAGGAGAGACTAAGAGTAAAAGGGAAATGGTTTATTGGCACATGCATGACATATATGAAACATGAACAGTCTTTGGCGGTTAGACCCCATTGAGGTGAAACAATATGTATATACTATAAATATATATGAATGGGGGTGATGAAGCTGTAGAGAAGAGAACCCCCCCCCAAAAAAAATTAAATAATAAGAGAGGATACTCAGATTAAATCATGCATCCTTACCTCAGCAGACAGCACAATTCTAATGAGATAAACCATAAGAGTTAGGCACAAAAATAAAAAATGAAAGCACAACAAGCTGAAAGGAGATGGTAGTAAGCAATAAAGAAATGCGATCAGAATACAATGGACTGGGTGAATTAGGCAACTAGGATTGTGCAAGCAGAGGTGAGAGAGCACAGCCAATGTGGGGTCTACCGCAATAGGCTGCATGCAAAGAAGGAAGTAGAGTGACTGAAGGAAAAAAACCTAACCCCCCCCCAAAAAAAAAGAAGGCAGCCACAGAAAGGCTGAATGACCAGAGGGTTGGTAAAAGGAAAAGTATGCCTGAGGTGAGGAGTAGTAAACACTGTGATGAGGACTAGACAATACTGAAAGAATGAACAAAGGGTGCTCTGGATACGGTTGGAAGAAGGTCAGACCAACTAAAGAAATAAAGGTGTACGATCAAAGAAATGACGGAGATGCACAGATAGGCGACGCTTGTAGCCCAAAGACAGGATAGAGAGGCAATGCCGGCATTTGGCCTGGTCATTGGAAATAGACAGAGTTGCAGCAAGAGGATTTTTTTTTTTTTTTTTTTTTTTTTTTTTTTTTTTTTTTTTTTTTTTTTTTTTGAAACAAAGGATAGGGAGGCAATGCCGGCATTTGGCCTGGTCATTGGAAAGAGACAGAGTTGCAGCAAGAGGATTTTTTTTTTTTTTTTTTTTTTTTTTTTTTTTGAAACAAAGGATAGGGAGGCAATGCCGGCATTTGGCCTGGTCATTGGAAATAGACAGAGTTGCAGCAAGAGGATTTTTTTTTTTTTTTTTTTTTTTTTTTTTTTGAAACAAAGGATAGGGAGGCAATGCCGGCATTTGGCCTGGTCATTGGAAATAGACAGAGTTGCAGCAAGAGGATTTTTTTTTTTTTTTTTTTTTTTTTTTTTTTTTTTTGAAACAAAGGATAGGGAGGCAATGCCGGCATTTGGCCTGGTCATTGGAAAGAGACAGAGTTGCAGCAAGAGGATTTTTTTTTTTTTTTTTTTTTTTTTTTTTTTTTTTTTTTTTTTTTTTTTTGAAACAAAGGATAGGGAGGCAATGCCGGCATTTGGCCTGGTCATTGGAAATAGACAGAGTTGCAGCAAGAGGATTTTTTTTTTTTTTTTTTTTTTTTTTTTTTTTTTTTTTTTTTTTGCATGAGGTCCACTGACCAGTTTTCACTTGACTTGAAGAAAGACAGGATAGGGAGGCAACGCCGGCAATCACCTGGTCGTTGGAATAGACAGAGTTGCAGCATGGAGGTTTTTGCATGAGGTCCACTGACCAGTTTTGCTTATCTAGAATGAGATAGGATAGGAAGGCAATGCTTGCTGAGCGCCTGATCGAATATATGAGAATGGAAAGGTACAGAGAACAAGATGAACGCTGAAATTGCACAGAAGTGAAATAGAGAAGATGTATACACCATGGATCAAGCACCACCACCAGTTATATGTTGTTTAAACTGAAAATAAGAGTTCAGAGGTATTTGATTAGCACACAGCACTGATGACTGGATAAATGTAGGACGTGAAGCAGACATGACCAGCAGCCTGGTTGTAGCAGGGATGAGGGAGAATGCCTTGATTTGCATAAGAGACAGCTGAAGAGGCTGTCCTGAATTTGCTGTGGATACAAAATCCATTATTAAACATTAACAAGAACCTTCTTGAAAGATAGTAGACCCACATTTGATAAGGAATTCCCTGAGTAGGAACAGTGGAGAGTGAGGATAGTGATTGGTCACATTTTATATTTATTTAATTATCTATCTATTTATTTTATTTATTATTATTTTATTTTATTATTTATTATTTATGTATGTATTTATTTATATTTATTTATGCATTTATTTATTAATTATTTATATTTATTTATTCATTCATTCATTCATTCATTCATTCATTTTTTCAACGACGCCACACTAGCATGCGCCGCCGCAATAAGTAACAGGACTTGACGGTAGTGATGAAATGAAACCAGATCTAACGTAATGACTATATTAGGGTAAATGATTTAGAAGGAGTAGAAAATCCTCTAGTTCCAAGAGCTATAAAATAGTAATGAATACTGCGTCGAAAATTGCATATTGAGAGCTATAACACCTACACAATAGAACAGTGAACAGACAGAGTGACCGGGTATACTAGGAGAAACTGAACGCTCTTAACAACACTTAGCCAGGTTGAAACAGTCTGGGGAAGAAGGGACCTTGGGTGGAAGCCTTAGCAGGAACTGCTGGCACCTGGGCAAAGTCGTCAGAAAGTCTGGAATTGATGGGAGAGAGCATCAGCTCAAAAGTTAGAATGATCAGGCATGTGTCGGGCAGTGATGATGAAGTAAATGATGAAGACTACGTGATGCTTCTCAGGACTTAACTTCTTTTTACTTGTCTATACAGCACTGAAAGGTCTAGGCCTTAATACATCTGATTACTGGTATGAAAGAGCAGACCCCTCAGATCATCTGGAACAGGTATTCAGTATTCACAGGATCTGAACCAAGCAAGGTGAGCAGCCTTACTTTCTATGCTCTCCCTTGTGGAACACTTCCAAAATACCTGAGATCAGCTTAACTATTAGCTTGATAAAAAACAGGGCTTAAACACTATTACCTACTACAGCTTACCAATGAAGTCAATATGAACCTTTTATTTATTTATGATATGCTGTTGCTTCGCTTATGTATGCTTTAAATGCCATCCCCATAATGATTTAACAATATACTTGCTTGTCTTAATGAATTCAAAAGCAATTTTTTGATTTCTAAAATCTGTAAAGCACCTTTAATTGCCTTGAGTCTGGATGGTGCTATATAAATAAAGCTGCCTTTGTCTTGCCTCATGATGGCATGATCTCTTGAAGAGGAGCGCACTATATTGATGATGCCGACATGATTGACGCATAACACTGAATGCGTTGCACTTCCTGCAAGCCCCAAAACCTGGCATGAGACTGAATAAATATCTCTCTTATAGCGCAGGGTGCGATCGAAACTGGCAGAGGAGGGAGGCCGGTGGCAGCGACCACTGCCTTGAAGAAAACACTCCCGAAACTACGGATAGACCCGCATCCGTGAAACCCCCACCCCCCCCAAAAAAAGTAAGAATCAGAGGACTGCGCCAGCTCGTTAGAGGGAGCGCCAACCAGCGAACTAGCATGAAGACATCAGCAGTCGGAGCGCAGCCTTCGTCTAAGAGACAAACCGCAGATTGGCACGGAGGACGCCATATCCAGGAGCTAAATAAGGGCGACTCTGAAGATGACGCGCTGACGAAGATGAGAGGCTCATGGAGGGAGAGAACTGAACTTTTGATATGTATGACAGCGCAGGAGGAATTTGGAAATCATGACTGTAGTTCTCTAAAGGGAGGACTGGACTCACACTGATTGCACTTACCTATCGACATAATTCCCTGTATGGCTGCCGACTCTTGCACATATTATGTTACTAGGTTTTTTTTTTTTTTTTTTTTGTTTTTTTTTTTTTTTGTTTTTTTTTTTTTTTTTTTGTTTTTTTTATCGTAACTATGCACCGAGAACTACCAAACAAAATTTCGTTATGTGTAAGCATAAGGACAATAAAGACACTTGAACTTCATCTCACGGAGTTACAGGTCTGCTTGGGCTGCAACAGCCGAGAAGACGCATGACAAATATTGGAATCCCTGTGATGCCACAGATTCCACAGGATGAATGAATAGGCTGCTTGAACGCATCAGTGATACCTGCTTAGAAAGCTAGCACCTGAGCCCATCAACTTATCATTTGATGGCATTATACATGGTGTAGGAGAGAGAAAGCTCAAATGTAAACGCTGGTCGCGCAAGAGACGGGGCCGGAGCGAGGTGCGGACGGCCGAATAATAATTATCCTTCCTTAAGTATCTTGTGCGCTATACTTTACTGAGAAGGCTTAATAAATAATGTTCCTTCCATACAGACATAGAGATCGCTGATTAGGCCAAATAGCATAGTTCTGCCTGCTCTCCGTGTAGACTGACAGATACATGTGATATATGCAGCCCGAAAATAATAATGCTCAATAGATAATCTATGATCAGCCGGGATCAGCAGTTTTGAACACAGCAGTATGCTTCCTGTGGCCATGCTTAACGCACTCGGGGGATGCATGAAAAGGCTACCCGAGATATTGTCTACCTGGAGAACTGATCTCATGGGCTGGATATATTTGGTGCTTGAGTTGCATACGGCCTACCTAGGAGGGTCTGGAACGGCTGAAGCCGGGGAACCTGAGAGGTTCTCGTAGCGGAGGGTGACTGCAGCATGGGGCCTGGCGGCACAGAGACGCTGAGGAGCGGACGGGTTGAGGCGGTCTCCGGTGCTTGGAGGCGTGCGTCGATGGCATGAGTAGAGTCGGTAGACTGCAGGAAGGAGGGCAAGGAGTTGTCCACGTCGCCTGGGATAGAGGAGAGGAGGGAGCGGAGATCGAGGTGCAGGGGAGGCCTCCTCTCAACGCTGAGGAAGCCTGGTTTCCTGGTTCTTAGCGGCCGTGAGCACACGGCGGGGGCCGACTGACGTTGAATCTTGCCCTGGGAGCAAACTCTGATGAACACGGCACTTGTTCGGCCAACTCACGATTTGGAAGCGTGCATGCCCGCTGCAGGAGAAACGCTGGTTCACGAATATGGGATAAGAAGCTCGTCCTCGTCTGGAGGCCATCAGAAGAGAGGGAGGAAGTCGGGGCTGGAGCCCTCGAGGGAATTGAGGTTGTAGTAGGACTCACTTGAGGCGCACCAGGGAGCAAATGGTGAGTAAAACATGAGCCAGTCGCGCTACTGACTGAATGACAACTGATGGAGCAAAAACAGAGGCGATTTAAAGTTTGGCAGCAGCAAATTGACTGGCTATCGCGACCGTGGCAAAATCTGATTGGATAGTAAAGACGAAGGTGAACGCCCACAAACAGCTGATTAGAGGGAATAGAAGGGGAGAGCTGGAGTAAAGGAAATTTATGAATGAAGGCAGTGTAATAGAAGGTCTTCCTGATTGAACTTACGCTGAGCTTCATTAGTATAAGAGAGCAAAGTTTAGATTACTTATCCATAGTGAGTTTAAGTGTATGCTGTATTTAGGATATTTTCCATTTTACCTTGCTGTCAGACAGGATTTTCCAGTGGGAAATCACCGTTAAATAAGCCAAATATTGTTCTCTCCAAAGCCACCAAACTCCATTAGCAAAACCAGTGATTTTTCTTCGCAGCACACAGGGGTTGCTGGTCTGCCGCTGCCTCGATCTGTTAGTTTGTTTGTGTTATTGTGTGACTCTGGTGAATCCAAACAAACTGTTTAAAACAGCAAAGGAACACAATAACACAAACAAACTGAGAGATCGAAGCAGCGGTAGATCAGCAACTTCTGTGTCCTGCAAAGTAAAATTATTGATTTTTCCTATGGAGTTTGGTTGGTTTAGAGAGAGCGATATTTGGCTTATATAACAGAGGTTTCCCATAAGAAAATCCTGTCTGACAGCAAGGTAAAGCAGTGAAAATATTATAAGTATAGCATACACAGATACTACCATCATCTACTGTAGGTAATACACTGATTATGGAAAAGTACCTCAAAAAACCCTGCTTAGAAGAGGATATAAATCATGGGAACTTAAAGGCTTACTACTGATCTATAAAGCATTAATAAATATATCCAAAAATTGGCAACTCACACCAAAACAATCTAAGGAAAAATAGGGGTAAACTTTCACTCTAATCATTTAAAAAGTATGTTTTAATAAAACTGTTTGATTTGGTCATAATTCCTGTTGATTATAACAGTTTCTCACCAACTTTATTGCTGAGATCTGGGGTCCAAATAGAGAGGAAGTCAAGCGGTCAGACATCCAGACGGGTTGCAAACAAGCCTCCAATGATACCAGACTTATTTATGCGTATTTATTTATTAAATGCTGTATATAACCTGCACTCAGTGTAGAGAATACTCAAGATAATATTGTTAATATTGTCCATAAATCTCTAAAATATCCTCCCAACTCTCTGTTTATGTCTCTAATTCAACTGTGAAGCCCTCTGAGTTGAGGATCCTGCCATTTTTTCCTCAAAGACGTGCAAGTTTTCTGCATCTCCAACTGCATTTACACCACAAGATACCTGAGAGGGAATCTGAGTCAAACTGCATTGGTCAGTTCAATAATAATTACGGACTGTAATCAAAAGAAATCCATCACAGCAACGGTGCAAGGAAGACATATAAGAGGCCAGCCTCAGCCCCATTTATCAGCTAACTGACACCTGAGCACACCCTCGAGTGTGCACAAGTGTGTGTT
The DNA here is from genome assembly GCF_056507025.1 of Lutjanus erythropterus. Classification (NCBI taxonomy): domain Eukaryota; kingdom Metazoa; phylum Chordata; class Actinopteri; order Lutjaniformes; family Lutjanidae; genus Lutjanus; species Lutjanus erythropterus. The sequence continues at coordinate 25,429,795 of NC_139338.1, read as the reverse complement.
TTCTGCAAAGTACTTGATAGTAGTGCGGCGAGGGGAGGGATGCTTCATGTCCACGGGCTGCCAGTCGACGCGTGTTGTTTGTTCAGGTACGAGCCTATTACACATATCGCTGCTCTATCACAAAAGCTCTCCGTGCGGCTCTTAAGGAGCAGACGAGCCGACTGGCAGGGAAAAAAAAAGAGATGAGGTAACCTCCCACCGACTGATAGACCAGCCGATTTAAGTTTTTTCGGCAGCTCCCGTCCCGTGAAACCTGACCGCCGCAACCGCCCAAGGACTCGGGAAACGGTTGTAGGTGGTGCTAAGCCTGAAACAGCGGAAATACAGCAGTGTAGGATATTAAATTTATCATGTACTAAGCCGTGTGTCATCAAACATTCATGTGTTATAGCCTGGAGGATATTATGCAACAAGCTGAAAGGTTAGAGCTCGGACAAGTGGTTTATAAAAAGGCTGAACGGAGACGGCTGACCACGCGGCAGCCTTTTTAAATGTGTGTTTGTCCTCGTCTTTAAATCCTGCCCGGCTCCCTCACAGATCATTTAAGTCCAGAAAAACAACAGTCGCTCATTCACACACACGCGCGCGCGCACACACATATACGCACAACCATTCCCACAGCGGTGTCATTACAGAGGCTCATTATCAAAATCAATTCAATTAAAGGCTGTAATTGCTGTAGTGAAACCCAAATGCTGTCGCAAACAGGGCTGAAGGAAGGCAAACCTCATCGATGCTGCGACCCTCAGTGTGTGTGTGTGTGTTTGTGCTTGTGCGTGTGTATGTGTGCTCTTATTTAACGAAAGAAATATTAATCGCTTGTTTCAAATTAACTTCCCTAACCCCTCTTTTCTCTCTGAGTTGGTGGCAGCGTTTAAGCATATTGATTCTTCGGAGGGGGGGCGAGGGAAAAGAAAAGCGGGGGGGGGGGGGGGGGGGCGGCTGTAAATGCAGGCCAACTATGTTAAACACTTAGAGTAGTTAGTGTGGAGACGCGACGCAGCATAGCTAATGCCAAATCCCTCAATCATTCTGCTCACACACGCGCGCTGGGTTAATTGTTTACCGAGCTAAATGAAGTGGGGATAATGTAGGCTAACTGCGCACTAAGCGCCGCTAAGACGAGGGATATTGTAAAGGACAATTTGATTTATAGTCGTTTGTTTGCCGAAAGGAGAGCGAGAATTAAAGTCAGTCTTTATCTGTATCAAGGTGTTTGTCAGAGTGACGGCAGGAGGCAGAGGGTGTGTTTGTAATGTGTCGAGTGTGTGTGTGTACAGTTTGTGTTTCAGTGTTGAGAGCAGGGCTGTAAGAGGAGGGAAACACACCTGAAGGTTAAGTTTTATTCATATCCCTTTGAGTACATTCAAGACTATGACATCATAGGAAACCACTGATATCCAGAAGTATGTCAGGACGAGAACATGCCCCCCTTGGAGAACAAAACATGTCATAAGTCACAGCCTACATGATCAATAATTATTGATATCGCCCAATATGAAACTTCATTATCGTGGTTTATCATCCAGGCCTAAACTTCAATCAAACCGAGGTTCAGAATCTATAGATATACATCCCTAATTCCAAAACAAGTTGTTGAAAATGTAAATAAAAACAGAATGCAAGGATATATTCAACTGTGCAGAGTACAAAGACAAGATATTTAATGTTCAAACTGATTTTTGTGAATATATATTCTGAGTTTGATGCCTGCAACATGTTCCAAAAAAGTTTTGTAGCCGTTATCTCCTTCAGATTTCCTGCTTTGTTAATGGTGTGCTGCAGACATCTTGTTTTGATGGTTGACATGATTGTTGTGTAGGTGGTGAAAGACGTTTGTGGGGATCGGTTTGTGGCATAATTTGCAAAAACGTTTTTCTCGTCCATGTCAGACTTTTTATACCTAAACCATGTGAGTGCTAAAGAAGTAGCCTCTCTCTTAGGTACGAGCTGGTCATCAGAAAAACTTGACCGATCACCATAAAGGAATGGAAATGTGACTTTTATGTGGCTCACAAGTAAAGAAAGACACGGTGTCGTACAAGTAAGAACAGCCAGTACACATACAGTAAAAAGGGATGAACAAAGAAGAAAGATAAATATGGTAATTATGGCTGTAAATCAAGCGGCAAAGTGCAAATTATGGTTAAATATCACCAGCACTGTTGGAAATAAAGTGGTCCTGCATTTCTCTTAAGTTGTTTTTCTTTTATTTAAAAAAATTCCAGGAAATGTGAGTAAAAGATGCACAGAATTAATAAGGAACAGACTGTATCTGTACTTTTAGTTAGAGATGTTTACTGATGTATTTACAGTGATTTTACTTTTGTCTCTTTTTCTAAGCCTCGCTAAACAACAAGAACAAGGAAGGAGAACCCTTTTTGGTTCCTGGTAGAACCTTTTATAAAGGTTCCACTTATAATCTTTTCAGAGAGGTCAACGTAGGGTTATACCTAAAACCATCTGTGAAAACTTTCACCCAGTGCCCTTCTGTGGTCTAATGGTTCCGCCTAGAACCTTCTCTGGGGTTCCATCCAGAACCTTTCCATATTCTTACAGTGCTAACAAGAACTTACCAAGGGAGTACCAAGGAACTATATATACTTTATATTCCAAGGGTTTTATCAAGAACCAACTCCGGGTTCTACCAAGAACCCCTTTATATTATGGTGCAAAGAACCCTTGCGAAAAAGTTCTTCAAGGATTACAACAATCCTTGAAGAACTCTTTCTTTCAGAAAGGATTACAAGGTTTTTACCTAGAACCCACTCAGTGGGGTATTCATCTAGAACCTAACCAACAGGGTTCTATCAGGAACCCTTTTATATTCCAAGATTCATACCTAGAAGACATTGAAGGGGTTCAAGCGATAACCCTTTATATTCCAGTGTATTGATCTAGAACCCACCCAGGGAGTTCAAGCGAGAACTCTTCTTTATTATGTACAAAGAGCACTTTGAAGAACTCTCTGTTCCAAAAAGGATCGTTTGGATGAAAAGGTTTCCCAAAGGAACCCTTAGTCTCACGAAGAACCCTGGACAAACCCTTTCTTCAAAAAAGGGTTCTTTAGAAGCAAATGTTTCTGGGTAGAACCTCAGCCCTTCTGATTATATTTGCAGGAATATATTGTTCCATGTCTCTTTATTTTAACCATTTTTTATGAAAGATCTTAATTGGAACCCAAAATGTAGGTGTGATGTCTTTTGTGTTATCGTGATGATCACCGTCTAGAGGTCATGCGTGTGCAGGGGCGCCTTGAGTGTGGATGGTACACACTTGCAGGTGTGTGTTTCTGTGTGTGTGTGTGTGTGTGTGTGTGTGTGTGTGTGTGTGTGATCGGTCGTACGGTCTCGGTCACTGATATTGAATCCCGACTGTGAGGGCCATCTGTCTGACTTTGACCCAGCAGCTCACCGTCACACCTTCAGAGAGGAGGGGGGGAGGAGAAGTGTGCGCTCACCGTCTGTGTGTGTGTGTGTGTGTGTGTGTGTGTGTGTGTGGTACCATACAGTATGTGCACTCCCCGGTTTTTTGGCACACACACTCTCGTCATGTGAACTTGGCCGTTGCTTTGAAGGTGCCAACTGCTGGCAGAGGGCGCGCACACATACGCAGCGACACGCTCTCCGTGTACACACTCCAGTTTCTTTACACGACACACACACTCATCCTATTCCCAGCGTGAGCCTCAAGTTAGTCCTCTGGCTCCGGGACAAGTCGACCTCCGACCTTTTAAGCATCAGGGCATTCCTGGAAGACGTCTGCGGGCGAGACGAGGCGGCGGGGGATAACGTTAACCCGGGAGCAGCAGTTAACATTTAGGAAGTGTAGAGTTTCCTGCACTCGATACACCAGGAGGGACTATTTAACAGGCAGCCGAGGGGGGGGTTTAGCACATAGATCACCTGATTTCTGTACATGTTGCCAGAGTCTTTGCACACGATGAGGGCAGAAAGATAAAAAAGCTAAAAGGAGAAGAAGGGGGGTTAGCGGGTGTCAGCTAGCCTGACACATAGACACCTCACCTCAGCCAGGAAGGAGAGGTGATTAAAGAGACTGTCCCATAACTGGAAGGTCGTAAAATCCATCCTGGCTGCCCGCTGCACTCTGAGCCCTCTGGTCTAATGTGGACCTTATGGTTTCACTCATCCAGGTTTTTACTGACATAAATATCTTCCGCTGGTTGGACGAGCTAATCTTGCATAGCGTCGACTGTGAGTTATCATGCTCACAGTCAAATTAAAGCTCAGTTACTCGATATTTTTATGTTAATAGTGAATCAAATGATTGTATGAAATGTAGTGACAAACCCACAGAGAAGCCAGAAACACTTTTAGCCAGCCTTACCTCACTGGTTTGATTTTACAGCACTTTTACTGACACAAACAAGCTAACAAGTTTGGTCCACTGCCTGCTCAGCACCAAACAGCTGACAGATAAAGTTAGCAGCTAGCTGGTGAAGAAAGTGGAACGTGTAGCACCTTTTAAAAGAGATATTTTATTCAAGAGATAGTGAAGACTAAAAACAAAGCTAAAAGGAAAGTGAATAATGGACACATTTAGATTTAGCAGCTGGAAAAAGATGCTAACTGTTTGCAAATGTTAGCCATATAACATACTTAACATTATGTTGGGTGTGTGTTTTTTTAGCTTGTTGTGTAGTTTTTTTTTTCTGCCCTACGTGGCCAAAAAAAGCGTTCAAGAGTTTTCTGAAGACCAAAAACAGGTGGACAGAGATGCTAAATGATTGCTAGTGGTTCTGTTTGCGTTGTCTATCAACCTTGCTTTTAGCAAACAAGCTAACTTGCTTGGTCCACTACCTGCCCAGCGCCAAACAGCAAAGCTAGAGACTAGCTAGTATAGAAAGTGGAACATGTAGCTGCTGTTTCTCAAGAGTTAATAGGGAGTTAGTGGAGAACAAAAACAGAGCTAAAATGGACTTACATTTATCACGTGGGCAACAGCAGATGCTAAATTATTGCTTAAGTAGGCAACTGTTTGCTAACACATTAGCCAAAACCATTTTTAAGGGAATATTATGTTTTTCGGTTTGTTGTGTGGTTTCTCTGCATCTTAGAGGGCAACAAAAACAATTAATGTAGTTTTAAAGTGGAAGAGCTGCCATAATAAACCAAAAACACTCATTTTTGAGTGAAGAGGATCTTTAATGAAAGATTGTTTGGTTAGCTTTCATCAACCACAGTTTCCATGAACCTTGAGAGAAATAATGAGCGAGTGAATGAAACAGATGCTTTATTTTTAGCTTTTTAGCTTCCGGAACACTTTTAAATGTGTCAGTTAACATTTAAAACATGAGTCACTACCTTCAAACCTCTGAGAACTCAAATAAATGAGCGAATCAAGAGTTTAACCGAGCTGAGGAGAAAAAAATTATTCCAAGTCCTGAAGTTAATTTTAATTTAAACATGAATGAACAGACAATCACCAGTGATTCTGGTGCCCACGTGAAGCTGCTGCTCAAGAAACTATGATTCCAGATAAATTAAACAATTTCATAGCAGTCCAATAAATATAACACATTGCTGTTATTGTCAAGTAGCAAAAAGGAGTTGTTAGTCTGAACAATGTAATTCTTAAACATTGGAGCAACATGGTGGCTTAGCAACTCATTATTAGCAGTGTGAGTGGTGACTTTCAGTTTGCACATTAATATGTAAATTAAATGTTAATCGATTTTCAAAGGTGTGCATTTATCATGTATTTTACAGCGGAGCCCAGTGTGACTCAGTCAATCAGAACTGAACTATGCAGTTTGTAATAAGGCAATTCAAGTGCTCTAAAAATGATTAAAAACAAATGGTGACACTTTACTTCAAGTGCGCTGCGGATGCATTACAGGCAGATAATAAGCCCCTCAAAGCTGAGACAAAACTTTTACGACTTCATAATCAAACATCAGGAAATTACATTCAATTTAACTTTGTGTCATTAACCATACAGATTCCCCGTAAAGCATGCAAGTCATTTTATTTTTCATTTCATGTTTTGTAAATCATTTCCTGATTAATATAATGTAGTGATTTAGAGTGGCGTATGAGGAGCATTTCAATTAAAGCAATGAAGCCGTTTCTTAAATCTACACTTCGTGCGCTGGTCGTAGCGTTTTTCAATTAAAGCTTTACTCAACAGACAAAGATACGAGTCGCCAAAATAAAAACTGACATCACAAGTCCTCTCTGTGACAGATTCCATCGTCAACACGATACTTATGCATATATTCCAGTCTTTTTGTCCATTCTTGACAGTTTTCTTCCATCTTCAAAACCTTTTCATGTATTTCAAATAAATACATTGACCCTTGCCCTGTAGCAGCACTTTTTTAATATACTACCCCCTCCCCCCATACTAAGTAATGCTCTTGGCCTTTTTGACACCACAGACTAGACGCCTCAGTCTCCATACCTTTATTCAGCGGATGAAAGACCTGATGAGCTTTTAAGATACACAAGGACGAGTGACAGAATAATTTGTTAAAATATGGGCACCTTTCTTGTCACATTTCATTTCTTGAGATCAAGTGAATTCTCCTGCCTTTTGAAAGACTAAATTATTTATTTTGTCTCCTAAAATATGTCAGCCTTGAGATAATCTTTCTTCTTTTTGTCGTGTTTACTGCTTTTTCACCTACTTTTTTTCTTATATTGAACTCGGTGAACTTTTTTTTATTTCTTTTTGCTGTAGTTTAGGAGTCAGAGGTTTAGGAAGGGGCTTGGGCTTGAGTAGGTGGCACAAATGTCTCAAGGATGGTTGTGTCCAGTGTCTTTTTAATTATGTACCTTGTACCAACTAATTGTGTTTTATAATGTGACACCAACTTGATATAAATCTGGGTCAGTTTAGGGACAGAAAACATTTGGGTAGGGTAAAAATGATCGCTCTTGTGAGATCTTTTATGGGTCTTGGGTTCACCTTTAGTCACAATTTACAAGGATGAAGTGATTCGATTTTGATTTTTGTGGGTCAAAGTTCACAATTCACCGTGACCTCATGTCCACCCCATTTCCGAGAAGGCTTTATCTCAAGAATGTTTTCAGGGATTTTCTTCCAGTTTGGCACAAACGTCCACTTGGATTCAAAGACAAACTGATAACATTTCAGTCATCAAAGATAACCGTTACCTCACAGAACATGTTTTTGGCCATAACTCAAGAATTCATGCACTGATTAGGGCAGAATTTAAAATGATTAGGTGATTAATAAGGTCAAAGGTCAGACTCAGTGTGACCCCACGTCCGTCCCATTCTCGTGAACACAATATCTCAGGACTGCCTTGGGAATTTTATTACATCTTGCACAAATGTCCACTCCAACTCAAGGATGAACCGATTAGATTTTGGTGGTTAAAGGTCAAAGGTCAAGGTCACTGTGACCTCAAATCTTATTTTTCTAGAATGTGTAAACTCAGGGATGCCCAGAAGGAATTTCTTCAGATTTTGCACAGATGTCCACGTGGACTCAAGGATGAACTGCTCAGGTTTCGGTGGCCAAAAATCACACTTTTGTGTATTTTTTGTCAACTCAAGAATTCAGACGTGAAAGCATGAAATTATTCTCTGGTGTTTTAATGTGTAGTGCCAAAAAATACACTTACCTTTATTTAAATTGCTTCAAAGTCTTTGAAACATTTATTATATGAGTCTAGCTGCCTTTGTCATGAAAAAAAAATATATATATGTATCCAAAAAAAAAAGATTCACCAAAGACAACAGATTCAGTTCAGAGTGGAGAAGAAGAAAGTAGAAAAGAGGTTTTGGGGACAGAAGGAACATTGAACTCACACGTAGGCCGTATCAGGTAAACAGGAAGTAGATTAAGCAGCCTCCTGACTAGACAGATACATTTGTAAAGCTAAATGCCAGCGCAGCATCGCGCCGGCTGCACACATGGCTCTATACAGTGAAGTTTTTGGTTCTCTGTGCTTTTTATGAGCCTGAGCGCAGTGAGGACTTAGTAGTTTTGCCGGGCTCCCGCTGAGCGCATAATGAATGGCAGACTGCGGCTGCTGGCCTGCCAGGCAAGAAGAAACAACACTGTGGAATTGTGGGATAGCGGAGGAGAGTCTCGCGTTGTGGGTCTCGGCGGGAGCTCACCGAGATCAAACATGTCGACAGCGCCGCCGCCCGCCGGGCATTCTGGGCAGACAGACCTGAGGAGGAGACGCCTGAAAACCAGACCAGAGTTTTTGTACCTGTGTGTGTGTGTGTTGGTGTTTGTATATATGTGTGGGCGTACGATTGTGTGTATGTTTGTGTGTGTGTGTGCAGCTTTTGGCGGTGCTTTTCAGGAGTGAATGACGGCGGTGCGGTGGATGCTGTCATGGCTTTTGTTTTTCTGTTTTTGTTTTCTGCCTTTAGAGGACAGACTTTGAAATGGATTAACAAGAACTGACTTGATGTGACTTCCAGGTTCGCTTTGACATGACTTTCCTGCGTTTGATGTGGCTTCAACACACACACACACACCTCGTTTATGTCCCTGCATCTGTCCTTGTGTTAGTGATACTGTACTGAGACTGCAGCCTGAAGGGTTAACAACTGTTCCTGCCTGTCCAGTGTCCATGACCCTCTTCCCTCTTTCTGTCTCTGTCTCCTTCTCTGTTGCTAGTTGACTCGGTCTTTCTCTCACCGAGTCCTTGTTACTGCCTGTTATTGTTCTCCCTTTTTCTCTGCTTTCGCAACCCTTTTCCTTTTTTCTTTTACTTAAGACTTTCTTTCCTTATATGTTTCATTTCTTTCTTGTCCTTCATGCAGACATTTGTGGCTGATGCACACTACAAACTACAAGTTAAAGCCTTCAGCTGCCTCTGAATTTCATTTCGTTGTTACCTCCTCATCCACATTTTCTTTCTTTCATTCTTTCCCTTTATGCAGGACTTTGCATGAAAATGCATCGTTGACTTCAAGGCAAAGCGTTCAATAATCACAATTTTGTCGTTTCTTTTCTCCTTTTTGACTTTTCCTTGTTTTTTTCTAACTCTCGTTCTGTTTTTCTATAGTCTTGTGATGCACAGATTGGCTCTGAGTTCATCAGATCTCACATGCGTGCATTTATCATCCACCTGCACCTCCACCAGTCCATACAGGCTGTATTACCTTTTACATTATGTCAGGCAGCGTGAGCTACAGGTGATTTCTTGATGCATGAGTGTTTTCTTTAACAGTTTATTAACCTGAACTCCTGTATACAGGCCCATGTGACAGAAATGCATCAAAATTCACAGATTTTTTCAGACTCTTTTACATCTGTGCTGACATTTCTGGCCAAATGCATTACAAATCACAAATCAAAGTGAGTTTCTCTTAAATCTGTTATATTTTTCTTATTTTTTCCTTTTCTTTCAGTAGCTAGGCTTCTTAACCTATGTGCATACTTTTCTGCCTTAAACGCATCACAAATCAAAAGCCAGAGTGTTCAAATTTCACTGAATTTCCTCTCAATTCATTTTTCCTCTTCCTTTCCTCCTTTTTGTGTCTCATTTTCTTTCTTACTATAGTATTTCTTTCAGTCTTTCTAGCTTTCTTTACCTGCATGCAGAAAAATTTTGGCATAAAAAGGCATCACAAATCACAAGTCACTTCACTTGAATTTCAAAAATAATCACTGATTGGCTCGTTGCAGAGCTGCCATGATGGTTTTGTTGAGAGGGTCTGTTGACTCTGTACCTTCCATCCCCCCCTCCACCATTTACTGCCCCCATCAGGCAGGTTTGGGAACTAATCAACGGACAGACTCGGTGTGTGTGTGTGTGTGTGAGAGAGAGAGAGTGTGTGTGTGTGTGTCTGGGACAGGTCTGGGAGACGAAAAAAAGAGTGAGGATGATAAGGAAGAGAGCAAGAGGGGGAGAGTTGGGATAAAGGTGTGTGATAGAATTGGAAGATCAAAGCCTTCTGTCACAGCGTGACTGAGCCCAGGGGCGTTATGGGTAAGACAGGGCACATACACACTCGCACGGACACACACACACGTATGCACACACGCGCACACACACTCACGGCTGGTATTTGACTCTGAGTGTGATTGATACCGGGCTAGATTTGGAGAATCACTGTCATTCGTCTCTCCGCAGATCAAACAGCCACATAATCTCCCATAAAGGAAAGAGAGATGGAGGGAATAAAAAAGGGACAGAGGGGGAGAGACTGAAGGAGGCAGGAAAGGGTGAGGGAGAGAGAGAGAGAGGAGAGCAGAGGGGAGACAAGGCTTTCTCAGCTGTGAAGTATTTTCTTGTTTTCCATAAAAGACGACCAGCCACCTTAAAAACACATCCATCATTCAGCTCCATTAAACTGCTTTTTGGGTACATCACAGAGGAATCCAGAATCTAAAGAGATGAATGTAAATGCAGGTATTAGACCCCTTTTACACCTGCTGCAAACACACAATCTGTACCTCGATATCTTGTCTCAGAGTGAGGAACAATACATGCATCTTGGACATGCGTGCAGGGGACATAGCAGTGCATCTAAAAGGGACAGTTTATCTTTGCAAAATCTTAATGTGAATGTGTGTAAGCAGCCCTGTGGCAAGCAAAACTTTTGACTCACTACCATTTGTGTTCATAACTGGCTGATATTACTGGTTGTTATTCTTGATCTTGGACTGCTTCTTCTCTTCTTTTGCTCTCTCTTCTCAAGTCTTGTTCTCATTCTTTGTTTTCTTGCTCTTATTTTTTTTTTCTCTCCAAGTTCTTTATCTTCCCCTGGTGTTTTATCAAACCAGCATTCTGCTTTAAGATGCCTCGCCAAAACTTTCCGGGACTGAAGTGTTTTAGGGTCGAGCCAGATTTGTGTCACTCACAGATAAAACCAAACCAGTGGCATAAGCCTGCAGGGGATCATGTAATTGCTTCTGTGTGCGTGATCGCTGCACCTACAGCTTGTCTGCAGCTAATCTCAAATATTACTGGTCTGATCAGCCTATTTTTTGTGTGTGTACATTTATGTCTGTATGCTACTATGTATGTATGACTTTTATGTCTTTATGTTTTGTGGCTGACTTTACAAAATCTCTGCTGATTGCATCTGGCACTTTTGGTGGCTTTGCAGTAGGTGCTTCATCATCTGTTTCCTGGCAGGGATCTGCACGCTACTGAGTGACCTCTTCTAGTTAAGAATTGCGATGCATACGCTCATAAATGAATGAATGTTTAAACCATGTCTGGGTGTGAGACACTCGTAATAGTGAGTGTGAATGTGGGTTAAGTCTGACAGTGTTTATTCAAGTGTGTGTGTGCAGCATTTAATATATTTTGTCTTCTTTTCTGTCTCCACAGATGCACCACCCTATTCAGATGAAACCTGCAGACAGTGAGAAATCTAACGGTAAGTGACTACACACACACACACAGACACATCAATATCACACACACATGCATCAATAGCCTTTCTGAATTTGCTTGGTAATAGCTATCTCAGCCATGTGTTTGCTCGCTGCAGACGGGACGGGCGACTGTTGGGGGGGAGAAAAGACTGAACGGCAGCTATAGAGAGGAGCAGAGAAAGAGAGGGACGGGGTGGGGGGGTATGCTAATCTATATAAATATATTTTTATATGTGTGATGAATTATTAAGGTGCCTCAGAAGGAGGTCAGTGAAAGTTGAATCGTTTTGGCCTCTTGGTGAACCCGCCTCACTCCCCCGTGGCTGCCCGCTCATACAAACATGCTGTACACACCCTCCTCTCGCCGCACACACACAGACGCACTCGCGCTTTAAAGCATCTATCTCACTCACACACGCCCGGGCGCTGTCACACACTCCGTCCTCGGATCACCCCATTCCCAGAACTACATATTGCAGATCCAGTCGTGAATTGATTTCCTATACCGAGCCTCTTCCTCCATCCCTTCTCGTTCTAACGAGGAGGCTGTAGGCAGAGGAAGTATCACGGCGCCTCTAAAGGATGAGGCTGGAGTTATCCTATATTTCTCTTATCGTCAACAAATCCCATCAAAAGACGACACCAACAATGTGTCAGTCCAACTATAAATACTTTATGACTGTCCGACCCTGTCTCAGCGCTCAGCTGCAAGCCGATTGGTTCCTACTGAGGACGTAAATCTTTAAAAACCTCACAACTACAGTATAGAGAGTGAAGCTCTCTGTCAGGTGTGTCAGGGGGCAGGTGGGTAGAAAACAGGGAGTGCAGGGTAGACGGTGCAGGGTGACATACAGCCAAGTTGGAGTCTGGATTATATTCCCAAATGGATGTCCTCCAAGCTAACATGTGCTAACTACGCTAACAACTGATCAGAAATGTGCAACAACTTTTCCAATTGATATCAAACTAATAACATTATAGTGAGAGTAGCTGAGTAGTGCAGTTTTTAGCAAACATTACTTGAATGTTACTCAAAGCATCTTAAGTGAAACATGAGCATAATTTCAGGAGGGATTTTGATTGCTTTGAAGTGTGCGTGACCTTTCAATCATGGAGGCTCTGGAGAACCACAGAGAAGTGAAGCTGCGTTCCACCCACACCGGCATTGTTAAATCACAAGAGGGAGTAAAGAATAACTCAGTTTTCTCCAACCGACATTAAAACAGAAACCTTAGACCCTTGACCGTACAACTACCTACAGCACTGCAACCCACAAGCTAAAGGAGTCAAGTATAGTTTTATTCGGTGGAAGGCTTCATATTTGATTGGATAAAAGGTGTATATCCACCCTCAAGTGCGGGATGAGTCATTGGAAACTTCTTAATGTTTCACAGTAAGTGCAAGGGGAGATATAAGTACTCAAATTTGTCATATTTTACAGATACCAAGAGAAAACAGTTAATTCAGGGACGCAGGATAAGAAGATTTTTAAAATGTCATTGTGTCTTTAAAGACAGTTTTACAAGGTCTGAATTCTGTTGCTCTGGTAATGCAATCAGTTTTAATTGGTTTCATTTTGATGCAGCAATAACATTCAGTGTAATTTGTCAGGTTCATTATGCACAGTGATATTCAGTTGAGGTAGATTTGGAAATTAAAAGACAATGTTATTAAAGTTGTGGTTTAGTGGGAGAGGCACGCAGACACTGTGGACACGGTGTCCAAATCAGATTTGATGTCTGTTTAAAGGTTCTGCTCAATTACTCCGTTTTGAGGGTCAATTCAACCAAATTGTAAAAACACATAATGTATTTTCCCACTTGCCTCTGCAGGTTTCTAGTTTGGGTTTTTTATCGGCTGCTGAGGCTTGGTGGGGTCATGAAATGACAGACGCCTGGACAATCATGTCTTAAATCCATATTTGGCAGCCAAGTGACCAGAGTTTTAATATCGTCCTGCAGGCTGCATGCTGTCAGTGCTAAACCAAATCAGAATGTTCTGCACAGTCTGAGAGGATGGACAAAGGCACAACATGTTCAAAAAACCTGCTGAATTCATACTTCAAGGAAATAGAGGGCAGCTTATAACCAGAGTAACCACTAACTGCCGCTAACTGTAGCTGCTGTTAGCTTAAATGTTTATAGTTGAACAAACAAAAGTCATACATGTTGTACCTTTAAGTTCACATAATGGCTTTTTAGTGTCATTAAAGTGAGTGTTCAGGCTGTTCCTTGAGTTTTTCAGAAGGGGCCCACTAACCTCTCAGCCCTACTTGGTAATTCACCCATAGGATCATATTTTTCCCTGCTGATGCTTCTGCAGCCACTCAGATGTTCTGGAAACAAATTTAATTTTGTTTGTGGTGACTGAAAAACACAAAACACAACAGCAAAATGTCTCCCCAGAGCCAAATTCCTGGTTATAATCCCGAGACCCCGCTGCTGATAGTTTTTACCTCAGGTGGAAAAAATATTTCCGAGTTCAAATTGTTGTCAGCGTCGCTGTGGATTATTCAGGGTGGCGGCGTTTAAGAAACCACAGCAGCAGACATCTGAAAATTTCGGCAGGTTGATAAAACTGAAATTATTTGCATGGCTAAGTGAGAAAATGTGTGTTTTTGCAATTTGGGTGAGCTGACCCTTAACGCTGAGTAATTGAGCAGAATATGAAAAATGGATGAAACCATGATTGGATGAACTGACCATTTAAAAAAAAAACAGTTGCAGGTAGTTTTAGATTTCACAAAGTTTTAAAGGTGCTTTTAACACCTGGAAGCCCTGCGTGTGTGTGTGTACATATTAAAAGCAGAGTCTTTCCCATAACTGTACATCACAGAGGAGTCCTTGTGATGGAGTGGCATCATAAGCCAGCTGCTATATCACTGTCCACTGCGGGGGGAATACAATAAAATGACAGTATCCAGCAAGGCAGGGGAGAAATCCTTATAAAAGCCATCATCCGCTCCACTGAAATATGGCGAAATATGACTTTATAAGACATAACCGTCAGGGTAACGATGGTGGAACTTAATAAAGCAGCCACTACTCACAGCCAGGATGGTGAAATATAGAGCAGACCATACGTAACGTATCCATCCACTTAATGGTAATGACCTTTAATAAACCCAGTGTTAGAGTCGCTGTAACAGTGACAAATGGCCGCTCAGAGGTTTATTAGTTTAGTCAGTGGAGGAGATGGAAGAAGAGAAAGAGATGGAGAGATGTACAGTACAGAGAGAGATAACATTATTGGTAAATCAGCTGCACTTCATTTTGCAGCATGTTAATAAGACGCAACAAGCTGTACTTTAAAAAAAAAAATCAAATTAGACAAACACCGGAAATAATATGTTTTTATTATATTTGTTAGACCCTCATTAGACTTTATTAGACTAGGGACACATTACAACTGTACTGTAAACTAAAGTGTTTGGTTTCCTACTGCTAGTCACTAATTAGACTTTATTAGATGGTAATTTACAATAATAAACTTTATTTGTGTAGCACCTTTAATACAAGAAATGCAGCCCAAAGTGCTTTACAACACAGGAATTACATGCACCAAGTACACCAAATAAAAAAGACATAGAATGAACACATAATACTTAAAAATGCAATATATTATACATACAATGCATCTTCACAGGGATAAAACCTACTTGATGAAATAAGGATAAAAATAGAATGCATAGGATGCATAACATGCAATGGAAAATGACAATAATAAAATTAAGTTAAAAATAATATGTATAGGATGCATAAAAACAAGGAAAATACACATTTTTAAAGAAGTGCAACACTGCAAAAAAAAAAAAAGAGTCTCATGCAGGAAGGTCACAGCGAGTTAAGGGCTTTATGTTTCTTTCAAAAATATTTAGCGAGCTGGCTTAACTGACGTCTACAGGTTTTGCGTTCCAGAGTTTTGGGGCCCAACTGACAAAGGCTGCATCCCCGATGTTCTTTTTTGGTAATTGGCAGTAAACCAACTGCAGGCGATCGCAGTGTTCTTTGAGGCAAACGGCGAACAAGTGAGTCAGAAGTGTTGCTGGTCCTGGCTAAGCAAGTAGAGGAAAAGTTTGTCTTATGTGACTGCACAGATAGATCTGCTGTAATATGTCCCTAATTACCCTCTAATAAAGGCCAATAAAGGTCTAACAGTGGGAAATAATTCACTTTAGTTTGCAGTGCAGTTCTGTTGTAATGTGTCCCAAATGACTCTCTAATAAAGTCTAATAAAGGGTCTAATACTTTCTAATAAATGACATATTTATTTCTAGTTTTTGTCTCATTTAATAAAAAGCACAGCTTGTTATGTCTTTTCAGTTTACTTTAAAATAAAGAATGCAGGTTTTTTTTTTTTCCTTTTCACTAAACTTTTATGATTCTTTTTTGGTGTCTCTTAATGTGTTGAAACCCAGCGTGAAGACAATTCTGCTCCAATTTATCCCAGAATGCAAAGCTGACTCCCGATCATCCCAGAGCTGGCTTTATGAGTCTTATCACCCGCCCGCCTGCCTGCGCGCCTCGTCCGAAAAAACAGAAACAGTCAATTGTAACGATATCTCCTCTCTTTCTTTTCTATCGACACACAGTAAATTAATTACATTGCTGTTAGACTTGTGGTAATCTTCCTCTGGAGTGATGCGCACACACACACACACACACACGCACACACACACGCTGTGTACAAAGGAGTTAAAGCTTTTTGAAACAACACTTATCTTGGCAGCGTATCCCGACGGTTTGTTTTTTAAACACACAAACAATTCAAACAGCAAAATAAACAAGTGCGCTATTGATTTCCCAGAGTGCAACAGACCGCTTATCTCTTTCGCCTCGCGGTAAGAGCTGACAGTTTCCTCATTAAAAATGAATTGGATTAGCATTACATTGAATGTGGTGGGAACACATAAACACACACACACACATATTGTTTCTGCGAGCGATGAGGATTTCACTCTCAGCCAAATTCACACTTAACCTCGCTCACACACCAAGTTTTCTCACCGTTACCTGCAGCCGCGCTCGCATTCCTCGACGTTGCACCGGAGGAGGAGGGATTGTGTCAGCGGAGGTGAAAAGAGAGGAATCCATGAGGGAGAACGGAGGAGGAGGATAGAGGAGGAAGAGAAGGAGAGGTGGTGGAGGGAGGAAGGGAGGAAGGAGGGTGAGAGAGGACAAGCTGGAGAGTCTCAGCGAGCAGTCGGTGTTGAAGTGATAATGAGACATTGATCAGAGCCTCGCAGATGGCATGATGAAATACATGAACTCTGTCTGTGTTCATCTGTCTCCCACTGTCCTTTTTTTTTCTTTCTTTCTTTGACTGTTTCTTTTGATTGGTGTTTTGTTCTGTCTCATTCCATTTTTCCACTTTTTTCTGGTGTTCCTGTTTTTTGTTTTATCTTTTTTTATTTTGTCTTTCTTTTCTCATTCTCTTTGTTCTCACCAATCTTTCTCCCTCACTATTTTTCAGATTCTTGTCACCGTTATATGTTTTAGAAAAAGTGAATTCCAGTTCAGTGGGAAGCCTGAGCTCTGTCTACCTCCGCACACTGCACAAAAAATAAACTTACAGTTAAAGAAATAGTTTTAAGATTCACCATATTCACTTTGTCGCTGAAAGTTAGACAAGAAGCTCTATAATTATGTGCTCTTTATTATGTCTTTGTACTGAGTCTTTCTTAAACTACTGAGTATTTCTGCTTTATTATCGTATAGATTTTGTACATACAAAACTTCCCAGCAAAAGTTTTTTTACACGATTGTACTTGAATAACCAGTGTGACAAGAAACATGTTGATCTTGACTCTTGATGCCACTGTCATGTCTGTACCAACCCATCCTCACAAGAAAAATAGGAATATACTGCAGTTGTTTGTAGAAGTTCTCAGCATGAAAAGTGCACAACTTTCACAAACTTTCACAAAATGTCTAACTATTCTTTTAAAAATAGCAAATTAATGCACAACATGATGAAATGTTGGTTGTATTGTATTCAGACCCTTACTCACTCAGTCAAAAGAAAATTAATGCACAGTTCAGATAAAATATTGCGCAAAAGAAGCTGTAAAAGTGTTGTGAAGTCCCTCCTTTCACTCACACTGTTTCTGTTTTCTTCTTCTTCTTCTTCTTCTTCTTGGCTCTGCAGCGGTGGAAGACAGGAAGTTGTTCATCGGCATGGTGTCGAAGAAGTGCAACGAGAACGACATCCGGGTCATGTTCTCTGCGTTCGGACAGATCGAGGAGTGCCGGATCCTCAGAGGGCCCGACGGACTGAGCAGAGGTGCGTGTCGCTCCGACTCACTTCCATCCACACGTAATGCTCCTCATGTGAATATTATTAGCAGGACGGCCTGCGGCAGCTGTTGCTGTTCATTGTGTCGACTTGCGCCGTGACTCAAACTCAAAACCTGGAGGAAATCTTTATTGTGGCACCGTGTGACGAGAGCTGGCTGGTTGAAGATGGTTTCTGAGCCAATGGCTGTGTCTCAGAGTTTAAACAACTTTTTAAAGTGTATGCATCCAAAAACACCTAAGAATTTATCTGATAATTGTCATTTTTGTCAGTATATTAATGACAGAGTTGAAAAAATGAAGGCCAACCACTTTCTAGTTTAACTTTTTTCACTTACTTCAAAGTATTTTATATAATCGGCAGCTCATTTGAGTGTTTTCAACCATTTTTCTCTTCTCTGTCTTTACTGGAAGTTTTTCCTCAGCTGTCAATGTCACAAAAAGATGTTGTTTACTGTAAACTGTGGTGATTAGTGGCTTTCTGCAGCAGGAAACATTTAAAAAAAAAACTTTTTGAGCATAAACTTCAGGAGACAGTCAGTTAATATTGTTCTGCATCCTTTCAAAAAACCTCCCCTGCGTTCACCTGAAATAGTTTTTGAAAGTCGTGATCAGACTACACGCTGTTTTTGTCTTCTGAGATCGTAACTGTTTCAGATTAGGCAGCCGATCGAGTCATTTTTGACCCTGACCGATCATAACTTGCTGCACGCAACTTGCAAGTAGGTGATCTGGAAGAAGGTGCAAATGACCGACTTCGCTGTTCCACCTGACAGCAGCAACAACAGATGTTTAACGTGGTTTTCTGAATCAAAGTCAACCTTGACCCATTCATGGTCACTGGACAGTGAGTCTGTCTTTGTCCTTTGCAGTCAGTAGTAAGAGTAAGAGTGAGTCAGCGAGCAGGATGTAATATGTGTGTGTGCAGAGAGTGAGTAATTTAATGCTCCTGAATTAAGGATGATAGTCACTGAAATTAAATCCAACATCAGTCCTCTGTTGCTTCACTGCGTCCACGTCTGTGTGAAGAAGAGTTCTCTGTACATGTCGAAGTTCCCAAATCCTGCAAGACTGGACATTTAGAGTCAGACACGACTCGACAAAATCAAAGAGGACACGCAACTCCAGTTGGACTTTAACACCAATGACTTGTAATTTTATTTTGACTTGAGCCTTTTGACCTTCCCCCAAACATGAATCCATGAATCAGTTCATTTCTCCTCGCTGCCTGAATCAACTAACATCAACACAGTTCACTCTAAGCAAGTTGGCACTTAATCCCTCAGATTCCTTTTGTTAGAACCAATCTGAGAGTTTTCAGACAAGTTGCAGAAGAGAATTATAAAAAACAAAACTAATATTCTGTCACTGAGCTCCAGTTGGAAAAACTGATACCAAACATAATTTCATTCACGTATAAAAACCATGCAGTCGTCAACAAAAAGGAAAGCGCGGTATGCAAAATGCACAGGTCTAAAAACTGAGACTTCCAGCTCTGTTCGACATTTGAAGTTGCACAAAGAACCATAAGTCGAGGCTCTTTCGTTAAAATTGCTTTACATTTGGGGAAAAGCACATTCTGACTTGTTTAGGACTCGAAACTCAAAGTTCAGGACTTGGGACTTGACTCAGGACTGCCTGCTTTGCTTTGCACCGTACAACAAACAACAACAATACAAGTCTTTTCAAGTGGACAAACTGGACGCAAGTGTACTCAGTCCCTGATGCTTGGTACCTCTGTCAACTTTCTCCTTTGCCATAAAAATAACATATTTCCACATTTTAAAGATATGATCTTTGCCAAAAAAGCAATGTATAGTGTGTGGTGATGTCTGAACCTGCAGAGACACTGCTCTTTGCCTATAATTACTGTTTGTTTTTTTTAATTGTTCAGGACATTTTGCCCAAAACATTGTAATTTGACACCTTGACCTGTGAAATAAGTCTATGTTGCCTGTACTGTAGCTTAAAGTGAGGCTAACGTAGAAACTCAATAAACCTTGTGCTGCCTTTGCATGTTTCCTCTGTGAATCAGAAGTTGTGAGTCGACCTGAATAGTTTTTTTCTGTCTACTGGAAGCATTGTATCAGATCCTGTTTTCAACCAGCTGCTTCTCGAGAATGGTTCAGATTTCCTTCAAGGTTTTGAGACGGTCATGCTAAGAAGTGAATACAAATGAACTGGAGCGACATCTTGAGGCTGCCGTGGCCGCTGTGAATACATGCTTCTCCTTTTTCGCTCTATATATCTCTTTTGCCTCTCTCTCTCTTTTTTTTCTTCCCCCCCTCTTGCTCTCTCAGCCTCGGCCCCCCG
Source organism: Lutjanus erythropterus (assembly GCF_056507025.1). Classification (NCBI taxonomy): domain Eukaryota; kingdom Metazoa; phylum Chordata; class Actinopteri; order Lutjaniformes; family Lutjanidae; genus Lutjanus; species Lutjanus erythropterus. Next base: position 25,409,849 of record NC_139338.1, on the reverse strand, counting down.
ATCACAACCACCACCCCCTCACCCACCTCCCCCCCGCCTCCTCCTTTGACCTCCTGACCTCCATTCATATCCTTCACCTTCCCCGCCGTTCCAGTTTAGCCTCACCGTAAGCCAGTCCTAAGCTCTTTGATACTTCCATAGTGAGGCCGAGGGCATTTTCAAACCAGCAGTACAAATCAGGAGACAGAGACGTGTTGCCGCTTGTTGCATTTACAGAATGCATCAGACTGGTTGTAACTTTAGCAGAATATCAATGCCAGAGCCATGTTATAGCAGCATTTTCCACTTCTGTCTTTAGCTGGCCAGGAAAAGAAACAAATGAGAATGATTTACTGTTCGATTCATGTTTTTCCCGTCATTCTTTGGTTGTGTGGAAAGTCAGTTAAGTAAGCAATTCAACACACTTGAGTGAAACTTTTTAAAAACAAGGACGCAGACATGCTGATGTATGAAAACATGAACAAAAACCACAAAATATAAAGTTATTACATCAGAAAATGCCAAAGAAAGCAGAAGGAGATCTTCTATTCTGTGGAAACGGTTCCAAAACTCGCCTAGTTCACATTAATTAGAGTTCAAATTAATGCTGAATTTTTCAATGACTGAGTAAGTGTTGGTTTATTAGTAGTAAGAAATCATTAATAGTCATGTAGAAGGAGTATATGTTTGTAACGTTAAATTGAGCAAAATGTTAATGGAGTTTGGCGGGCAGTGAGACAGGCAGCCACTGAGCTTCATCATCCAGAGCGTGTTATTTCAGAGCAGTGGGCTTTTATTTTCAGGATAACAGGCTTAACTTTACATTGACAGACAGCTGACAGCTATAAACAGCTGATCAACTTACAGTGGAGGACTCGTCACAGCTTGTTATCGTCGGTTTATAAGGTTGCACGCATCCTGTGCTCTGCAGAGCTCCTGCAGCCTGCCTGTCCCTGCCATGTCTGGGTAGGAAGGGATGGGAGGAAGAAACTCACTTCAACCATACATCTGTGGCTCCAAAGTATGCAGGGGAATGTTAAAGAGAAATTCCTTATAAAATAAAAATATCCAAGGGCTTGAAAAGTGGGCAGAATATATGAATATGCACTAATTCTAGACATAACGAATAACAATACTTTTTTCGACGCATTACTTTGAGAAAATCCTTTTTTTCATTTAACAAAAGACGGCATATTTACAAATGTTGAATGCAGCCAATATAAGAATGTGAGCAGCGGCAAAATCTTTGTTTAAAATTAAAACATTTCTTTAGATGCAGACACTAAAAAAAGGTTTTCAAAGTCTTGACACATTCAGACACACATCAGTCAGTACTAAAGTATTATTGTGGTTTGAATTCCTGCGCTAGAAAGCAGATTTCAAAATGGCAAAACAACAAAGGAAAGCCATGTAGGGGAGAGTGGGGTAACATGAGCCATTTCTTATATTTGGTGATTTCACCACAAAATAAAGGTGCATTTGTTTCATATACGTCAGATTGTTGTTTATCTAATTTTTAAGGTTTTAGCAAGTTTCTCAATGAGGCTGGCAAGTTCAAACTCTGTGCTGTCTTTAAAAACCAGATGAGCTTTTATTTGTCTGTTTCTCCATTTGTCTTTCTTTTATACAGCACAAACTTTTGGGGGTAACTGAGCCATCTTGCCCCAACCTCACTGGCATGTTTTACCCAACCATCTCTGTTTTGACAAAATTGTTCCTAACAGTGGCTCACATCCACAATTATGCAGAGTTTATGACCTTGTTTTGTAGCTCACACTGATTTAAATTAACATGTAATAATGTTGGAAACTTATCTAATTAATTTAGTAGGCAACAAGTTAATAAGTAGATACAGAGGGTGGCTCATTTTGCACACTGGCTCGGCTTACCCCGTTCTCTCCTAATAGCGACCTTTTCCTTTTCTCAATTTCTCAAAGAAGTAAGCACTGATTTGGCCACTCTGAGACTTGGCAGGAGGCTGCTCCTAAGTCATGCAGCTCCAATGGCGAATAATCTATCACCACAAGAGCACATTTAATCATGACTCCAAATGTGGCAAAATCTCAAAAACTGCAAATTGCTTGCACTTGATTTGGAGAAGGGTTTGTGCTGCCTTCACGCCACGAAAAGGCCCAAGGCTCACGAGTCGGGCTCTGAACAGTTTGCTCAATAGAAACTGAGGACAATCGCCGAGTTTTTGTTGTTAAAACTAAGAAGTAACAGTTTGAGAGTTTTTGGGAGGAGAAAGTTGGGACAGGAGCATTTTTACCTCTGTGATACATCAGCTTTTCTTTTAACAACACTCAGTAAGTGTTTGGGAACTGAGGACACTAATTCAGATTAAAGTAAAGTTAATCAGTTTGAACATTAAATATCTTGTCTTTGTACTGTATTCAATTGCTAATCGTTGCATTCTGTTTTTATTTACATTTTACACAACTTTTTTGGAATTGGGGTTGTACAATATTTAGAAATCTCTTCACAGCTGATAGCCAGCGGGATGTCCAACCGTCTGGTATCACAAGGCTACAAAAAGGCAAACAGTCAACTTGAATTCATGGCTTCATAATGCTCTCTGACCAAAGTGCTCCAGGGCTGGTTTTAAAACTATAAACAGGCCTTTTAACAAGCAGTCAAACCTATTAGATGAGTTTGTCTAATGTGTCCTCCAACAAACTTGAAAAATAAACACTCTAAAACTGCCCAAAGTCAACATTTAAGTGGACCATCAGGCTGAAATATGACCGGATTTGGCGGGTTCTCCCATCTATCAGTCCAATCTTAGCTGTTGTACCTTTATAAATAGCTCTTGTAACACAGAAACACAAGGATCCCTTCTTCCATCAACCATTCCTCCCCTCAGACAAAACCACCCGCCTCCCCCTGCCTATTCATTTCTACTATCTTCCCGATGCTCCTTACCTCCCCCTCCCCTCTCCCCTTTGTGGTTTCTGTGTGCTGAGGAGATGGAGGGGCTTTTGAAACTCTCTGTCCTCCTATTCCTCCTCCTCCTCCTCCTCCTCCTCCTGTCACACGAGCTGTCATTGTCATCGTCGCGCAGGGTTCAGTGTGGATCTGTTGGTCACGTATATATATTTTTTTCTGTGCTTGTCGGACGTTTATGGATGTTTAATCGTTGACTCGAGTCTTATTTTCTCAATGTGTCTTTCTCTCTCTTTCTCCTCAAGGTTGTCTCTATCTAGAACCAATCTTTGCCTCGAACTAAACTACTCAAACTCCCATGTTCCTCTGCTTCTTCAAACAGCACCGCCCTCTCTCCCTGTCTCTATCTATCCACCCTGCGCTGTCCTAGAATCCTCTCTTGCATCAATTTGTCCTCTTTTTTTTCCCAGACATCCCACATTCCCTCCCTTCCCCAATTCCTTCTTCCATCCCTTTTCTGCTTCTCTTTTGTCCTCATGAATATTTCAGATGTGATGGCCAAATCCTCATTTCTGTAGAGCTGATATAAACCACTTAGCGGCGAGTCAAAGAGGAAATTCTAGTCCAGTTTTGGTCTGGCGAGTAAACAAACAACCCTAACCAGGTTGGAAATAAATAGGTCTTTAAGGATTTCTGTGTTGCCTGCTGGTCCCACAGGGCCTCAGTCCCACCTAGCTGCGCTGCTGAGCTCCTATTAAACCACGGTATCAATCAGAAGAGCGCTTCGCCATCCCGCTATTAATAAAATATGGATCACACCACCAGTGGATGGCTGGGCCTTGGGAGCTACCCTACTTTCATTAAAGGACTGTTTGGTTCTCCGCTGACGACAGAATGCGGCCCGTGAGGTATTTTTAGCGCTCAAGCCACGTCCCATCTCTCCGCCGTGAAAAATAAGACATGCACCAACCAGCCAGGAAGAATAGCTTAAGTTTTTTTTTTTTTTTCATTAGCAGCTTCGACATTAATGAATCAGTGTGAGGAATTCTTTATTTAGAAGCTTCAAGCTGCAGAAAGCGGCTAAAGATAGAAATGTTTCGTGAGGGAAAGTCTGCCAACTGGAGACGAACCCAGGAGTTTCCATTAGATGACAGCCAATGACGTTGAAGCTGACCGGTTTCATAAATAGCACCAGGACCTATCAGGACCGATCTGGTGGGCTAACCCAAATGGATGCCCCCTCCAGAACTGATCCAGTTCTGGGGCAGCACTGCTCTGCAGAGGACGGGGGCAACCTCCCGGAAACTAAGAAGTTAAATGACAGATTGTGGCCGTCTAAAATAGACAGTCCCCTGAATCAGTTGAAAAAATGACCCCTTTTCAAATGTCCTATCTACAGTAACACCAGCTAGCGCAGCAGCCCGGCACTGTAAAGGACAGATCTGAATGTTTACTAGGTCAGTGCTGCAGAATCTGATAACCTTGAGTCGCTTTTTATTACATTCTTACTGTCCTAATGTTAAGTCAGCAAGGCAGGTTTATATGAAAGGTGAGGAAACTTTAACTTCCAGTCGGCAAGGATGTATAGAGAAGCCAAATATGTTTCATACAAGATGAAAAGCAGGTCCATACTGTTAAAGTCACAATCATTTAAGACTGAATACTGTAGATACTGGTTGTTAAAAACCTGTTTAAAGGTGAGTCAAACCATCAGATGCAGTTTTTTACTGTAGTTTACTTTTTTGCTGTACATCTGCTGTGTATCATCCATGGCAGCCAAAATGCATTGATTAAAATGGTAGCAGACTGGTTGTAGTCACACCAGATACAAATGCAGCACGTCCCGGCTGCAGAACTTTTGCTGCATGCAAACAAACATACAATAGAGTTCTATTTTTGTGTGTGCTGCAACCATGTTTAAAGTAGTATTTAAACACATAAAATTGCTTTAAAATAACGTCCTACACAATATCTGATTTTTATTTTAAATGATCTGTCTGGCAGAACCGGCTTTACTTCTCTTCTACTTGTTGTACTTGTACTTCTGTGGGTTCTGAACAAGGTCAATGTAAAATGACATGCAGCTTGACTTAGCCTTGGCGCTGTGTTGTGTTGCGTTGCATAACATACATAATTTAACCCAAACCATAATTGTTTACTAAATCTAACAAAGTAGTTTTGTGCCTAAACCTAACCTAAACAGCTGCTATTTCACAAAATTAACTACTGTCTGTCACTGGTCATGTCCTTTTGGGAGTCATTGCCAATCAATCTACTCTGTCATTTAGGTGTTGTCCACTTCGCTCTTATTTGTAGGATTAGAAGAAGTTGTTCTGAGTGTTTTTTAATAAATTACCAGTGCTGCCGATGCTGCAGCCCAGTTCACTCCAAAGTAGCACACCTGTCTTGAATCTGGCACATTAATCTTAGTTTCATATATACAGTGAGGTAGAAAGATTTTCTGCCACAGAAGTACTCAAAAGACATGATTAGACTATTACCACAGAGATGCACGGCCTCTACAAGGACGCGCTCTTTGTTGTCAGCGAAAAGCCTCCATCTGAAATGTGTGTAGTGGATGAAAGCAGGAGAGAAAAACTGACCATCCGTCACTCTCAGCCCCGTTCTATCACGGCAACAGCAGGCTTTTGATAGAGGTGGAAGAGGACAATGATCACATCTATTCCTCAACACATCTGTACTTCCGCTCCCTCCACATCCAGCCACCCCTCTCTGCCCCCTTCATCCCATCCACACAGCCAGGGAGAGTCTATCTGATGACCCAGGCTATTAGTTTTTTCCCTCTATTGCCAAGTCAGCCAGCCGAACCTGAACATTTATGTGTGTGTGCGTCTGTGTGTGTGTGTGTGTGTGTGTGTGTGAGCATGTGTGTAATCAGTTCAGGCCTGGCTGCGCTAACATGGCTTGGTGAGTTTGTTAGCATATTATTAGTCCGGGGGGTTGTTGAAGCACTTCTCACATTATCTCCTCTAATCACTCCCTAACCAGCCAGACAAACACAACCTCGCATCACCCAAACAGCCAATAACAAACTCCCCTCGGCTGCGTGCGGTCTTGATTGGCCAGAATCAGCGTCGGTCACGGAGGAGGCCGACCACACCTCCTCTCGGCCCTCCGTAGATTGAATTAATATGATTTTCTATCTGATTCATGTCTTTCTCGAGCCCCCCTGCGGATATTTTGTGCCACCGCCGCCACCGCCACGTCTCTTTCCTGTTTGACAAAGAGAGAAAAGAGCCAATCAGACGCACAATACGGGCACAAATGCATTCAAATCGCTTTCATGCAAATTTAGGCTGATTTACATTGTTGAATTGTTTGAGAGAAGAATTCAGGTATGACTAATTCGGTCAGCGCGTAGGAGTGACAGAAAGAGAGGATGAAGAGGAGGAGGAAGAGAAAGCCCCGATGGTGACTCTCAGGTGGTGGTGGTGGTGGTGGGACGGGGTGGGGGGTGGTCTTGGGGATGGGGTGGTTGTGGTTGTCATGACACTGTGCTCGTTTTTCGGCTGTTGTTTCCACAGCGACTGACTGAGAACACTGTTGTCCTGCCTGTGAGCTGTTCTCTGTATCAATCTCTGTTTGGGTTCTTTTATAACAACGACGTGTCCAACCCTTTTGTCTTGTTTTTGTTCTTTCTTGTCTTCCCCCTCCTCCTCCTCCTCCTCCTCCTGCCCTCCCCCCCCCCCCCTCCTCCCTTCCACTGTCCCACCATCCCTCCCTCTCCCTCCTCTCCTCCTCCTCCTCCTCCTCTTCCTCTCCCCTCCCTACAGGATGTGCGTTTGTCACGTTTTCCACCAGAGCTATGGCACAGAATGCAATCAAAGCCATGCACCAGTCTCAGACTATGGAGGTACTGTACTCTTCGCCCTTTCTTCAACTCTTCCTCTTCCTCTTTCTGTCTCTTCAGCCCTTTTCAAACATGCACTTCACTCTGTTAATGTGCCGGCAATTTAATATGTCTGAGTAACTTAGTCACCTCTCTGCAAAAGTCACGACTTACTGCTTTCTAGGTCGAGCCTAGTATAATTTTTCTCACACTCTCAGCATGATTTGAGTTGAATTGAATGCTGTCATGTTAATAATAAGTCTTTTTACTTTCCATTAAGAGCACTTTTTCAACATAACACAACTTTTTTCTCTGCACAAAGATGACAAAATCACTTTCAATTCATAAAATACTCTAAATGGATGAATCTCAAATGGATAGTAAGGATTTTTTTGAAGTGAGGGATTTAACTAAAGTCGGTTTCTCCAAAACCACCAGACTCCATTGGCAAAAGCAGTTAGTCTGTGTTATTATGTGACTTTGGTGAATCTGAACTAACCCTTTAAAATGCCAATTAAGCATGTATGATTGTTAAAAAATAAAACAAAATAATAATACAGGCAGAGACATGACAACAGCTTTGATGCAACATTCACATGAAATAATCTGCTCAAAATTCATCCAAATCACTTGAATTACACAAACTTCCTGCTGTTACTGTGTCGCTATTTGGGTTGATTCTTCAGTTGAATGAATGACTGAATTTAGATCATGTAAAAACAAAATGAAAGAAGAAGAAATAAAACACTAGAAATAAATGAAGAGACCTGTGCAGTCCTCTTTTTTGTAATTTAAATGTTTCATTAAGTTTTTCATGTTACAAAGAGCGTAATGCAGCATAATATAACAAATTACAGAAAGTCAATGAAGAGTAATTGACAAAGCAAACAGAACAAAACAAAACAGATCTTGGCACTAGACGGTCTAAATTTCAGACTGTCTGGTGCATCCTTTAGACTCTTAAAGAAGAAGAAAAAGAGAAAAAAAATGTAGTAGCATGGTTTAATATTTTAATTCCTTTATGTTTCTCTGTGAAGATCTCTTCAGATGTTAAATGTCATGTTGTCGGGTCCAGACAAAGCCACAGTTCGAGGGTTTCTAGCTTCCATAGCGTGCCGTCTTTTTATTTTATATCAACTTTAAACAGACGGCAGCGATGATGAATTAAAGATTTTTTTTGGTTATGAATTTTCCAACTACGACAAACTTTGGCAAAGTCTCAAAACCTGCGACAAAAAAAAGAGCACCTTTGACTCAAACGCCACAATGGGTAGGTGGTGTTGCAGACCTCATCAGCCGCACGGCGACCCCGGCGGCGGCGTAATGGGTCCGTCTCCTTTGTGTTCCCCCGGTTTTGGGGCGCCCTTGTCAACATTGTCAGGCCCGGTGACAGGGCGGGATGACAGGGCTGTGATTGGGAGAGAATTACATGGTGTAAGACGAGCGCGAGTGTGCGCGAGTCAGAGAGAAAGAGACAAAAAAGTGGTAATAACAGGCTGTGTTAAAGGAAAAAAGACGAGTGGCGTTCACCCCCGTAGCCCCCTCATTAGAGCTGATCATGATAATCATGGCTGCTATTGATGCGCCGTGACCCTGACATCAGGAAAACGCGTGCTCCTCCCTCCGTCTGTGTGTGCATGTGTGTGCGCGAGCGGGGATTTTCTGTTTATGTTGTCCCACTGCGAATATCAGTGAAGTGTCTGTGCTGATTTATGTGGCCGAGCGGCAGCGGCAGCAGCGTGTCTGTCTTTCTGAGTAGAAGGAGTGACACTCTCCTCCGACAGCGTTGGTATTAAGCTAGAATTATCCTCGCTCTGAGCAGTCGTCTGCCACAATGGGCCGGGTAAACACTGCCAGTGTCCCTTGCTTTTATCAGGCGCACGGAAAAAAGCCTTAAACCATAACACAACGATATTGCAGTGGACAATGGCAAAATACCTTCATTTCCATTTGAAAACAAGCTGTCTGGCCCCAGGCGGACCTAAATTGCCGCAACCGTTTGTTAATGTTCCTCAGTTTTGCAATTTAAAAGTAATTACTTCGGGTCCGTATGAGGGAATGAGGTCTGGTAAATAGAGTTTGGTTATTGTCTTGGCTCTATTGCACCCCACTGTCTTAGATACACGCTGAGAAATAAAGGTTCCAACTAGAACCATAAAGGGTTCTTCAGCTTGTCCCCATAGGAGAACTCTTTTTTTGGTTCCTGGTTGAGCCTTTTTGTAAATATCCCACTTGGAACCCTTTTAGAGAGTTCTACCTACAACCCAGCATAGAAGGTTACATCGAGAATCATCTGAAAGGTTTCACCCAGAGTGAGAGGTTCTACAGAGAACCTTTCAATGGTGTAATTGCTCCACTCTGAACCATCTCTGGGGATTCTAACCAGAACTGTTCCGCCCACTAAAGGTGGTAACAAGAACCCACACAGGGGGTTCTTCTGGGAAACTTTTACATTCAAGGGGTTTTACCAAGAATACACTTGTGGGGTTCTACAGAAATCCTTGTCATATTCCAAGGGTTTTATCTAGAACTCATCTAGGGGGTTCTATTGAGAATCTTATTTTATTCCAAGTGGTTTAATTCCAAAGGTTTTATCTAGAACACGCTTAGTGGGTTCTGGTGGGAACATTTTTATATTCCAAAGGATTTATCTAGAAAACGCTCAGTGGGTTCTACAGGGAACCTTTTTATTTTACAAGGGTTTTATCAAGAACCCACTCAGGGAATGTTTTTATATCCCAAGGGTTTTATCTAGAACACACTCGGGGGTTCTACCAGGTTTAATGTTTCAAAGCTTTTATCTAGTGCCCACCCAAGGGGTTCTACAGAGAACCTTTCATATCCCAAGGATTTTATTTAGAAAACACTGAGGGGGGCTCCACTGGGAACACTGTTATATTCCAAGGGGATTTATCTAGAACACATACTGAGGTTCTATCAAGAACCTTTTTAGATTCCAAGGGTTTTATCGAGAACACAACCAGAGGATCTATTGAAAACCTTTTTATATTCTAAGATTTTATCAAGAACACACCCGGGGGCTTCTACCAAGAACCCTTTGTGGTACAAAGAACCCCTGATGAAAGGATTTCAATGGTCTCGGATAACCTCCTTCTTCTAAAAAGGGTTCTTTAGATGAAAAGTGTTCTTAATGGAACCCTTAGTCTGACAAAGAATCCCTTAACAAACCCTTTCTTCCAAAGATCGTTCTTCAGAAGCAGCTGGTTCTGGTTAGAACCTCAGCCTCACCAGGAAGAACCCTAGTAGAACCCGTATTTTTAAGAGCGTAGAGCATGACTGTGTGTGTGTGTGTTCTCGCCGCACGTACCCACATGTCAGGAGGAAAAAGGGAGGCAGGCCGGTCTGTCCGTGCGCTGATGGCCCTGTCACTGTCATATCCATTCTCATTACGCTGTGACATTCAGGTACACACTCACACACACTCACACACACACAAACACACACGCTCGCTGAATGTCAGGCCGTAATGAAAGTGGATATGAGCGAGACAGGTAATTCACTGTCGAACCTCTAAAGACGCGCGAGGAGAGCAGCGGGCTGGTTTCATTGTGTTGCATTTGTGTTGATTTGTGCTTTACGTTATTCACTCCCTTTATAAACACTCATTTAGCGCTCAGCTCCCCCTCGTGCAGCGTTCCCATCAACACTGATTTCTGTTTCCACCTTTCTTTTTTTCTTTTTTTTTTTTACCCCCCTCTCCATGTGACACCACAGGCCCCGCTCGCACATTATCCTGCCCTCGCTGCACGCTCACCCCCACCACGGCTGCACAAGCATTCAAGCGCGTGTTGACGACGAGAGCTTAAGTAGAGCATGAGAGAAAACAAGAGCAGTGTCTGTTTAAATAGTGAACAAACACATCTGTCAACTGTAGTGAAGAGAGGAGGCAGATACAGAGAGGACGACAGTGGAAAGAAAATATTAGATTAGATTAATCAGGGGCTGATGCTGCACGAGACGCCACGTAAGGATGGATGATCCCAGAGGTCATTTTGATTTTATACCACTTTTATTTTTATTTCTCTAAAAATGTCTGAATACAACTTTCTATTAGATATATACTGGTATGTAACCTCGGTTTCCAGATTTCCAGATAACATTCAGCTGTACTCAGTCTTTTATTAACGTGGTAATGTTCAGTTTTTGTTTTAAAGAGGTGTTGAGAGAGAGAGAGAGCTCTTGGGGGAACCTTTATGCAAACATAAGGTTCTCTGTAGAAACTCTCAAGACCCCTTTTCAGCAAATTAGCTGTAGTCCTTGAACCGGTTCCATTCCAGATACTTGGAGCCTTGGTGCTATCTAATGAACCAGCGTGTGTCAACCGGTTTTGAGCAGAACCATTGTAACACACCCACTGGGGTTCCCGAGGAAAATCTAATATTTTTTGGTTTCAGCTTGGAACCTTGGAACATTTCGAATTATAGACCATTTTATTTCTGGAACAATGTGCTTGAACCAGAACAGAGCTGGTTCCATGTTGGTGAGAAAGGCTAAATAGTAAATTGTGAAACTCAAGTGATGGCAAATAACAGGCAACAGCGAACAAGAAGGTTAGACGGTGCCTTCAAGGACCAAGAACTGGGTAGGGACATGTCCCCATCAACATCTAGATTCTGCTTAATTGCCCCAAGCAAAAAAAAAAAAAAGAATTAAAATCTAACGGCTGTTGTCCTTCAGTGTCTTGTCAATGTTTTAACGTAATTTGTTCCCATGTATGATGTAATCTTAGTCAGCCCTCCTCTGGCAGCAGCACTGCATCGCTCCGTGTCCCCTCGCGCTGTGCTCCACAGGCAGGAGACTTTTACTATGCTAATGGAGACATTCCCCATTAGTGAACCGACTCCCTACCAACTGTGACATGAAATATCCACCCTTGGGTGCCTTAGATCACGTAGTTGTTGTTCCAAGTATGTAAATTTTTTTATGCCTTTGACTCTGTGTGTGAGGTTTTCATAATGAAAGTGTTTCTGGGGACTTTAGGCTAAGACAAAGTGTAGAAAGACCTCAGCCTGAGCGTGCAAACTCCTGTACCTAACAGAGCCCCCTGCTTTCCTATTAGCAGCTGAGGATCACATGGTGTGACATTTAAATGCTATGTGTGAGTGGTAAATAAATGAGATGGAGAAGACTCAGAGTGCTTAAACTCTCTTGAAAGCTATGAGAGATTGATTTTTAAGGTAAACGGACCGCAGCTTATAAGTTCAGTTTGCGTGCGTGCGTTTGAGCATTTTGGGAAAGATGGGAAGTGATGTGTAAAGCTCTCTTCACGCTTGTCTCGGAGCGTTCGCTTCAGGGAGTGTAGGCGGGTTTATTAGCTGAGTGAACTCGTGGTTAAGTCGATCACAAGTCTCTAACTTCTGTCACAGACAAAAGTTGGACTTTTTCTGTGTGTGGACGGCGAGACAAGGACAAATCACAGCCTGGAGAAGGTGCTGAGGTGTGTTTTTCTATAGGCTGTAATTACATAATTATTCATTTGGATGCCATAATTATGGCAGGTGCTTATTGCCGTGTCTGCAGGATCATTTTGAGACCACAGGTTGTCATGACATCAGACGACACGGACCAACCTGTCAATCACAGGTGACACTTCTGTGGTTGGACAGTTTTAAAGAACAGTCAGCTTGGAAAGTGATGAAAACTTTACATTCTGAGAAATAAAGTAGAACCGTAAAGGGTTCTTAAGCTTGTCCCCACATGATAACCCTTTTTGGTTCCTGGTAGAACCTGTTATAAAGGGTCCACTTGGAACCCTTTCAGAGTTCTACCCAGAATACAACATAAAGAGTTATACATGACCATCTGTGACGTTCCTATGAGAGATTCCAACAAGAACCCTTTTATGGTACAGTGATTCCACAGTGAATCTGGGGTTTCTGTTTAGAACCGTTTCATCTTTTAAGGGTGCTAAAAAGGACCAACTCAGGAGGTTCTACCGGGGACCCTTTTATATTCCTAAGGTTTTGTCTAGAATGCCCCCTGAAGGGTTCTACTGAGAACTCTTTTGTGTTTCAAGGGTTTTATCTAGAGCCCACCCAGGGGTTCTTGATAGAACCTTTTATATAGAACCCATCCAGGGGGTAATACAGAGAGCCCTTTTATATTCCAAGGGTTTTATCTAGAACCCACATCAATGTATTACAGACAACCCTTTTATGTTCTTAGTATTTTTATCTAGGATCTATCAAGGGGGTTCTTTGAACTCTTGAATTCCAAATAGTGTTCTTTGGATGAAAAGAGTCCTAAATAGTCTTAGAAAGAACCCTTGAAGAACCCTTTCCTCAGAAGAAAATTGTTCTGGGTAGAACCTCAGCCCTTCAGGAAGAACCCTTTTGGGACCGCTTATTCTTTCTAAGCGTGTCCGATAGATGCTGTAAAGATATGTATGAAGTTATGGCATTTTTTTGTGTAGAAGATTTGTCAAACATTTTAAGAAACAGACAAAAATAACAGAAGGGAGTGTTTTCCCTGCAGAAACGTCTCCTGTGAGAACGGTTCCTGTGAGACTCAGAGCACTTTATTTTCTTTAGATGTGAAAGTTGTGCAACATGGGAGACTGCCTGCAGCTAAAAAACACTCTCCTGAAATAGTATAAAAAAAATAAATCGATGCTACGGCACCAGCATCGAGTTAATGACATGATATTTTCAAAATATAGGAAATCAGGGACCATTTAAGACAAAACAGTAACAACTTTTTTATGACTCCAAATTAGTATTCTTATGAATGGATAACATTAGCTGTCTGTTATAAATAAATTCAGCTTATTCTCATGTGTTAACAATCTACAAGGGTGTCATGAATTATTTCGGTGCCCATAGAGAGGTAAAGTCATCATGTTGCCCCCTGCTGTTTGTGCTCAAAAGTGGCCAATTCAAAACAAATCAGATGGTTTGCAGATTTAGTTTAACACAACATGTGGTCTAATTGCACCCAGCGGCAGGGTTTTCACAGACGCTATCAGCAACAAATACCTATAACCATTAGCTTGTCAAATATTGAAACGGACCAAAAAAAAAAGCTTCTTGGGCGGTGCGAACACATGACAGTCGGGATGCTAAATGTGTTGCTGTAGTTAATTTTAGAAAGTCTTATACTGTTGAGTTTTTGCAAAAAGAATTATCTAAAATGAGCTTTTCAGAAACTCAGAAAGCAGTTCCACGCTAAGCTAATTGCATTGGTTTTGGAGGATTTTTCTCAAAATCTTTCTCGCTTGCTTATTAAAGTTATAATACTTCTTATTTCATTCCTGGTTCATTTGGCAACACCTGTAGATCCTGGTTTTAAAAGCAAATTCAGTTTAACACTACATACAATACTCTTTTAACAGTTGTTTGTCAGGAATACAACAGAATAGTAGCTGGTTTACCTGTTTACAGTGCAGCCAAACAAACAAAAAGCCTTTTTCCATCAGAGTATGAGTACCAAGCAGGGTTTGACATTAACCATGTCCACAAAAAGTTCCTCTATTGTCACCAAATATTCCACGTAGTTACCATTAGCAGTAACTAGCTCTGCCACAGCTCCAGGAGAGTTAACAGTAAACAGTGGGGATAATAGCAATAGCGCGCTGCAGAGGTGATGTATTTTTGTAGGCCAAAAATGCTATCTGCAGAAGTCAAAGGCTAATGTTTTACTATAAACAAAAAAAAACAAAAACAAAAAACAGTCACGTGACTAGTGTTGGGCGTGATGATGACGATTCTTAGCAACCACCTTTTTTAAGACGTAAACATGTCAAAAATTAAAAGTGAGGTATTTACCAACATATTTCATGTTGTAAAACAAAGCATGCAAATCAGAAATACATATTTTTCTACTGGCCTGTAGTGCTATTTATCCATTCAGACTGTTTTGCTGTGAATTTTGGTGATATCAACCCTAGAGATGTCTGCCTTCTCTCCAATACAATGGGATTAAATGGTACCCGGCTCGTGGTGCTCAAATCAGCAAAAATACATTTAAAAAATTAAAAAGCTCAAAAACAATCTAGATTGATAAAAAGCACTACAGGCTAGAGGAAAATCTAACCAAAAACCCATTCAAAAACACACTGACTTTAAGAAAAGGGAACTGGAGGTGCAAAAATGCTAATGCATTTCCAGGTTCTATCACTCATTCCTGCAGCACTGTATTTATTAGTGGCGGACCCCACCACTGACAATGAAATCTACCATTAGAGATGTCATTACAGAATGTAAATAAGTTGAATGGCTATTGCAGAAATAACGTCCACCAAAAATAGTCTCAAAAATTCTGTTTGATTTCATGACAATCTGAAGCTTTATAACATTAAGAAGCATTTAATCCTTTTGGTTTTGTGAAAACTAAAAAAAAATCCCCCAATTTTGAAACAAATGGTTTTCCCTGGACAGTGATGTTGTTTCATCTCGCTCATGGCTGATTAGCACAATAGTCACACATTGTTTGATATATGAAAGTTCAAGCTGTTGCTAATCTATGATGAATTATTAAAAATCCCCCTACGGTAAAATCAATGATGATTTGTTTCTTTGAGTGAAACCAACAGATGGCACAAGCTGCTGGCTGTGCTACTTTCCCTCCGTGTGTTCTCATCATTTAAGGGCAAAGTTGACCAACCAGCCAATCGCCTCAGAAACTTTAAAGTGCAGCCCAGTTTTCAGGGCGAACCAGCAGCGGCAGCAGCGGCGAGCGTAGAGGCCCCCTCGCCCTCGGCCCTTCTCCCAGGGCAGGACTCTCATTCTGGGCTGCATTTCCCTGCGCTCACTGGGTGTCAGCTGGAGTAATGAGATATTTAGCAGAGAAGGATAGGGAGCTCCTGTCTCAAGGGGAATCGACTGCAGCGGCGCGGCCTCAGACTGACACTCTCCCTCCGAATGCAATTCTCCCATCGTCTCCTCTCCTTTATCTGTCGGCGGTCAGAATAAAGAGGGAAAATGACTGCTGGAGAGACGGAGTAAATATGGCCGAGCCGCCGTCAGACAGGAGACATGCTCATTCAGCTGATAAAGTCGAGCCCCGGCCCACAGAGGAGGGGTTGTCTGGTCGCACACACACACAGAAACACACACATAGAGGCATACAGGTACACTGTAAAAGAAAAAAAAATACCACCATCACCAAAATAGATATTGATGACTATTCGCTGTTACGAATTTAACTGTTTAAAAATTTACTAATCAATAGCCTGTTTTATCGATAGTCTAGAAATGGCAGTAATTGCATCTCATTTGACATTGTTTTGTCTCATGAAGCCATTTGCTGAATAAGGAAACTTAACCTTGAAGGCTGGGTTCAAACCAGATTAAATCATAGTTTAATTTTGAATTATGTTGCACCAACTATTAAACCATCTTAAATTAAGAAATACTACATTTACACCTCAGTTTAAACCTCAGTTTAGTTGTTACTCTAAACCTTGATTAACTTTATTTCTGTCCCACACAAACTTTAAACTCCAGTCAGCATGAGTAGTTAGGCTAACTAACTTTTTAGCTAGCAAACAAACTAGCTAGCAAACAAATATTATAAATTACAATCAGTCAAAACATCCACCCCTGTTTCTTTTTTTTTGTTGTTTCAGTGTCCAAAAAAAATTGATAAAAGTTAAATTCCTCCTTTCGCTCAATGACCCCTGTTGGTCCCCGGACCACAGTTTGAAAACCACTGAGTTATGATACTCAGAAATGCCATTGTTCAGTGTTTAAACTCTGAGATGAATATGTGTTGCGTTTGAGCACTACAGTTCCCATCATGCTTTGGCATATTCAAACTGAAAGTGTAATGTTGCCACTGAGTCTGAGTATTTTTTACCTGACGTTGTGTAAATTTTGGCAACTCTACTCCAGGGAAAGTTATGCAGCATTAAAAGTGTGATTTCTGGCACAAATCGCTCCATTCTGGCACCAGCAGTTAAATGAAGTTGACACTTGAACTTAAGATATTAAGTGCAGTCGACAGTTATGATGTCTGATAGTCCTGTTTGCTTTGCAATTATAATTCATATTCCAGCAGAGTTTCAGGACGGGCTCCTCGTCTATGCCTCGTCTATTTTGCTGTCGTGTTAGCTTTAATTTAGCATCAGTTAGCTGATGTAACTTACAGGTAAAGTCCAGGGATAGAAATTCAACGGAATATCAATCACTATGGTTATGTGTTTTCATGAAAGATTTTTGGAAGTGGAGTTATATGAGATACTTATCCAGTATATGCAATATTCATCTTACCATTAGACAGCCTTTTACTAAATTAATAATAATGCACCGATCTACACCCGCCAACTCCATTTCAAAATTGTCTTTTGGGCTAAATCTGGTCGTGGCCTCTATTATGCCCAAAAATGGACACTGAAAGTTGACTGTGTTTATTCCTTCTGATTTGGTCCCTAAGTGGGTCAAAAATAGACACTGAAATGTAGGTTTAGTCCATCTGATTCTATTCAAATTTAGCCCAGTTTTGGTAGAAAAAAAACAAACACCTGACACATTTATTTATTCTAAGTTCCAAATTCTAAGTTTACATTATAACAAAATTTTTTAACCAAATCTCAGTCAAAAAAGTAAGGATTTTAGCTAAATGTAAATGTGCAGGTTGATAAGGCTAAACAACATATACATTTTTTTAAAACATCACTCATATACACAAAACAATAACCCATAATGCATACAGGGTCAAAAAAATAAATCTTAAAGGTTAAATTAAATAAAAACAACTATTCAGTTCAAAATAAGGCTTACTCTCCAGCAACCTTAAATCAGCAGTTTCCTTATGGAAGTTTTGTATGGGGAAGCTTGCGGGAGTAGCGCCAACAGTTTTAAACAACAAAAAACAACAGAAATGCTAGCCAAAGCATTTTAATAACAATGCAGCTGTAATGCTAAATATCAGTACTAACTTATAACTCCACGTAGAAAACTTAAACACAACAATCCATTAAGAACATTGAACGTAACACTCAGTCTTTTATTTAGACGCCAAACAGTCAGTGACGTCCAATCATTGATTAAACTCTTATAAAGAGAAAGGCAATTTAATTCATATTATAGTTTTACTCTTTTTATGTTTAGGTGTAGTCTCTGTCATTTCACTTACACACACACACACACACACACACACACACACACACACACACACACACACACCTGTACAGAGACATTTTACCTTCACCCAGTTCCTCACTCTTGACATATATCTCAGCTCTGACTGTGTGCTGCGCTATCTGCAAAGTAGCCAAATCCCTCCTCTCCCCTGCCGAGTGCGGATCGTGCCTCAAACTAAATGTTTCAATCAAAAGGTTTTTATCCTCCTGTGGCAGATTGCCTTTGTTTCGAACGGATTTGCCCCTAGTTAGGCTTTGATTGCAGTGTGTGAGTAATGGTGTGGTGTGATAGATTATGACTTGTTTCAGCTTCACTGTGTTTCAGCCGTCGCTGCAACTTTCATCCCGAGCGTTATTTTGTGTTTTTTTTTTCTCTCTTTCTCTGTGCGTGTGAGACAGTTCATTCATCTCACACACACATGCACAAAATTCACACACACACACACACACACTGAGGAATAAAAATTCGGACAGTTACATACACGTCTTCTGATTGTCCAGATGTCTAAATCTTCCTCTTGCCCTCTCAGCCTCTCGTTCTGGTCATCTCAATCAATCTCTCTGTGTTTCTCTCGTACGCACACTAATACACACACACTCACTCACACACGCAGACACACACACATCAAGTCTCTCTTCATATGAGCTGATGAAATAGTTGGAGAACTCAGGAAATCTGTTTCTGGTGAAACCGTTCTGGACTCAGAGATAACTGAGCCCTTGTGGGGGAAAGAAGAAAGCCCACTGGCTTTAGAGTCAAGTTTCCTGTGTGACTCGTGTGTGTGTGTGTGTGTGTGTGTGTGTGTGTGTGTGTGTGTGTGTGTGTGCGTGCGTGCGTGCGTGTGTGTGCGTGTGTGTGTGTGTGTCCTGTGTCACTGAGTGTGTGTGTGTGTGTTAGTGTGCGAGTTATCATTTTAAAAGACTGTTTTAATTGTTTTTTTCTTTGCTGATGTTAAGTTTCTTAATGCAGAAGTGTGTGTTGATGTGTCTTCTGAGGTGTGTTTGTGTGTGTATTTGTGTGTGTGTGTTCTTCTCACAATCATCATTAAAAAAAAACCCTTAATTTTCTTGCTTTTATTATAATGCATTTGGTATAATAATGATTTTTATGTTTCAGTGTGTCTTCTACCTGCAATTATTGTATATTTTATTCATTTTAAGAAGTTTCTGCAAGTTATCTTTTATCTCTTCTTCTCTTTTTCTCATTCTTTCTCTTTATTTGCTGCCCTCCTCTTCTTGACTTCCCTTTCCTCTTGTCATCTCCTTTCATCTGTCCTCTTCTCTCTTCTTTCATCTATTCTTTCTTTTTTCCTATCATGTCTCTTTTCTCTCCCTCTTCCTCTCCTCTCTTTTTTCCCCCTTTTTTCCTTCTCTCCTCTCTCTCCTCTCCTCTTCTCTGTCTCCTCTCCCAACTGTTTTCATCTTTCATCTTTTCCTTTCCTCTTGTGTGTTCTTCCATCCTCTCCTCCATCTTGTCTCTTCTCCTTTCTTCCCTTTTCTTTTATGCTCATGTCTTCTTTTCTCTCCTCCTTCCTAACCTCTCCTCTCTTGTCTCATTTTCATCCTGCATCTTTTATTTCTTTCTTTTTCCTTTTCTCCTTTTCTTCTTGTTTTTCTCTTGTTTCCTCACTTCCATCCTTTCCTCCATCTTGTCTCCTCTCCTGCTTTCCTTTATCCTTTTGCCTCTTCCCTCATTTTTTCCATCTCTTCTCGTCTCCTCTCTTGTCTATTTTTTGTCTCCTTCATCCTCTCATTCCTTTCCTTCCCATCCCCTTTCTCCTTTTTAATCTTTCATCTCTTCTTCCCTCCCTTTTCTTTTATGCCTTTGTCTCTCCTCTCCTTTTTTTCATGTTCCTTCTTTCTTCTCCTCTCTCATCTTCTCTCCCATCTCATCTGTTCTTTTCTCATCTTCTTTTGGCTCTTTACTCCTTTCTCCTCCCCATCTTTCCCTCCTCTGTTCGCTCTTTTTTTAATCTTTCATCTTTCTTTCTCCTTTCCTCTTTTCTTTTCTTCTCCTTTTATTTCCTCTCTCATCCTTTCCTCCATATTGTCTCCTCTCCTTTCTCCACTTCTCTTTTATCCTTTTGCTTCTCCTTTTTTCTTTCTCTTCATCTCTCCTTTATCTTCTATTCTCGTCTCCTCTTTTTTTGTCCTCTGCTCCTCTTCCCTTTTCATCTTTGCTTCTCCTCTTTCTTTACTTTTTCTTTTCTCTCCTTTCCCTTATTTTCTCTGCCTTGTTTTGTAGATGGATGGACTGATAGATGTACTGTATTGATTCCAAATTAGAAAACTGTTAAATTTACATTTGTTCTCTCCTCTCTCCTCTCTCCTCTCTCCTCCTCCTCCTCTCCTGCAGGGCTGCTCGTCTCCCATCGTGGTGAAGTTCGCCGACACGCAGAAGGACAAGGAGCAGCGGCGTCTGCAGCAGCAGCTGGCGCAGCAGATGCAGCAGCTCAACAGTGCGACCACCTGGGGGAGCCTGACGGGCCTGGGCGGCCTCACCCCGCAGTATCTGGCTGTAAGGAGAGCCGCCGCGTCGCCCACCTCCACCATCACCTCCTCCACCACCCCTTACTGCAGCCCCGTGGCCAACGCCGCCGCAGTCAGTGCCCCAATCGAAAACATCCAGCTTGAAAAATCCCAAAATTACTCTCACTGGCCTCCTGTCTCTGCCTCCCTCCTGCCTTTTGTTCTGTAATTCCTCCTCCTGCCCTGTCACTGTTCCTCCGCTCCATCCTCCTCCTGGGACTGTAGCGTAGAGAGGAAATGAGGTCTCTGAGTGGGTTTCAGGCTGCCAGAAGACAATAATATATGTCAAATACGTTTTAAAAATTTAACGCCAGAGAGGAATGAAAGAATGCAGCTGATTTTCCTGTATTTCACTCTTATTTATACCGTGGAAAAATCAAAACCAATTCTCATGAAATTCTCAAAGCAAGGATGAATTTAGGAAGGTTTTTTTTTTATTATTTTTATTAAATATGAAAAGTATAAAGAGAGATAAAACACATGCACTGCAGGCTGATAAGAAATAGAAAACTGAAAATTGACCCTTTCAAAGTAATAATCAGGTTTGTTTTGCTTTTTATGTCAAGATCTTCATCTCCTAAAAATTACCTTTATCCACTATGCAGCATGAAATACTTTTTGGAGAGAACTGTAATCCTGCCCGGATTATTATTATTATTTTTTCTCATAATTGCAAGGAAATGTTTTTAATGAAAATACCCCTGAAGTTGCAGACTGATTGTGTTTTCCAGCTGTGATGTTCAGCCTTCTGGTTAAATTTAGACAACTCAAAGCACTAAGTTAAAGGGAAAATCCAACATTTTTCATGTGGATGACCAATCAGTGTTGAAGGTAAATGCTGTCAGTTAAGTCAAATTCTTCAGTGTGTACTAAATTTCTTAAGAAAGCTGCCAGCAGTGCCTACATATACCAGGATGCATTGTGCACGAGCTGCTGACAGCCACTCCCACAATACCGTGTATTGCTAGGCTAACCTAGCCTATAGCTTTTACTTTGATGGCCAAAGCACAGCATTACAATGTGACAAAATACTCCAATAATCCAATAATCTGAATTTTAGGCCTTAAAATGTCTTTACAATTGTGACAAGTCGTAAAATTGATTGGATTATCCAGTTAATGTTGCATTTTAAATGAGTTTTGGGGAAGAATTTTGTATTGATCGCACTGTAACAACTACAAAACGAAACTAACATGGACCCACTCCGCACCAACAACGTTAACACCTGTGCAATAAAGACACCCGTGAACCGTTTCAAACCATGAGTGTGACATCACAAATACTTTCATACTTTCTCTTGACGTGAAGGAGATCTTAAATTGCATTCCCCATGGCCTCGAAAAGTCTTAAATTTAACTGCAGAAACCCTGATGCAGAAAAAAAAAAGCGGGGGCGCATCCAATCTGAAAATCATGTGCATCATTTTGCTCTTGTTTCTGGGTTGAACGGCATGTTTTTTAGAAACGGTGTGCAATCATTTGCAAGAGGCTTTGAGTTACATTTTCTCTCATTTGGAGGGTTTGTCAAATTTGTTACCCAGCTGCAACGTCTATATAAACACGCCTGTATTAGAAGGCAGTGCTGTGCAGTGTGCATGTGTACACAGCAGGGTTTTTAACTCAGCAATGTTTTAATTTAAAGGTACAGTTGATAATCTTAATAACATATTAAAGGTCACATTCCCACTCAGTTTCATTACAGTGGTTGCCAGTTTGCTGAAAAAAAAAAAAAACTCAAACTCATAACGTTTTTTTTAGGAAAGATGATACTTTTGTTCCACAAACTCTGCAGATGTTTTTTTTTTATAAAAGTGTTATCATTAAAACCTTTAAATAAACATATTGCTGGGGCTGAGAACTCAGCTTCCTCGGACTGAACATCCACATAAAAAAGTGCTGAATTTTCCCTTTAAATGTGAGGAAAACTTGTGGTCTAAAGACAGGAACTATTTGCTTTTTTAATATTTAACTATACCCACAATCTTATCCTGACTTTGACCAAAGTGGAAATAAAGTCTCCACTGAACATATCCAAATAAATACTTGGCAACGCCATTTACTAGCATGTGAACATAATTTTGAAGACTCAGTTTTTGCAGACGTCCTCTCTGGACTTCAGTCTTGTGCTGTAAATCGCTTCTGTCCAATGAAAACCATCTCCAGATTTTTAAATGTTAACACAAACTGAAGGATCAAGTATTTTTTTTTATTGTTTAACAAAGGTCTCCTGTTTCTTAAGATGAATAAATCATTAAAAACCATTAGATGACCAGGAAGACGTTGCTAAAAACTGGGCTGTTTCTCTTAACTCATGAAAAATGTACATTTTGGAAATTCAGAGGGCAGCAAGAATTAAAACAGAAGTAGCAATTGTCCTCTCTTTAATTGTGGTAAATTCTTGTCTTTTTGTGAGATTAAACAAAAACAATATTTGTCTGGGGACGGAGTGGAACCCCTGGGACTCCGCTGATCCCCAATTTGCAGCGGAGGCTCGGCTGCACAGCATCTGAGACCCTCATCGGTTCATTTGTTAGATTGGGGCGACTTTTATTTTTTTATTTTAAAGTTCAGAAACCTCATTCTCTCCCTTTGTCTCTGCAGCTCTTTTACCTATTCAGAGCCTCAAACTCCACTAACCTTTACCTCTTTTCTAAATTAACAACCCAAACTTCCCTTCAAATACACGAAAAGTCTGGGGTTCGATTCTAAATTTGTTTGATCTTAAGTGCAATTAGCACCTGTCCTCCCAACGAGGGAAAATGGAGCTTAGACAAACATTCCTCCTTTACTGGATATTGATTTATTTTTGTGGGTGGAAAAAAAATTAGATAAAAAGTGTTTTGTGAATTGGGCTCCCAGATTTTTCTGCTCTTTCAATCCTCTTTCTCAGTCTTTTGAAAAGATTAAGCTCTATTCTGGAAGAAGAAGAAGAAGAAAAAAATCATACACACAATAGAAACAAGATGTTAATTTGCTGTTAATTCAAGTCTTTGAAGGATGAGTTTTTGACAGCATCAGTATTCCACTTTTGTTTTGGAATCTAATTAGTCGGCTAGATTAGAGCTTTCATGCTCAACTTGTCTGGAAGAATCATGGTGGAATACAAACAGTGTTTGCTTAGAGGAGAGATCAAACTATATTAGCAGCTCATTTACTCATCGAGCACTGAGGCAAAAACCACATTGCTAACCCCGCTCATCATGACTTTAGCTTCAGTGTAGCATTGTGCAGACATGTTTTAAGCTCTCCGTCTCCACGCGACTCACTTTCTTGTGTCTCTTTCTTTTCTTTCTGTCTTGCCATCAGTTGCTTCAGCAGGCAACCTCCTCCGGTAACCTCGGAGCCTTCAGCGGGATCCAGCAGATGGCCGGTGAGTCAAAAATCAGTTGATAAACTCCCCTGAAACCACGCTACATACGACGGCATTGGACTCTTTGTTGCGCCGCTCTGTTATTTATTTATTTTTTTTCTCCACCGACTTCTAAAAGAGGACCAAAGAGCATAACAGATGAACTCGCGTGGCGGAGTAAAGAGAGATCTTTGCCCTGAAGATTTATTAACTGTTGCTAAGAATTGTCTTGATCTTTTAATGAGGCCAGACAAGAGTTGTGCCCTGGGCGTGTAACAGTAGCACCGCGCGGCTTTGCAAGGGATGGATGAATCACAGAAAGGAGGGAAGGAAAAGAAAAAAGAAAGGGGGAGTGGAGAAGATTGTTTTAAAGTGGGCTCCTTCGGTGGAGATGTTGCACTGCGGGCTGGCGCCATCTACTGCTCTCTGACTGTGGAGGGTCTCTGTGATCTGTCATCTGCACCTCCGTATTTTCTGTCAAGAGTATCTGCAGGTTCAAGGCAAACTTGAGCCGACAAGATGTGAGTCTGAAGCACTTTAACCCCCTGTGGTACGGTTAGAATACTTAAAAAAAAAAAGACGCAGGAACCAAACAGTAGTGTTTTAATTTGTCACATGACTCTCTGGAGGCCATGTTGGATCTGCTCAGAAATGGTCTGAAAATGTCATTTTAGAATCTGGAAACAAAGTTTAATTTTTAATTATTCATTAACTGTGAAAATGTAAATGTTGGACCATTACACACTCTTAGAAAGAAAGGTGCTAACAAGAATGATGTAGGGTTCTACTCCACATAGGAGAACCCTTTTGGTTGCTGGAAGAACCTTCTATGAAGCTTCCACTTGGTACTCATTCAGAGAGCCAACATAAAGATTTATACCTAGAACCATCTGTGAAAGGTTTCACCCAGAACCCCCTGTGAGAGGGTGTACAGAGAACCCTTCTATGATGCAATGGTTCCACCCAGAACCCTGTCAAGGGGTTATATCCAGAACCTTTCCACACTCTAAGGGTGCTAATAA
This sequence comes from Lutjanus erythropterus, assembly GCF_056507025.1. Taxonomy (NCBI): domain Eukaryota; kingdom Metazoa; phylum Chordata; class Actinopteri; order Lutjaniformes; family Lutjanidae; genus Lutjanus; species Lutjanus erythropterus. The sequence goes on along the minus strand of NC_139338.1, from coordinate 25,385,137 downwards.
CCCTAACCCTTTTTATATTTCGTTATATTTAATCTAGAACTCGTCTGGGGGTTCTACCAGAAATCCTTTTTGTATTACAAAGGTTTTATCTAGAACCCACCCAGGGGCATTTAACAAGAACCTTTTAATATCCCAAGAGTTTTATCTAGAAGTCACTCAAGGTTCTGGCAGGCATCCTTTTATAGTCCAAGGGTTTTATCTGGAACCCACTCGTGGGGTTCTACTGAGAACCTTTTTATATCTCAAGAGTTTTATCAAGAACCCACACAGGGTTTCTACCAAGAGCCCTTTTTATATTTCAAGGGTTTTATCTGAAACCCATCTCGGGGTTATACCAAGAACTCTTGTTATATTAGAAGGGTTTTTTCCAGAACCCACTCAGGGGCTTCTACGGAGAACCTTTTTATCTCCCAAGAGTTTTGTCTAGAACTAACTCGGGGTTCTACCAAGCATCCTTATATATCCTAAGGGTTTTATCTAGAACCCACCCAGGGATTCTACTGAGAACCCCTTTATATTCCAGGAGTTGTATCTCAAACCCAATAAGGGAGTTCTACTGACAACCTTTTTATATTCAAGAATTTTGTCTAGAACCCACTCAGGAGGTTCTCCAGAGAAACCGTTCATATTATGGTACAAGGAACAGTATAGTAACAGTATTTTTTATCACCTGACGTCATGATTCGTACCACGGAGGGTTAAAGCAGAAAATACAGAAATAAAGCTAATAAAATCTGCATATTTTGGAATAATGCAGCTTAGTGAAAGTTTCCAAACTCTAAATGGGTTGAATGAGGAAAAGGACATGAGGAAATAGGAAATAAAGTGCTAAGGGACAGTCCAATTCTCCAAAGTGAAGCTGACGCAATAAAAAATGCATATTGTATTAACCCAGTTCTGTATTAATCTAAGCCTTGAGCGTGCCAAGAAGCCTCCTATTAAATGTTGAACAAGATAAAATCTCTGTCTTTAAGAAATATAATTTTTTAGGGCTTTAAATTTGGGTTATTTAAGACTTTCAGGGACCCGTGGATACTCGCTCCTCATCATCTCTCTTTCCATTAAACTCCTCTCTTTCTCGCCTCTCCTTTCTATTTATTTTAAGCCTCTTTTTGCAGATACTCTTGCACCTCCCACCCTCCGCAATCGCAGTTTCTTCATCTCACCTTTCCGCCTCCCTCCAGCCTTCACACTCTGTCTGTTCTACCCTCCTCCTCCTCCTCTCCTCTTCTTCTTCTATCCTTCTGTGAGTTTCTTAGCAAGGTGTCAGCTCTTAATTGTAGGCTGTTTAGTCGGTCGACGCCGGGAAAACAGGAGAAAGAAATTGCTGAGAAACAATAACAGCTCTGAGTGTGATGGGAGTTTTTAAAGTGGTGAGCCCTGGTGTCTTGTATCCTCCACTCTGAGAAATAAAGATCCGAACTAGAACCATAAAGGGTTCTTTGTCTTGTCTCCAGAGGTTCCACTTGAAACCTTTTCAGAGAGTTCTACCTCAGACATTTTCAGAGTTCAAAGCCAACATGAAGGGTTGTACATAGGACCATCTGTGAAAGGTTTCATCCAGAACCCTCTATAAGAGGTTCTACAGAGAACATCTGCAGTTTACTGGTTCCACCTAGAACACCCTTACACCAATTTAGCTCTCGTTCTTGAACCAGGTCAATTCAAGAGTCTTGGAACCTTGGTGTGATCTGACAGACTAGTTCATGTTTTCACCAGTTTGAGTGGAACCATTGTATATGGAACATGACACGCCCACTTTGGTTGCCAAGGAAACCCTGCCAATTTATTTTTGGTGGAAATGTTCTGAACTGTTCAAAAATAGGTGCATAAACCAGAATGGGGCTGGTTCCATGTTGCTGGAAATGGCCTATTGGAGGGTTCTGTCCAGAACTTTTCCACCATCTAAGAGTGCAAACAAGAACCCACCACATGGGTTCTACAGAGAACCCTTTTATATATTACAAGGATTTTATCTGGATCCCACCTGAGGGTTCTGATGAGAGCCATCTTTTATTGCAAGGGTTTAATCTAGAACCCACCCAGGGCGTTCTACAGAGAGCCCTATTATATCACAATACAAAGAACCCTTAACTTTGATCCTAAGTCTTAAGAGGCCTATTTGAGGGTTCTTGAGATGGATAAACCAGAACGGGGCTGGTTCCATGTTGTTGTAAATGGCCCCTTTGTGGGTTCTATCCATAACCTTTCCACCTTTTAAGGGTGCTTATGAGAATCCATCAAGTGGGTAAAATAAAGTTTTAGAAGAACCCATCCAGTGGACTCTACAGAGAACCCTTTTATATTCCAAAGGTTTTATCTAGAACCCACCCAGGGGGTCCTGATGCAATTGGTTCTGATTATCTAGCACCTACTGAGAACCCTTTTATATTATGGTCCAAAGAACCCTTGACAAAATAATTCTTCAATAATTTCAACAATCTTTGAAGAACTCTTTCTTCCAGAATCGGCTCTCAATGGAACCCTTGGTCCTAAAAACAGCCTTCTCAAAAAATGGGTCCTTTAAAAGCAAATGGTTCTGGGTAGAACGTCAGCCTTTTACAGGAAGAACCATTGTGGAACCTTTATTTCTAAGAGTGTGTATCTTTGTGGTCGTGTTCCCTCGAGTTACGACGCTTTGCAATCTCCCTGTGGCTGATTTAAATTTTTTTTTTTTTCTGCTCACTCTGCTGTCGAGCTCAAACACACATTTCCTTACAAACACACTCTCTCGCTCGGATAAATAGGCTCTGGGATTTGGAAGCGAGGGTGAGTAACGGTGTCTGAATCTGGAGATCTGTTGGTCCTCCATCTGCGAGAGAGGAGGGAGCGCGAGCGAGCATTAGTGATTGGCAGGAGATGTGACACAGCTGAATGACATCTGGTCCCAGTCTTTAACACGAGGAGCTGCAGAGCTGAGAGGCTTCAATTACACCAATGAGCATTCAATTAGACGCAGCCAACGCCAGCCTGGTGCAGCCCGGCTCTGCCATACAGGCTGCACACACACACACACACACACACACACACACACACACACACACACACACACACAAGCGTCCTCGCACACATATGTACTCACAGTCGCTCCACACACTCACGTACCATCTGCACAGCCCGGATACTCCGGCTCTGATGTGGGGAGTAGATTGTATTTGTCTCATACTGTCTCTCTTTCTCTCTCGGCTCGACTTTATTCCCCTCTAACCCAGTTATTTTTATCTCCTGCCTGCTCCTTCTCTCCTTATAACTGTCTTGAAAATGTATGTTCAATGAGGGAGATAACCTTTGACAAATCCAAGTAAGAATTGGTTTAGAGCTGCTTTGAGGAAGAGGGGGGAAAAGAGGTGGTAGAGAGGGAGAGAGAGAGAGAGAGAGACGCTGTGGAGTCGTCCTCAGCTTGAAGAGAGGAAAGGGAAGCGACTGGAAAAATAGACAACAGGGAAAAGAAGAGGGTGAGGAAAAGGTAGAAGCGGCAGGTAAAAGGGGAAATGGGAAAAGGCAAGTAATGCAGTGGGAATTTGGAGAGAGGAAAGAAGAAATAGGGAGAAAGAAGGGAAGAGAGGAAAGGAAGAGGAAAGGAAAGGAAATCAAGAAAGCATGGGTGCAAATGAAATTAAATGAGGTAGAATGAGGCATGTGAGGTGTGAATAAACAAAGGGAGGAAAGGAAATAACTAAAAAGGAAAGAAAAGAATGTGAGAAATTAAAGAACAAAAGAAAGTCAAAGTGGTTGAGAGAAAAAGGGGGTAAATGAGGGAAGGAAACGGCCAGCAAATAAAATGAGAATATATAAAAGGAAGAAAAACAAGCATTAAAAAGGCCAAGATGCAAAGGAAAGGAAATAAAGGAGGAAAGAAAAAGAAGGGAAAGTGTAGGGAAGCCAGGGAGAGAGAAGACAGGAAATAAGAAATTGGTAATATGAAGGAGGGGGGGCATAACAGTTGAAAAGGGCAGGAAAAGAACACCAGAGCAAATGAAAGGAATAAGGAGGAAATGAAAGTGGAAAAAGATGATGGAAAGGGCATGACGGGTAAGGTAAGGAAAGAGGAAAAGGCAGGGAAGATATAGGGAATAGGAAGGATTCCCAGGAACAGGAAGAAGGAAGAAAGAGGAGAAGGAAAGCAAAAAGACCAGGAAGAGATAAATAAAAAGGATAAAAGGGAAGCAGAAAAAGAGGAGGAACAGCTTGGAAAGGAAATAGCAAGGTTCCAATACCATTTCTTTCTTTCCTGATGTCAAGTCCATGTGATATAAGTGCATTTAAGATCTGTACAGCCTACTACTAACCATGTATGGATGTCATTTGACTGCTATAACTGTTGTACGGCCTGGCGTAGGTTAAAACACCGTGCATTCCAGTTTTGGGCCAATAATTCACATGATATCGGATCGGGGCATGGACCTGCTGTACTGAAGGCAGCAACATAATTTAGCTATCTTGCAAAAAAAAAAATCAAACAATGCACAGACAGTTTAGTGATAATCCCCGCAGTTTTGGTCTTGAAATAAAATCCAGAGTGGTCTTTGTTTGAGGCTGAGACGAGACAGAATAAAAATGCGGTCGATTCTGAGACAAGACAGAGACCTTCAAAAAGGGGTCTTGAGATTGATCGGTCTGAAGACAAAGACCAATCTCGAGCACTAAAACACGAGGTATTGGCATTGGAACAGCCCTAGAAGGAATATGGGAATAGGTGAGGCAGAAAGGAAAGAAATAGAGGCAAAAGATGAGGAAATTGGCAATGAAAGCGAAAGAAAAGGGCAACCAAGGTGAGGTGATGGAAGTGAGTACAACATAAAGGCTCTACAATGACTATTTGTTTACATCGTACACATACTGAAATGGTATTATCCCTAAAAGCTTTGTGTGGGCAGATCTGAGCCTCTGTGGTCAAACTCGTCTCAGCAGCCACTTTCCGAGCCCACAGAGGGAGAAAGGGCAGCGAAATAAAAATCTCCTTTATATTATAATAAAGAGCCATGAAGGAGAGCTCTTAAAAACAGCCTTCTCCTCTCTGAGTCTGCATGAACCAGCGGCACTGAAAACGGCCTCTCGTCTCGCTCACGTGGTGCATTTTCTGCCTCTGAAGGGAAAAAAAAAAAAGCAAAACGCTGTCTGAATTAGTGCGAGATGTGAGCGTGCATTCACAGAGCGACGGCGGCTGTTTTTATTCCCACCTTGCGTAGGAATCGAAATCCATTTTGGCTTCGGATGCATCACAGAAAATTGGGGAAAATCGCTTTTGAAAAGATTGGTTTTGGCTTCGTAAGTGAGCACAGATGAGTTAAAAAAAAAAAAAAAAAACAGTCACACGCACACACACACACACACACACACTTAATTTTTCCACACACGCTTCCTGCTTCAGCGGCTCGTCACGACTTCCTTGACAAAAAAGAACATTTAAACTGGCAGTGGAGGGTTTTTTCTTTTCTTCTATATTTAATTAACCAATCAGAACTGTGAATCCCAGCGATGAATCCAGCCATCTGTTGTCATTGGCTGCGTTCAGTTTTGCTTGTCTGGGTGAAGGATATCTCTGTTTGGACGTTGCAACCTCGAACCGTTCGCCACGGTGTCAAACAGGACGGATCTTCCTCTTCTTCTTCATGGTGTCTTGTTCGTGTGTGTCTATTTGTATGTGTGCGTGCGAGCGTGTGAGTGTGTGCGTGTGTATTTCCATGGTACTGTATATACATCCAGACTGTATATACGACACATACACCTCACATTGACAGTGTCCACCCTTTAACTTTGACTCTAACATGCTCATGAGTCGGAGGAAGCCTCTTCTCCGTGGTAAGGAACAACTTCTGCTCTGGTGACTGATTCTGTTTGCTTTATGAGGCCTCATAATGTTCACACACTTCTGCACACAAACACACACATATTCATGGAGCGAGGTGAAAGGTTGAGTTGTACTCACAGAAGGTGTTTTATAGCCTTTGCTTTGCCATCATTTGGGTGTTGGCATGTAGTCATTAATTATGCTTAAGTACAGGCCCATATGCTAATGCCAGCAAGCAGATTAACAATGAGGAGGAGAGTTCAGCCTGCAGGTGTCCTGAACTGCAGTGCAGCCGCTGAACAGGACAGAGTTTAATATTTAGTGAAAAGCTAAAAGTCTCAATCATGTGCCAGTGTGGTTAGAGCCTGACTGATATCGACAGGAGGCTGCTTATTACGACTTTTGGCTCTTATTCTCCTTTATTAAAGTGAAAAATAGACTGTCTTTGTTCTAATTGTGTTATATTACAGATATTAAAGGCTTAATTTAGAGTAATGTTTGCTGTTCAAAATTAACTGTTATCTTGTCATTTTTTTATAGCAAGGTTTATTGTCAAACGGTAAAATATCCTGAGTTTTTTGGGGGGTTTAAGTGCGTGAAGGGAAGGGATAGTAGGCGGAAAAAGAGGAGGGAAACACAGGTAAGAAATGAGGAATGGGAAAGGAAGGGAAAGACGATTGGTTCAGTGAAATGTTTTTCATTATCCAGGCCACACTCACTCCCAAGGCGTCAAATAAGACAGTAGCCCTCTAAGGTTATGTTTTGATGTGCCATTGAAGTGTGGTGATGTAGTATAAAGACCAAGACAATCAGCGCATTGAGGATGGACGGCTCAAAAAACACACTTTTACATAGAACCAAACCAAAAGTCAGTGTTTATTTCTAGTTAGCTAGCGTGCATAAGTTGTGTAACATAATGTGAGTTATGTTGCATACATGAACTTACACAACAAGCATAGTTACTCAAACCCAAACCATGATATTTTCCTTTTAGGTTTCATGCCTAAACCTGACCAAGTAGTTTGTGTGCTTTTATTTTGAAAGCCTGCCTGGATTTTGTATATTTATTACTGCTAACTTGACTGAGAAGTCCTGCACCCTAAACTTCCTAAACCAAATTAAGTGCTTTTCTTACCTGGACCTACCCAAGCAGGTTTAGAGCCTTTATTTTGAAAATCTACCCAGATTTTCCATAATGATTATTGCTAACTTGGGCCTGCACGTGCAAAACTAATGCTAGCGCCATTTACCAAGTTGCCATAATTGACAGTTTCTTTTTAACCTATATAACATATTATTTACATTACACATGTAAGTTATGTTACACATATAAGTTATGTAACACACAAACTCAAACTATGATCTTTACCTGAACCCAACCTAAGTAGCTCTGTTGTCTAAACTTAGCCAAGTATTTTTTTGTGCCTTTACTTTTTTAAATATTAATTATTGCTAACTCGACCACGTGCAAAACTGATGCTAGAGGGGTACCTATAGCGTCATGTTTGAAGCATAGGGCTACTGACCAGCTGTGTTATTTGACAAGTTGGGAGTGAGAATGTGTTACATGATCCGATTTTTTTTTTTTTTTTCATTTTATTTTGTAGTTTATTTGTCAGGGGTTGCATTCATTGATCATCAGAAAATAAATAACTGTAAATTAACCAGATTTAGCCCTAAAAAGCTCAATTTCCTCAGTTATCCCAGGGCAGATGTCAAAAAGACACCCTAAGGGCACCTTTTCGTACTGTTAAATTTTTATATCGGCCTCAGAGGTCCCATATCAGTCAGGCTCTAATCATGGTTTTTATTGACCAATTAGATTTTCATTTATATAAGGCACAACTTAGCTCAGAAAAGAAGGAGCTGTAGTCAAATCTCAAGTGGTATGGCTTAGATTACAAGACTGGGAAGGTTAGTTTCCTCCTATATTTTTTCGATCGTTCTCCACTGAGCTTTCCTCTCGTGCTGCTTACACAGAAAAATATAGGTTTAACTAAATCAGAGAGATTATTTCTGCCTCAGAGAAATGCATCAAACCTAAACACTACAACAGCTGCTTTAACTGATTTAAACACTTGTGGGACTTATTAGCGAGATCAGCTGCTGTAGTGTTTGCCTTCACACACTGCAGGCTCTGCACAGTGGCAAAGATACGTTAAAGTTGTCTAAGGACAGAGCAGAAAACGAGGATTATTTCCAGTGCAGCACATCCACACACACTGCTCTGTTCTTCTGGTTCACCTTCGGACACCAGGCAGCTAACTCGTGTTCAGTCCTCTGGTGCACTGTCCCGGTCCAGCCAGGCGACCCAGCCACGCCTCAGCCTCGCTCCCCAGGTTTGACACCACCCTCTCTGGCTCCTCTCTCCAGGTATGAGTGCTCTGCAGTTGCAGAACCTGGCCACTTTAGCAGCGGCGGCGGCGGCGGCCCAAAACTCAGCCAGTCCCTCCACCGCAAACCCCCTGTCCTCCAACGCCGCCTCCCTGGGAGCGTTGGCCAGCCCAGGTAACACCGCAGCCACTCAGGTTGGGGGGTCCGACGCCGGGGGTGGGGGGGCCAACGCCTGCCTACGTCCTCCGCTCTGCACCGTTACCATTACCAGTGTTGTCGCCCCCCATGATCCCGGCACTTCCACCGCCCATCACTGAAACCATCAACCAGTCATCGTTGCCGAAACATGACCATCATCTTCATTGTTCAGATCGTCGTCAGTGTTGTTGACCTTCTTTTCGGCACATTGCCATGGTGTGTGTATCCACCGTCTCCGCTTTTCAGACCTTCATCTTAATAGAGAAACCATGCTGTGTTGTTGATGCGCTGCCTACCTGCGTCCTCCTGTCTTTGAACACCTCACTTCCACAACAACCATGCCATCCCGTGAAACACGCACTGTATATGTGTGCGCGTGTGCATGTATGTGTGTTTCGTGCTTACGTGTTTTTACGTCAGGTACAGGTTTGTGTGTGTGTTTTATTTGTAGTGGTTTCTTTGTTTGTGCCTAACCTCACCAGCTCTGGAGACCCCTGTACGCTCAAGAAAAATATAAACGCAACTTTTTTTTGTTTTTGCTCCCATTTTTCATGAGTTGAAGTAAAGAATCTAAGACTTCTTCTGTGCACACAAAAGGTTTGTTTCTCTCAAATTTTGTTCGCATTTTGTTTTAATAACCGTGAGCACTTAAAATAGAGAAATGTGCAGTTTTATCTTGAAAAAAAAAGACATTTATTAGGCACTGCCCTGTGGCTATTTCAAGTCATACTCCGCCTCTGATTATCTAGTAGGTTGGTTTGGAGTGATTGTTTAGGGTTAAAGTGTGAATATCAGGGTAAGCTAAAGAAACTACGAAAGACCAAAAGTCAAAATTTATTTATTTTTAATTTACGTAATCATGCTGTTCTCCTAATTCTAATCAAATAGTTATTGTGCCTTTATTTTGAAAATGTACCTACATTTTCCATATTTATTATAGTCAATCTAACCTTTTTCCTCAGGGGGGGCAAAGTCTCTGATTGGCTTACCTAGATATTCTTACTAACCAATCTCTCCTCACGCCTTAACAAAACCAGCCTAACCAATGAGGGCAAAGAATGCTAGCCAATCAGAAACAGAGTAGGGCAAGTCATTACTTTGCCCTCCTGGGAAAACATTTAGCACCTATGGCCCTGTGTGCAATAGCCATGGTTCAGTGCCCAATAAATGTGACGTTTTATCTTGGAAAAATACATTTATTGGGCACTGAACTATGGTTATTTAACATAAAGCTACAGATACCTTTTTCCCCCAAGGGGGCAAAGTCATAACCTGCCCCACTCTACCTCTGATTGGCTTAAACTGATATTCTTATCCTAACTCTAACCAATCAGTCTTAACACAACCAACCCAACCACCAAAGGCAACATGTACTAGCCAATCAGAGGCAGAGCTGGGTGGGTGATGACTTTGCCCTCCTCTGGAAAAAGGTGGATGTGTTATCTTGGCAAGGGAGAGGCGCTCGCTAACACAGAATTTGTAAAGAAAATTTGAGCGAGATAAACCTTTTGTGTGCATAGAAAAAGTCTTAGATTTTTTTAGGTTAACTTATGAATAATGGGAGCAAAAACAAAAGTGCTGCATGTATATTTTTGTTGAGTGTAGAAAGTTTAGGACAGTAGATTTGTTGTTTCCCGGTGGACTTGTACTATATGTGTGTGTTGGTGTTTTGTCTCCGCTCATGGCTGGGGGGGGGGGGGGGTTAAGAACTACCAGGTTGATGTCTGAAGTCGGCTCAGGTTAAATATCGCCACCTTCAGATTCTCTCCTTCCTTTTTTTTTCCCACACTGCCTCATTTTCTCCCTCCTCCTCCTCCTCTTCTCCTTGTGTTCCTTCTCGTTGCCCTCGTCTTTTGCTGCTGCCCTCCTTTTGACAAGCTCCCTGTTTCTGCTCCATCATTCTCCTCTTTCATGTCGGCTCGGCCTCGCTCCAGCAGCCGTGGTTTTGCTGTCTCTTTTGGAGCGCACTCCCAACAGAGCATGAATATGAAAAGCTACCCCCTCACCTCCTCCCCTCTTTCCTCATCCCTCGACCCCCCCCTTTCCTCTCTTCTTCTTCCTCCTTCACGTTAACACACTTGCGCCGCTTCCATCCCACTTCCTGCCTCCACCGAGCCGGTTCGCACTGGCATGAATGCCCGTTCTTGTCTCGTCTCTCTTCTCTCCACACTTTTCACCTTCTCTCTTATTCCTCTCGCTTTCTTTCCCTCTCTCTGACTCTGAATGTCAGTCCAACCTTGAATAGTACACACTCAGGTTTGAGCTACTCAGTGTGAATGAGTGGCGCTATACTGCATGTGTCAATGAAACTGAAAACGTCACGCCAGTTTGATAAATATAGACAGTTCTGCATGGAGACAGGCCAGCGTTTTTGTTTTGCACCATGTGCCGACATAATGCTCCCTTTATCACACCATTTCTTAATATATTCAGCGGCAATCCTGCTTTGTTGGCATCGCTTTGATGAGATCAAGGGTAAATTAATAGATTAAATCTTTTATTTTTGTCTGAAAACAGAAAAAAGGTTGTGAGCTTTGTGCACCATACTTCCCACCATCTCACCCACCACCACTTCTGACATAGTAGTTCATGTATGGCACACATTTCACATCGGTGTGCGTCCAGGTGTATGTGTGTGTGAGTTTGCGTCCACTGTGTTGAGGTTTTTGTGTGTTTCGTGTGTTTTGGTGTCAGTGACAACACAACCAACTGACTTAAATTAAAATTTAAAGCTTCACAGCTACAAACATTTCCGAAAGATTATTTCTAAGCATAAAACGTCTCTTCTGATTGTGCTCTTGCCTCTCTGTACATATGTCTGCTTTTTTTTGGATGGTCCTTGTGTTTTTTTCAATGCAATTACAGCTTCACATCGAATGCTGCAATCCCCCAGTTTACCTGCTTTTGTGAATATCTCCTGAAACAAACAAACCATACAGCTCTCTTTTTTCCCAAACCGCAGATGTGTTTTCATCTCCATATGATTTTCTACGTGTTTTTTTAAAATGTAGGTTCAAGGTGCCACAACATGTTAGGTTAATTAAAGGTGCTACGTGTAATATTTTTAAGCAAAGCATCTGCAATCGGCTGAGTCACAGTTGTAGATCCATAAAAGAATGAGATCATTGCGGAGAAAATTGGTTGCCTCAATATCAAATTTCCCTTGAACTCCGGCACTTCTTGTCAGGGAGATGTTTATAGCTTTCTCTATTCACACTGGCTCTTAAACTCTACACATATGGTGACGTGATTTCTCCGTTGGCCTTCAAGCATTTGTGTTTATCATCAAAATGCTTTAAGCTCCATATGCATGGGAAGAATATAGGCCAGTTCCTGCAAACCTCCTAAACAAACCTTGAAAAGAACACAGGGAACATTAACAGAGTGTGTAACCTCACAGTGATTGCTGTAGTGCTTTATTTCAATGGAATAGTCAAGTGTTCATGGTCACTGAGTTATGGATATTGAAATTTATCAGGGGAAATGCCATCACAATCTCCAAATTAGACTCAAAATGGTAGAAAAACTGTTGTGGTTGAAATGATTGCAAACTACATCGATAGATTCGTCTTCAAGATAGATGTCCAAGCAGAAATATTTTTGCTTCTACGTCTCACAATTTCAGAAAAGGCCACGACGTAGGTACGACGTAAGTATGGAGCAAGTAGCAGGTACGATTTAGGCACTCATGGGTACGGCACAGGTACGGCATAGGTATGGCATAGAAATGTACATTTGTACTGCTTTTCTTTGCCACATTACAAAGACAGTCAGTAACCGTAACTGTCATCCACCCAGTTTCAGTCGCCACAAAAAACTAAAAACAACAGCAAATAAATCTGACTGCCAACAAGCGACACAAGCAGTCAGTTGAAACAATAAATTCCTCAGTCCATGCTATGTATAGCTAGTACTTTGTTGGCCAGAGCACAGTATTAGGTGACAAAATACTCATCAAGCACAACAGTAAAAGTTGAAATAGCCTGTAGTTCTTCCTTAACATCACCGTGACATCAGTGGGTGATTTTTCAGCAGGAGAACTCAGCTTTCTTGGTCAATGTAGCACACACTTGACTACATTTCCCATCAACAGTGAGTGGACATCCACATGACGAGTGCTAAAGTTACCATCTAAAGAGGAGTCGTGGACACACGGTGGCGCTGTCTGCACCAAACCCCAATCACTTATTAACTTTCCAGCAATTTCCATTCAACTCTTGTAGAGATTTTTTTTTTAATTCCAACATCCTGCTGACTTGCAAACGAGCCAGGCACCGAAAACATAACCTCCTTTGTAGAGGTATGAATGCGGCCGGCAGCCAGTCTTCTCTGCAGTGGTTTCTGTTGTTTGAACTCATAACAAGTATTTCAAAATTCTGACAACTCACTGATGTTAAACTGTACACGTAGCACCTTCTGTATAAACGCTGTAAAGGCCGAGCTGTATGAAATAGTTTTAATATGTATTCAGTAAGAAAGACACGAGGAACCTTGAGTTTGTTAAATGCTTGTATAACACGTCCATTTCTTTGTCTCCTACTTTCCCTCTTCACCTCCGTCCTTATCCCTCCTTTTCTCTTTTTCGCTGTCTTGTTCTTGTCCCCCCCCCTCCCCCTCCTTCCGTCCCACCCTCTCTCCTCTTCTCTTCCCCCAGCAGCGGGCACCACAGCCAGCTCCAACGCCGGTGCCATGAACTCTCTGACCTCTCTGGGCACCCTGCAGGGCCTGGCAGGCGCAACTGTGGGCCTGAACAACATAAATGCACTAGCAGGTAGCATCAACAGTGAGTATTCACCCTGTCATCAGCCACTCCACCTTCACCCACACCTCCACCTCCGACCATCCGCACCCGGCAAGGGCGACGCCACCGCCACAGACTGTGAGTCGATGCAGAGAGACGCCGCGTTACAGCCATGGCGGTCATTAGAGTTTGATTTAAATGGGTTTTTGAATGCTGATGCATGTGATTTTTTTTAATTAAAACTGACAAATTCTCATATTTAGACTTTAAATTTAACAGATTTGAAGAAAAGTTGCGAAAACTCTGTATTAAAACCTGCAGAATTTTTAAAAAGAAGAAGAAAAAAACTTGCCACTGTGCTTCAGTACATTTAATATCATTAAACAAAGGCTGAGTTTATCAAAAAACCTATGCAGTGGTCCAACTCTAATGTCAGGGGCTGTACAAAATTGTATTATAGTCTACATGGAAATGATGTATACTTCAAGTACATAGTTTAGATATAACTCATAGGGCAAAATTGGACAATCATCTATTGATTTTTGAAGATTTAAATCAATTATTTGCTTTATTTTAGACACTTAAGTCCATATTTTAAAAAAAATACAGAGAACAATACAACAAACAATGATAAAACAGAAGAAAAGTTTATAGATAAGAAAGGAAACTACACTGAGTTTGGTTCCTCCAGTCGTCTCTCTGTGTCCCAGTTTCACTTGACAATAAATTGCCTTCACTCTCTCAATGACGGCTACCTCATGAACTCATCTGGCCACGGATCTTTCATCCATTCATCCATTCATCCATCCATCCACCTCTCCATCTCTCCATCCGCTTCCTGGTTGTGTCCCGGGTTATGCTTGCTGTAAGAGTGCTGCGGTGCCGTCCGGGCAGAGCTGGCGTGCTGCTGTCACCTCTCACGTGTCTCTCGTTTGTCCGTTGTCTCACATCGTGTTGTTGTTGTTGTGTCATTGTTGTGTTTGTGTTGCGTTACTGGGTTACGAGGGTGGCAAAAAGAGAAGCTCAAACCAATTTTGTAGACACTATTGTCTAAATGTTCCAATTTCATGCCCTCAAAGAGTCTGAATCTGATCATTTTCATGCTAAAATGCTTTAATTCTTCTGCTAAAATTTGATCATTCATCCAGTAAAGTAGTACAAAATGTTACAAATCCTCTCTAAAACTACATAATTGATCATTTACATGCCAGTAAAATACAAAAGCTCCTGCTCAATAAATACGGATCTGTCCATTTACATGTTCAAAATATATATTGTGACAAATTTCATGACAGAAATGCAACAGACCACTGACGATTTCCTTTCCAGAAAGTGCCAAGCGTGACCGTCTTCATGACAAAAATACAAAATTTGTCAATTTGTTGTCATAATTTGGTTGTCTTTATGCCAAAATCAAACTCAAATACAGTGGATGACAAGTTGATTACAAAAGAAAAACCATTAGTTGGGAATTTTCATGACCAGGAAATGCAAAATTTGACCATTTCCATTGCAAAAGATACAAATGTTAACATTTTCATGCCAAAAATAAAAGCACTGACCAATTACATGTCAGTGAAATACCAGTTTGTCCATTTTCCTGCCAAAATACAAAATGGACATACTATTTATTTTTTTTTTATGATACTGCCCATTGTTCCAAAGGCCATTATTCCGGCCCATTGTCCGGCAGCCTGTTATCATGTTAAATACACACTCCCTCTGCAGTTATTAGTGAGGGTGAGAGTTAAGGTTTGATCAGCCTACATCTAACAACATGGGTGATGTTGGTACTTCATGTAAAACACTTTTATATTTCAAACTTGGAAATTTGTCTGTGACTGAAAAAATCCCAGTACATTTAGTGTAAGGACAAGAAGATAATACTTTCAGGGCCAAACCGCTGCTGATTCAGCACCACGGACAGAGTTCAGCAGTCACTGAACTAACAAGAGCAGGAAGTGTGTATTTTTGGAGAAACCGGTGGGTTTATTTGGGAAAACGGGATGACAGATTATTATTCCGAAACCCCATTAGCCTGAAAAATGTCCCACTGGAACTGCGGCCCATTATCCTGAAAACAAACGCACAGTGCTCAGGAGGCCCTTTGCTCTGAAAATACACTCTCCATGATTCAGCACCATGGACAGAGCCAGCAGTCACTGAGCTACAGAATGCAGGGAGTGTGTGTTTCTGGAGAAATGGGCCTTCAGAGCAACGGCTGTTTCTTATCGGGATAGCTGACGGATGGCCTAATGCTCCAAACCCCAGTACTCTGGAAAACGTCCTGCTGGAATGACAGCCCCATTACCCTGAAAACAAAAGCCAAGTGCTCTGAAGACCCATTGCTCTAAAAAAAAAAACCCGCTTTTCATGATTCAGCACCATGGACAGAGCCAGCAGTCGCTGAGCTAACAAACGCAGTGTGTGTTTCTGGAGGAATGGGCCTTCAGAGCAACGGCTGTTTCTTATCGGGATAACGGGCTGACGGATTGGCCCTTTGCTCCAAAACACCAGTAGTTTGAAAAATGTCCTGCTGGACCGACAGCCCATTATCCTGAAACCAATTACCCAGTGGTCTCAACTCACATTGCTCAGAAGATAACACACTCTCCATGATTCAGCACCATGGACAGAGCCAGCAGTCACTGAACTGCATGGGGAGTGTGTTTTTTTTTTTTTTCGGAGCAATGGGCCACTATTGTGGTTAGTAAGCTAGCTAATTTAATATCAAATGCATTCATAATTTAAATCTAAATAGTTTACGGTATGTTGCCAGGATTTACTAGAAAGTATGGTCCAATCCAGAGCAGATACACTTCTTTCTATCCACATGTGAATTGTATCGACTACACGGTCTGTGTGGTCCACCAGCGTCTGCCAGGCTGCGAGGCGTGTGTCCTGCCTTTGACCTCCGGGGAGACGGAGCTGGGATCTTAATCAGTGCTGTTATTACAGCAGAGATCCTGTACTAGCGGCCTCTTCCACCACATTATTCTCCTCTGACCTTTACCGCTCCTCGGCTGGAGTAGCTGTATCCGCTGTGTAAATCATACACGCGTCTACTCGAGCGCGCACAGGTACAGAAACACAGAGACACGTGGACACACACACACACACACACACACACATACACACACACACACCTTTCAAAACGGACTGGGCCGCTTTTGTTTTGCATCCCATTTTGTCCGGGCGAACCCTTCTCTCCTCGCCGTGCCCCCTCCTCGTCCCTCCACCCACCGCCAAACGCCCTCATTTAAACACATCTAGGCCTTAATTGAATTGCAAAGGTCACCAGTGCAATTATTCCTGAATAAATGAGTGACCTATAATCCAGAGCTCCGCGGTGATAATTTATTTCACTGTGTCTGACGGTGAGGCGACAGGACGCCGAGCCAATGTCAGACCCCCTCAGACAAGTTGCCCTCCACCGTGATATTAAGCTGTTACAAGCAGCTAATGAGTGTTACTGCTGCGTTCCTTCACTTTTTAAACCAGACTTCCCCCCCGACCCATCCCTCCGCGCTCCACGTGTCTGTCTACACCCCCCAAGAGTGAGACGTCACGGGCTGGAAAAGCACATCCAGCCGTCACTCCTCGCTGTTGATGTCTGACTGAACGCATGGCTAGATAATTCTCTACCCTTAAAGCAGCCTGAAAGATTTTATGATACGAGATCATGAAGATGGACCATTATAGCATTTCACAAATCAATACCAACACAGATTATGTGCAATTTTCATTTCCATTAAACTAATAAATCTGTCGATACGTATCTTTATTTGTCATTTCATGAGGGTGTCTTAAAAAATACACCTACCTGCACACCTACAACTGGGTGGAAAAATCAGCTCTATTTATTCATTTGTGGAAGGTAAAACAAGGCAATTCAAAGGTCTTTACATAAGGCAGTATAACTAAATAAAACAGTGTTTCAGTGTGACGGGTTGTCAGACAAATGGGCTTTCAGTCCAGGAGGACTTTTTGGGACAGCTGGAGTTTCTGAATAATTGGCCGTTGGAACAATGGGCAGTTCAAGCCAGAAGTTGATTACCTTAGCTTAGCATAAAGACTGGAAACCCGGAGAACAGTTAGCTTTATATAATGTCCACTAGCACCTCTAAAGCTCACAAATGAAGACGTATCGTTTCTGTTGTAGAAGGACACTTTACATGAGACAGGTGCACCAAGTGTCGAGTGAATAAGAAGTAGTAAATTAACTTCCATATATGATCTAACTTGCAATAATATATTTATTTAAGACGTTTTTGGTGCCAAACATTCATCAGGAAAATATCTTTTCTGTTAGACAAAGATAAATTATATTAGTCCCTTTTAGTTTGCTTCTCACAGGCTCCTACACTACCCATAATGCAAATGGACAGCAGATTTTCACCATTAACAAATGTCTGTGAAAATGTAGGTTTTAAACGTCCTCTTAGCAGGCTTTAGTCATGAGCAGCGATGTTACAAATGGATTAAAGAGAGCCTGAAACTACAACAAGACTTTTTTAATGAACAAATGAGGGCCAACAGGAGGATTTTTTCTTGTTTGGGTAGTCCTGCTTTACTAGCCACACCTCTGTTTGTGGGTTAAATGTCTTTTCACATGATCATACTGGTGTTTTTCATTTGTTCTTCGTGTTTTTTAGACTGTTTTCTCTAAGTGTGTTTAAGTGTCTTCTGTGTGCGTGCATGCATCGCTGCGTGCTTCTGATCTGGAGTACACCTGTGTGCAGCTCTGGCTGTCATCAGCTACGCTCATACTGTACTTAACTGTGTTTAAACTAATACTCTGTGTGTCCTGTTCTCTGATGTGTTTGCCGTTGTGTTTTCGTGCGTAGACGCAGTATTGATGTGTCTTTTGTGTGTGACGTTGACACGTGTGTAACTTACAGTATAGTCTGCGTGTACGTCAGTGTGCGTGTGTGTCGTGTGGTAACAGTCGTGTAGGTTTTTGTGTGTGTGTTAGTGTGTGTATGTGTGGTAAAAACACAACCTTCAGTGGGAGCGCTAATGAGTAAGTGCACTCTTCTTTCTTTATTGTTGGGTTTTATGTAAAGTTGCTCAAATGCTCTCAGGTATGGCGGCTCTAAACGGAGGCCTGGGCGGCGCAGGGCTTACCAACGGGACGGCGGGCACCATGGACGCGCTGACGCAGGCTTACTCAGGGATCCAGCAGTACGCCGCCGCAGCGCTGCCCACCCTCTACAGCCAGTCCCTGCTGCAGCAGCAAGGGGCCGCTGGCAGCCAGAAAGAGGGTCAGTAGCCTGGGGCCTCCTGTCTGCACATCACTGCTGCTCAATGGGAGTCAGATTTCAGTGTCTGAGTGTTTCATAAAAATGTATTCAGTGTTTCCTCCAGGATTTACTCTGTAGAACAACAAATAGGCAACATGAAACATTCAAAGAGATGGTTCAGAATTTTTGGAGCAGTGTACTGCTGTGGACAGGGTCAGCAACAAATGGTATTATCCACTTAAAAAAGGCCTGCCTAATAAAGATTAAATTCATATTAATTGTACACTATGTTTAGAGTATTTATACTGCTTTATTTTGCTTTCTGACAGTGTTTCCCAACAAGAAATCAGAGTTATAGAAGCGAAATATCACTTTCTCCAAACCAACCAAACTCCATTGGCAAAATCAGTCATTTTACCCTGCAGAACACGAGAGTTGCAGGTCTAGTGTTAGTTTGTTTGTGTTACTGTATGACTTTCTGTGTTTTAAACGGACAGTTTTCATTCACCAAAGTCACATAATAACACGAAGAAACTAACAAATCAAGGCAGCGGTAGACCAGCAACTCCTGTGTTCTGTGAGGTTAAATTAGTGATTTCACCAATGGAGTTTGGTTGGTTTGGAGAGCGCGGTATTTGACTTGTGTAACAGCAGTCTGCCATCGGAAAATGCTATCTGAAGACACAGCAAAGCAGTGAAAATACATGATATTGACTTAGGTTTTACGTGGACCTTTTTTAAGTGGCTAAAG
Organism: Lutjanus erythropterus; assembly: GCF_056507025.1. Classification (NCBI taxonomy): domain Eukaryota; kingdom Metazoa; phylum Chordata; class Actinopteri; order Lutjaniformes; family Lutjanidae; genus Lutjanus; species Lutjanus erythropterus. The sequence continues at coordinate 25,366,079 of NC_139338.1, read as the reverse complement.
TACCTTTTGTTGCTCAGCTTCCATGTCGGTGCTCCTCTCTGCTTCTCCAAACTGGGGCATCTGCAGCTAACACACTGACTATCAATAAGTACCTTGTACAACTTGATTCAAATAATCTGAACTATCCCTTTAAACTCAGCTGAAACTGATTAGCATCATAATTCAAAAATATTATTCTGTAGTAAGAGTAAGAGAGTAGTGTAATGTCAAGGTAAAACATGAATAAATCCTTTCAAGTCAAGTGCATCAGTTTAGCAGTCATTATTTGTAAAATTAATATGTAAACAAACAGTTTTGTTGCCAAGTACTCTGAAAAATTGGGTTTCCTGCTGCTGAGAGACACATTTTATTGAAAAATAGTGTGTTTTTTTCCTGACAAGAACAGCTCAGAAAAAGCTTCTTGTAAAAGGACGATGATGAGGAGAAAAAAGTAAAATGAGCTGCTAATTGAGTAGAAATAAAAAGCTGAGCTACAGGGTGCTTTTGTTAGCATTTTTTTTTTTTAAATGTCAAAATAAAGACATAAATTCACTGATTTGTCTTCCTGAAAATAATGAGCTCTACATATTTTATGCAACGTACAGTCTTGATTTCTGAATTTAATTTAAAATCAGCATAAGCTTTAAAACACTTTTCCAAAGGTCGACATTTGCCATTTTTATGGCCATTTTTTTGGCGTAAAATCACCAGAAGAAAAATAGAGGAATTCTCAATTACTTTCAGTCTTACTTTGAAGAAACAAGATAATACTTCAGTAGCAGAAGATGTGTGTTTAATCAGGCATCTCTATGAATATCATCAATATTTTTGTTGATGCTCATGCAGTTCATTTTATTGCATTGTGGAAGAGAAAATGTAAAATTGATCAGTCCACACATCAGCGCTGTTGCAAAGTGCCACCTTCACACAGAACCTGCTGGTTGAAGTTCAATTTTCCCCAAAAAGCTTTCAACAGCAGCGTTGAATACAAAAACCAGATGATGAAATGTCTCGTCAAAGAAATGGAGCCACATACTGTTTGTTTGTCCACTTCTCATCTCTGCTTCCAACAAAGATCCATTTTTGTAAAGATGCTTTCTTTTCTTTGACAATCCATCCAGGAGTTCAAAACCCTCCAGGGAGACAAAGATGTGGCAAATATCGGGCTCCCTCGCGGCTTCATTTAGCAGCGGAGAGCATATTTAATGATTCTGAGGGATCTGACCTTTGTGTGGTAGAAGGGAGGGCAACCTATGACCCCTCTTAGAGAGACAACACGCAGCTGAAAGAATGAATGAATCAAAAGCAGGAGAACACAGAGCCAAAATATAATAATTAAATGAAATCCAAAAGCTTTCATCTTTGTTTAATGCCCAATACAATTGCAGAATGTTGTTTAAAAGCAATAACAAACTCAAGGTCACGCGATATTGTGCTAAGAGGTGTGCTTCAGCTGCGTTCCTATGACGACAGCGCAGCACAGCTCAGCGCTCCTCTCCTGCAGTTTTGCTTAATGAAAAACCACTCTGACCTTATACCCGCTCTGCGTCTCGTCCCGCCAGGTCCCGAAGGTGCCAACCTGTTCATCTACCACCTGCCCCAGGAGTTTGGAGACCAGGACATACTCCAGATGTTCATGCCTTTCGGAAACGTGGTCTCTGCCAAAGTCTTCATCGACAAACAGACAAACCTTAGCAAGTGCTTCGGTACGGCAGCAGTGCAGGAGACAGTGTGTTCTCCCCCCAGAAAAAAAAAAAAGAAAAAGGAAACTCACACAAATGCCTGCAGTTATCTGTCCTTTTTTTCTGAGAAGTTAGTCTTCAGGGCTTTCTGCCAGAAAGCCTTCAAGGCTTTTAGAAGTCAGGTGAACTCCAAAAAAAGTTGGAACGTTGCATAAAACATGAATTAAACCAGATTGCAATGATTTGCAAATACTTTCCAACCTATATTAAATTGAATATAGTACAAAGACAAGATATTTAGTGTACCTCGACTCTTTTATTACAAAGTTATGCTTGCAGAATGTGTCTTGGCGTTGTCTCGCTGATATAAGCAGGGACATGTCCGAAACAGATGTTGTCCGGATGGCGTCATGTTGCAGGCAAGAAGAATTTTAGTCGAAAATGATTTGCAAATCATCACATTCTGTTTTTATTTGTGTCTTTTTGGACGTGGATTTGTAGTATAAAGAGCGACAAAGTGTCGGACGAAGGTTGTGGTGGATAAATGGGTCTATCATTGGACTTTCACCCCAGGACACTGGAGTTCAGTATTGACTCATTATTTTTAGACTTAAAAGACTTATTATTTTCATTTTTCATTTTACAGTTTTCAGGCACAGTTGGGTTAGGTTTAGGAAAACATAAGGGTTTGGCTTAAAATAGACTCTTTCACAATGTTAACCACATGTTGAAAAGCCCTGAAGGCTAACTTCTTCCATGTGTTTCTTCTTCGCTGGCTGTGTCCCTGTTCAGGGGCTGGATCCTCTGAATGATCCCAAGGTCCTTCAGAGGAGATGAAGGCCAGGCTGAATTGGATGCTATGTTCATGTTTTATGGGAATTCTTATAATAACCTGTGCCTGACTTGTAAGTAGACTTCCCTTGAAATCACAACTGGAAAACCCAGATTTTTCTCAGATATTGGCACAAAATAATTCAGCGTCTGAAAAGGCAAAGAAGCAGTTGGCAATTTGAGCTCCAGCTTCAACTCCTTTCAAAAGTAATTCATTACTTTAGGAAAAGTAACTACTGCATGACCTTAAAATGTCTGCTGTAATTCTGTTATTAATGCACACAAAGCTGTATTGTTATAGTGACAACTGCCAAATTTTTTATTTATATTTGTAGCTATTATCACTGATAAGAGTTGTTAATACTCATGACCACCAGAGGGCAGCACCAACTAACGTTCCTCCCTTCAAACTACGCTGAACAAAACATAGCAGGTCCATTCCCCTTTATTAGAAAAATCTCCTCCTGCAAACTAGTATGGATGCTTCACGTCAGACCAGAGTCTGTCTGAGAATCTGTCCCCATCCTCATCATCCATCCCGTATGACACATGTGTCAAGATTATTATTATTTGGACTGACTAATCGTTGCGACTCTACACTAATTATAAGAAAAATTGTGATGTCTTCAATTCCAGTTGATTAAAAGCATAGTTTTTCTCTGTAGAAAGTCTTTTTGCACACCAGGTCAGCTGCAAACATGTAAGATTTGCCCAGAGGGAAGCATAAAGTGGTCAAATATGGAGAATAAATATTCCAGCAGTAAAACATGAATATTTACTTTGGTTTAAATGGGTCTGCCAGTTTTTGCAGTTCTAATATTTTAACAGGTCTTTCAAGGCAATTCTGGAAATCAATAACTCCTCTGTATGAACTTAATACAACTAACCAACCCCAGTGTCTCTATTATCTCTACAGCTATTGCCAAAATATACAGGTCTGTCCAGGAATCATTGGAGGACATTATTAGGAAATTAATGGACCTGTTAAATAAAGTATGTCCCTGTATTCTATCCAGACTTAACAAGTTGACAAGCATAATTTGAAAGCTCCAGGAAACATATGATGGACTCAAAATTGGGCTGCAAAGGACACACGGGTTGTGTCCTCCAAATGCAGCCAAAAGAGGCTCTCAGTTGCATTTATGGAAGCCGTTAAAATGGGACAAGCATTGCTGGCCTGACTAAAAAGGATCCACCCCTGAACTGGGACAGCAAGTGACTCCTTTCCACCCGATTGGCAAGTAGAAAAATAGAGCAAAAAAAAGGGCCTCAAATCCAAGGTGAAATGCATTTAAGTAAAGATTTTGATTTGCATAGCATTTGTCCATGTTGACAACAAAACCTAAATATAATGCATCTCCATCCCTCTTGTAGCAGCTAAGGGAAGCAGAAATAAATCAAGCATGGATGCGGGAAGGAACAGCACACACAGACAGACAGACAACAGTGATACTTGTCAGAAAATGGATTGTGAGGATGGATGTGAGACAAGCGAGACGAGGAGTTTACTGTCAGTTTTCGAGGTTGCACATATTACGAGAGGAAGTGAAGTGTGCGCGGAGATGACTTTGAGAGAGACAGCAAAAAAAAAACCCAAAACAAATAAAACACGATATAACCTTGCTGCCTGTTCCAGAAACTTTTATTTTGACATTTTGACCAACAGTGGCCTTTGTCAAGTCGTTGGTCAGCATGTTGGTATCATATTTTGGAGGAGATACTGTGTTTTCGTCTGATTTTCTTTAGAATTGTTGCAGGATATTACCACTTTTGCAGACTCATGATGCTTCACATTGGAAGTGTCACTACACACCCCCATATTTGTCTTGCTGTAACTTTATTCTTTCATTATTTCGTTGATGCAACAACCGAGTTCCCCTCCAGGAGTCATTAAAGTTTAATCTTTTCTTATTGTGTACCAGGGGTGTATTTTAATGCAGATGTAAATGTATTCCAGATAAATCAGATCTTGAGACCCAGAAACATGGTGAGGTTTATTATTATACCTTGATTTTGAGACAGTATACTTGCTATAAATAAGCAAGAAGAGGCTTGTTGGTGCTGCACTGTTTTATAGGACAAAAACAAAGAGAAACAGCATGAAAACTTTTCATCTCATCTTCAACTTTTAGCTGCACAGACCAAAGATTCATTAGCTAGCTAGCTAGCCTCCCATCCATGCTTTGTCAGATGTTCAGATCTACAACCTGACCAAATACAAATTAAACATATTTATGACCTTAAGCAGATTTTTTTTAAGGAACATTAGCAGACATTGGCTACTGAAGACATTTTGCTAACATTTGCTTGCTAGCTATATTAGCTAACACATTACCAGCACAATTTCTGTTTAATCATGTTCCTGTTCCTCCTTTTTGCTATGTTTTTTAGGCCATTGAAAAACACTAAAAGCTTCATTAAATGACTGTTGGATCCATTGTAATATTGCTAATTTGGAATTTTATTAAGATGTAACTGCCAGCAACGACTTTGCAGTCATTTGGCTGCACCGGTATCTTTACACTTTATGCCTGGCTGTTAGAAATTCCTGATATCTCTGGCTAGTAGAAGATGTGAACAATGTTTTCCCACTTGGCTTTGGGTAATAACAGTTGCTAAAATCGCCAGCTAGCTTGCAAACATTAGTCAGCCAGCCTGTTATGTTCAAATTAAAGGATAAATACCAAGGGAGCTGATTATTTTTCCCAGGGCCCTGTGTTCTATGCTAATCCCTAACCCATTTTGTGTTATATAGAGCAGATGAACAGAACAATGAACCCCAATTAATTCACTAACAAGTGAAACCAGATACATTTTGGAAAGTGTTGGGGAAAAAATAGTTGCTGGGGAACCTGCAAAAGCATCACATCTAAAGTTAGCTAATATTAGCGAAATACTAGCTAACTGGCTAGCTAATGTAGTGTTTTGCTCTTTCACAAAATGCTAGCTAAATAGTTAGCTAATCCACATAAATCTTTAGCTACTTAGTTACATCTGATGGCTAATTTTAGCAAACCACATGCTAACTACCTAGCTAATCTAACTAATCGTTAGCTAGCTAACGACTATGTTGCTTTTATAAGTTCTCCAGCAGTATCTTTTAAGTCTTGAGTTGAGTTGAGTTTTCCCTTTAGCATAGACAAGCCTAGCACTTAGCCTATGTAAGTTCCACAAGCTACCAAACTTGCTCAACTGTTATTGGAGCACAGAGCAAAAAGGGGTGGGACTTGTTAAAGTTTAAATCCAAATGGGAGAGGGACTAATTGACCATGTCTTTCCCAGTTTTTTCACCAATTTTGCACTTTTCTCTGGTGTCCCCCGCAGGCTTCGTCAGCTACGACAATCCAGTGTCGGCACAGGCAGCCATCCAGGCCATGAATGGCTTCCAGATCGGCATGAAGCGGCTGAAGGTGCAGCTGAAGCGCTCCAAGAACGACAGCAAACCGTACTGATCTTAGCACTAGGGTCTATCTGCTCCCCATGTTAGCACTGCTAGGGTAAGTCCCCCCCCACAGAAAAAAAAAACATGAAAATGAAAAAAAAAAAAAAACAAACAAACAGCAAACCGAGCCACGACCTCTACACAGGGACTGGGGAGGGGTGGAGGGGGGGTTGATGGGAGGGAAGGGAGGGATGTGGGAGGGAGGGGGAGACGACCTACAACCACCCTGAGGGAGACACACACGCCTTGTTTTGTTTTTTTTTTCTTGTTTTTCTTGCTTTTTTGAAGATTTTTATGTTAGCTTTCAAGTATTATTATTTATTACAATTAATTTTTTTTGACACACATGAACGCTTCCATTACCGCCATTACTTTGTGCAATTTTTTCTTTTTTCTTTTTTTTTTTTACAATGGAAGGAAGTAGCTATCTTGGGTAGCTTTTTTTAAAAAAAAAAAACAGTTTGTTTAAAAGTTATTTTTTTCTTTCTCAGTGATTATTTATACATTTTTGAGGACTAGTTACAGTCAGAACCGAGGTAAAGACAAAGGAGCCATGATGATTTTTTAATTTTTTTTTCCTCTCTCTCTCTCTCGTTGTGAACCTGAGGCCTGGCGAAGGGTTCTTTTTTTTTCGACGCGCACGCAGATATGCACATTTCGACCTTTGACCTCCGCGGTGTTGGTTGCAGGCCGCCGCTGCTTTCTCCAAAACCCCTCTATGCCTGCTGGCAACCCGGGAGCAAAGGCTGCAAAACGTTAAGTGGCCTCTTTACATTATATAGTCAGTGGCGACGTCAGCCTGCCGTACAGTTACAGTCCACCACAGAAGAAGAAGAAAAAAAACCACACACACGCACACACACTCCAGCTACGTCTTATTATTTATGTGAAAATAAAAAACAGTTTTTTATTTCTCAGAAAGTGAAAAAAAATAATTAGCAACTACTTTTTCTGGGTCAGATCACATTGGTCTTTGTTGTGAAAGGGATATTACAGCATGCAGAACATTTTCAAAATAACATCCAGAATTTGATGAAGGCTATAATAATAATTCTAATAATAATAAAAAAGAGTTTATGGGTTTTAGGTGGTAACTGAAAATACTTGATGTTTGTTGAAAGATTTAAAAAAAAATAATTCAAAGTACAGAAAGCCACAGGCCTGTAAATTTTATTTGTAAAAAAAGCAGTTCTATTTTTATACAACATTTTTACTGCCTCAGATGAAAAAAAAAAGGATTTTATTTATTGCCTATCGTTAAGTTATTGGACTCCTATAAAGTATACAGCATCATTAAAGTAGACCCTTGTGGAGAAGTCTCGTGGAATTGGGTTCTCCGGTGTTTTTCATGTTTTTTCAGTGCAGAAACCACAGTCACAACTACACTCCGCCGCCATTCGTACCGCACCCCCTTCCCACGTCCCTGTGTCGATGTCATATCCATTCTCACACGCACACGCACACGCACACACACAAACACACACACACACACACACACACACACACATTTCTCTGTGCTGTTCATCCATTCATCCATCCATCTCTCTCTCTTTTTTACCACTCTCCCTCTCTCTCCATCCGTAGTGGGACTACTTCTTCACTTGTCGAATTTCTACCTTTTTTTTCTTCGCGTTTTTTTTTTTACTTATTTTGTTTGATTTATTTTTTAATTTTGAGTGTTTTTTTTTTTGTTCGTTTGTTTGTCCGTAGCCCCCCCACCCCACCCCCACCCTACCCAAACCCTTCCAAATTTTTTAAAAGAAAGAAGTGAAATGAAATGAACCCACCCCTCCTCCTGAAAAAAATATGACTATTTTCTCCCAAATGACAACATCCATCTGGGATCTGATGGATAAAGCTTTGGGTGCTCTCTGTTTTTTGTGTACGTATGTGTGTGTGTGTGTGTGTGTGTGACCGTGTGTGTGCGTGTATGTGTGTGTGTTGTTGCCTGTTAGTATAGACCTATAACATTATATCATTAAAAAAAAAAAAGAAAAAATCAAAGCTAAAAAAATTTGCCAATGAAATCAGTGAGTGGTGTTGCTGTTCTTGCATTGTTGTTGTTTGTTTGTTGTTTGTTGTTGTTGTTTCTCCTGATTTTTTACAACAAAAAAAAAACAATGCTGTAGTGGTGTGGTGCTCTGGCTCTCTGTGTGTAACTCTCTCCTCTCCCCTGTTTTTTCTTTCCCCTTTTTAGAACAACCCATCTCCATGCCTGTTATAGCTCATCGTTTGCCTAGCATGTCTCCGTGGCGTCCCCCCCCCTCCCCCCCTTCCACACACACACACACACACACACACACACACTCACACACACAAACAAACAAAAACTTTTAAACGAAACAAAAACAAAAAAAGTCCCCACCACCACCACCACCAAAAAAAAAGTGTCATCGTCCTCCTCCTCCTCCTCCCCACACGTCATTGTTTTTTCTGATGTCTTTTCCGAGCTCACCTGATCATAAACCTGGTTCTCCTCCTCCTCCTCCTCCTCCTCCTCCTCCTCCGCCGCCTACTGACCTTTTGAACTTTTAGCTTTTTTGGATTTTTATGATTTTTTTTTTTTCTTTTTGTGTTTTTCTTTTTTTTCCTTTTTCTGTTTTTTTGCATGTGACCTCATTTGGATCCAGGAGGGTTTCAGGGAGGGAGTGAGGCGACAAAGGGAGGGGTGGGTAAGAAAAATGAATCAATGTGAAAAAGATATAAAGCTGCATTCATATGAAAAACAAAAAAAAGACTGAGATTTTTATGGAAAAACAAATGTTCTTTTTTTGGAGAAAAAAAAAAACCTGTGGCAAAGTGATTTCCATTATGTTTTCTTGCATATGTTTTTTTTTTTTTTTTTGGTTTCTTCTTCCTCTTTATGTCTTTTTTTTTCTTTTCTTCTTCATTTAAAGTAAACTTGAAAGTTCACCACAGGAATTGGCGCGTCATCTTGCTTCTGGCGCCGATGAGAAAAAAAAAAAACAACACACACACACATTCACACACTCACACACGCACATGCACACACACACCCAGAGCGCGCGGGCCAGAAGCAGTCCGCGCCAGTTTCTCTGAGAAATAAGACTACTTCCAAACAGTTTTGAGTAAAAACTGTCTGATCAATATTAGACTCTCTCTCAGAGCTCTCTCCAATGGTTTTTACATTTTTCAGGCAGTGTAAAGTTTTTTGATAAGGCCATTTTAAGTGGCTCTGTTTCTCATTCAAAGTCTATATATAGAACCACTTTTTTCTAGAGTAGTTTAAAGGTAAAAATAAAAAAGACATTTGCCCTGTTTGGGTGGGAGAAATGCTACCTACTTGTGTCACCTTTTGCTGAACTGACTCACAGATAGACAATCCGTGGTTTAAATGCACATGATGAAATGACCTATATTTTCTACTGTTTAAATGTATAGAGGAAAAAAAAATACTAAGATACCTGTAACCTGCGTTAACGTCGGTGCTTCTCGTGAGTTTAGTTGTGGTTTCATCACAAGTCTAACGGTCTTAAATGTTCTCATGTTTTTCAAGAGAAGACTAAAAAATCAGTTTACTTGAACAATAGACAAAGCCTTTCATATTACTATAATAGTTACTTTGTTGGGTTTTTTTCTTTTATTTTTCTTCTTTTTTTAAGGAGTCCCTATTTGCTAAATTTCTTGTTGGTTAATTAGCTATATAAAATTCCTAAAAATATATATAAATATAAATATATCTATATATATATAATGTCAGCTTGTGAAGCATCAATGTCATTATTATTTTATTTCTCTCGTGGGAAACAATATTTAGATGTGTTTTGTTGTTCAGCAAAATGTCTTATAAAGAAAAAAAGACAAGATCAGTGGAGTTTAGTGCCAAATTCTGAAAGGTACTTCCTGCCTAGCGCGTCAGTGTATTTCTTGTGAAATTATTTGATAACATGGGTATTTTATTATAAGTGTTTTGTATGGATCCCTCATATTTAAAATATAGATTTAAAAAAGAGTTTGTTAACTTGCTATTCTGTGGTCTTGTTGCCTGAAAATGTCATGTTTGCTTTTTTTCTTTGTAAAGATGTACAAAAAAAAGAAGAAAAAAAAAGTGCCCATGTGTCATATATATATCTATATACACGCACACACGGACACATACACACATACACACACACATTCTCGTGCAGACCTCACAGTTTACTTTTCTTGTTGTGCATGAGAGCCCCTGAGCGTGAAAAGCCTCTGCAGCAAACCAGCTACCTACCGCCCGCCAGCGTGCACACACACACTTTAAAAAAAAAAAAAGGACACACACATGCACTGATATTTTTAGCCATTGTACAGCCGTTTTATTCATCAAAGCCTTACCACAAATCTTTGCACTCCTGTTCAAGACACAAACACAGACATCAGGCTTCAGCGTGTATTGTTCTGATTGTTTTTCCTCGCACGCTGTCCCGCTCCTCAGCCGTGAACAAAAAAAAAAAAAAATTGAGGTGAGAGTCGTACGAGAAGCCTTATTTTCCTCCGAAATCCTCTTATCCCCTTTTTGTTGGGTTCAAAACATCTTCAGAGTTGTAGCCGGCGCCGTTTGTCTCATTACTTTTGTGTATCACCTCAAGACGAGCGCGCTCGCTTTCATGATGTAAGCACAGGGCAAGACTCGCTCATTCACAAACGAGCCTCGAATCTTTTGAGGAATAAGCACACGCCGCCGTCTGGGAGGGGAGAAAAAACAAAAAAAAGATGGAGGAGGAGGAGGCGGGACGGTCCGGAGCAAGTTTGATTTTGAACCTTTTTTTTTTTCCTTTTAAAAGTGGTCGTCTTGTGGTGTAATGGGCCAAAATCATGTTTAGATGCCAAAGTGTGTTAACGACATTCTCATGAGTCGAGCCGTTTACATGGCACAGTGTTGTCAAGTCTATTCAACTGCCCCCGACACCCCCTCCCTGAAAGCCTAGTTTACGCTCTGCAAAAAAATAAATAACAAAAAAAAAAAAAGACAAAAAAACTAAAAACAGGCAGCATTATTTTCTACAGAAGCTCACCAGTCGCCTTAACCAGGGAGCGTCGTACCAGTATTATAAGAGTAGAAGATGTCGTCAGTCAGTCAGTGATGTGTGCCAAGTCCAGTGTGCAGTTATAACCTCCCACCTCGTCTGGGTTCACGCCATTTTCGTCCGACCGGCCGGAGCAGAGGGTCAAAGAGGAGAGAGTTAGGATGCGCTCTTAGAAAATAAAGGGTTCCAAAAGGGTTCTTCCTGAGGTTTGCTGCTGAAGGACCCTTTGTTGAAGAAGGGCTCCGTCGTCGTTAAGAGCCCTTTTCATCCAAACAACCGTTTTTGGACGAACGCGTTCTTCAGCGCTTGTTGAAATTCTTTTAGAACCCTTTCGTCAACAGTTCTTAGTACTATAATATATAAGGGTTCTCAATAGAACCTCCTGACTGGGTGATAGAAGATTTTTTTTCTTGATGACTTGCCTGGGTAAATGAAGGTAAAATAAAAAAAATAAATAATTAAATTATAAAAAAGGTTCTCTGTAGTGGTGTCTAGATAAAACCCTTGAAATATGAAAGGTTCTCTGTAGAACGCGTTGCATGTGATCTAAATCAAACTGTTGGAATATAAAAGGGTTCTCAGTTGAACCCTCTTGGTGGGTTCTTGATAACACCCTTAAAATGTGAAATGGTTCTCGTTAGAACCCCCTGAGTTTATTCTAGATAAAATCCTTGGAATATAGAAATTGTTCCCAGTAGAACCCCCTGGCTTGGTTCTAGATAAATCCCTTGGAATATAAAAAGGTTCTCATTAGAACCTCCTGAGTGTATTCTAGATAAATACCCTTGGAATGTAGAAAAAGTTCCTGAGTAGAACCCCCTTGAAGGATTCTAGATAAAACCCTTTCTGTAGAACCCGCAGCTGGGTTCTAGATAAAGTCCATGGAATATTAAAAGGGTCTCTTTAGAACCCTGTGGGTGGGTTCTAGATAAAAACTCTTGGAATAACTTGAAAAGGTTCTTGGTAGAACCCCTTTGGTGGATTGTAGATAAAACCATTGGGATTTTAAAAAAAAAGGTTCCTTATAAAACCACCTGAGTGCGTTCTAGGCAAAACCTTTGGACTATAAAAAAGGTTCTTGGTAGAACCCCCTGGTCACATTCTTGTTACCACACTTAAACGGTGAAACGGTTCTGGATAGAACCCCCAGAGAGGGTCGTGAGTGGAACCGTTGCACCATAGTCTGTTGAACCTCTCACAGATGGCTGATATAGGTATAACCCTGAAGGTTGGTTTCTAGGTAGAACTCTCTGAAAGGGTTCTCCTATGGGGGTGAGCGGAAGAACCCCTCTGGTTCCAGCGAGCACCTTTATGTCTGAGAGCGTGGAGCGCGGTGGTTGTTGTCTCCCAGGCTAAGCGGGGTTATTAGAAACAGGGCTGTCTTATTGGAATAGCGACAGGGGAAATAAAGCGCTTGTTGGTTGGAGAGGAAGGGGTCACGTCCGCAGGTCCACACAGGCAAAAACAACAGCCAGAGCCGAGATGAAGGCAATACAGCTTTCATTATCCTCTCGAAGACCAAACCCAATACCAAACTTCTTTATATCTGATCTCATGGAGGGAGGCGAGCAGACTTTCTTTTTCCTAAATGCAGTATACACATGAGCAGTGCCACAAAACAGCCATAACTACCTGTACGAAAGCCCAGTCCAATCAGTGTTAATGGACCAGTTTTCTTGACCAGCGTGTGTGCAGGTTTCACGTCGTTGAAATCTTCTGAGAACTACGATTGCACATCTCACATCGTCACCTCACTCTTCGCACAATTCACGTAAATTTTATTCATTAAGTGTGGAGGCTACACTGTAAAAAAAAAAAAAAAAAGCTGCTAAAATTCATCATTTCAAGCTGTTTCACTAGTTTTTTGAGTTTTGAATCAAACTCAAACTCTTAAGTTCAACCTGTAATCTTTTGTTGAGATGATTTACTTTTCTGCTTTAAAAAACAAACAAACTTGAGCATGAGATGTCATCTGAGATTAAGGAAACATGCTAAATTGAAATACTAGAATCTCCAACTGTGTCCGGGAATGGCTGGAAAAGCTGTTTTAGTTTGCCTGTTTCACTTTAATTAGAGCTCAAAATAATGCCGAATGTTTGCAGAATGAGTTACTGTCTGTTTTTGAGTCATGAGAAATCATTATTAATCTTTTAGGAGAAGTAGGAAGGTCACAACGGTTAAATTGAGCAAAATGTTAATGGAGTTTGGTTGCAGTACTGAACTCAACTCTAGTGTGTATTTTCAGAGCAGAGGGCTTTTGTTTTCAGGATAACGGGCTTAACTTTACATTGACAGAGACTTAACAGGCGTAAACAGCTAATCAGCTTACAGTGTAGGGCTTGTTATTGTCAAATTACAATGTTGCACTCGTCCTGCGCTCCTGCAGGGTTCCTGCAGCCTGCCTGAGCTTCCTCAAGTCTGGGGAGGAGGGGGCAGGGGGAAGTAAGACAATACTAAGACTCTTTCGTGGGTTATAACAGCACAGTCGGCAAAACTTGTTTGAGTTTATTTCAAGTTCGACTTTGACTTAAAAATCAAAAAAATTCTGAAGCCAGCTGACTTGAAATTATGAGTTTTCCAAACTTTAGTTTTTTTTTTTTACAGTGTACATAATTCTGTGCTGTTTCAAGTCGACTCACAGCGCGCTACTTTACACGGCTGTCTGTGTGATTTTAAGACATTTTAACTGTCCCAAAAACTATGTCGTAAATTGCCAAAATCTCACCGAGTTGCACACAGCCTGACGTCGCACAGTCTCGTGTGAAGCATCTTGTCTTTGTTTCAATGTCGAAGCACAAGAGGGTCGTAGAAACGGGAGTTTCTGTCGAGCGGCTCACCTCAGGGGCTGTCATCGCCGATGCTCGTTGTAATCTTTCTATCTATGTCACTGTTCACTTCTCTGTTCTCCTTCTTTCTTAATTATCTTAAGTGCTATTTATCAAACAAATGAAATCTGAAAGGAAAAAAAAATTGAACTTGTCGTTTCTTTGCATTATGGCTTATGTCAAGTTTTTTGAGGAAAAATGTTTTGTGTGTTCTCTCTTTCCGTGCCGTAAAAAAGAGCTTGTTGTCTGTAGAAATTATCCAAATTTTTTCTTTTTCTTTTTTTTGTTGTTGTTGTTTTTTTTTCTCGTTTTCTTTTCAATTCTCAAAAAAAGGTTTTCAAGTAGTTTCAAAGTTATTGTCTTGAGAGAAGCCAAAGTCAATGCATTTCAGTGGATCCTGTAAGCGTGATGTATGTTTGTTTGACAACACTTCGAAATCTGTCACTGGATGGGATTTAAAAAGTACAAAAAATGCAGGCTTTCCTATTTCTACAACTGATTGTACTTATGCATTTTGTACCAGTGGAATTTTTTATACTGGAGATTAAAGGATACAACAAAAAAATCTTAGAAAAAAAGCTGTCTGGCCTGGTGGTGTGGCCTGACCCTGACTGGTCCCCGAGTATGATTTCTAGCTGGCATCGAGAAAGTTGGCTTTTGATATAAGATTTTCTAGAAGATCTTTGGCTTTATTTCTTTCACTTCTTTTTCCTCACTTGAGTGTTGTTCTTTCTTTCTACCTTTCTTTCGTTCTTTGTTTTTTTTTCCCCCGAAAACAGAGGGTAGGTGAGCGTCAGATCTTTTTCTTTTCTTTTCTTTTCTTTTTTTTTTTTTTTTTTGCTTTTTAAATAGTTCTAGCAAGTTTGTCTATACAACAGCGGTAAGTTTCATTTGACTTCTGTATTGTGCCGTCTACACGATAAGACAATTATAGAAAAAGAAGGAATAGAAATATTTAGTCACCTTCAGTGGATTAATGTATTAGTTTAATAAAGAGATCAACTAATTAGAACTTTTTTGCTTTTAGCTGTTTAGATTTTTCCGGTTTCTCTGTCCTTCTCTGTGAACTAACTGTGTAGCTGAAGCAGTCAGAATTATTTTTGTAAACGTATGTTCTTGTGTGATGCAGTTTTTTGCTTCTGTCTCCTATATTAAACCATTTTTCCTAATACTTGTCTCTCTCTGTGTTGTTATGTTCCAGTGCCTGTCTGATGTTGTACTGTTTCACAACCTCTTCCCTGCCATATTTTTTTCTCTCTTTCTCTTTCTTTCATAGTCTCTCTCTCATTCTATCTTTTCCCCTCCTCGTGTTCACATTTTTTCGTTTTTTTTTTTTTTTACCACATAGTAAAGTTGACTCCATCCCCAGTGACAACTCACTATGCTGTTCTCACTAAACATAGTAAATATACATCGAAGTGTTTGTATGTATATTACTGTGTAGCCCAAGTCGCCGCGTGACAGTCGAAGAAATAAGTCGTCAGGCGGGATCCTGAGAATCCTGCTGACTCCATATGAAATGGAATTCAACCAGTAAAAAGTTAAAGGAACATTAGCTGGGTGTCGAAAAGCTCAGTGCATTTTCCTTAGCTGAAAGGACATTTGGGGAAATACGCTTATTCGCATTCTTACCGAGATTTAAGGCCTAATATATGTGGTAACTGAAGCCTGATCATGTAGGGGCCACTTAAAGGGCTAGCTGAAACCCTCCTATAGCTGGCAGGCTAACACCTAATAATAATGATAATAATTTTGTTTATGTCACACTTTTCAAGCTTAAGCACAAAGTATTTTACACATTAAAAGATTTACAGAACAGGAATTCAAAAATCAGAAACTTAGGAGCATAAAAGATCATTACAAAAAAGATTTAAAGAAGCTACCCCGCTAGCTCCATGCTAGCACTAGTCAGAATTATAGACTGTAAATAAAGATGGACAACACGTCTCTACAAAAAGCTACCAATCCGATTAAAACAAAACATGTCAGAAAAACAAACATCAGTGTGTTGAAGTACCTAAAATGACAGGAACCATCTTTGGGAAATAAAATAATTTGACGTATACTTTGATGTTTTAGTTTGGCCCACTTGCTGTCATGTCGCCCATCTTTATAAATGTCAATCGTTAGAGCTATCGAGACAGCTTGCTATTTGTCATTGGCCCAAATTCGGTGCTAAGGCCATTGTTCCAACATCCCATTATTCCCCAATAATAACCCCAATATTCCAAAAATGTCCCATTGGCCCGAAAGTCCATTTGTCATTCCATTATCCCGAAAAAGAAACAGCTGTTGCTCTGAAGGCCCATTGCTCCGAAAATACACAGTCTCTCCACAGTTGGGTCTTTCAGTCCAGTTGAACATCTTTTGGACTGTTGGGGCTTTGAATTGTGGGCAGTTGGATAGGCCTAGTCCCTGCAAATTTGCAGGTCGAAGTTCACCAAATTCTAAGATCCTGTAGTTATGTCGTCTACATGAGCTTCCAAGACAACCAACAGAGACTCCAGAAAGTCACTGCACTCAGCCAAGAAATAGTCCAGCTCCTAAACTTGTTGATTTTATATTTTGGTTAGTGTACGGATTGTACAAACAAAATAAACCGTGGTAAACAGTGAGATTTAGAGGTGTTGGTGAGCCGATTTTGTCACTTTTGGCAGACTTAGGGGAGCTGCTTCCCCCTGTTTCCAGTCTTTGTGCTAAGACAAGCTAAGCAGCTGCTGGCTGTTTCTTCATATTTACTGTACAGACATGAAAGTGGAATTCTTCTCATCTAACTCTCAGCAAGACAGCGAATTAGCGTATTTCCCAAAATGTTGAATTATTCCTTCAAATAGTGTATTTTTATGATTCGGTTTGATTTCCAAAGCCTCTTTACTCACTTTAATCCAGGTGAGAAATGCTGAAATGTATATTTTTTCTGACATCTCCCAGCTGTTGTTTGATAAAAGCTCAGCTCACACTGGAATTGGCTGATTCTTTCAGTAAGAGGGCCGACTCTGATCAGGGAACATCTAAATGTTTTATTGGCCCCCGCCAGTGTTCCCTCATCGGGGATCGGCCCACGCCGTCCTCCTTCCTGTGCTGTCCGCTGTCCTGGGCGAGGCCTGTCCACTGTATGTCCACTTTGTGTCCGACTCCACTCCCGTACTGTCTCACCGTCACAACTGCATCCCCAGTAGAGAGAGAGAGAGAGAGAGGAAAGAGAAGTCAAAGGTCAAAGTTTTCACCTTTCATTCACAGGAGGGTTTGACGTGTGTTTGAATTGAAAATGGTGCTTTTTGTTCTGCACATCAAAGGTTACCTCAGAAAAATGACTGTAGTACAAGAAGTTGAGTCTTTTAAAAGGTAAAATACTGGCTGCTTTTTTGAAAAAATAAAACAGACATTAAGTGTCGGCCTACTAAATCCGACACTCTGCACATTCCCTCACTTTAAAGCTGCTCTTAAAAGGGATGGTTTGGATTCTTTGAAGTGGGGTTGTATGAGGTGCTTGTTGTGTAGATGGTAGTAAGCGTGCCCCCAGTTTGGAGAAGCAGCAGGAAAATATTCATCATTCATTACTTGCAAAATATAGAGTGACGGTTAGCCATTTTACGAGCTGCACAGCTCTTTACTTCCTGTCAATGCTATAGTAACGTTATCTTCGCCTACAAACTTACAAACTAGTGATTTTTCATCCTTAAGTTACTTATTTCACTTTTCGCAGTTAGCTTGGTACATATTCTTAAAAGTATTAACCATTTGTTTTTTGTCCATTAGAAACTGTTAGCAATCTTAGTTACTGTAGCTAGCATCATTGTCTTCATTCAAACTCAACAGAATGACTTTAGTTCATCTTTCCACTGCTCCAGCAATCACCAACTCAGGTTTGGTTGAAATAAACTTTTAATTCATCCCATTAGATGTGAAAATATTCTGGCTGTACGCCTTGTTTCTCCTCACTGCTTCTCTGTTGTCCAGACTCCCTCTCACTCCGTGATATTTTCACATTTAACGCAATGAATTAAGTGTTTATTTCAACCAAATCATAGTTGGTCATTATTGGAACAGTGGAAAGATGAGTGTGTTTGAGCATTTTGATAATCACCTAAGTGTCTTAGATAACCATTAGCAATGTTGGCTAACTAGCTAGCGTTTATGCTGGACAGAAACAACTAAAACTCACCAAAACCATTTTGGTTTAGCCTCTCCAGTGGCTCTGTGAAGTACCACTACCACTGCCTCAGTCAACTCGGTTCATTTGTGTTATTGAGTGACGCCTGTGATTGAAAAGCTGAGTTTGGACTCACCAAGAACACACAACAACATAAAGAAACCAATCAATCGAGGCAACGGTAGACCAGCAACTCCTGTGTTCTGCAAGTTATATTACCCATTTTGCCTGTGGAGTTTGGTTGGTTTAATAATAGCGGTTTCCAGTTGGAAAAAGCTGTCTGACAGCAGTGTAAAGCAGTGAAAATATTCTAAATATAGGGTACACTTAAACTGGTATTGATGTTTTGTTTGTTGGCTTTTTTTAAAGCAGCTAAACTACATTTTGCTGCTGACTCTGTCCACAGCAGTACATTGCTCACCGTCTGTGCCGGTACTCCTGCTGCCTCTCCAAACTGGGAGCATGTAGACAAACAACCCTACTTCAGAAAAGTCTCAACTACCCCTTTAAATCAGCTCTTTAAACCAAACCTGCCACCTGCGATGCTCTAAATATTTTATCTTTCCAGCTTTACAGTACAAATAATCCACATTGCTGTACGTTATGTGCTCTCTGGCACATTATGGTATCTTTTGCTTTCATCACCGCACCAGTCCACCACGTCTGTTATTAAATATTGATTGTGAGGTTCAGGCAAGGCATACAATAAACTGCCCTCAGCCGGTGGATCCAACCCATGGATAGATAATATTACACCTCTGTTATTGTCGACGTGTGGCCTGTAATTCAAGAACATGTCTGCAGCTCAGGGTTTTATTTTCTCCTAGATGGTTTTCTCTTTTTAATTTTTGCTCTTTGGGTTTTATTTCCTCCTCTAGAATCACTTTTTAAACTGTGAAAGCAGCCAGGAACGGTGTACATTTGCAAGCAAAATTTGAATGGTGGTTGTACACACACATACATACAGTAGCCTTCAGAGACGTGCTGGTCCTGCTGCGGAAAAGTTGATCGTCTGAAGATGTCCGGTACATCAGCTGTCGTCCAGGAAGCTCCGAGATTCAAGGTAAGGTCCGCACAGTCAGACACAATATTCTAAAAAATAAAAACCAGATTTGACAAGTATGGATGCTCGAAGGACGGTTCTGCCGCTGTCAGCACATGATGTCTTTCAATTTTACCATTTTCAATACCAGATGCTTTCAAGGATTCAGCAAAGTTTTATTCTCTTCAGGGCTGAAAGGGCTTTGAAACAGCATTTAGACCATGTAACATCACAATTCTGCTTTTCAAAAGCATTTAATTCACATAAAAACTTCAGTGGACGTTAAATGACAAGAGAATGTGAAGAAAATTAAATACAGTAATTAATGGTATTGATGGATGGACAATGTTGCCTTGATTTGACGATTCAAATAAAAAATAACTAATAGTTTAGTAAATAATCTAACAAAAAGAATAATAAAACATTAAAACATTTAAATAAATCGCTTTAGAATTGTGGTCATGTCCTACAACATAAATAAATAAATAAAAATAAAAAATATTAATATCAACAATATAATTCTAATAATTTTTGGTGAGGATTTATATGAAATATCTGTAATTTATTAAATGTTTTGGTTTGCTTTAATTTTCTACATTTCTAAACTCACTCTGTGCCACAAAACACCAGAATTCACAACTTCAAACAATTTAAAAATGTGTTAAAAGCTTCAAGATCTAAAACTAACAATTAAAACAAGGCTATTATCATGTTCTGTGCTTTAAAATCTATTTTTTCTGGAAACGGTGGACCTTTAAAATCTGTCAGATTTTTACCAAAACATGTTTGATTTAATCAGGCATAAAAAGGGTTAGCTATGCTCTAAGGACCCCTGTCTCACTTCCTGGTTTAAAACAAGGTGAGAATACTGCTGAAGCACTGGTGGTAAGATTTCTATTTTTTGACAAATTTATTACATAATATTGCTCTGTCGCTCTTCTAAATCAAAGCTAAATAGAAATTGTGATTAGCATTAAAAGAACTCTGAGCAACTTTAAAATATAAAATGTCTGCTCACTCCGTTTATGCCATGAAATTAAAAAATAACATTTTGTCAGATTAGTAAGATGTCAACTTACCGACATAACTCTCAGCTCTTGTTAATCATTGAATAATGTGTACTTTTTAAAAGTTTTCAGTGCCCGCCAGTCAGTGTTAAAAAAGTCTGAACACACCCCGGAGTGTCACATCAGCTGCCTGTCAGCTCAATCACAGAGAACTTTTTCCATTATATTCCTTAAATATATGTTCATAAGGATTTAGAAAAAAAAATTAGTTAAAGCTAACAAAAAAAATCATGCTGCACCTAATGTGTGTTCCTTTTGTTATAAATGATAAGTGGGATATTGGAAGTGGACAACATTATAATGGTTTTTATTTCTTCAATAAAAATATCAAACTTAGATTATACAGCCAGTTATACAGATTATGCAGCCAATTTAATAACCTTGTATTTAATGTAACAAACCATCAGACGTTTCCTAAATGTTTTATATTATGATGTGACTTTCTGTTTGTCTGACAGAGTTGACAAAATTAAAGTCCTGCAAAAGTGTGCAGTTTAATAAAAAATAATTCACAAGGAGGTTAAACCTGTACATGGCTTAAAGTGACCATTTCCTGTTCTGATAATGTGGTTTTTTTCATAAAAGGATTTGCTTTTTCAGCATCCTAATATCTGAGGAATTTAAACGCCAGTTTTTGTTCCGTGTTTATCCAGTCAGGCGTTGTGGATGAAGAAAAGTAAGACATTGCAGAGTTTATCTGTGTGTCCTGATAATACCAGTAAGTTTAGAGAGCTGAAGTCCTCCTCATGTGCATAATGTTTCAGTTAAATGTGTCCATGTAACCTTGACAAACCACAGTTTTTCTTTTGTAAATTTTCATATTATGCGACCATTTTTTGGAGCTGAAAACCCCCCAAAAAACACATCATGAAGCCTCTGAGCTGAATGAATAACACATGAATAAACCCCACAATCAATACGAGACTATTTATAGTGAGTAGACGGCAGTGATACTGAATCAATAGACCAAACACAAAGACATTGTTTGCAGATGAAAATAGAGGAGTCACGCTCAATGAAACATCAGAACAATGGTGATGTTTTTGGGAGCGCGGCGAGATCACTGTAAATAATCCAGCCCATAATACCGTGCCGTGCATTATGCAGCCGATCAGCCGGCTATTTGTTACCACCCTGTGAGTTTTATTTTGAAGATATAAGCAGCTCTTAAACCTCCAAACCACACAGCTAGTCTATTATTCACGCCTTCACGAGAGGTAGACCTGCTGCAGGCGCCGAGAAAACACACACGCACAACGTCAGTCTCCGATCCGTCACATTCCCGACGGAAACGTGGAAGCTTCCTTCCTGTGAGGAACGAGACGGGACGCTCTGCGCTCGGAGCAGCCGAGGGAGCAGGAAGCTGGTGGGATTGTAGAGAGAGGATGAGAGGAGGTGAACTATTTGATTTGAGCTGATAAAACTGTCAGCAGAGGATGGCGCTCTGACAGAGCAGCGAGCAGGAAACCAAACCAGATGGAGTTACCTTAGAGAAGAGGTCAAAGGTCAAAGGAGGTTCGTTCGAGGGGTAGTTTGGCTTTTTTGAAGTGGGGTTGAATGAGGTAGTCATAAAAAACTTGTTGCAGATGGAGTTGTTTTGGAAAGAGCAATATTTGCTTTATGTAACGGCGTTTTTCCCATCCCATGATGGCCAGGAAAAGTTTAGAATATCTTCACCGCTTTTCCTTGCTGTCCGACAGCCTTTCTCGACAGGGAACCAATGTTTATATGAGCCAAAAAGTGCTTTTTCCAAGTCAACCAAACTCCATTGATGAAATCAGTCATTTTTCCACGCCAGCTGCTGATCTACCGCTGCCTTGATCTGTGAATTTGTCTGTGTTATTGTGTGATTTCAGTGTTTTACAAGGATAGTTCGAATTCACAGTCACACAATAACAAAAACAAATTCACTGATCGAGGCAGCGGTTGATCAGCTGCTGGTGTGTTCCTCGAGGTAAAATTATTGATTTCGCCCAGGGACTTTGGTTGGCTCGGAGAAGGCGATTTTTGGCTCATATGACGCTGGTTTCCTGTCAAAAATAAAAGGCTGTCTGACGGCAAGGAAAAGTGCTGAACAGCCTTTTCAGAGGGGAAATCACAAAATCCAAACATCACTCTGTCTCGCTCAACCTCCACTGGCGAAGAGAGACAAACATTGCTCTCTCCATGTGAAATCAGTAATTCCACCTCGCAGAACACAGTTGCTGGTCTACCACTGCATTGATCTGTTATTTTGTTGTTTCTTGTGTGACTTTGATGAATCTGAACTGTGCAGTTTGAGGTTTCCTGTCAACATTTTGGTGGCACATGGAAGAAAATGCTTCTGAAGGCGTAGGGGAATTAACCACAGCAATACCACGAGTGGCCACTGGGGGAAAAATGGCAGTAAGGCTGAGGGACAATGAAGGAAATGCAGTGTTAGCTTGAATACGTTGAAACATCTGGGATAATTTAAGTGCACAACTCAACAAAATATACAAATTCTGTCTCGTTTTAGACATTTTAATGCAGAAATGTTACATATTATTGCTTTAAAACGATTTTTTCAGGTGGTTAAAATACATTTTGTTGCTGATCCTGTCTGCAGCAGCTTAGCTCCCTGTTTCTTGCAGAATTTTGTAGATCAGGAGGAGAAACTCGTGCAGGAAAAGAGCAATTTCACGCAGTTGCAGCAACACCAAGGCCTTAACTATGACTCAGATGTGTGTTTTTTGTTTGTTTTTTTTTTATGTCTGATTCCACTTTTCACGCAAGGACAGAGTTCATTCATGAAGGAAAAACATGATTAAAGTATCTTCTTACATTTCTACCCAATTTGGAGGAACATACACAGCAGCTCAGATTAAATAACAAAAATAAACCGAAAGAGTTGCTGCTGAATAGCCTCCCAAATTAATCATTCAGATCATTAAAAGCTACTCACCAGGGGTTTAGCCAATATTGATGAAAATTCGAAGCAAATGCATGTTTATTTATGACAATTTTGAGATAATTTTGATGCTGATGACCACATCAGATATAAATGTGAGACGCTTTGGAATAAACTCGTGAACACGTCGGATCAGAGAGTCACGAAAAAGATCTTTAATTGGGAGGTTTCACAGGGTCGTCCTCGGGCTGATGAGATGAAATCCTGACTTAATTAGAATAATTTGTCGTTCCTTTTACAGAATACGTGATTTTGTGACATCGAGGAGAAAAATGTTTCTGTTTATGTGATAAAAACAAAAATTACAAAGTGACTATAAAGAATAAATAGCTACAGTGTAGAACCTCATATGAAGTATAATTTAAACAAAAAACAAGGATCCTCATGTGCACTGTTACACTTTTAGAAATAAACAAGCTAACTAGAACCATAAGAAAGGGTTGTACCCAGAACCATTTGTGAAAGGTTTCACCCAGAACTCCCTGTGAGAGGTTCCACAGAGAACCCTTCTATGGTGTAATTGTATGGTGTATCCTGCAGAACCCTCTCTGAGGGTTTGTCATGAATCAACATGTGTTTGCTTCAGATTTTAGTCCGGGTCAACTGATCCTTCTCTGATGGTTCTATGCAGAACCTTTCTGACAAGAACCCACCCAAGAAACCTTGTCCAATACAACAAGTATAATATAACAATAAATATAGCAGTACTGATAGTTGGTAAAGATAATTAGTTTTTGTCAACAGTGAAATAACTATTAACTAAACTTTAAATTTACCATTTTTAAAGTGTTACTCTATCCTGACCACTACATTTTTTCCATTAATTCCCAGTAAGGAAATCTTTATATTGTACATTATATTTACTTAAGTCTTTATTAATCCCACAAGGGGGAAATTTGCAGCGTTAAAGCAGAAAAATGGATGGTACAATAGCAGAAGTATCAGTAAAAAGTGAATTAGAAACAAAAAAAAAAGACGTAAACAGGAGAAATTTAAAATGAAAAAATAAATTCTAAAACAAGAGACAGAGTCAGCAGTTGAATTTACCCTGTTAGTCTTAGAAAATATTGTTATTACAGAAGTAAATATACATTGATATTGCTCTTGGGGGAAATTTTAGGTCAATAAAAAGAGCATCATCACATTATTTTACAACACACACACCATCCTGACCTCTACATTTCCTCCATTTATTCAGAGTAAACAAATGTTTGTATTTTGCATAATATTTACATGTAATTCACACCATTTTAGATCAATGAAATGAACATCGCTACATTATTTTAACAAGAAGTGACAGTCGTGGATAAAATATCCAGACTGCTCGTTTATTTTTAGAAAGCAAACGTTTCCATCTTACATAATATTTACATATAATTTGTCCCATTTTAGATGAATTCAAGAATTGAAGAGCTCCTTTATTGGAGCATATTTACATCCTCAGTGTTTCTGTGATGTATGGAGCTGATTACATTATCATTAACATCTATTTCAACTTTCAAGGAGCAACAACAAAACATTTTTTTTTCCCCCAGTTCTCTGAAACTTCTCTTTGAATTCGCTGCACCGTGGAGCAAATAAGACAAGTGAGACTGAAATTCCAAATAAAGGCTCTCTTTGGTATGCAGGTAATTAAATTATAGTGTTGATCAAAGGGAGGCCTGGGAGAGGTTTTGTCTTTTTTGTCTTTCTTTTCTTTTTTTTTTCTTCTTCTGCATTTTCCCACCATTTCTCATGCATTCCTTTGAAGAAGCGAAGTGACTCATTCCCCCTTTGTTAGACAAAATATTCACTGAACTGTTATGCTTATGCAATGCTTAAGCTTGTTGGCAGAACACAGAAGAAGCACAGAAATGTATAAAACAGTTAAAGGAGTTTAAATGCATTTAGCTCAGCGTCTGCAGAGTTGGACGATACGATGCTGCCATCTTGTGTTCACAGAGGAAACTAAATCCTGATGCAGAGACTTCAGAATCCACATTTGGCTTGTTGCAGCCAAGAATTTCACACCCGAATGATGCTGGTGTTACATTAAAGAGGATGCAGAATAACGCCTGTGTGTGTTTTAAATAGTGCGCTCTTTGATGAGATTAGCAGTGTGTTTCATTCCCTTCATCAAGCCTGTTTTCCCTCACTGATGTTTGGGCGTGCCGGATCTCACCTCAGCCTCTTGGAGCTTTGGTCTGAGCCAGGTGACTCTGCGCGTTTGTGTGTTTTAGTGTAGTTGTGCATATGACAACGCCCTTTGGCTGTTTTATTCCCCTGCGGTTCAGTTCAGTCACTGTCTGTGCTGCTCTTAAACACACACGTATATGACATTTGCACATAGTTTGTTTCATGCCCCATTGAGAGGGATCTTAATGGAGAAATCTGTAATATATTTACTCTAATAAATCATAAAAACATCATGATATGTCATCAGAGATTACAGAAACTCTGACAACATGCTATAGCGAGCATGTTCCCCTTGAAATTTCGATTCTGGTCTGTAACGTCCTGTTTTAGTTTGCTTGTTTCACATTTATTAGAATTAAAATTAATGCAGAATGTTTGACAAATGAGTTACACGTCTATTTATGAGTTGTATGAAATCACTGATAATGTTTTAGAAGGAGTAGATGTGTGTGACAGTTAAATTGAGCAAAATGTTAATGGAGTTTAGCTGGCAGTAAAGCATTCATTTGCATCAACAGACAACTGGCAGTATAAACAGCTGAAGAAATAGGATTTCAACCTATTTAATATAAAGTCTGTGGTTCCAACTGTACTGCACAGATTTTAGAATGTAGTACATATAGAGTACATATATCAACGTACACCTGTTATATCACTGTGGTATAGGTACTTTGAACCTACTGTTCTTTCTCTTTTTTTCACAGTAGTGACATGCTCAATTTACATGATCCCGTTTTTTTACATAGTTATTTACCAAAAAATATCAATAAATTGACACAAAATATTAATTTTAAAATGATTCTAGCGAATTAACAACGATTTTATTGTTTCTACAGAGTCGTTGATCAGAACTGCATCCATGGCAACAGTCTGGTCTTCATAACAACGATCTGTTATACAGAAATAACACACCTTACAATGCTTTAATTGAACAATCAGTATTGAGTATTTAACAAAGCAATATAATAAAATAAAATAAAGTAAAATAGAAGAAGAAAGGACCACTTTACCCTTCTTAACTAAATGATCTGAGTACTTCCTCCACAGCTGCGTAGTTCTTTCTTTCTTTTTTTGTGCAAACATTTAATAACCCAATGGAATAATCTCTTAATATTATATGTTTGTAGGAGTTTCAATTAATTTTTAATGTAATTAAACTCTGGACTGCAGTAATAAAGACATAAAAATAGAAACATTAAACGCCACATACACACACATGCTGTGTTGGCCTATAATTGAGGATGAGAGAGGAGCCTCAGGCAAATATTAAATCAACCCTTGTGTGGGCATATATTAAACACCATGTGCAACATGACAGAACAACATGACCTTCATGTTTTAAACACATTTGAAATTAAAATACAAGTATGTTACCCTCATTATGTGGTGTTTAGCATAGTTTATATACATTTATATGCATCCTGTGTGAAAAGGCCAACATGTTTGACCTCGTGGTTTTGTTCGAGGGCCTCTCTGATTACAGACAACTCTGGAAATCACACACTTTTTCATCGCACTCCTCTGTGTGTGTTTCTCTAAGCGTCACCGCAGTGTGCAGCGGCGTTGTGCACTCGTAGGTGGAACTGATGTCGAATTTGTTGCAGACAGCAGCGCCACAATCACCGGCTTAATAGGCCGTGAAATCAACACTCGCAGCAGGGCGAAGCCAGACTCGTGTCCCTCTCATTGCCCCCTTAACATGGTCACATGACACATTAGGATAACAAATAGGCCGTAACGCCTGGCACTAACAAGGTAAGTGGTACAGGTCTGCAGCTCTGTCACACACTGGACTATAAAACGTCTTACATCACCGCTGGCTGTGAGACGACAACACGCTGAGGCTTATTGATTGATCAGACCACACATCCATTCAGATCAGTAGCTTGTTTGTGGCTCCACTGTTTGCTCTTCCTCAGATTTACCTTGTGTTTCGCCAGAACGTGCGTCCTTGACAGCAGACGGACATAAATGAACACAACATGCTGCAGATGAATAAATCGATCTCTGACTTGGATTCAGTCTGACGTTGTTGGAGAAAGTCAATACTCAGAAAACCCAAAATGTTGCTGCACCAATCTTAATTCAATTTATGGGCATTTTTAGAGTAATGTTTGTCACATTTGTTCTTTTAATTTGTGCATGTCTTATTGAATATTTCAGGGCCAAAAACACAATTATTTCCTCTCAAATATTCCAGTGTGTGTGTTCATTGAATGTAGTGGAATGTAAACCAGACTCAAGTTAGCAGTTAGCTACTTTAGCGACAAGTAAAGCTGTCAAGATGCTCAGGAAAGCATTGGGAAATTTGACAAATGACCACAGTGCTGTATTCCCTGTCAATCTCGAAGGCTGCGTTCGGTCCCAGTCCAGCTGTGTTCACTGCGAGGCTGCTGAGCACGGCTCTTTTTGCATGCTCACAGCAGCTAAGCTAGCAGAAACTCTGACCCAGAGTTGAAGCTGAGCAGCCAGAGAACATCTGAGGGAAAGCTAGAAAGCATTTTCTCTATAAAATATGATCCAGTTTCACTCAAATCAGTGAATTAAGTCTTTAAGTTGTGTTTTTGTACAGTAATATTGTTATCATCGTATGTACCATGTAGCTAATGTTAGCTAGCTGCTGAAGCAGTCCACTGTAAAAGAGTATAATTGGCTGTGTACAGATACCACTTTCCCTAAAGTGAATAAACTCTAGCCAGTGGGTCCATAACCACTGTATTTTGGTTAACTGCATCATTATGAAAGAATCTTTCATTAAAGGGCCCCCTGTGAAGTTTTTAGCCACTAGTAGTGCTATGGAACAGCGTTTTTAGCAAGTACTTCTCTGTTTTTATTGTGTAGATGCTAAAACATCATGATGCACACGACCACAGCTGGTTTTGTGCAATTCCGCTTGCCAACAGTAGGTGGTGGTAACGTTCAAGAAAGAGTTACATGCCAACAAAAGCAAAGAAGAAGAAGAAGATTGCAAGGTAGCAAACATGGTTGTAGCCTAAACAATTCAGGCTTTGCAAATGTCTTATGAGGAAGGAAATGCATTAAACATGCCACGCCTCAAGGATCAACAAAGCAACATTTCCGTGAGTAAAACTGAACGTAAACATGACTTTGTTTACCTCCACAGATACCTTTTAGTTCACAGAACAAGAGTTGTGTGTCAGGTTGTAGAGAGAGGCTGTACATGTAAATGAATTCTGTCTGTGCTGTTTGATCCCAGAGGTCACAGTTGACCCTGCCCTCCCCTATTTACCACCTCATGGCCGCGTGCTGCATTTGAAAGCATCAGGTGTGTCCCCGCCACCAGTCAGCTCACTCTGCAGTCAATAATGTGCTCTGCCAGGGGGCTTCACCAGTTCCTCTCTATAAACAGTATGCTCTCTAATGTAAATAGTGCAGCCCTATACCCAGCCCTCATTATACACTCCGGTGTGTGTTTAAGGCTCCTCCAGGGCCTCGCGGGCCTGCTGTAACAGAAGTGAAACACAAAACAGCAGACTGAGTCTGGCTGTACTAAGCTGCGCGGCGCTGAGCGCATTCAACACGCCGCTCTGCAGCTCTGTGCTGGAGAGGAAATCCGCAGGATGTACGCAGACACATTTAAGACCTTTAAAATCCTTTTTAAACACAAATCTGCCTGTGGAGTGAGAATCCCAACTTTCCTTTTTTTTCCCCTTTTACTTTCCTTTCCTTTCCTTTGCCCCGCCCTGACCCGCCCTGACCCGCCCTGCCCCGCCCTGCCCTGCCCTGCCCTGTCCTGCCCTGCCCTGCCCTGCCCTGCCCTGCCCTGCCCCGCTTTTCAGGTCATACTTGCAAAAAATTTTAAAAACAAAAATCTGTTACCTGTTATGTCCACATGAAATCTACAAGTTATCTGGAGGTGCTTATAAGATTTTTGAAACAGAAATTGGTCAATAAGACTGCAAACATTTTGCATCATTGTTAGAATAGTTTTCATTTGCCTGTATAAAAACAGGTGGTTAAACACAAATCTCATAGTTCCATCACTGTTTTCACATCATTTTCCACTGTTTAAGTTTTCACCCGCACTCTTTTATGGCCCAGTCACATATATGCAAATTAGGGGGAGTGGTCATTGTCTGCCGATCCACTTTCTCTATTGGTCGAGGCTGTGACTCCACACCCCTCACTAAAGTTGAACATGATGGCAATTTGTGTGTATTTGAAAGGGCCTTAAATCGTCTTGTTGCTCCCCCTTCTCCTAAATATCGCTCTCTCCAAACCAACCAAACTTAATTGGCAAAATCAGTCATTTTACCTTGCAGAACTTGGAAGTTGCTGGTCTACCGTTACCTCAATCTGTCCGTTTGTTTGTTATTGTGTGACTTTGTTGAGTCTGAACAAGACTTTTAAAACACCAAAGTCACACAATAACTTTAACTAACCAACTGTAGCAGCAGTAGATCAGCAACTCCTGTGTTCTGTGAGGTAAAATTAGTGATTTCGCCACTGGAGTTGGTTGGTTTGGAGACAGTATCTGTCTGTCTGCTGTCAAAGTAAAGCAATGAAGTATTGATTGTTTTTAAGTGACTTAAATACCTTTTTTTGCAAACCCTGACCTCAGTAGTTCATTGCTGAGCCTCTGTGTTGGTGCTCCTCTCTGCTTCTCCAAACTATCCCTTGAGTCTGGAGGTTGCAGCTAATTTTAAGATCCTTTTAAACAGTAACCTCCCTGCTTCCTCCCTCCTGTCCACTCCTACTGTTTCTCCTGCAGCCACACTGTATAACACAGGTCCGGCGGAGCTCCTGCAGACGTTTTCAGCCTATAGAGGTCAGTATGAACTTAAAGAATCAGACCTATATCAGTTCAGGTCAGCAGCACGCTCTGCTGACAGATGTACATGTTGTGGTGATGTAATCTGTCACATGATGACAGATTGGATTACATGTTTATGCTACTGGAGAGCAGATGTATTAAAAAGGAAACCGAATCACTGTGATCTGTTATTTTATCAGCTGTTATGTAAACAACAGTGATAATGGAGTCCTCGGCAAGAGTTACCATGACACACCGTGTGAAGTGTGTGGACACTCGACACGCTCAGTGCAGTCGTGTCGAGATAAGAATACAAATATCCAGTGTGCGACGAAAAGCCTGCATGAAAATGTGGAATTTGAAAATAATTTGTGGCATTTGAATCAGATCAGTTTCTATCAGTTTAAAAACATTGTTTATTTGTTTGTTTTTAAATATGTAGTTTGGTTTACATAAAAATTTTTCGTATGTAAGTAATGTAAGTTGTGTAAATGCAAAAACTCCAATGACTATAATCCTTAAAAGGGCGAGTTTTGTTTAATTTCATAGGGGAGACAGGGGGCAACTGTTTTTTTTTTTTAACTCAAAGTCCACTTGAAATAATAGTTAATAATAAGGACAAGACAATGATATTAAATTTAATGCAAGAAGTTAAAGTCTTGAAAAAGCACACCTCAAAGTAATCACATTACTACTGTAGTATCTCATGTTTTAATTTTCATGGTTCTATTTCTCTTAAATGACAGCCATCATCTGCATTTACAGCAAAAGTCTTATTATGTTCTGCCAGTTGAAGTTTTGTTTTTAGTTGTTATTCTTGCTAAAAAAAAAGAAAAAAAAAGAGTAAGCATTTCTAGCAGGCTAATTAAAATTAGCTTGCAACTTAGCACTTCTTTGTTGCACTTTTCCTCTTTTATTTTGCTTTTTTATGGAAAACTGAAGATAATATGCATAACTTTAAAATCTTAGACATAACTTTTCATAACATATATAGTCATGACACTTTTATTTTCAGGAGATTAGCTTAAAATTGAATGTTGGACAGGCATAAATAAACATTTTGCTTCTGTATGCAATCACTTAATACATAGACTGTTGACTATATACTGTTCATAGTTAACTGTATAGGCCTGTTGAATATTGTATATACTACTTATACTTATTGTATTGTGAGTGATGAATGAATAAAAACATTACTGTTATCAAAGTGATGTGAGTTATGTCGTTTTAAGAAATAAATATCTAGAAGAACAAGATAGTTTGGGACTTTCCTTCCAGGTTACTTGATATCAGCTTGTCCTCTACAATATGTAAACTTTGCCAAGTCAAGTTCTATTTTATTTATATATAGCCCAGTATCAGATTGTGATCATTTCTCATGATGTCCAATACTCCCTAACTAATAAAACTAAAATAAAAGCCACATTTTTGGAGTTTGAGAATCCTTTTAAAGAGAACATATATTTAAAAAGTGTTTATTTGTTGTTTGTTTGCTGTTAATTGTCGCCATATGCGTGTGGTTGTCATGATGGGGACTAGCGGTTAAGTGCTGACCACAATAAAACGGATAGTAAGAGAAAACAAACAAACACAGTCCTGTGTAAGTACTGGTTATTTTATGATGTGAATGAGGACTTGTCGCAGGCTGGACTGATCTGCAGCAGCAGCAGCAGCAGCAGCATCATCCACCCGGTGAGGTCAGATCAGCCCGGCGGGCGGCGCATTGCTACCTGGCTGGAATCCTGCACGGCTTTTCCTCACAGAGTTTGAGAAGTGCTCTGGACTTCCTGGTACGGGACCATGGACGTTTTCTGCTCCAGTTTGTCCGGGGAAATACCTGCAGCGATGTGATCCGCCGAGGACCCGTCGAGTTGAGAGCAAGGTGAGGCTCCGGGAGTTTTTGTTCGCTTAATGTTGGAGCAGACGGGGGAACTTGTCGAGACCGTGAAATGCATCTGTCAGTGGAAACGGCAGCGTTTACTGCGGGGCTGAATGACGGCGGCTCATTAACGGTAGCTTTTCAAAGTGGAACGGAACATGGCGGCGGGGCTTTTGGGACTTTATTGGGCGTCTGCGTGAAATTATTCTTGTTGTTTTACACTTACGAAACACGGTATATTGTGTTTTATTATTGCAAACTTTGTGCTTATTTGTATTCACCGAGGCCTACCTAGCCAAACCCACCACTGTTGAGCTAGCAGCGTAGCACAGGGAGGTTTCCGGTATCGTCCTAGAAAATAAAAGTCTCATTTGCAAACTTAGTAGTATCAGACGTGATATGAAACTTGCTATTTAATCGGCATTTTTCGTAGCAAAAAACAGATCAATTCAACCCCCAAAACGTGCTCTTCTTATTTTTATTCCTACTTATACTTATTTAGTCCATCTGATGCTGGATTTTTATCACTGATATCGATATTAGGGAGGAAAAACAAACGTTGGGTTAGGGTTATTCTTTAATTAAATATATTATTTATTTATCATATTTTTGTCCTGTATATAAATTGTTACTGTTTAAAATTTTGCTCTTGTTAAGCACTTTGTAACTATGTCATGGCAGGTGCCATAAAAATAACATTTATGTAAAAATGTATATAAGTTCCAAAGTAACATCAGCATAGGTATTTTTAATAAAAATATACATTTTGAAAACACAATTAGACTATAAAACTTGAAAAAGTAAATAAAAAAAAGTTTTTATATCATTGCGTGCTAATTTTCATCAATGTAGCTGATAAGATAATATCAGCCAACCAATGATATATTGGTCTGACTCTATTATCATTATTATTATTACTAGCAGTAAGAATACCAGTTTCATTAATGGCTGAAGTCATAATATTTTTGAACAGATCTTATTGTTTGTAAATTGAGTAAACCTAAAGAAAGGTATCAGTGAAGTTAAAAGTGACCAGAAGAATTTACATTTAAATGAAACAGTTATTTTGAATTTAAAAATAATTTAATGTCATAAACCTCTTTAGTCTTAACATATTGATAGAAACGCTTGCACTGATTTATTGAGATGTACATTAAAACTCAATTCTGTCTTTTAATTAACTACTTTTTTGGTGCATGTGTGTATTTACTAGATTAGTTTATTTTGAAAGTCGAATCGCTGTATTTCCGGTCGTATTTTGGCTGATTGTTTAAAACTTGATTCGGCCGAAACCCCCAAGGCTGCCTCCCGCAACGGAATCGATGCGGCCGGAGCACCAATCACGGCCTCCCATTGGCTGCAGCCCCGAGCTCCCAGGCTCCTGATTGGCTGCGGCGGCCTGTCACTCACGTTGATGGGCTCGGAGCTGCTACTGCTGCATTAGTAGCGTTTAGTCTAAATGAATCGAGGAGCTCAGTTGTTTACACTGGAAAATAAGAAGATATGCGGACATAAACCGGACAGAGTGAGTGCACGTGTCTCGGGGCTTGTGTTTTATAAAGTTGAGCAATGTTGTTGCTTCCTGCCTCGCGAGAGAGTGGATAGAGTTACCTTTGTAGCAAGGTGCGTTAAGATACACAGAAGTAGCATAAAAGCGGATGTAAGGCGAATCAATTTTCAAAATAAAAGCGCGAAACGTGTCAGTTCCGTGAGATTATATATACGTTTCTAAACTGTAGCATGTATGAAACAAGTTTGTTATTATTTCAGTTTAAATCATGGAAAATTCCAGTAAAAACAAGTGAAACCACAGTCTGTAAACACCAATAAAAGCGCATACATTACATGTAGAGACCATGAAGCTTACATGTCCTAAGAACAGAATCTCAAGGCTTATACATAGTATTTAAATGTAATATATAACATTTATAAAGACCTATTTTACAAATTGACTCCTATTTAAAATACTTAAGTCTGTCTTAACTTGCTGTAGGAGTAGAAGTGTTCCGTGAAGGAAAAAAAAGTGGTTTTATTTTGAAAATTGTGGCAGGCAATCACACGTTTTAATGTTGCAGACTTGACAATGGTGTGTCTTTCAATCCTTCCTATCCCGCTTCAGGATAATGCGGCTTAG
Organism: Lutjanus erythropterus; assembly: GCF_056507025.1. Lineage (NCBI taxonomy): Eukaryota > Metazoa > Chordata > Actinopteri > Lutjaniformes > Lutjanidae > Lutjanus > Lutjanus erythropterus. Next base: position 25,332,146 of record NC_139338.1, on the reverse strand, counting down.
CACAGTCAGGGGCTTTACAGTTTGAAAACACAAGTAGTAGTATGTGCCACGGTGACTGTAATGTGGTTTTAAGACCCCAGACCTCGTGATATGTAGTCCACCTGCAGGATTTCACTGTCAAATTAAGTGCAGGGTGATATTAAGCAAGCAAAACAGCCACAAACTGAGAGAAAAAAATAACTATTTAATCAAAAAAGTATGTTTATTTTGCCTCCTGCAGGCTTATGTCCCCATATCTTTGTGTCAGATTAAAAAGCTGTCTGAGTTTAGGCTGGTGTTTCCTCCACAGAGCTCCATCTCTGGTGTTCAGTGCGATGAAATGAGCAGCATGTCAGGAGGATGTGTGTGTGTGTGTGTGTGTCAGGGTCAGACTATTCGCTTTATCAGCTTTTATTCAGAGCCATTGTGTCACTGCTGCTGCTGCTGAGTCGTTTCTCTGGGATCAGCCCTTTTTTTCCCGGCTCTGATGCAAAATAGAGATAGAAGTAGAAAAAAAAAACATTCCTGGAAAAGGCAAGTCCTGTCACACTATTCTCACTTTCACTACTACTACTAAATAAAGTAATGATGTAAACAGCAGAGACAATAGTGGTCATTTGACTGTAACCAGAGGATCCAAAAAAAGTTTAATTCTGCATTTTAAAGTTTTGTTACTTTAAACAAAGTTGCAGCATTTCTTTGACAGTGCTGCATGTGTAGTTCAAATTGAGTTCCCTCCCCATTAACTTCTTCGATGCGTTGCGATTCGCTCATGCAAAATTATGAATCGATGCAGAAAAGTCAATAATCTGACTTTTAAAACCCAGCTTTTGACACTATGATCGCCTGTAACAGTTTTCTAAGGCGGGGTTGTACTTACCTCACAGCTAAACCAACTGGATGGTGAAACATAATGGATGTAAACATGTTTACGTTCTAGGCTCGGCTACTTGTGGAGTTCTGATGAGGATATCTGAGTGTGAACAGCTGCAGATGAGTACAATCTGACCCCCAACCGCTGGTTTTAATAGCTCATGCATTTTTGCAGCATTTTTGCAGCATTTTGGCTTCTAGAAAGGTGAAAGAAAAAGGGACCTCTGGACAAGAGCCACACTGCATGCAAGTTGTGTTTGACTGAACTGGTTACGTATCATTGGAAAGATGAACCAAGATGTTTTTAGTGAGTTTTACTTCAAGTTTGAATGATGTGTCTGTGTCTGTAAATGGAGTCTGCTGGCTTTGGTGAGAGAAATCGGTTGTTTCTTGTTACACAAAAAGGTCAATCTCTGTAGGGATCCTTTCTCTAATGTTGTCAGACGATTAGAACAACAATCTGAGCCTGTCAGTGGCAAGACCAGCACTTTTAGCGCACATGCATTGATGCAATTTCCCATAAGCATTACACTGCAGCCTGTTTCTCAGCTGATGAGAGCAGCGTTCTCACTTTATACTGGACCAGCTTCAAAAACTGTTGTCTCTGCTTGGCGCTTTGACACAAAAACATGGGAAAATTGGTTGAAAAGAACAGAAGTTACCCTTTAAACTAAGACAAACAAAAATCTGAGGGGAAATCTGTAGCTGTAGTTAACTTTTATCAGCAGGGTGCAAATGTGCCTCACATTCATTCTGGATCTGAAATGCCACACATGGCAGAGACTCTGTCTAAAAGTCAGCGGGGGGGGGGGTTGTGTGTGAAAAGGTCAAGTGTTGACAATGGTGACGACTAATCAGACCTTTAACTTCAAAATGCTGCAGCGCTGAGCTTTAATCCGGCTGCAGTTTCCACGAGCGAGACACTGAGACAGTTTTACTGTGAGGGTCAGTTCAGTAGAAGACTAGGTGCTGCTGGGATTAAATCCTGTAAAACTCAAACTGCTGTGTTCGTCTGACATTCTGGGGAATTGGCTTGTTTACTACGAGTTAGATGAGAAGATTCATATCAATTTCAGCTTCACTGTCATATGCTGAACCCTGTCAAATTGCTTGCAAATTGCTTTTTTTTGTTGTTGTTGTCCAAGGAACAATCCAAATCACAACGCAGAAAGACCAGCAGGAGGAGGCTGCTGTAGTCTCATTTTTTCCTGAACAGTAGAGCTGCCACAATTAGTCGATTAATGGATTAGCTGTCAACTTTTGAATTAATCAGTAACTATTTTGATCATCGATTAATTAGGCTGAGCCACAAAAAAGTCAAAGTTCTTTGATTTCTGCTTCTCTTATATTAATATTTTCTGCTTTCTTTCTGTCTTTTATGACAGCAAACTGAATTTCTTTGTCTTTTGGACAAAACAAGACACTTTAGGACATTTTCTGATATTTTATGGACCAAATAACTAACGATTAAGGGAGAAAGTGACTGGAAATTAATATTTGTCGCAACATTAAGTTTATTGGTTTCGCGCCTCAAATCTAGTGGATATATTTCAAATCTTCCTCCCAGCTGAACAAAATGTGCATCAGTCGGTTGGTTCTGGCTTTAAAAAAATCTATTTTTTGCCTCCAGATTCTTGTCTCAAGAAGATTCTTGTCTACTTTCCATTGACAAACTGACAGGTTTTTTTCTGAAGATTGTGTAGATTTTTGCAGAGATAGTGTAAATGTACATGCTAGATTATGAGTGCTGCAGACATTTTTCAGAAATCCACCAGTTGGACTGCAGAAAATATAGGATAGGATGTGCACACGATTATCTTTGCTGTGTTGTATTAACGTTAACCATAATGCCTGAATTGGGTAAAAAACATAAAGCCATCCCCGTGTGGCGCTGAGTCGGAGGCTGCTGTCGGCTCTGTGGCTCAGTGACAGACAGGAAATGGAAAAGCCCCGCAGTCGTCAGGGTCAACAACCACAAATTAGTTCATCTCCTTCTTCTGTTCTCTTTCTATCTCTGTTACAGCGACTGCAGAGCCTCTCAACAAACAATTCAATGAGCCAGTGTGTGTGTGAGAGCGAGAAAAAGAGCGTGTGTGTGTGTGTGTCTTCTTGTTGAAAGGGCAGTTTATTTGCCAGGCTGCTCGGCGTCAGGTGGCTTCCCAAACTCAAAAGCAGGTTTTGTCCGAGTGAATTTCGGTAACATAGCAACAGAGACTTAACTGAGTTTCTCTCTCTCGGTTTCACTCAGTCTGCTTTCGTCTGCAGTTTTATACCTTTAACTAAGTGTGTTTCCTTTCTGTGTAGGTGTGATCGTACGTGAAGACACCTTTAGTTCCTGAAAAAAGACAGAACAGGTTTTAGACATTTTGAGGCTGGACTTTTATTACTTGGTGTACTTTTCTTATTCCGTCTCTTTCTGACTCAGCTCCACAACTTTTAGAAATATATTTTCTGAAGAAGGCGGATTAAACTGCACCTCTAAAGCTCACTGAATAAACCTCTCATTTGTTTGATCCGAACAAAAACTGTGCTGTGGTTTAAATATGCTGTTATGTTGCTGAGGATTGCTGCTGCAGCTGACAGTTATTCTATAAATTGTCAAAACAATTTGTGTAAAATGCTCGTCACAGTTTATTAGAGCCCAAAATGACGTCTTCAGATTACTTCTTTTGTCCAACCAACAGTCCAAAACCCAAAGACTGTTCATTTACTGTCATAAATGACATTTAAGAAGCTAGAACCCGCAAATGTTTGACATTTTTGCTTGGAAATTCATCATCAATTGATCTGTAGGTTATTTTCTCAATTAGTTAATTAGTTTTTTTGTTCCCTAAAATTTCTGAAAATAGTGAAAAATGTCAATCTTTTGTCCAGAACACAAAGTATATTCAGTTTTCCTGTCATAGAAGGCAAAAAACCCCAGAAAATATTCACATTTTAAGTAGCTGAAATCAGGGAATTTGGATATTCTTTTATTTGAAAAGGGACTCAAAATGATTACTTGATTATCCAAAGAGTTGCTGCTTAATTTGAGTATTGATTTAATAATTTAGCAATTATTAATATAGTTGGAACCGCTTTTCTTTCAGTCGACTAATCGATTAATTGACTACTACCAGTCAAGCTGAGAGTTTCATCTCATTGTGAATCTTTGGTCTAAACTGGCCTTCACTCTCTGCAAGAATGCAAGTTAGCAAATTTCCCAAAATGTTGAACTGTTCCCTTAAAAAGTCTCACATGTTGCTCCGAGGAACCTGCAGGATTCCCGAATCGGCAGATCAGCTGACGTCTGATAAGGATTCCAGTCCAGTGCAGCAGAATTTGTCTGACTTCACAAAACAGGCGGCCCACCCACATACCAGAAGCAGTCTACCAACACACACACACACACACACACACACGCACACACACACACACACACACACACAATACATTCCCTCACTGCTGTCCAGGCCTTGGCACCGTGATGCTGCTGCTGCCCGTCTTTATTGGCCGCTGATCCCCGCTGGCTCCGTCCACCGCGCTCTCTTTTAATGCCCGGCTTCAGAGCAGCAGCACACAACACAGCACCAGCTGCTGAGCCGCCCTCTGGCCTGTCGGTGTATCTGTCTGTGTGTGTGTGTCTGTGTGTGTGTGTGTGTGTGAGCTGCGTTGGCTCCTGACCCTCCATCAGATGTAACTAACCTCATGTCCAACAAACACACACCGCTGTTTGGCCAGGACGGCCTCTATGAAGGCCGATACAGATAATTTTGGACGAATGTGCCGCCAGCTGCCTGTTTCCTGTTGGTGTCGGTGTGTGTAGTTAACAAACACTTCAGAGAGGTCTAACCAGTCTGAGGTTACGTGGTTACTCTTTAACTCACCATAACAGCAGCTAGACGTTCCTCACAGCTGCCGGCCTGCTGCGTTTACAACACGGAACAAAAGAGGGCTTGTTTCTCCGCTGGCGTTGTGGTTTGTTTGACAGATGCGGCTTTTTCAAGGCCGTTTTTAGATTGATTTTATACTGAAGCTGCCAATAATGAGTAGGCCAGAGGGGTAATGGATTACATAACCTGGATGAAAAGAAAGGTAACTATATTCCAGATATCATCAGATACATTATTACATGACTCTTAATAGGATTATTATTTTAAAATAAAGTCATTATCATGGCTTCTAGAGAAAAAAAATGCTTCTCTGGGTAGAAAAATCACAATTTTTTGTCTTTAAATCAATCATTCAATTGATCAGTTGCACTAATAAACCTAACAATGAACAGAAAACACTTAGAACTGCAACATTTAATCTATAATTGATCGACTATTGAATCAGTCTGTATCTATGCTTTCTTTACTTGCAACTTGAGGCTGAGCTAAAATACATAAATGAGGCTCTGAGGCTCTGATTGGCTGTTTTCAGGTGTCTTGTTTTTGTCTGATCAGCTGTCCAAAACCCACAGATAATTCTAACAGAGCTCTTCTCTTCACTGTTGGTGGTAAATATGCATCATCTCCTTATTCAAACTCAACCTTGTGACCTCAGAGTTCGGTCTCTCTCTGAGTGGCCGTGGGCTCCTCGGTGTCGGTGCGTCTGATTGGCTGTTTGGAGAGCAGCTCCTTTAGTGTCAGTCTTAAATAACTGGCTGGTGTCCCGGCCGGCTCGGGGCAGAGGTGGACATATGGTGGATCTAATCCCAGGTCACAGCCTCGAAGCTAATGGAAGTTTTTTTTTCTCCCCATCGGTGTACTTGTGTGTACTTCTGGGTAATGGAGTCCTGCAAATTCAAATTCTGTTGTTCTCAGAGCCACTTATCGGCCGTTTGAGGCTCTTAAAAACACATTTTTAAACACACTTGTCTGCCAAAGCTAAAACCACACACCAGAGATTTTTGTTTTCGTGTTCTTTGTGAACTTTTCTGGCTGTTTTGAAGCAGGCAGAGGTCTGCTGGGAAAATGTGATGTCGCATATTTCCGTGAATCAGTTTTCGCAGCTCTGTTTGCACCTTCAGTATGAATGAAACTGTGCACAGATCGCCGCTCTGCTGCTTATTTGTCATTCCCCCTGCTGCCGAAGCTTTCTGCTGACCTGTGCTGCTTTCGCTCGCCGCCCTGGAGGATATTGGATCCTCCAGCATCTGCAGTTGTTGTGCTCATGGCAACACAGGGGGTGGGAGCGTGGCAGTGGTGAGGGGGGACTTAATTTCTACATCACCTGCATCATTTCCTCATTCCCTCCGCCTCCCTGCCCACCCCTCCCTTCTTCCCTCCTCCTCCTCGTCCAGCAGGCACCTGCAGAGTGATCAAATTACCCATTATTTCCGCATACTATCATCAGATTACTGTTATTTAGTCCAATGACCGGGCCGGTTTGGATGGATGCTCATGTACACACATACACACACACACACACACACACACACACACACACACACACACACACACACACACACACACACACACACACGTCGGCTCATTCACCCGCCCCGTGCCCTGCCATTTTTATCCCAGTGAAGATGTTAATGGGCAAGTCCACATCTTTAATCAACTGTGTCCACATGAGTGTGTGTGAAAGGTTGATCTGAGACAGTATTTGTCCACTTCAGTGACATCTGAATTCATCTGTGTAATTTGGAAGAAACGGGGCCACATGTTGCAATCTATTGCAAGTCAGAAGTTGATAGTCTTGAGTCGGTATTCCCGACATTTTGGGCTGCGCAATTAATGGAAATATTACAAAAAGAAAGTGTTTTTGGTGAAGGAAAAGCATTACAATGAAGTACTGCACTTTTCCATGCCAGAGGTCTTTTTTATGCAAGTTCTGAGTGCAGTAGATTGCAGGCGACAAAGCTGAAAAACATGTCACGATAAAAGTTTCCATTTCACTTTATATTGATAATTATCGATAGTTTGTAATGACCTAAAAATTTAACCACTTTATTCATCAAGGTACGCAGGTTATAGACTTTCACTGTTTGTCTTGCTGTGTCACATGTCTGAGGTGTAACTGAATAAACCACCTGTTAAATAATTGGTTGTTTGCACGTCACTCGTTGCACCGTCCGTTATCAAGAGATATGATGTTTGTGTGCCAGGACATATTTGTTTTGTGCTTTCATGGCGGTTTGCATCAAAAGCATTAAGTGATTGTTCTCTAAAGCTGCTGTCCACGTTCCAAAACTTATCGAGTTCTGTGTGTTGTTGGAGTGATTTTCATGTTTTTCTTTGTTTTCCTCCTCAGGACATGAGTGCCTCGAGGAAAGACCCAGTGGAGAAGAACCTCACCTGTCCAAAGCCCCGCCCTGCCTGGGCCTCTCCCTGCCCCCCGCCCCTGCACTCCCACCATGAGTAAGTTCCTGATATATATATATTTTTTTATATTCTGGCTGCTCATGTGACCTCACTTCCACTGTGGCTGCTTTGTTGTTGTTGTGATGGATAACGCAGGAAATGGTGCTATTGTAGTGTGATTTAGTTTTTCTTTTTTAATACTCTGGTTAAACACTTGTGCAGTGCCTCTTGTCTTTATGTCTGTGCTTGTGCAATGCTGCCCGGAGGTTTCTGAAGTTATGTTTTGAGTCTGAATTTGTGTTTTTGTCGGGTTGTTGTAACCATGAAGAGTTATTTGTGCAAAGAGGAGGAATGCTGGATGGAGCTGACAGGCAAGAAGAATGGGCCTTGGACCTTAGTATCTTTTTAAAGAATTTTATTTGTCAGCATTAACACCCAAAATCTAATTTTGTTGTGATTTGTGCTACTTTTCAACCTGATGTGAGGCTACAGACAAAAATAAGTCCTTTGGTATTGAAGTGATGTCTGTATAGTCCAGATGAAACTGCATTTTGAGAGCATCCAGCCTCAGTATTGTGACCTATTTCTTGTTGAAACGACATCAGCAAGCGGGACGTAACATTCGATTTGAACGTTGAAAAGCGGATCTGTCATAACCTGACGTACCTTGTTGTTTCTAGCTAGATAACTACTGAATCATAGCTCTGTGCTGCCTAAAGTTGAAGATTGATTGACGCAGTCTGACCGGGCATCTGATCTTAAAGGTTTAAAAAGTCATTTTTCATTTCATCTCGACTTCTGTGAGTGAATAGTTTGAAATAAACTACTTCAGGAGAGAGTTTTGGGTGTTTCGGGTCAATTTATCACAGTCAGAGTTGGTTTTAGGACCCATTAAAGGAACAGCGGCAGAGGACACTTTCATTACAGTGGCTTCACTATTACACTGTTCGGTGAACTCAGTAGTAGTGTTTGATTTTCTTGTGTTTGATTGGTTACTGGGGTTGGAGATGCTCTTGCAGCTGAGCTGAAACCTTTTTTCCAAGCAGAGAGCTCACTCTGTGTGCTTTTGATGACATTACAGCGTGGCTACAGGTCATTAAAACATCTTAAAAAGTCACTTTTTACAAATAATCATAGATTCTGTTTGGGAGGTTGAACTGGAATTGCTCTTTAATTCAACCAGTTATTGTCATTTTGTCTTGCATATAATTTTGAACTGACTTGCCTAAATTTTCACATTTGATTTTTAGTTTAACTGCAAAATTGGTAGCATTAAAAACTCTTGAAAAAGTCTTACATTTAACTTGCTAATACATGTATTGTTTTATCATTTTGTGAACATCAAAATAGATTTTGGTCTGACTTGTAATCTATAGTCTGTTGTGAGCAAGATATTCATAAGGTGATATTTGTAGTATTGCAGATGCAGAGAAACCTTGCATTTTGTGAGTAGAAGTGCGTAAGCTGTAGGATGAATGTATATGGGATGTTTGCACCTTCAACCTGCTCCTCCCTGCTCCCCCCTGATGGCAGCAGCATATGGCAAAGCGGAGCAGTAACCCTCACTACCTCATCACTCATCAATCACACCGCAAAGCATGATGGGAGGGCAGATGTAGTGGGATGTACACTCCATCAGCTCCATCTACAGTATATATACTGTATATCTGTGTGTGTGTGTGTGTGTGTGTGTGTGTGTGTGTGTGTGTGTGTGTGTGTGTGTGCGCGCGCGCTGCTATCTGCTGTACGTCAGAGCGACTGTAATGACACGGCCTCGCATGTCGGCTCAGTGTGAGTCATCCAGCTGCAGTATATTCACTTAATGTCTCATACATGTGTGTTCATGTGTGTCACATCACACACACACTGCAGCACAGGAGCTGATCATTTCACCATGAGGGGGTGTGTCCTGTGTCCCGCTCAACATGAATCCGGCTGATACGGATGAAATGTTGAACCTAATACCATTATACGGCATCGGAGAATAAATCTATGCAAAATCACGTGTTAAATAATCATAAAATTAGTTTTAATGTAATGATCTGCATTCCACTGGTGCATTACTAATCACAGTTTTCTCGGAATCATTAATTTGCAAACTGAACTTCGCAAAATAAATGGTAATATTGAATTATCGGTGAACTAGTGATCTACATGGATAAAATGATCTATCATGGGTCTATTTAAAGCTTGTTTTTAGACACAGAATACACACTTCTGTCTTTATCTGATGCTTTGTCAGTCAGACATTGGTGACTTTGACCATCACAGAGAGAACCACACTGCTCATGTGATGTTTTGCACCTTGTGATTAAGAGGGATGAATCAAAAATAACTCTATTTAAGAAGAAAAGCATTTCCTGTTATCTCACAGGCAGCACCAAGAGCAGATATTAAATCTTACTTTGCTATTAAAGCCTTGATTAATGAAAATTGTGAGCACAGGGACTGAAGTGGAGATAATCATTTTTATCATCTGATCTGATGTGAGAACAATCTCCTCTACAGCTAGCCTCAATTTAGTTCATTAATAATGGTGTTTTGTGGTTTATTTAACTGGCTTCATCCTCTGTGTGGAAAGCAAATGAAAACGTAATGCAACTGAGACGCAGCTGCAGCTGAGTGAGTGATGAAGATAATGACTGAATTTTCACTTTTTTGCGAACTGTCCCTTTAACTACCTGTCGCTGTTGGTGCAGATGTTGCTGCCCAGGGTGGTGCAGGTGATCTTATCATTTTTTGTTTTGTCTTGTTTGTCTGTAAGCCCACTAAGAAACACGTTTCACGACCAAGTAAAATGTGTCACTGAGCTGCAACAATCAAATAAGTTCAGAAAATCTGATGATTTAATTATACCACAACCTTTAAGACTCGGTAAAAACTCAATGATACCAAATTAATTTATTACCCATCATTAAGCTGTGTGAACTAGAGGGATTATTTTGCACTTTGAGTTTTTTCCAGCCCTGCCCTCTCAGACCTGCTTGTTGTCTTTGCTGTTTAGTTCACTTCACAGATAAGGATTGAATGGGAGCCAGAATTTCCTCCTGCTGCCAGCGGTGTTGTTAACTCACTCTGTGCCAGTATGTGTGTGTGTGTGTGTGTCTGTGTGCAGACTGAGCTGTGAGGCTGCAGATCTGTATGCCAGGGGGCTGGGACTGGGTTACCGGGGCAACCCAGCAGCATGTGAGGCGTTTACTGGAAGGCGATTGGATTAAGCAGACGCTGCTGAAGGCGAGTGCTGAGAGGTTTAACCCGATTACTGCCTTTTCCTTTGCACACACTCCGCCAGGCGTACACATACACAAACAGGTGTATGTGTGTGTTTGTGTGTGTGTGTGTGTGTGTGTGGGTGTCAGGGGAGGTCAGGTGGTTGATCTGATTGATTGCGAGTGATGAAAATGGAGGGAAGCGTGATTGATGAGCGGAGTCGTGTAACAGCGGGAAAAGCCCACCAGCAGCTTGGTAGTTTATGTGCTAAAGCTGCTGTTCCCTCTCTGAAAGTGTGTGTTTGTGTGTGAGTGTGAGTGTGTGTGTGTGTGTGTGTGTGTCACCCAAAGGCCCTGGAGCTTTAGATACATAAAATCAATACACTGTTGTGTTAAAAACAGAGCTAAAGACTAAACTTTTTTCACCACCGTCCTGAAAAACAATTTTAACCATCCCAAAGTGAGTGTAATCCGTTGCTTTATTATCACCTAGTTCTGTAATTTTTTTTTAGCTTTTATTGTCATAATAAAAACACTATTAAAATGCTGTGGAAATAATCAAATTTTTATTTTGATTTTATGGCTGTTTATTGTTTTATATTTAGTTTATGTGAAGCACTTTATAACAAACAGCTACATACAAGTACTTCAGTACAGAACTGGAGTGAATATATCTGGTTATTTTCAACTCAGATGTAAACACTGATGTAAAGTCAAAGAAATGTTTACCTCCAGACTAGCTGAAGTGCTTCAGTACGTTAATTTACTGTAAATTTATTGTTTCCACATTAAACTGCAGTTCACTGTTGTCCACGTTCCTCTGAAAAGAAACTCAGTCCTGCTGTGTTTGGCTCCATGAGCTGTTAGCCCTGTTAGCACTGTTAGCTCATAACTCTGTTAACTCTATTAGCTCTGTTAGCTCTTAGCTCTGTTAACTTTAACAGCTTTTTTAAAGCTCTGTCAGCTGTTAGCTCTGTATGCTCTTTGCTCTTTTAGCTCTATTAACTACATTAGCTCTTAGCTTCCAACATCTGTTAGCCCTGTCAGCTCTCTTAGCTCTTTAATAGCTGTGTCATCTGTTAACTCTGTTATTTCTTAGCTCTGTTGGCTCTAAGTTTTGTTAGCTCTGTTAACTCTACTAAGTCCATAGCTCTGTTAGCTCCGAGCTCTGTTAGCTCTTAGTACTGTTAGCTCTGTTAGCTCTGCTAACTTTTAGATCTGTTAGCTCTACTAACTCTTAGTTCTGTTGACTCTGTTTGCTCTATTAACTCCATTAGCTCCATTAACTCTTAACTCTGTTACCTCTATTAGCGCAGTTACCCAAACACATCACAGCACTCTGCTGTCCACCAGCTGCTAACAGCTAATTGCTAACTCCCAGTCAATTTCAGCATGGATTTGCTGTTCACAATGTGTCATCGAGGAAACAATATGGTGTGTGTGTCCGTCGATAGTGAGTTTACTGTGTTTTTCAACATAATTAACAGAAAATAAAATATAACAAGTAAAACAATGTGAAAAGGAAGAAAAACAATCAACAAAAGTCATTTTAAGTGTTATGATAATGTCTCTGCGAGCCTAATCTCTTCATAAACAACTGAAATGACCTCAAAATAACCAAAGAGAGAAAACACGATGAGATGAACAAACTTGATCGGGGTTATAGTTGTCTTAATGTGACCTGAATGTGCTTTGTAAGCAGCCGGCGCTGTGGGAGAAAAGCTTTTATGTGTTTCATTATTTATCCCAACCTTTGATAGACTCACTCTCGCCTGGAGATGGTTGGCGATGTTCATATCCTGAGCTAATTACCTTAATTACCCCCCGACAACACACACACACACAGACACACACACAGCCGAGGGCCAGGGCCCGGGGCAGGGCGAGGTCAGTTTCCTCTAACGAGTCTCTTAACGAGGATGGATGACTTTCTCTGGATGGTCTGAATTTTAGTGGAAAAAAGAGAAAAGAGGGGATAGAAGGAGAGACGGAGGAGACACTAAAGTTTGTTCTGCTGCAAATTTACTGCAGGCAGTGAGAAATATAACCAGTCATATTAGTGAGTTTTAGGCTGGTGTTGAAAACTTTCATTCAAAATATTTTTTGAGAGCAGACGTTTGATTTTAGCATCAGTTCAAATGCTGGACTACGATTAGATTTACACAATCCATATGCTGAACTGTGGAAGAAATGTCCTGAGCCAGTGGTTGTGGTTTGTGGACCAACAGTGGCCCACAGGTCTTCTGAGTGGGTCAAGTGTAACACTGACTTTTAAAAGTCAGAGTTAGCCCAGTTTGTGCTGGGACTGTGCCAGTGTGAAAGCTTTCTTAGCCGCTGGCTAACAGCTCTCTTAGCTGGGGGCTAACGGCTCTCTTAAGGGCTTTTCACACTGCATATTCTTGGCTCAGGGCTATCCTTAATCTTGGGCTTGAAGTTAACCCTGAAATAACTTAGCCCCTTAGCCAGGGATAAGCTAAGCCCAGGGCTAAATGATTAACACTACCCTTCTAGTAGCTCTGAGCTAGTAGAATATTCTGTATGTACTCCTTTGATCTTTTAGCCCCGTTTCAAACTGGCACCTTTTAGCCCTGGGTTTAGTGGATTGTCAGGGGATAACTCCACAAACTCAGGGCTAACTCTGCTGTGGAGCAGAAAGGCTAAAGTCAGAGTTAGCCCACAGCTAACAGGTTTCCTAGCCTGGGGCTAACAGCTCCCTTAGCCTGGGGCTAAATGCAGTGTGTAGTGACTTATTTTGTAATCATGGCAACACATGCATATCAGTTCATGAGTGGAGAAATTACCCCTGAAACACAAGAAAAGTCAGTTGTGGCCTCAATAAACTCATATTAATAATTCTCATAACCACCTATTCATGTCTAAGTTAAATAATCATATAAAATGCTACATGACTGGGTGACAAGCACCAAAATTGGATTTGGTCGCATGCATGGCTTCATGTTCACCATATTTTTCCCTCTTTACTTCCTTCAGCAAACCAAAATAGATATTAAAAGCGAACTTATTGAAAGGAAGATGCCTGCACAAATAAATAGAGATGAGGAGAGATGATTTCCATACATTTATCATCTGATTCAGTGGGGTCACAATGGAAGATGTCAGAATAAATATGAAGGAAATACATGAATATGCACAGAAACTTTATGCATGCATGCATATGCACAAATATTTACAGGCTTGCTTTGGTAAATATGTCAGACATAGTGCAAGTATTAATTGCATGAAATGATAATGCATTTTACTTTATTTACGGCCATACATTCAGTACTATAAATAAATAAATCCTTCCATACAGTCATCTCGGGGTCAAAACTTTATTATCTCTTCATGATGCTCTGTTCTGTCCAATCTAAACATGCTCACGTCCCCTCAGGCTTGATGTGACAAATAATATTATCTGTGAACGGAAGAAGCACACAGTCATTAAATCTGCTAATAACACACTGCAGTTCAGTCTGTGTGTAGTGCAGTGACTCGCAGCTCGTCCCCACAGACCAGAGCTCTTGTAGGAAACAGATTCGGAGCGGAGTGATAACGGTGGAGGGAGATGAGACCGATGACAAATGAGGAAGAGACACACGAGCTATATGACGTTTTATTGGTGTTGTATAAACAGGGCTGTTAGAGGAGGATAATGGCTCCGAGTTTCTGTCAGTGTGTCATTCATAGAAATAAAAGGAAGGGGAGAAGCTCTAATGTAGCTGCTAACTTCTTATTTATATTCTTTCTCTTCCTACAGAGGAACAAACGTGACTTTTACTGCCACCAATTATAAATATCACTAATATATATGAATAAGAATTAGGCGAAGTGGCTAAGGAGAGTAATGTGTTAAAAGTTTTTTAACATAAATTGAAACTTTTTGGTGCTTTTTTGTCACCATTGAACTTTTCCATCATTCTAACAACTGTTGGAGGTCCCGCCGCTTTTTTATTGATTCCACATCGCAGGATCTATGAACCGTCGTGGTTTTGTAGAACCCTGTTTCGAGGAACCCTTTTTGCTCCTGCCTGAGAGAATGCAGCATCAGCAACTGCCATTTTTAAACCCCTGTATAAACATTAGCAGCTTAAACAGTGGCTCAGAACAGCTCATAATTATTTAAAAACTGGAATAAAACACAGGCAAATGGACTGTGTGGATGAGACGGTGGAAATACAGCGTGATTTTGACTTGTGAAAGCGGAATATAAACATCATCAACAGCATTTCCTGTCAGCTTGTTACATCAGGCATCTGCCACACAGAGATGCAGTGCAGGGAGACGATTGAGAAACTGAAACAGGATTATAAGAACGTAAAAGACCACAACAAGCAGAGCGGATCTGATGGAAAAACAAGCAGGTGGTACGCACTGGACTCCGTCCTCGGTATAACTCCCCTTCAGTTTGAAATCACGAGCTCAAAGCGTTCTTGTAGGCATTTATTTGCACATCTGTGATTCAATCAAACATGCTGTGAGAACTAGATAAAATAAAACCACAAACCATAAAAAAATGCAGTCTCGATATCGTTTTATTTTACATAGAAAATTTTCTCATTATTTATTTGCATTGCAATTTTTTAAAACTTTGTACATCACACTGATAAATTACTTAAAATTCTACTTGATTTCTCTTTTCTTCTTTCTGTCTTTATTGCCTGTTTCTAAAATAAGACAACACCCACCCTTAAATTACCTTTTTTACAGGGTCCATGCTGTTATTATCCCCCCAGAAAAGTGTTTAAAGGTGACATAAGTCCTACTTTAAGACTTCTGATCCCAGGTTTTTGGGAGCAGCATGAGTGTGCAGGCATGGACGGCTGGCTCCAATCTGTTCACCTGTCCTTCACTTATTCCAACGCATGCACACACACATGCACATACTCACACACGCACACACAACTCCTTCATCTCTCCCTGTCAGAGGAAGACTGATGTCACTGCGTGGCCTGCTGGGCACAGTGTCTGGGTGTGGTGCAGGGATAATTATCTCCTCTTCAAAGCCTCATCTGGCCTCCATCTGCTGGACTCTAGCACGGTTAGCTTAGCCGCAAAACACACAGCAAAAGGTCTATACACACACCGTCCTGCTAGACATGCAATATCTAATAAAAGTCGGCTGAGTGCGCAGGTTCTTTTCTTAAAAATCACACACACGTTCACACCTGGAAGCAGCTCAAATTAAACACACTTTCTATAGTTAGCCACAGAGAAGTTCTGTTGGAGCGCCCAAGACACCTTGGAGAATGTTATTAACTCAGCCACATTTTCCAAGCCACAGACCCTTGTGAACATGGCCTGCGAGCTGCCGATTTCCCACAATTACATGGAGTAGATGACAGCTAATGGTGCTAATGTCTCCCTGCTGCGCATGTCGTTCACTGCCCGAGACTTCGCCGTTCCAAATAGCTCTTAGCGGGTGTTCTGACTCAAAATAGCACCGCGTTAAAGAAAAGCAGCGCCTTGGTGGAGACGCACCGTTTCCGGTGCCACCCAGTTGGTGAGGGGTGAGTGTAACACAAATAAAACACACAGTATTCTGAATTTCCAGCAGTTTAATGTGGACTCATATCAAAACACTGTATTAGGCCACAAACATGCACAAAATCATTAAAGAAATGCTGCAGAAGAAACTGCACAAAGTTCACAGCACAAGAGTAGAGAAAAAAACTGTCATCATGACGTAAAAATAGTAATGCATTGCTGTTCTGTCACTTATTTCTTTATTTGTTATTCGATTGAATAGATAAACAGACATTTCAATACAGAAAAAAACATTGTTTTGCAGGGAGAAGAAATGCTACTGATGTGTGTGCAAGGCATCAAGCTGATGCTGATTTGCAGGCCCAAGTCACAGGTTTAGCTTTTGAAGTTCAGGTTGACACAGTGGAATAAATCAAGATAGAAACAAGAGAGCAGATAAAAGCGTGTGTCTCTGTGTGCATCTGTCATATCTGACAGTGAATACACTGATGCGAGATGTGATTGTATGAATGCATGCGAGTGTCCCAAGTATGCTGCACTGTGTTGTACACAAAGTTCAGCCAGGTTCAAATTTTTTTCACTAAGCCACCCAGTGTGTTTTTTGTTGGACGTCCCGGTTGTGTCAGATTCCAGGATTAAACTGAAACTGAAACTAAATTAAAAGGATACTCTTAAAGAAAAACTAATCTGCGACCAGAAAACACACTCAGAAAACTAAAAATAGGCTCAAATAATCTAAAAGTAAGACTAAATTCAAATTAAAAAAAAAAATAGTGGTCCCATTAAATTAGGAGCCTGCAGTTTTTTTTCATTAAATATTAAAGCAAAAGTTTGAAATTTTCTTAAAGTTAATTTAGAAGTTTGAAACCATAATCTTAAATATGAAGCTGGAGCCAGTTAGCTTAGCTTAGCACAAAACTGGAAACTGATCAAATGATGTTAATCTTAGAGCTGCTGGTAGGCAGATTTTGTTACTCTACCTCACAATAAAATTTTGCAGTTTCCCTGTTTTTCTGTGCTAAGCTGACGTCTTCTTCTTTTTGGCACCAAAGCTAACCAGCTGAGATGTTTGTTTAATGGTCAGATCTATATCTGTTTCTATATTCTCATCAATTTTTTCAACAAAAAGTGATTAAATGTGAGATTATTCCTTTAAATTTAATTTGAATGTAGCTTTAGTCAGGTTTTCTCAGGGGTTTTGTTGCATTTAAGCACTCTTCATCCACTCTGTTTCAGTTTGAAAGTTTTAATCGCACACATGCTGTACATTTTCAAGTTCCTGAAATAATAACAAAGTGGGTGCAGTAATAAAACTCTAGTTAATAATTAACTAAAGCAGCGCAGTTGTTGTTGTGGGCTGCCTCTTAACATCTGGGGTATCATGGGAATTTCAGATTTGCTCAATCCTGTTTACTGCTGTTCTTGTTTGCGTTTGCTCAGTTTATAATTCCACATTTCTGACAGCACTTGAAAGCAGCATTTGTTGTTGTTTTTCTCCTGTTAAAGCCTTTAAGCCCTGAAGTGATGATGACACATCTCCCGGTGTGAAGTGTGTCCTCGCACTTCACCCGGGCTGCAGATAGTTAGAGCCTCTCTCTGCCCACAGAATGACTCAGGGCTAATTACTAGAGAGATCGGTATCTGTTTGCTCAGAAAACACCTGAGGAAAAGAAAAAAAAAGAGAGGCGAGTGTTTTCGGTTTGTCGTCGTCACACAGGTCGGGCAGGTTTATTAGCCCGCCGCCGCACTTCCTCTCACTTCAAGGCCTCGAGCACGCCGCGAATTTGAACTTGAATAGAGATAAGGGATTAAAACTGGTCCAGATTTAAAGACAGATGACACACTGTTTTCATTAACGCTGCTGTGTCAGATCCACATCTGAAGTCTCCCACAGGAAGGAAATGAGGCGGGCCTGCGCTGTCTCTGCTGTGACATTAACACCAGAGACTTTATAAACACTGAATTTTCACTGCTGCTGCAAAGTGGTCATCAAGTCTCTGATGTTTACTCCCTGAATGCTACTTAAGTGTTTGTGTTAGTGTTTTTTTTACTCCAACTTCTCCCTCTTTTTTTTTTTTAACCCACAATTCAATTTGTTTCGCCGACTGCTTTATTGGCATGACACAGAGATGTCATGTAGCATCAAAGCAGACGCTGGCATAGTGAAAACATTCAGCAGAAGCATTGATCAGTTCTCGTCACAGTATTGCTTCCCAGCTTTTTTTGTGACAGCAGCATGTTTTAGCCGATTTACGAACCAGGATTGCTGATAACCGTTTTGCAAACCCTGCAGCAATGGCTGCTTGGAAAGTAGAAAATCACCTGTGGCTCGACGGAGTATGAGGAGGAGGCCATGAGGTGAAAATGCAGAGCAAAAAACTTTGTTCTTTTGCAATCAGAGATCTTTAATTACGAACAAAGTTTTGGTGCAACGGCTTTTATCAGGTTATTTCAAAACTGAATAACCTGATGAAGGTCGCTGTACTGAAACGTTGTTAGTAATTAAAGATCTCTGATTGCGAGTGACAAAGACGATGTGATGGAGTTTTTTTGTTTTTTATTTTGTTCTGTTCTGCCCCACAAGGCAGAGAGCATTGCACTGTCTCTATATTTGCTTTTATATTGCAAACTGAAGAAATCCCTGGGGGGGAAAAAGCTGTAACCAGTTACTGCCAATGCAAACTGAACATTTCCTACTGCTGCACCTTTACATTAGAGCTGCAACAATTCATCAATTAATCAACTATGAAATTAATCACCAACTATTTCTATAATCAGTTTATCAGTAATCAGTAATTCTTTAGGAAAGAAAAATCAAAATTCTCAAATTTCAGCTTCTTAAATGTGAATATTATCTGGCTTCCCTGCTTCTTTATGACAGTAAACTGAAGTTGTGAGTAAATGAGACATTTGAGGACGTCGTCTTCATTTTTGGGAAACACTGATTTACATTTTTCATTATTTTCTGACATTTTAAAACAAACAACTATGAATCGATTAATCAAGAAATTAACTGATACAGACCGGCCAGTTTGGATGTAGATGTTCAAGTTTCCATTTCTCTGGACACTTTGAAGAATTCTTGTCCTTGTTTTGTGCATCGATGTTTATGTTGGTGTTGAGATTTTAGCTGCCCGCTCTGGTCTGGTCTGGTCAGCGTGGGCTGTTTTTAAATGTGCTTCATAAATAAATTTGACTTGATGGGACTTGACACGTTGGTTTAAAACTTGAGATTGAAAGTTCAGTCTTGACTGTGGAAAGGGCAGTTTCAAAAAACAAAGTCACCACAAGGTCTCTGAGTCTTTTTTTTTTCCCTCCCCCATCTTTATTCTAAAGCGTGATCCTTTAAATTTGAGAGATTTCACGTTTCACTGCCCTCACACTCAAATAGCTTGTGCTTAGATTTGCTCCGCTTCTGTTCAAACTGTACGGTTGCACTTAAATTTGCTGTTACTTGCAAAGATTTCCTGCACTCGAGCCTCAGCCCTTTTCCTCACACTCAGGTTTTGAGTCCTTTGTGAAATAGTTTTTTGTGCAACAACCCAGTCAAAACAATAGAATACCAGGCGAAGTGTCGACCAATGAAATGATCCCTGTCTTTTTGCAGGAGCAAAAAAAGAAAAACACGCGCTCTTTGCTTGTTTACGGCTTCAAGTGTTTTGCTTTGTGCTGCAAAATAAGTTATTGTACGAACACAAGAGACAAAAGATCTGTGGATTTGGCAGGTAAATCTGTCACTGAATGGGGAACCTGGTTATGGTTGACCTGTCTTCGAAGGCTGCCTCTTTTGTAGTCCACATTTCATGACCAAGTAGTCATAATGGGTCAACAAGGCAAGAAATAATGACTTATTATGTGTCTTTTGTGGTCTTTAGTATCCCAAAATTCACTTCCAACTCAACAGAAAAACATGTAAAACTCACCGGAACCGTCTGTCCACTCTTCCAGCAACCACCAACTCCGGTTTTGTTGAATTAAATCCTAAATTCACCGCCTGAAACGAGTGCAAAGAGTCGAACTCTGCAGGCTGTTTACCTCTCACTCCTCACCCAGCTCAGCGCACTCATGGTCCGACTGAGTGGGCGTGTACTGTGCCGCCGGGGCAAAAACCGACCCATCACCAATAAGCAGTCCAGTCTTAAATTATATTTGCTGAGGTCGTAAAAAGGTCTTGAAAGCCCTGAAGTTGACTCGCAAGAACCCTGAAATCAGTTTTGGTCCATTTAAAAGGACAAAGCCCCTGAAACTGGACAGTTTGGACTTCACTCATAAGTTTTGAACATCGCTTTTTGCGAGAGCGAGAGTTCAAGTGACCAACCAGCGCTGGAAGTGGTGTGGAAGGGATGTTTTTTTTGTTTGCTTCTTTTGCATCTGCAACTGTGTTTTCTCATAAAGAAAACTTGTTCTTGTGCAGCTTTTAATCAACACGTTTTCTTACTTACAATCGCACCTTGGCACGCTGGGAATAGTTACTCAGAATGTTTGACTTGAAAGCAGTTTCCCTGCTGTTAGAAGTGACGTCTCCTTCATCTCCTTCACTTTCCTCCTGTTTTCAGTCTCCTCTGTCCTCCTTCCTCTCTGTTTTTTTTTTCCACCACTCCAACCTCCCTGTTTCATTTCAAAATGTGCCAGCTTGTGTTCCATTACGTTTGAAGGTTATTAACTAACTGTGCGTGTGTGTGTGTGTGTGTGAAGTGATGCCAGTTGTGTGTTGGAATGCGGTTCTTCCTCCCTCCCTCTCAGCAGTTTCTGTCCTTTCCTCGCAGTGGTGAATGATGCTCGGATGTCATGTTTGTGGTGACACGGGGAAGCTGTGTGTGTGTTGAATTATAGGGGTAGGTGGGGGTGGTGGTGTGTGTGTGTGTGTGGGGGGGGGGTTACAGGAAGGAAGCCTTGCTGGAATATGATTACATCTCCCAGTAAACAGGGCAGCAGTAGGAAATGGATCCTCAGACCCTGTCCTCAGGGCATCAGCAGTCTCCACATACTGAAGCCACCAGTGAGAGATTTAATGACTAATATAATGTTACACACATACACACACACACACACACACACACACACACACACACACACACACACACACACACACACACACACACACACACACACAACCTGGTAGGCCACATACTTGAGCACATCCTCACCTGCACATACCATACTTAACATAACATACTTATTTGTCAGGTTTTCCACAGATGAGACCTTCATTTTAAAGCAACACGAGGTCCAGTCGGTGTCGTCCTCCTCTGGACTGACGGATGAGATGCAGATTGATTTGATTATTGATTTACCAGGAGGTGATCAGTCCTGCTTTGTTGGATATTGATTCTGATGGGATGTTTTCTCAGTGTTTGTTCAGTTTATTTAAGATTTAAGAGAGAAATGCGGCCTGTTACAAATGGTTCTTTCACATTTGAATGACAGTAATAATGCTTTCTCTTTTTCTCCTCCTCTGAACACGGTTCTGTTTACCTGCTCGCCTGGCTCAGGTTCTCGCACAACACTGGCTCAGCTCCCCCTCAGTATTCCCCGCTGCCTCCCGGTTGCCCTGGGCCTGTAAACCTGCTCCTGTGCTCGCGGTTTAAACACCGACGCTCTGCCTGTGCTCTGAGCTGCCGGTCTTGGTAGTGCGGCTAAGCTAACTTGCTAACAGCAGCTACATTAAGCAGCAGTTTTCCTTCACTGTTCATAAGGAAACTCTGTAAATTGTAAATCGGTGAGAGTTGAGGCAGAGCAGCCGGAGGACATCAGAGGGGAAACCTGACTTTATAAAATATGATCCAGTTTTACCAAAATTAGCGACATAGTTGGTGGTGTGATGATGTAGTCGCTTGTTGCCATGTGGCCACTGAAGTTGAGGTGCAGAAAGGGAATGGCAGTTGCTTTAACTTACAGATTAAAGTCCAAATGGTCATCACAGCTTCCCTGTCCCAAATGTGACATTTTCAAATCTCTTTCTTCCATTCAACAGTCAAAATCACCAAGATATTCAACTTACTATCATCAAGGACGAAGAAAACCAACAAATCTTCACACTTAAGAAGCTGGATCCAGTAAACTTTTTATGCTTTTTTGCTTCAAAAGTAACTAAAATGATTAATTGATTATAAAATAGTGATGTCAAAAATGTCATGTCATGCAACAGTATGATTTTTTTACACTGGTGAATGATGTAAGACAGATAACAAACAGCATTGCTGAGGTCGGCTTGTGGCTCAAACCATAGTATTTATTTTTACTCCTCTGTCTTATTTTTTCCTGTTTCAGCCTTTAACATTCCCCTGCACGATTTGTATTATATCACTATTTGTGCCAACACATCTCAAAAATCTTTTGAAACATCTTTTTGTGTGAAGCCGCTGCATTCAGGCGCCTCTGACTGGCCTCTGATCCTGTTATATTAATCAACGCCTGGACGTCTCGTTCTGTCCAACGAGCATTCTTCTTCACTGCCTCTCCTTTTTAGAGTATTGGTTTTCCTGCAGAAAAGAAAAAGGCCAGAGTGCTCAGAAGTTCAGAAAATAAAAGAAAGGTCCAAGGTCTTTATTCCAGTGGCTACTGAAGGAGTTTTTTAATGAACTGTGCTGGCTGTAAAATGATACTTAAATCTTAACCCAAATTTTTTAAAAGCAGAACCTGTGTCAATTAACTGATTTATCTTTTGGTTTGTATTATTTGTTTCACCCTCAATATTCTTCAACGGGAGCCACATCTTGTTAAGGAGGTAAAGAGTTCACTTCATGGTTTTTTAATAGTGAAGATAGAATTTCAATAACCTTAGAATAATCTTTTCAAACAGACTAGTGCCTCTGTGCAAAGTTTGTAGTTGCAGGGCTTCAATAATGGATTTTTGAGTGGATGAATGGATTTCTTTGGGTGAGCGGAGCATGGAAGAACAGTTTTGATAACCTTCTTTCATTGCTGGTGCTGCTGCCGGCCGCAGCGCTGCCACCTGGTTATTTCACCGCTGCCGGGCACGTTTTTCATACCGCTGCACTTTTATCAAGTTTTCCGGCTACATTATACAGCTCAAAGTGGACCTCTGGGATTTATAGAGGGTTGGTGTTGCATATATTTGCGTTTCATTCCCGATTTTCATGACAAAATAGCACCAGAGTGCGACAGAAAAGTTTGTTTTCTTCGAGGAGCTCGACAACACGAGGAGAGATGAAGGAAGGAGGGAGCAACACACAGAGAAAATGTCATTATCAAGCCATAAAATAAAAATATTTGACTTTCATATCAGTGTCACAGGGTGCAGATATCTGCGCTTTCCCGCAGCTTTGGTCAAATTTGCTTGAATCGCTGTAGCTCTATCTTAAATATTCAGCCTGTTTGCACTGATTTGAACTTGTTTCACCCAAGAATACTTTTTAACAGAGCAGTGAGGATGATATAACTTCAAAAACAAAGATTTATAAAGAACAGAAGCGGCTCTGCGCTGAATACAGACGCCAGTTTGCAAACATATGAAGAAGAAAAGCTCTCTTTGGATAAATGCTGTATATGATTAACTACAGCGACATTTTAAGCAAGATAATTGCACCAGGAAAAAATTGATATCAACCCACACAAGTGTCTCCCTCTTTGCTTTCTCTCTCTCTCACACACACACACAGAAATTATGACTTTGCCTCGTCACAAGCTTTTCATCGCCTCTCTGTGTTCAGTTGCCATGGTGAGCCGAGCCGAGCTGCCGTTTTCCGACGGCCCCCCCGCTCGGAAAGTTTAGTTCATCAATACTTAATGTCTGGACTTAAGACGAAGGGATCTGGTGCAACAAAGAAAGCTTTGCTGTGTTTGAACGTGTGGCTTCTGTGACTTTTAATGTGTGTGAATTCTTCCATGTTCTCCACTGTTCTCCATCTCTCCAATTAAATTTGGGATGAAGTTATTTTGTCCTCAAGCTGTAGTTGTTTTGACTATGCAAAATCATACAAATCACTGGATTCATACCAGTTTAGGATTACAGTTTGGTGTGTTCAGTGTAAAGCACAATTTGTATTTGATTAATTAGTTAATTTATTAATATTTCCATGTACTTTGTAAAGTTTTAACACTCAGCTGTAGGTCATGAGCCACTATTAGGGCTGCAACTAATGAATATTTTCATTATCAACTAATCTGCAGATTATTTTCTTGATTAATCGACTAATTATTGAATATACCTACGTTATGCTAGCTATTGTGGCTCACAGGAAAACAAGTCAGAGGCGTATTTAACTTGTTTGTAAACCTGTTATGTTACTGTGCGCGTTACACAATTGCAAAGACGACACACAAACACTGTAATTAGACCAACTATTTGCCTCACACGACGAAACAAATACCTATATGTTGAAAATGTGATTAAATGAATATGTGCACCATTACGCACCCAGCTGTGCTGTTAGAGAGTCAAATGTGCTTCAGAGATTAGAAACACACATATAAGACACGGAACAGGTCGTGCACGAAAGACACAAACCTGCCAAAACATGAAGCATGATGTCACTGTAGTTTGATCAGATCAGGTGTTTAATGACTAACAGAAAATCTTATCAGCCCTTAAGAAACCACATGAAGCCTCCCAATGAGACCTCGAGCATCTTACAGTAAACCAGCGACTGAAGAGAAACCACACACACACACGCACACAGAGCGGCCTGTGACAAACATCTCACCGCCCGTCAACCCGTGATAAACGACACACACCCTATTGACCAATGTCAAGTGGGATACACCTGATCGACTGTGTGATGTATGAATGCACACCAGCGTGTGTGCGCGTGTGCGTGCGCGTGTGCGTGCGTGTGTCGAGAGAGAGATTGAGATAGTCAGGGTGAGTCAGGGTGCGCAGAGCATTGTGGGTAATGTTCGTCGACTCCCACGCTGGTGCCGCAGTTACCAGGGCTGCGTCGTCGTAGATCTTTGGGGCTGTCTTGCCCCTGTGTGCACATCAACCCCCCCCCCCCCGTCTGCTCCTTCTGCTCGCTCCTCTGCTGCTTTACCAGCTGTTTATTTTACTGTCACCTTGTAAACAATACACACACACACACACACACACACACACACACACACACACGGAGGTCTTTCTATAGGAGCCTCTGAGTGCGCCACCTTTGTGGTAAACATCCCGGTTGTTTACGGTGATGTTGGGTCATGCAGGCCTGGGAGAGGTCGCTCTCAGGGAGTCACAGTCACAGTCAGACTGATTTATTGGGTTTCTGATGTATTAGCCTTTGCTTCAGGCCATGTTTGGACTGTTTTACTTTTACTCCTTTATTTATTTTCTGTTTATCCTGCTTTTCAAAACCGGCAGGGAAAGAAATAACTGAAACCACATTTGATACATACTTTATTTATTATGTGTAGGGGTAGAACAAGGGCAGGGTATTGTTTAAAAAAATAAAATAATATAATTGCAGTTATTTGGACTATATTACAGTTGTGATATGTTTAGGACGGGACATCTCTGCCTCACAACGTTCTTTAGTTTAAAAGTTTTTTGACACAGTTTGCCTTTAACAACTATTTCACCTCCTGCGATTTGATGATTGCAGAAAGCCGTATTGCGATTTTGATAAACTTTTAATTTATTGTGCAGCCCAAAGTGTTACCATCACTGAGAGAGTACTTGATACCCTTTTTCCTCCTTTATTTAACACCCGTCACACACTCGACTTCACCAAACCATAGATTATATGGTTTCAGCCAATCACACATTACTTTAACTTGAATAGTGCTTGCGGTGATTGGCTGCGAGCAAAAATCATGCAACGTTTATTTTCATTATTAATTAATCTGTTGATTATTTGACTCATCAACTAATTGTTTGGTCTACAAACTCCTTGAATATATTATTTTGTCCGAGCAACAGTTCAGAACCCATCAGTATTCACTTCACTGCCACAGAGGACATTTTAGAAGGTAGGGCCGGTACATTTTTGGCATATTTGCTTAGGAAATTACTCACTTGCAGTGTTAATTATGTACTTCCTGAGCCGTATTGGGTCAGACACTGAGCCCCACATTTCTCCTGCTGGTCAGGCTGGCAACCTGCATGGTAGCTTGCTGCCATCAGTGTATGAGTATGAATACACTGTAAATCTACTACTGCTACTTGAGAGGCGGTTTGGATCGATGCCCTTAGTGAGATAATATGTTCTTAACTGGAAGGACGAGAACTGGTGGTGAAGTCAAGTAGCAACATGACAGGAAATGAGGGCAACAAGGTCCTCCAGCAGACTCAAACGAAGGATGACTCACTGCCTTAAAAGACTAGACCACAATGCTGCACGAGGTCAATAATATGTTATTTATACAGCCAAAAATCACCAATTTGTCTCTGAGCCGCCACAGTCCAAATGTGACCCCCTTCTGTCTTTGCACCCTGAATTCAGATGAGGAAAAACCCCAAGAATGAGACAAACAGACTCAGAACGGAGAGAAGAAGCTTTGAATGAAACTTACAACGAAGAGAAAAAGAACAGAAACATCAAGTCGAAGTAAAATACAAATGTGAGCTACGAGAAAGAGCTCAAACGGTTCCATTATGATCGTGGTTTGCCTCAAACCCCATGAAAGAACCACTTATGAGTCAATGACTTGTGTTTACAAACCCTGGTTTGCATTTTATGGGGCAATGCAAACCACAACAAACCACACAGAAGAAAATGCAGAGAATTAAACTGAACCACGGTGGTTCAAAGCTGACAAAACACAACATCCAGCCAAGCTACCAGTGAAGCTGGTGATGTTCTCTGTTCAGCATGGCTTAAGTTTTTCTGCTTTCATGGATATATGATACACTTTGTTACACTTTATTATACACATGTATTGTGTGAAGGTCCTTACCTGGAACAAAGTTTTGGGAATTAAAAAGCCAAGTTTAACTTAATTTTTCACTAAATATGTTTATCATTGGGCTGTCGTGGTGATGGAACTTCCCCTGCAGGCATGTAGGTTGGCTCAGCAGCGCGGTTTGCAGTATTAGCGCCGTTCCTTTGTTTGTTTTTGCAAATTACAAGTAATGTGGTGCCATAACGCCAAGTGTGACGTCATCTGTGGACCTCACCTCGCTGCCTAGCAGGCGTCTTAATGGTCTGAGTAAGCTAGCTGCTTGGTGTGAGTCATGGTTACACAACTTTGCAAAGACAAGCAGAACAAGACATAACTTGGCATTATTTCACAAGGAATTCAAAGAGCAACAGGCTGGTCAGTGAATGTGATAGATGACTTAATTACGTGCTGCCAAATATAAGTCAAATGAGTGATTTATTTGGTGACGAGCAAACCTTTTCACCGTTGAAGTTTGGCAAAGCAATAAAGAGTTTGGCTTTAGCGTTTTAGCTAGTTTAGAAAGGTGGCAAACATCTCTAGCGTAAACGCAACGTTCACAATTGTAATGTTAACTTAGAATAATGACCCTAACCCTAACTGTGCAGATCAGCAACAGCAGAAAATTATCAATTGACACGCAGTCAGTAGTGGTAATGGTAACCGTCGCTCGCAGCCGACATTTTTGCACATACAGAGCGGAGACCTCCGTTAATAAGGAAGTGTTTAGTCCACGTTAGTGCACTGCTGTGATCCTGGTCTGAGCTTTTATCATCATAAAGTGCCTGACTTACGGTTTCTGTCATTCAGGTTTATTGTTTTAATTGGCTATCAAACTGAAGTATTAAAGTTTGTACTCAAGGAATGACCGTTCAAGTTCATTTCTACAATAATAATATTAATAAACTGACAGTTAAACAGCTCAGACTTGTCTGTGCCTGTTTCTGCACCGCATCCGTCACTCTACCACTTCTCCGACAAATTGCATGCGTGTATACAAGCCTACGTGTCTGCAAATAATTAACAACAGAGTGAAAAAATAATTGAATTTCCTCCAAGCGGGGACTAATAAAGGGACGTTCAGAAGACCTTCTTCCTGTCCATTTTTAAAGCCATTTATTTCTGTTTTGTCAGGACTGTTGTCTTATGTATTATTCCATTACTTCTCCTGGTGTTTAATCACATCAGAGTCATAATTTTGTTATTGTGACGACACTAACAGCAACTGATGTGAATATTCTAAAATGTTCTCTGATCTCTTAGCCCTGTTTCACTCAGGAGCCTTTTAGCCCTGTTGATTTTCAGGGTATAACCGGACAAACTCAGGGTCAATCCACTTTGAAATGTTCCAGGATTGTCGAAGTATGAAAGCTTTCTTAGCCTGGAGCTAAATGCAAGGAGAAAAGCCCTGTTCTGTGCTTTTTGCAACAATATTTTCTTTTGTTTTATTCTCCACAACTATCCGACAACCCCCTGAAATCATCTGGAGTCGTGACCCACAGGTTGAGAACATCTGCTCTGTCTTAAACCTTAACGTGAATAGCATTAAATAATATCTAAATCCTTTTAAAGGGAGATGAAAAAGATGAAGCTTGATATTGAGTGTGGGCAGAATTATCAGCATTGGCCTTCAAAACCTCATAATTTAATAAAGAGACGTCTTTGCTTCGAATGAGGAGGTAGTTTCAGGCTCTAATGTGAGTTAATGGCACATGTTGATATAAAGTTTTAAGTGAGGTTGGAGGCAATGACGTGAGTGAAGCCGGACAGGTGGTGTCGGAACATTTCATCACACGCCATGTAACCAGCCATGAAGGACACTGGAACCCTGGCCGCGGTCCGATTGGTCAAAAGAGCTGCACACTTCAAACAGGAAATGACACGGGGAGGGCAAACAGGAAGTGCGAGGCAGAGCGGCGATGTTGTTCCACTGTGTTTTCTTTCCCGTCCGTTCCCATTCCCTCGCTCGCCGTGGCGCGGCGCCAGGTCGAGAGAGAGAGAGAGAGGAAGGAGAGAGGAAAGGGAGTGAGAAAGTCAGAGGATGAGGAGGAGGAGGGCATTCTGGGGAATCCCCCCCCCCCTCCATCCCCTCCATCCTCACCCCCCCGGTGGCTCCATCCACAGACATTAAACTGCTGTGAACTGCTCTGAACCTTTGAAAATGCTGACTCAAAACTCTGACTTTTATGCTCTCAGAGGAGTGTTGGACGTGCAGGAGGGTTTAAATTCAGACACTTTAGTTTTTGAGGCTGCCAGCTGTTGACAGATGTCGTCAGTTGTGTGAAAAACACTGGATTTTAAAACAGTATGTGACACTTCAGCTCATCTGCTACTGGACGTCTTTCGCTGGGTGGACAGAAACATGTCTCCGATTGGATAATGTTGCTGCATGTCTGTTGGAAGTGTAAGTAAGAAATTAACAAACATGTGAGCTGTGAGTCTGTCGTGTTTTGGAGCCAATCTGCTCACTTCTGACCAAACGTGCCCTTAATGCAGCTTCGCTTGCTTTATCAGAAACTTGAAGATGTAGTTTTTTGACAAAAGATGTAACTGTAATCTGACAAACAGCAAATACAGTTAAAAATGCGTAAGAAGTAATCTAGTTTAGAAGTAAACATGATGCATGTTGCATTCAAGGGTGGGAAACTTTTTGTCTGATTTGATTCTTGATTTAATGAACAGAAAGAGGGGGCACAATTTTAAGTTTCTTGCTCCAGTTTCTCTAAAATACAATGTGAAAACTACCTGGCGATCAAATGGTCCGCAGCCTTTTCATTTTTAAAAAGTTATCAGCATTAATTAATGAATTCATCGGTTTGAAAGCATCATACAGCCTCCTGCCTGCATGAGAATAAAATCTGAGGGGGAGGTGGAGTGCTCTGCGGTGTTAATGTTTTGTCTCCAGCAGTGGAGAGCAGCCTCACTGCTGCACTGTGAGCTCTGAGGAAACACAACGCCGTGCAGGGCACAGAGTTTTGAGGTGAAACATACTGAGGAGAAAGCGTGGCGGTAGTTTAAATTGGTAAATGCAGCGGTGTGTGCTGCTCTGTTAGCACATTAACATCACTCTCTAGTTGGTGATGTAAAAAGTATTCACAATGCGCTTCATGTTTGTCTCATGCAATCATATATTGATTTTATGTCTAACTAATTGCATCTGATGCTTTTTATGAAGATATTGATTGAGATTGCGCTGAAAGAATAGCCACAGCAATTAACAGAAATAATGACCGAAATAGGGTTGTTCCTAATTTCCTTGTCGATTAAACTCAAATTTTAGTTTAGACTAGTCGACCAGTAAGTAAGAAAACTCTCCGAAAGCAGCTAAGTAGCAGTGGCTAACATTAGCAACGCTAGCAGCAGCAGCTGCTGCTCTGCTTGCAGGTTAACGTCCACGTCTGTGCTGAAAGTGGTCACATGTTGCTGTCAAACTGCGCTGGTTTTACGTGCTGTCATCTGTCCGACTTTGCTGATGTGGGTCATCGGGACATGAGTGCTGGGCGAGAGGGGCCGCAGCCCCAGCTAGTGGCGGGAGGCTGCATAACACCTTAGAGGCAATAGTTAACTGGCATTGTGCATGAATAAAATGTTGATAAATAGTTTAACTGACCAGT
Source organism: Lutjanus erythropterus (assembly GCF_056507025.1). NCBI lineage: Eukaryota > Metazoa > Chordata > Actinopteri > Lutjaniformes > Lutjanidae > Lutjanus > Lutjanus erythropterus. Next base: position 25,301,894 of record NC_139338.1, on the reverse strand, counting down.
ATTTCTGGTGCGGACTAGCGAGGGTGGCGATGTATGTCCCTGGTCCGAGTTCACTTTATAGTCCATAATGACTTTGGACACAGCGACTCTCACTACAGCCGACAGGATTCATCCTCTGGGACAATGACTGTGAGCAAATTTCATGTCAAAACCCACGTTGCCAGTTCAACTAAAAGCATCACTATTGACCTCATAAGCAGCTTTTGCTCTGCAAGTTTGCACTGAGCTAAGTTTAAGCAGACATGCATCTGCTGAAATGTGGCGATGTTCATATTGTCTCCATGCTCGGCGTCTCATTGGCATTCAGCAGCAGGACCCTGAGTGCCACGACGCACTGAAGCGCAGCAGGCAGCATTAATCAATGTGCCGAGCAATCAGCACCCGGCCTAATTCAATCACCCCTCCAACAGAACGCCGCCATTAGGACAACAGACGAGTGTGTGTTCACACCGCCGTTATGTCTGCGTGTGATTTGTGTGTGTGCGAGTCCGTCTGCCAGCCACCGCCGACCCGAAACAAACCCCCTTCAGAGAGACAGAGTGGGCAGAGGAAGCAGATAGAGAGCATTATGGAGAGGAGTGCTGTGTTAAATTGGTGTTGAGACGGAGAGACGGAGGTTCAGACGTGAGGCCGCAGAGACGACAGCGTGGCTGCTGTTGTCATTTTCTGTGAAGAGTCAGTCGTGTTGTGATCACTGAAGACAGTTCTTCACTAATTCTGAGCAATGGTGACAATAAGGACTTAAAAAGCTTCTGTGTTTCTGACTGGAAGCTTTTTGTTTCCCTTTCAAAACTCTTTTGTTTTACCGCCTCTAACATTTTCTTTATTTGTAAATTTCTTAATCATTATATGGCTGCAACTAACAAGAGATTGTGAGCTGTTTGGTCCATAAAATGTCAGAAAATGGTGAAAAATGCCAATGTTGTTAATCGATTAACAAAATAGTTGGCTGTTAATTGGCTGCTTGTTGCAACTCTAAACGTATTTCTCTAACCGGCAAAAAAATCCTACAAAAAACTCTCCTGGAATCACAAGTACCCCAAATTTCCTGTATTAGAAACAATAACAGCTTTGGACCTTCAGTCCAAAAAGACAAAAGTTTGTGATTTTGTCGTCGGACAAAAAACAGAAATTAAGGATACTGTGAATGCCATTTAGTCACTGTTTTAACATGTAAGTAACAGGACAGCAGGTCACTATAAAGTCTGTTCTCAGTGCGTGTGCACAGGAGGCTTCAAGTTGCCAAGTTCTGCGAGTTGAAAACTGGACCAAAATGTCACAAGTGATGCTTTCAGGCTCGCCCCTGAAAATGGGATTTTCAATGAGCACACAGAAACTTCACACTTTCAGCAGTCGACTGTGAAAACGTCCTTCTTGTGCACATAAATCATTCTGCAGAGTGAGTCTCAACTGCAGAAACAAGAGGAAAAACATATTTTTGAGGGGAACTGCAACATTTTATAGACTAAACGAATAACTGAGAAAACAACTGGCAGATGTAAATAATCGTAATTAACAACGCTGGAGAAATACCTGCACCAACCTGCTTCAAATCACCCCTGCTGTCTGTGGTTGTCGTCGTGTTTTTCCGACCTGTGCGCGGCGTCTCTCCCCTCTCCTGCACACATGATCGAAGACCCAATCGCAGCATCGACAGCATCTCGGTTGCCAGTTTGAGTGAAGCGGGCTGCCACCACGCCGAACTCTTATCAGGCCTGTAGATTAAAGAGACGATGCATCAGCGACTCGAGCAGACTTACAGTATCTGTCTCCTCTCAGTCAAGTGGGTGTTAAGGCGGGCTCGCGGAGGGCCTATCGATCCGGCGTTTGTGAGAGGAGCCCCCATATGACAGGACCTATGGGTGCTGCCGGGAGGAGGCCGAGGGCTCCATCAATATCCTCCTGCTTCACCACAACTCAGGTCGATCCATATCTCTGCAGGTGCTCCCTTACCTACTCTTTCCCTCACATGTCGGACTCCTTTGATAATCCTTCTTGAAATGCTGGATGTGAAACCAGTGAAGTTTTTTAAAGATCACACAGAGATCCTTGGGAAAGTTGTTTTCTGTGAGTGCTCGTGAGGTGAAAAAGAACCGAAACCAGCCACAAAATGCTGCAGCGTTTCTTGTGACCCGTGTTATCTGATGCCTGTCGTGCACTAGCGCTGCTTAGTCAATGAATCAATTAGTCGATTGAAAGAAAATTAGGCAAACTATTTTGATAATCAACCGCACGATGGACTGTTGCGCCCGCTCAGAGCACATACTCACCTGGATAACTCAGGCATCTGTATCAGTATCAGACTTTAAAAAGTGGTATCTAGCCATACCTATTATTTATCTCAATTTTTTCTCTGCCAAAGACACTTAAGATAGAAAATATACCAGAGACCGGGACTGGGAAAAAGAAATGGTTTGTGCAAATAAGTAATGATCGCTAAAAGTCTAATTAAAAACTAAAAGCAGACCGTAATAAAGCTTTTTGTGGAGAAAGAAATAATAAATAACTATTTAAAATCACGATGATTTAACTAAATGAACCACTGATTTATGACAAATGAACTCTTTGGGTTTTGGACTGTTGGTTGAACAAAAGACGTCACTTTGCGAAATTGTGATGTGCATTTTTCATTTTATTTTATCGACAAAATGATTAATTAAGTAATAATGAAAATAATCGTCAGACTCATCAGTAGCCTGATGAAAGTGATCCTTAGTTTCATCCCTGTAGCAAACATCAGACTCGCTGCAGCACCTAAACCAGATCACAGCTCAGTGTGAAGCGTAATGTAGCACTCAGAGTGAATGTGTGGAGTGCAGCAGTGGATTCAAGAGTTTGTTGCTATAGTTAATTCATCACCTGAAGAGACTCTGCAGCTGCAGCTAACCAGATATGCCCTTCTTAAAAAATGTATGTTATATATCTCTACACTGTATAAAGCTGAGAGGATACATTCTTCTTAAAAAATAAGTTCATCCTCAGAGAAAGATGTAAGGAATCTGTGCTGCAGTCAAAGAGACGTCCCAATAAGAATCTGCACAAACAGTTGCAGTAACTATCGGAGATCTTGTTGCTGCTCCGTGGGTTTAATGTTGAGGTGACGCACTGCTCGCATGTTTTCAAACACAATTTAAAGGAGCAGCTTATAAATTAAAATAATCACAAAACTGAAATTGTAATTGTTACAGCACAGTCATGAAAATTGTGAAAAATGTTGATCAGGGTTTCCCAAAACTCAAAACGACATCCTGAAATATCTTATTTTAATCCAAACATATTTAGTTAACTGTCATAAAGAAGCAAAGAATCAGTGAGTTTTGACCTTTTCCTACTTACGAACTTTGTTTTTTTTTGTTCTGATGAAATTCTGGATGTTTTAACCACTTTAAGCCTCTAAAAATCAGCTTTGGGTTGAACTGATCACAGCTCTTTTCATGAAAAATCACTCTGAGGACATAAAATAGTTGCTGCCACAGTCGAGCAGCGGCAGCGGTGTAAAATACGACCTGCAGAAACGTGGACGCAGCTGCAGCCTGTGTGCGAGTTCACGAAGAAAACAATAAGTCTGGTTGTTTGGATGCATGTAAAGGCGGGTGCTGCTCCTGTGGTTCTACAGTCTAATTCATCAGGAGTAGGTGTGTGAACGTCTGTAGCCGGTGAGAGGTGACCATCGTTATGTTTGTTAAAGGCCACAGTTTGACCTTGTGCGGCGAGGTCACAGCCTATAGCAACAGCGGGTCTGAGGCATAGCAACAGCAGCCGCAGAGTCGGTCCAGCAATGCAGTAATTGGACCTTTTGACTCAGTGGTGGAGGATCGACGCACTCACAGAGACATTTCATCACAAGGATGTGGTGTGTGTGTGTGTGTGTGTGTGTGTGTGTGTGTGTGTGTGTGTGTGTGTGTGTGTGTGTGTGTGTGTGTGAGAGAGAGAGAGAGAGAGAGAGAGAGAGAGCAGACTGAAGCACAGAAAACATCTGAATAGAGTTTACAGAGACTCTATTAGTAAAAAAAAATGAACCTGGCTGCTGTATTATCACACTGCTGCTCTGTTCTGCTTGCTGCACTGTCCTTGGGTCTGTGCAGTGTGTGTGTGTGTGTGTGTGTGTGTGTGTGTGTGTGTGTGTGTGTGTGTGTCGTGTTCAACATGGCAGTGAGCACTAATGGCACGGTTGTGTGTGTTCATGTGCCTTGAAGGTGTGTGAAGTGTCGCAGCTCAAGGTCACTTCATCTTCAGTCCATCTCGTCTTCTGACGGCTGGAACACAGATACTATAGGAGAACGTTACTCACCGCAGGGGCTGCTGGGAAATCCAGTTTAGATTTGAAACAAGACAAGAGGATGAGGAGTCAACAGAGACAGTGATGGCTACCAAAAAATTTATTGATTTTTTATTTTTATTGTTTTTGTTTTTTATTCTTTTAATTTTATATATTTATTATACTTTTTGTTTGTTGTTAACCACATTTTTAATATATATATATTTTTAACTTTGAAAAAAAAATTAATTTAATTTTATTTGTTCTACTTTTTGTTTGTTGTTGGCTACATTTTTTTTTTTTATTTTCTTTAAAAAAAATTATTCTTTTATTCTTTTTGTTTGACTTTGTGATTTGTTGTTGGCCACCATTTTCTTTCAGATATTTTTGTAGTTTCTTTTTTAACTTTTTTGTCCTTTAAATTTTGTTTATTTTACTTTTTTGTTTGTTGCTGGCCACTCTTTTATTTCTTTTTAATTATGATTAATTGTAATTTTTTCAACTAACTTTTTTCATTTTTTTCTTTCTTGTTTGAAATCTTTATTTATTTATTGATATAATTAAACATTTTTATTTTTTTATTTTCACAGCTTAAACAGACTAGATAAGATTCACCATTATTGTTAATCTTTATTAATACGAAGGAAAAGAAAAGGCAAATTCAAACAGAAATCAGTTTATGTCAAAATTAATAAACTAATTAATGCTTACATTTATATTTAAAATGTTTATGGCAAATTCATATTTTTATGTTTTATTTATTTATTTAATTTAATTTCTTTATTTATTTGTTTAAATTATTTTGGCAGTTTCAGTCCTCCATACATAAGTTACACCAGAGCAAGGAAAAGTTCAGCATCTAATGTTTGGGGTGGAAAAGCTTTTAAATCTGCATTTTGGTCACAGAACATTAAAAGCCTCCTTTATTCTGGTATTCATGATCGCCTGTATTGATTAGAGTCATATTTCCCATTAAAAACCTGTGAAATACTAATCAATTCTACATTAAATAGAAATGTTGCTCAACAAAGCAGCATCATGTCAGAGCTGAATGACACCAGCTGGATGTCACTTTAAATGAAAGGTCGACATCCGTGTGATGAATCTGCAAAACTCGCCTCGGTGGAGATGAAAAAATCACAGCATGGAGGGAACATCATGAACCGGAGGAATAAATTGACTGATTATAGGAAGATGATGCAGTTAGGGACAGAAACAGGGAGGAGAGGCTGACTGATTATAGATGGAATAATGGACGGGGGCGGAGAGATGGAAGAGGGACAGATGAACACACAGCTAACGAGAGAGGTCCAGACATTATGATGATGTGTGCGCTGTGGTGAGACCTGTTGGATATAAACAAACCGAATGAGTCTCAGGTGAAAAATCTCCCTTTTATCAATCATTTATGTCTATAATTGAGCCCTCAAAGTCTTCATTTCTGAAAATCTACGAGTGAAGGAAGATTATTTCAACCCGATTTAATTTTTCTTCTTAAAATTTGTGTCAATATCTTGATGGAAAACAAGAGAAAAGCTGAGACCAGCTCGCAGTGTTTTTAAGATAAGATGTTTTTATTTGTTTAAAGGGGCACTAATAAATATTTCTCAGAAAAATCACTTCCTGCTTCTGTCATCCAGCTTTATCTGATGGCGGTTGTTGTGATGGCTGACCTCAGTCTGTGGTGATGAGTCAGATTTATGCTAGTGGCCACGTACGACCTCAATCTTGTAACTTAATTAAACATTACGCTATGAGATCGAGTTCATGGCAATAACATATATATCTGTCATTGTTTCTCAGCCTTACTGTTTCATTTGTTAAACACTCATTTCTGACAGCAAGATTTCAGACAGGATTATGTGTTTGGTTTGCAAGAAGCAACAGAAGCACAAGCATTTAACTACTGCCTGGTTGAAATTCTGTGAATATCTCGCTTGTAAGTTTGGTTTTGGTGTGGACATCCCTTAAGCCGATTCTTACTGTTAACAGGTTGATGTTCCACTGCATTCTTCCCGTCAGTTTAGAGTCGCCATTATGTGGTGATATTATGTGCTTATGTGTCACAAAGCAAAAAGTCTGGGACATGGGGACAGTCAGTTGTTTAGGCTTGTAGGTGCACACTAGATGTCGACCTCATATAAGTCCAGATGGTGTTGCGTTGGGAAAAGACAGCAGGACCTATGATGGATCCCTGAGGAACCCCACAGGAGATACTAATTATAGAGGATGAGAAATTACCCAAACTGACTGAGAAAGACCTTTTAAAAGTTTAAAATCTTTAAACACTAGTCCAAAGCTATAACATAAATACCAACCACACTGCGAAGGCAATTAATTCAGACAGTGTGATGTAGAACAAAGGCCACGACGTCCAGAAGAAGTAAGATTGTATCTGCCTCCAGGGTCAAGACTAAATTATGTAAGGCTCTCAATGGAACTAGATAAATGCTACGAAATAGATGGTGATTTTGGTTGTGTGAATAGCTTTTGGCACATCCTAAATTAGTTCCTTCTGCCTTGAAAAGCAATTAAAAGCATCTTCGTCCCAGTCACAGACACGCTGAGGGAGTGAAGGTTGTGACAAAGACAGTTTGAAAATGTGAGAGGGCGTAACCTGAAGACGACAGCATTACTGATGCTGCAGGGTGCAAATCTTCACCGGGACACATGCACATATTACACACATCTCCTCCCGTGAATTTACCCCCTTTTACATTCTGCTCATGTTCTCATTTTCACTGTGAATGTACACGAGAAATAGGCGGTGGGTGACCGAGACAGAGAGCGACACAATGAGGAGGAGGAGGAGGAGGGAGGAGGAGTGCAGGGAAGCAGAGAGAGAGAGAGAGAGAGGCAGGGAGGGAAGGAAGGAGATGCTGTGGGTGAGTGAGTAGAAGCGGTCATTAATACGAATTTAAAGGATGTGAGGAGAGGACAGCGAGCAAAACAGCCAGGACTGAGGGGAGGAGAGGGTGATGGGAGAGGAAAAGGGAGTCAGAGGAGGTGATTTGGAGAGTTGGGCAGTTTAGAAGCATAATAACCGGCCAGGTTTGCATGCATTGATTCAAAACAAACAGGTAGAAGAAAAAGACAGAAGGAAGAAGAAAAGAAGAGGATTTCACTGCTGCTGCATGCTGAATGAAGAGTGTGTGTGTGTGTGAGAGAGAGAGCACTCCAGCTGAGCGGCACATCACACAGAAGATGAACAGTTTTGCAGAGAGTCGACACTGCCAGGGAACATCCTCCGCTACTTTCAGCTGCTGCCAGTTGTTGAGTTTAGATTTATAAGGTGTCTATGTGAACCAGAGGCAGAATTCGAAGCAGGTGAAGCTTTATCAGGTAGTCGAACGCCAGCAAAGAGTATCTGAGGATATTCGAGTGCAGGAGAGTTTGCAAGCATGTGTTGAAATCTGGAGAAAAAACGTCAAAAAGATAAAAGAGGAGCAGAAGAGTCAAAGGAGGAAAGACTGAGAAGACGCCACCAAGTCTCGGAGCGTCTCCTCTGGGATGCCGAAATCGAGATCTACCGGAGCCAGGAGTCACGATGTGGATTAGGGCATGAGTCCTGAGGAGGATCCAGGGAGGGATGAGGTTGTGGCGGGTGAGAGGGCGAGAATGGGCTGCCCCTGCCCTGTGGCACGTCCGGCTGCCTCCCCGTGAGCATGCAGGTCCTACAGATCGTCAAGGAGCTGGTGTCGCCGTCCAGACGCAGGGCAGCGGCCAGATTTGGAGGTGTGTGCATGTGCATCATAGCTGCTGATTGTGTTTTTCTTTTAAAGTTGGATGCAGCGCAAAGATTTGACAAGAAATACCAGAAGTCAGTCAGTCTGTGTTGTCCACCTGCTGTATCACGAGATCGATCTGCAGAATTTTGGAGGCAAAGCTCAATCTGAGGAAAAGGCGGCAGCAGTCCAGAGGATTTATGAGCCTCGTGAATGTTTGCCGTAGGGTTAGACCAATATAAAGGGCACACAAGCTTTTTATTAAAACTGGTTATTGGCCAGTGATGTAGTCCTCTCCTGATAGAGTAAAGGTCTGCTGTTGGACTGTTGATGAGTGTCAGTCTGTTAAACCAAGAATGAAAGCTGCCTCGCCTCACTGTCAGGAACTGTTAATCAAGAACGGCTTTATTAGTTTGATGTAGATTTCAGTGGAGAGGGTCAGTGTCCTGCAATGGATTCTGCTTTTCTGCTGCAGGGTCAAAGATTTAGTAGAATTAGGAAAGTCAAAGTTGTGTTCTTGCAACAAACTAGTATGTATGAAGCGTCACCCAACCAAATCTAAAGGGAAAAGAGTTTCTCTCCTTTCCGAATTCACATATGCTTTGACTTCTTCATAAGTTTACTGTAACATCAGGTTATAATCAGGTCATAATTTTGTTTTTCACAAAATGTCCTAACCATTTTTCCACAAATTTGCAAGCAACTTAGTTCGAATTGTGTTCATGCTGCATTAAAAATTATTACCATACATATATTGTAATTCATCTTCTCCAAAAATACCATGAAGCTCTTTAGCCTGTGGAGGACTGTGCGATTTAACCCCCACAAAACCTTGTTATTGACTCTGTTTTCTGACATATTAAGCAAACAGTTATTTCACATTTTTGCCTTATTGAATCAAGAATCCAAATCACTTCACCCTGAACAGTGCTTAGATAGTCTGACTCACCGGATGCACACTTCAGGTACAAGTCTGCCATTGGTCACTTGTTCCAAGTAGCATCACGGCGTCTGCGGGTCACCGGGAAACAAAAATAACCTCAGAGCTGCAGCCGAAATGCGAAAAACAGCAAATTAGCGCCTGGCAATGCTAATGGTTCAGCTTAAACAAGCTCCCACTCGACACTATTTTGCAGCAGCACGGTCGCTGCGTCCAGGGCTTAGCACCGCCCAACACCTCTCTGATTGGTTTAAAGAAATACAAACGTTTTTTTCTTCTGTAGCAGAATGTGTGTGTTTGTGTGTGGGCGCTGTGGAGAGAGAGGTCTGGCTATGTGAGACTAGTGCTTAGATAACAGTGAAACACTTTGACTTTAAGGTCTCAAAGGCCTTTATAGAGCTTGAGAAAGAAACTTCCTGCAGACAGTTGGTGAACTTTACCATGGGGACCAGGAACCACTTGAAAGAACATTAGTTTAGTACACAATACATCTTTGCTTCGGGGATAATACTTTCCAAAAGTACAGGAGCTTTGGGGGTGTGGCTTACAGCACAGATTATGTTTGATTGGTCAGATACTTGCAGCATTTTATTTCAACCACCTGTTGCCACCACTATGCTCCTCCACTCTTGTTTTCACCAACTTGAAATGGCCAAGATTTGTCCTGAAGTAGTCAGTTTTAACGATGAAGCCAGTTCTTTTGTTCTCAAAGTCACTGTGGATGAGGTTAAAGTTCTTGCTGTGACCGTATGTCGTTTCTCTGAATGGGATGGACAGTCCCCTGGAGTCACCACTGTAATAGCTCTGTTGCTGTGGGACCTGACTGTCTAAGTGTGTGTGTGTGTGTGTGTGTGTGTGTGTGTGTGTGTGTGTGTGTGTGTGTGTGTGTGTGTGCCTTGCAGCTGCATTTCTCTGGTGTGCAATGAATAATGAAGCACGATGCCCGGGGTAATGGAACACTCTTCGACCCCTGACCCCTTGTCCTGTCTCCTGATTGGATCAGCTTGGATGTGATAGCCTCGATCTGTGTCCATTATTGCAAAAACAGGTGCTGTTTTTATCGTTGTAGCCACAAGTTTATCCAGATTTTTTTTTTTTTTTGACTCTGCAGGAGGAGGAAGAAAGCCACAGCTTGTTGACTTCTTGCTTCAGAGCTCTTCAAATAAAAACTCTGTATTTCCACAGGGGCAATTTGCATGAATTTAACGAGGGGTTGATGGGCAGGTAAATTGGTGCTTCTTGCGGATTTCTCCCAAAATGTGTTGTAATGAGGACACTGATGATAATTTATGATAATTTTTCCTGAGTACCTTCGCTCTCTGTCATATTGCCAGGTCTGTGCGTACCTAAATTTGCATAGGATGTGTATGACTTGGGTGCATTTTGAGTTTTCACCTCAAGTGGCTTCACTGAGAATGAAATAAAGTTTAAAGGGGTACTTTGGATTATTTAAAGCGGGGTTATATGAGGTACTTATCCAGCCAGTGAGTGTATTACCTACAGTAGATGGCGGTTGACACGCCCCCAGCTTGGAGTCCCGGTGTAGGAAACTAAACAAGCAGCAAAAACTATTTTAGCTGTCTAAAAAATGACCAGCTTAAACAATCAATATCACTTTAAGTATATGCAATATTAAGAATATTTTTGCCACCTGCAGTCAGACAGCCTTTTCTGGCGAGAAACCTCCATTTTATAAGCCAAATATCACTCTTTCAAACCAACCAAATTCCATTGACAAAATTAGCAATTTTGCCTCACAGAACATGGGAGTTGCAGGTTTACTACTGTTTGGATCAGTTAGTTTGTTTGTCTTATTTTGTGACTTAAGTGTTTTAAAAGGTTAGCTTGGATTCACAGAAATCGCGTAATAACAGGAACAAACTAACAGGTCGAGGCAGCTGTAGCCCGGCAGCCCCTGTATTCTGCATGATAAAATTAGTCATTTTGCCAATGGAGTTTGGTAAGTTTGGAGAGAGCAACATTTGACTTATATAAGACTGGTTTTCTGTAATAAAAAAAAAAAAAAAAAGGCTGCCTGACAGAAAGGTAAAGTGGTGAAAATGTTCTTAATAAAGCCTATAGTAAAACTGATATTGATTTTTTGGGATGGGTCTGGCTAAAATACGTTTTGCTGCTGATCCTGTCTACAGCAGTTCATCGCTTTGAGTCCATGCTGGTGCCCCACTCTGTACATCTGTCTTTAAGTGTCTCCAACTTCTGTCACTAAAAAATGTTAGCTCAAGCTCTGTTTGTGCTGGAAAACGGTGACCTTTTCCTGATTTGTGCCATAGAGCAACGCTGTTTCTGTGATAAAGCAGTTCTTCACATCTACTGTCAGGCTCCAGTTCTTTGAAGTAGAAGTATTTATGTGATTGAAGCTTGTGTAAAAAGCCGAATGCACCTGCTCTAAAATCCAAGAGGGATTCACTTTTAAAGGTTTTTATTCATGTAGAAAATGCTTGTTGTTTCCTGCCAGCTGGTTTAATCTATCAGTTCGCCCCACTAGTGCATTCATGGAGGACCAATTAAACCCTACAAGTATACGCTGCAACTTGCATTCCTTTGGGAAGTCAGTGATGGAAAACGCTAGATGGAAGTAGATGTTACATGCAGGCGTGCAGGCGTGTTATTTTGAGGATAGTGAACTGATCATTTCCTGAGGAGGCGAACAAGGTCAGATGTTATGTAACACCGAGGGGCCGGTGATAAAAGAGCGTAATGTTCCAAGTTAACCTCTGAACTGATGCACAGACACCTCGGTGATCATTTTAACGGATTCAGCCCAGAGGTGTCGCCGACACTCTGAGCTGGATACGCTGGGTTTTTAATAGGAGAGGTGAGAATTGAATTATCAGTGCCGGAGTGACAGCGTTGGCAGAAAATGGGTTTTTCCAGGAACAGTGACAAACTTATCACATTATTTGTGTGTGTGTGTGTGTGTGTGTGTGTGTGTGTGTGAATACTGTTATTGAATCATTTAAATGCCATTATCACATTCTGTCTTTGTTTGGGCAGAGACTAGCACTGACTGGAAGTAGAAGGAATGGGAACTTTTTTTTTTAACTGCCCTGCTGAAAGGGAGAGTTCGAATCATGTGATGGGGGTTGTATCACGTACTTATCCATAGTCAGTGTATTACGGCAGTCAGCAGGCCTTTGTATTGTCACCACTTTATTGTGCCGTCAGACAACCTTTACTCATGGGAAACTGCTGTTATAAAAGCCAAATATCCCTCTTTCCAAACCAACCAAACTCCATTGACAAAATCACTAATTTTACTTTGCTGAACAATGGAGTTTCTGGTCTACTCCTGCCTTAAACTGGTAGTTAGTTTGTGTTGGTGTGTGATTTTTGGTCAAATTAAACTAACCTTTAAAAACACGGAAGTCACACAATAACTCAAACAAACAGATCGAGGCAGCAGTGCATCAGCATCTACTGTGTTCTGCGAGGTAAAATTACTGATTTTATCAGTGCAGTTTGGTGGTGGGAGAGCGAGCAATATTTAGCCTCTGTAACAGTGGTTGCCCGTCAGAACAGGCTGTTTGACGGCAACATAAAGTGTTGAAAAAAATTCTAAATATAGTGTACACTTAAACTGATACTGAACTGATACTTTACCAGATCTTGTACTCTATGTGGCATGGCGTACCTGCTACCTGTAACCTCAGAGCATTGCCTTGTTTTCCTGGCCTGGGGGAAAGCAACAGGTTTGCCTGATACTAATACAAGGTGGAAACAAAGATCTCAAATAGTCACAACCCCAAAGAAGTAAGTTGAACAAATTCGCCCGTTGAGGATGTCTCAGTGTGGCACAAGTCAACACCTCCACTGTTTCTTCTCCTGGTGTCTTCAGGGTGTCGCATGAGCCATTTATGACGAATCAGACCTTTCGCCAGATTTAGTTTCAGTCTTCTGTTTTCACAGTCTGCACCAGTAAAAAAAAAAAATGTTCAAAACAAGGCATCACGACGACACAAGTCCATCACAGGTTATTTAAAGCAGCTGAGGGCACAAAACTCCTCCTACAGCTTGTTTATTTGCAGATTGGTTGTCTGTGTCTGCAGCCAGAGGGGAGGAGGGCGAAGCGTGGGCTGACGGGAGGGTATCAGGGGTCGTTTTCTGTGGTCAGTGCTTTGCGAGCTGTGGCAGTGTCAATGAGGGCTGGCAGGCCAGGATTGGAGAGACCAATTATTTTGGTGGATATTTTGGTGATTTTCAGGAGTTTGGTGAAAATGCATGGAGAAATAGAAGGTGGATGGGACCTTCCAGCCTCCTCCTACTCACACTGTAACCTAACACACTAAAATTTGCACACATAAGACTGCAATAACATACAATAATGTAAGAAAAAATATATAAATAATGTCAGGAGAGGTCAGGAAGCCACAGAGTTAAACCCCTCCTTTTAGGAAAAAACAAACAAACGTATAAAAAAACAATAATACTAATCAGAACTAGTTTCTACTCAATAATTGCCTGAATTGGATGTTTAATAAACAATGGTTTGTCGGTCAGCTGTCATTCTCCTTCAGTTTTATCCCACCCAAGTGGATCATTGACCCAGCAGTCGACACACACTGCTAATATTGAACTGAGCTTTTAAAACACAACTGTTAAATTTAAGCTAGACTGAAATTTAGTCAGAGACAGCAGTCTGATGCTGCTGTACTCTAGCTTCATCATCAACAGCATCATTTAGCTCTTCATCACAAGGCCTTTGTTATTAATACGATTGTTTCTAGTTTCTTATTCTGCATCATTTAAATGACAGAAGCTAATTCATGTTTATTGTCATCAAAAAGCAATTAACACCGCTGCTGTCAAAATAAGCAATTACCGTCCTCTGGAGGCTCGTACATCCTTATTGCCTCCTTGAGGGATCCCTCTCCTCTTCAGCAAGGATCCAGAACTCATGATGGATTTGTGGTGTTTATTTGTTTTACAACCTGCAACACAGACACTTTTTGGCAAAGTTTGGACAGGAGCATGTTTACCATCACTTTTTCCTTTAACAACAGAAAGTGTTTGGAAACTGAGGACGCTAGTTGTTGAAGTTTTGAAAGTGAAATATAGTATAATATCCCCTTGCACGTTTTTTGTGAGCTTCTTGGCCACCGTTGGTTTGCCACACTTAGAAGGGGAGGGTGACGGGTGTTGGTTGCATTGTGCAAACTCACCACTAGATGGCACTAATTCCTACACACTGGTCCTTTAAATTTAACAGACATCCAACCTGTGAACACATGTTCTTGGCGTTGATGCCCAGGCCTCAGAAAAACACAATATGTGATACAGTGGCTGTCACTCATGTTGGCGGTGCTCTTGTTTGTTTACAGTAACCACTGTAATGCCAGAAAATTCATGTCACAGTGATTTATTGATTTTTAAATGTGGCACCTCTGACATGACCGGCCTCCAGCTCCAAACTGCAGCCACTTGTGGAGCTGTTAGACGCTGCTGTTTGTGAGTGTGTATTAGACTTGATGACAGGAGTGTGAAAGTTATTGTGAGGCAGGTAAGTGTGTGTAATCAGCTCTAAAGGCACAGACACTTAAACAGAGGGAGCATTTCAGAGATTTCGGCTGCTTTATCGACTGCCCGGGAACGATTCGCACTCCTCCATTTGGCTGTCGTCTTTATCTCCGTCCATCAGGCCTGCGGAGGAATTCACCTTGGCTCTTCTCTCAGCTCCGATCAATGCAGGCAGATTTAGAGATGGCCTCCAACAGATGCAGCGCACATACATAAATTCACACACTGCGGCGCTGTGCGGGCGGGAAGGTGCCGAGGTGTGATGGCTGGGTGCAGGGTGCTCGCAGATGTTGTGATTCCCATGATGAGGGTGGAGCTGTGGGACTGAGCTCAGCTCTTCAGCGTAGAAAGCACGGAGGAATCAGAAGGTTGTGCGTGCGTGTGCTTTAAAAAATGAGCCTTCATCATTATCAGCAATTAATTTATCTCATTAACAAGCAAATATGTGAAACATTTAATAGCCTGAGTGACTGTGAACATTGCAGCGGCAGTTTGTTCCTCTCAGCTTGTCAATCTCAGCCTGGCATTTCAATACTAATTTGGAAATGCCAGAGCAAATGAAAACATGAGTTTGGCAGATTCGTCTGGTTCACAGCCACTACCCTGAGCATGCTCAGCAACGTCTGTCGTCATCTTTGTTGTAATAAAGGAATATGTCACCCAAAACACCTGATCTTTTTCCCTCGTGACCCCTTAAAGGATCAATATGGTGGAGCCAAAGAGGTTTAAATCTCTATTTCATATATGATCTACGGTTGAAGCGAGTTGGTCTCTTTATGATTTGTTTGGTCTCTTTCATGGCTTGTCAGCAGAGGGTTGATTGGTTCAAATCCACAGTTCCTCTGGGAAAACTTCCAGAAAAGGTCCATCCTTGCAGCGATGACCAGAGAAATACTCTCAGAAACACCTGAGGATGGAAACAGGTCACCGTATGAATGTGAAGCAGTCGAACTTTTGGAGAGCATCTATCATCTTCTCGTTAAAGTTAAAGAGAAATCCGTCGGCGTATTGACTCGTGGCTCTGCTCCAGCAGCCTGCAGGAGCCCTGAAGCCTCAACCTTGGCCCTCATTTAAAGCTCAGTTCACACTGGAGTAGAATCACCCCGAGACCTCATTATGATTTAGAAGTTCAGCCAACGCGCCCGTGTTTTCCGTGAGTCATTCATAGAGGACAAACAAAAACCTGAGTTTCAGTCTGATTTAGGGATTATCTCTAAACATAGCGGGACATGACGAGCCTCCAGAATTTGGAGCCCAAAAACTATCAAAGCACTCATTAATAATTTCAGCTGCAGCTCCTACAGTATAAATCTCTAGCCTGAAGAAAAGGGGAAATAGCACAGAAAGAGTCAAGAAATCCAACTCCGAACTACTCAGATAGTTATTCTCAAACATTTGCAGGGTTTGATCCAGGACTTTCTGCAAGGGTCAAATGAGCCCGTCAGTTTCTCCGTCCATAAACAACACCGTGCAGGGTTCATGAAAGTTTTGAAAAGGCTTAATTTTAACCATTAGGATTTCATGATTAGGAATACCCTTGAAAAATGCTTTATTTTCCACATAATCTGATTATGTCGAATGTTAAAGAAAAGATTTGCCACTCATAGCAAGTCCTGAACTTTGCAGCTGCTCTTGGTTTATGATTTCTTGTGATCATCACTCATTCACAGATATTTCCCAAGACTGGTTGGATGCTTTTTACTCTGTGTTGTTTCGGAGTCGTTGCAGTTGTGACTGAGAAATGATCAGTCTTGTTTTTTTGCAGAAAATTGAGAGATTTTTCTCGATGGAATCTGTACCAATTTATTCACGGTGTCGTCAAACGGCGGTAAACTTTCTAGCTCTTCAGGCTGATGGGAGTGAATAATGCCACTGACATCTTATGAACCAAACAACTAATCGGTTAATCGACAATGAAAATAATCTTTAGCTGCAGCCTTAGCTGACAGGTATGAGTGATTCTCACGTTCATTAGTGGCAGATGTGTGTGTTCAGTTCACTGTTAACCCAAAACATGAACATGTTCGATGCTCGTTCATCCACAACACTGTTTTTCGATAGAGACATACCTGGAAAATGTTGCCTGTCAGATGATTTATCTAGAGATAGACTCTCCACTCTGCTGGTCTTTTAATTTGACATGTTTTTAAACCTTAAAAATCACAGCGTTGTGTGTCTTTCACGGAGGAGGAGCAGCAGAGCAGTCTGGGTTTATAACAAGACTAAAGCAGAACTCTGCTGCTGCCAAACTGCAGGCCGCTCCTGGTCAGCACCATCGGCAGCTCAGTATCTCACTGCATTATTCAGCAGCCCTGATACTTCTCCTCCTCGCCCTGCCTCCCCCCTTTTCTCTCACCCTCCGCCTCTCCTGTGGCATCTTAACACTCGACTAGAGGAAAAAAAACGGTTCGCTCACGTATTCAAACACTGCGCCAGAAGCCTGAACAAGAACACCTTTTTTTGTGTTTTGCATATGAACCTGTGAACCAACTGTGGGCATCGTGTGGGTGTGTGTTTGTGTGGACCGGAGCTTGAAGGGAAAACCGCATGCTGGTTAGTTACGGAGCGAGCGGCAGACAGTCGAGGCCCAGAGGGTGTTGGGCTGAAGCCGCCTGCTGACATCCACGCTGTTGCAGCCGGGCTAATTGCCTGTCTGTCCTCCCCAAAGGGCAGAGCTGCGGTGCACTTCAGACTGCCGCTGTCGGCCTTCATGACACAATGTTTGAGTTTCATCTCGAAAACGCCGCTTTTTTTTTTTCTTCAGTGGTTCAGCTTTTATCCGAACATCTGGGCCTGTTTTATGTTTTTCACTGCTGGTGTCAGATTTATCAGGATGTATTGATCCCTGCTGGCTGCTTACACCTAGTCTTATTAAATTATGTATCAAACGACTCTCTGAAGCCCCTCAAACATCATTACTGAGTTTAGGCTGACATGTATTAACTGTGTGCTGATGTGATGGAGGCTCTGCTGACTGGAGCTGCATTAAACCTGCCTACAAAGGCTGCAAGTGAAGTGAAATCGCTTCTGCTGTTTGTTGAAATATCAACATCATGCTATTAATGTCAGTATCTATGCTGTGATTTGGCAAAAGTATGTCAGATAAGAGCAGAATCTGATGTACAGTATCAGCTGATTGATATTATTGGCCTGTCACAGTTATATCGGTCTAAAATGCACTTTTATGAAAACTTTTCTTTTCACAGAATCTGATGCAGATTGTTTTTATATATTCGCTTTGCAGGCTAACTGCAGCTGGAGCAGTTAATTGAACTTTTATCGAAATCACAATATGGCTTTCTGCAGTTTTGAAATTGCAGGAGGTGCAAAATTTATGAAAGGCAAAATGTGTCAAAAACTTTTAAATGAATGAATGTCATGAGGCAGAGAAACTAGTTACTCGACTTTAATGCTTTATTCTGACTTCGAGATTCATCAGGTCAGTCCTCTTGGGGAATTATGGGCTAATTATTTGCTGCTGCTGAATGCTTTGCACTGCTACTTGATCATTGCATTATGGGTATTACTGTGTTTTTATTGTATTTTTGCTATTTATTCTTGTATATATGTGGAGATTTTACTTGTAATATGTGTGACTGTAGCACCATTATGAAGTTGAGAACTGCACACGTTCTTGAATCTTGAATCTTGGGGTTCACTAATCCTACACTACAACCAAAAGAAGAAAAATGCATAACAAACCAAACAAAACAGTGAACAGAACAAACCAAGAAAGTTCTGAAATATCAGAATCTGCCTTCAATAAGTTGGACATGACTTCTATAAAAAACCTCAGGTGTTCTTTGGTTTTTCTCTGCTCTGTTTCAGTGATCAGGTCTGATCTCTGTGGACTAGAAGCACGGTTGTTTTCCGGTGCCACCCGCCCCGACGTGCCCTGTCTTGTTAATGACAAACTGGTGACGGTCATGATGTTGGCACCAGTCTCTGTGCAGCGTCACAGGTTGCCGGGACGATCAGCTGTGTTTGATCAAAACTTGTTCTCTGCAGTGGATTCACTGCTGGAGCTGCATCGGATTAGTGGGACGCTTGTTTGTCCGTGCATGTGTGTTTTGAAAGTGGAAATAAATTACACATTGTTCCTGGAGGCAGTGATCCATTACAGTAGCAAAATTTTAATCTTAAGCGTGAAAACGTCCGACCACAGAGGCATCTCTTCCCTCATTTGTCATCTGCACATGCTCAGTGTGAGAGGCTGACAGTTAATTAAGTTCACTTGGTGGGGTACGGCCTTTAAATCAGCTCTGGTCTTTTATTTTGACGGGGTTGCATAACAGCGTAATGGCTGTAGAAGTGGCTGCGTGTTGTTTGCATGCCAGAGAAACGAGGAAATGAGTTCAGGACCGTAACCAGTGAGGAAGTTTGACTCGTAGCCTTTGAGGAACAGTGACTTTTCTCACTTTCTGTGAAATGTGAATGTCAGGGCTGCAGAGATTCAGCTAGATAATGCAGCTGAAAGTGCTGCACGGTAAGAGTCACCCACTGATAAGTTCAAAGACAGAGCGGAGTAGTTGTAATTTTAAAATGCATCTAAAAAGAGACGGAATGATCTCATGATTAAGTCTCTCCCGGGATGACTTCGTGTACCTGTATTTAGCTCCCTCTGCCTCTGATCTGTACCCACATTTAGCCTCTTTGAACAATACGACTGCATCTAATTATCTTCTGCTGCTGCTGCCGTCTTTGCCCGCTGACAGACACGTTGATATTGATTAATATTTACCTTGTGGGAATGTGTATCAGTGCTGAGGCACTCTGCTCATCTTTTCTCTAATATTACATTCTGTGTCCTTGGTCTGTTTCTGCAGTAAAGATCCTGAGAGACACTTTCCACTCATTTTCAGTCCTAAACACTTTTAAGGTTGAGTAACGCACTGTACACAGGCATCCCATAATGAAACAGGCTCTTACAGACGCCTGTATTCGTCCATTTTAGGGACATTCAGTCCTCAGATGTAATAGACCCTCCAATTTTTAAACTTAATTTACGTTTTAAAAAAGGTTTTCTCATATATGAGCCCTTATGGTTCCCAGTGAGCATTTTTCTCCTGAAAGAAATTCAAAATTTGAAAGTGAAAGTTTTTCTCCAATTATCTGAAGATGATGATTGAATGTTCACATTTAGACCAAATGTCCCAGGGGTTTGCAATAGTGAAGTTTTTCATCCTCCACAATATGAAAGTAATAGCCTATCTTTAGCCTCAGAAAACTCATCCTAATTTCTCAGTTGAAAGCCAGAGAAAAAACTTCCCTCACGCAGCATTCAAAACCCTGGATGAAAGTGTTCAACCCTTTTATCCACCACATCTTCGTTCCCATATGGACTTTGCTGCAGTTTATACTACGTCACCTGACTTCATAAAGCCTTTTTGTCTGAAAACCTTCTGCAGATTGCAGCCAGTAACCAGTTACTTATCAGTACTAATCTGAACTTAGGCCCCATTTAAAAAAGTGGGAATCTGCTATTTGGATGAGTTTTTAACTTTCCTCCTCATTTGGCAAGAATATTGTTATACTGACTGTCAAAGTGTTGTATTGAGGCCGGTCACAACATTAGTATGAAGATGGAGCCTCTCAGAGAAAATTCTCCAGCCAGATGGACATTGATGAGGCCACATAACTGAACTTATTTTCCATCTCAGTTATTTCACAAGACCCGTTGACCGCTCTGAGCGTTTTACTTTCTGTTTCATGCTTTTTTGTTGTTGTTAATTTATTCACAGCAACATTCAGGTCAGAGGTGTCTTTTTTATCGGTAGTTTTTGTTTTGCCTGACGGTGCCAGGATGCCCACCCACTCACCAAACTGCCTGTTTGCATCTCAGATACACAACTGAAGACAGGAAACAGAGAAGGGGGTAAAGTTAATGAGACTGGAGGAAGACGAGCAGACTGTACTGTAAGAACCACACTGTCAGAATATGTTAACTTTACAGTCAGATCAGTACAGCTTTGCAAAATCACTGTCATATTCTGGTGAGTATACTCCACTGTCTTCAACTTCTGTTGTTGAGTGATTAATCTGAAAATTAAAATTTTATTCAATTAATTTGACAGGTTTTCTCATCTGTATTGTCTTCTTGAAGGCTTTTTCTCCTTTGTATAAATGCAGAGTTGAGAGCATGTTATCAAATCCATTTAAAATTAATATTAATGTTAAATAACTTGACTAAAACCTACTAAAATATTTCAATATCTAAATCTTAAAAATAAGATGAGCAGCAGAAGAGATAAAGTGTTGATTAGATATGTAACTGACACACTGAGCTACTTTCTCCACATACTGAAGGTCCCGATTCATAATTAGTAAGTTAATAGGCATTAATTATTGATTTGATGTTCATAAAAGTTTGCATGGGAGATGATGACTTGAAACTGATGTGACTAGATCACAGAGATCGTTTTCATGGAGAATAATAATCACTCTGTTGTCTCTTTGAACTGCAAAAACACACAGTAATCTTACAGAGCTGCACTTCCTTTACTTCACAAATGATCTTTAGTCACAATCTGCTGCTGCATACCAAGACTTATCTCCACAGCGCTGCAGAAAGGTCCAGCTCCGCACATTATCACTCCACTATAGAAGGGGAAAAAAAACAAAAACGCCCTGCCCTGTTTGCATTTCTTTAAACCAATGAGGATCGTCTTGGGCGGTGCAAAGCCCAGGATGCAGCGATGGTGTCCCTCCATAATAGTATCTCAGGGAGCTTGTTTTGGTGGCATTAAAATGACTAAAAAAAAAAGCAATGTAAGGTATTTTAAACACTTAAAGCTTCCACCTAAATAAATCAATATCAGTTGAAATGTATATTATATTTAGAATATTTTCACTGCTTTACCTTACCTATCAGACAACGTTTTCCGACACAAAACCACTGTTATAATAAGTCAGATATCACTCTCTCCAAATCAACCAAACTCCATAGACGAAATCAGCAGTTTTACCTCACAGTGCACAGTAGTTGCTGGTCTACTGCTGCCTTGATCTGTCAGTTTGTTTGTGTTTTTGTGTCACTTTAGTGTTTTGAAAGGTTAGTTCATGTTCACCAAAGTCACACAATAACACAAACAAACTAACATATTTTACCAGAAGCTACTGTGTTCTGTGTGGTAAAATTACTGATTTAGCCTATGGAGTTTGGTTGGTTTGGAGAGAGACATATTTGGCTTATGTAACTGCAGTTTCGTATTGGAAAAGGCTGCCTGACAGCAAGGTAAAGCTTTGAAAATGACTGATATAGATTTTTGCTGCTGACCCTTTCCACAGCAGAGCATTGCTTAGCTTCTGTTTCATTTTCTTAAAACTGAGGTCGTGTCAACTTCTATCTACTGTAGGTAACACACTGATTGTTGATAAGTACCTCTTACAGCCCCACTTCAAATAATCCAATCTATCCCTCCAATTAGCCACAGTTGATGCCACCAGCAGCGTTTGTCTTTCCGACCGGTGAAAGAGATTCAACAGCTCAGGCTGAAAACTGATGAAGTCTGCCGCGGGAGTGGTTCGTTCACAATGAAAGCCTTGAATCCGGGGAATGAATCAGGGTCACTTTTGAAGGTAGCGGAGCACAAATAGAGCCGTGGATTAAGTGGACTTCCAGAAAGTGGAGATGACGCCTGAAAGCAGTAAACCCCCGCCCGCCCTCTCCCCCTCTCGCTGTGACCCTGGAGCTTCAGAAGTGATAACAGCACTTAAGTCCCATCCGCCAACTCTCCCCTCGCAAACACAGATATTTCCTGTACCGATGGAGCTCGCAGATAGAGCCGACATGACAAGAGAACTTCTTTTTCCTTTTGCCTCCACAACCCCACCCTCCTGCGTGTCTCTGATGCGCCACATCACAAGACCCTTCATGGTACATCACGTACATTTCATAATGAAGTTTTAATGGGAACTGTTTATCACCAAACTGTCATCATCTGCCCCCGTCGGCTCCCCCTCTCTTTCCCAACATTTCACTTGTATATTCTTTACTTGAAAGAAGTAAAGCAACAAGGTTTTTTATGGAGGGTTGGGAAATGGTTTAATTGGTAAATTTGTTACATAAATAATAACATTGCTGTGGCATGATCGCCTCAATGAATGGTGCACTGTAAAAAAAATATCATTAAAAAAAACAGTCAACTTGTCTTTTCAAATTCAGACAACTTAAAAGTTTAGTTTATAGAACATTTTTTCTCAAGTACAGCTTAATTAATTTCCAGTTTATTTTATGAGATAAATTTTAATCCTTACAAATTATCTCTGCATATCTTTTCAAATTCAGTCAACATAAAATTTGGGACTGAGCAGTTCAAATGAATATCTTAAGTTTAGTGAACATGTTTTCTCAAGCACAAAAAAGTTTGTTTACTTTGAATCAATACAAAATGACCTCAACTTGTAATTTAAAGTTCAGTCAACTTGCAGCCTGGACACTACATTTTTTTAAGTTAGAGCAGTTTATCTTTAGTGTGAAGAGCATTTCCTCGTTCTGGATTAAACTAAAATAGAAAAAAACTCATCCAATCAGTCACATTCTATTTTAGTGACATTTCAAAAGTCTTCCACTCATCAGTTGTCTGGAAACAGTCATTCTCTCTGTCCTCCCTCTCTCTGATGTGTTGAATAGAGCTTGTTGTTGTGTTGTTGTGTTTGGGTGGAGAATGTTGTGAGTGGGACTGACTGACTCGCTCCTGAAGTCAGATTTCTGTCCGTCCGTCCGTCCGTCCGTCTCTCTGTACAGTAGCAGCTTCAGTAACAACCAGTGGCATTGTGGTCTCTCTGATCTCACTTCTCCTTGCCTCTCGCTCATATTTCCTCTCGTCGGCCGGTGTGAAGCAGTGCGTGGTGACAGCGATGGGATGAGGTAGTTCAGGTTGTCTCTTGGTTTGTTGGACCCTGGTTGAATTGTGACCGATGAGGACTAAGGCTCTGACTCGACTGGAGGTTCCACTGGAACGCTTGAAAAGAGGTAAAAGATGAAAAGACTGTCTGCTATCTGCCACTTCAGCTTGACGATAAGAGGCGATACAGTTTGTTTGTGTACATATTTGCTTAATACTCTGGTATGTGATGGGTACACATGAGTGTTTATGTTTTAACTGGTTCATATAATTAGATTTAAACGTGTTTATTTAAGTATAAAGTCGGTGTGGTGGTTTATGTTTCAGTGCCTGAACCCTGTGGCTTTCATGCAGTGATGCTAGTGAGGAAAATGTGTAAGAATTAGCGCAAAAACCAACAAAAATATCTGTGGTTAATTTTCTGTTCAGTCTGAACATCTTTGCAAATGTAAAGCTATTAAATATTGATACAAAATACCATAAATGTCTGTATATTTGTGGTATGTCAACATTGTATAGCTCCTAATTTACTTTAATTTACTTTAATCGACATTTCTTGTTGATTATATTCTTGTAGCCGTATTTTTTATCCCCCAGAATTTTTGCTATCCTTTCTTTTCCCGTCCTTTCATATCTCTGCAGCCTTGAGACTGAAATTTCCTTTAATTTTTAAGATTAAGAAAGAGTTTGCATACAGATTTGCTAGCTAGTTAGCTAGCTTTTTGCTAACTCTAGCTAATTTAAGATGTGAATATGTTGCTTCAGGTTTCCCAGCAACATCTTTTAACCTTCATCTTTTCAGCATAGTTTGCCTGTTCTTATCTCTTTTGTTGTTTTGTCTTATTTTTAACATGTTTTAGTGTCATTTGCTTGTGTCTTAGTTTTACTTTAATTTTAGCTCTTGCTCCAGTTTGGCCTTATTGTGTTAGTCGTCTGTTGTTGTTTTGTCTGCTCTTTTGCTTTGTCAAAGCACTTTGTAAACTGTTTTTAAAGGTGCTATATTAATTATTTATAAGTTATTATTATAGACAAGCCTAGCACATATCACATCTAAGCGCAGGTAACAAGAAAGGAGGAAGCTGACTGGGATAATATGGGGTACTAAGCTAGCTTAAATGCTATTGGGGCACAGAGCGAAAAGGGGTGGGATTTAGGAAGCGGTGACTGAATTGGAACTGGAAAAAAAAAGTGGATTGCAGTGTCCCTAATAAGAAAAGATAATATTCTCACAAACTTTGTCCCGCTAAACTGAAATATACTGAGTTATGGTCCCAACAATCCTTCAAGCATTATTATAATGGCAAAATAAATGAGCCTCAGGTGTGTAAAGCCAACATTTCAGTTTGCAGATATCTAAATTCAGGTTATGGAGTCAAATCAGAACTGGAAAAAAAGTGAAAATTATAATATTAGTATAGATTTAGCAAGCATCAGGTAAGAAGTGACTGTGACGTTGTGTTGCACAGACCGGTGTAACTCTGCTACACAAACACCACATGATGTCACCCACTAAGCAGCAGACGAGTGATGAGACAAGTGCAGACACTCGACAGTAAACTATTATCTGCTAACACGCTGCTTCTAAATATATATATGTCCTAATATTAGAATGCTAATGTTATGCTAACACAAGCATGTATATAATGATGTGCTGTGAAATGTCTGCAGCTGCCTCATCAGTTGTTGAATGAGTAATCCTTCCAACTTGAAGGGTGCTACATGTTAACATTTTAACATTAGCATTTAGCTTAAAGTGCAGCTAATAGTCTGACAGTGTAAAACTGACTCAAAAGAAACTATATAAGCACTTTTAATTCAGGTAACAGCATCGTATTTCCTCTGTTAAAGACCTTAGAAAAGAATAACAAAGTTTTCTCTCACTTTTTATACTTTCAGCTGTTTTCTTTCTGATGTGTAAACAGCATGACAGCTTTTTTTTGGATGCAGGTTTAAATGAGTCAGTGCAAAGTACAGACACTGTGGAGGTTAATTATTTGTCTATGAACCACATTTTGGGGTCAGGATGGCTAAAGTCTCGGCTGTCTGTCACCTTGTGTCGCGTCACGTTCACGCGGTCGAGTTTCAGGTTCAGACGAGGGGAGACAGATGATTGTTTTGGAAGCACAGTAATAACACATAATAGTCAGTGTAGTGTAAAGTGTCTGCAGCTGCCTCATCAGCTGTTGTGAAGTGGATGACATCATTTGGTGTGTTTGTGTGCAGAGTTTCATCACTGTGTCACTTGTGTGATTATCACATCACTTCCACCATATTAATAAATCAAGTACAAGTATTTGAAAATCATGACCCATCCCTAGTTGTGTGTGCTAACAGCACCTAACATAATGTGAGATAACAGCAGTATTTGCTAGCAGTAGCTAACGGTAGTGTTTACAAAACAGTAGCTAACAGTGACCAGCGGTTACAGAGTTGTTGAGCTCAGCAAGATGAGAAAAGTAGCATCAGTTGCTTGGTAACAGACATAAAAATTGATAAGCGACGTTGGATTGAGTTTTTAGGATCTCCCAGTTTAAGATTACATTGGGCAAAAAATATGATTTGCTTCTGTAAGACCAATCTTATTGTAATTTAACACTTGAGATAAGAAGTTCCTGTAATGTGGCCTCTGACCACAAGAATGTGTGGAGCATCCTTCTCCAATCAACCCCTCCACTGTTATTACACTTCTTATTGTTATCATTCCTCTTTTGTGCATCTATGAGAGGCTGAGGGATGTATAAAAAATGGCTGCATCTGAGCAAAGAGCTGCAACGACGACCCCTCCTTAACATAAAGAACAAAGGGGGCTCATTACAGCAGCCGACAGAGGGCTTCAGGAGAGCCGAGGAAACGAGGAAAGGCTGTTATTATGCTTGTCATGTTGTTCGTTGTCAGAGCTGGTCGTTAACAGCAATGATAATGAGGAACAAACACACAAATACACCCCGCAACGCTTCCTAGAATTAGATTTGACTGTGAAATGTCTCATCTGGAGTCACACGTTTCCTCCTGAATTTTCAGTGTGTGTTTTTTTTTTTTTTAAAAGCCAGCTGAGGCTTTTGTCACAAGTGGGAAGACGAGAATAAAAAGCCGGCGTTTGATGATCGCCCTCCGCTCCCACGGCGTGGAGGGAACTACTGAAGCCATCCGGGATTCAAGGACGAGGCACGCCGTCTGAGGCAAAAGTCAAGAAATAAAGAGGCTTTACTTTATGTGTGAGGCCTTGAAATAGTTTCCATGAAAACCAGAGTCTAATTTGTGTTTGCATCTCATTGAGAAAATCACATAAATGCAAAAAGGTCTGTAATTAATGATTGAGTAATTCTGCAGGTTATTTTCTCAGATAGTTTGTTTTGTCTGACCCGGGACGTTTTGGCATTTTCTTGCTTAAAGACGGCCATGGTTGTGCACAGAGCTATATTAGCCCAACAAGGGTGCAGCAGAGGCAGTTGCAATGGATCGTCAATATCACCATAGTCAGTGAGCTAATTATGTGTCGTGGGACTGCATTGAAATCAGATATCTTTGGTTTGGCAGAACAAAGCAAGCGACACCAGTAAAGTCATTCCACTCACACCACAATCAGGCACACTGGGTGATTTGCATAACTTCCGCATAGCAGCTACAAAGAATAAAAATATTTTTCTCTTCTTACGTGTGGTCACAAGGAAGGAAGTCATGAATAACTGGACTGCTTTAAATAATTACTGGAGCAACAGAAATAATGAGACGGAATAAGTTGAAACATGGGCGCCAGTAGAGAAGACCATCATTTTAATTTTACTTTTTCTTATTTCTCCCTCATATTTGTTGTCTTGTGATTTACAGCATTAACACTGCATGTTTCCTGCGCTGTAAGACGAGAGTACAGCGAAAACTGTGGGACAGTAACAGTGTTTATGACTGATATTAATTGAAGGGTGATTGGTAAAATTTGTGAGTTGGACTAATTTGAGGGAGTTATAAACGGTACAACAGTAATCAAACTCATCTCAAACTGCAAAATCTACATGCAGAGACATTTTTTGTCTTCCATGATTCCCTCTCTTTATACAATGATGCTGATATTTTGGTTTAACTGCCAATTTTGCCTGTTATTCATTTTATTTTGGCAGTTATCATTAAGTTTATTTAATATTTTTTGGCAGTGAGAGAAGTAAAAGCCCCTGACTCACCACCATTACTAACAACAGTTCTGTTGGAGAGGTCAGCAGCACCTGAAGGCAACACTGAGCAGGTTTCTATTTAGCTGTTAAATGCTCCCACAGAACACAGAGGAACACAGAGGAACACAGAGGAACACAGTCTGTCCTCCAGTTAGACATCGACTGAGTCTGTGATTTACTCTGAAATGTTGAAAGATAATATTCAATATTCAATCATCTGACACTGGTCGACTGAGTTTTATACATTTTATATAAATAGAATACAAATCAATCAACATAGGATCTTTTTTTTTTTTTTTTAGAGACGGTCAGATTGGCTGATCAAAGCGATATTGTTTTTGTTTTTTGTTCGTTTGTTTTATTGACAGCATTTTATACATATTTGATCCTTTTTTTCTGGTTAAAAATATAAAAAAAAGAATACCAAAAAAAAGTTACTTTTCAGTGACCTGATCATTTTAGACACTAAGGTTTATTGCTAAACTGTAAAATATCCTGCCTCCATTATTTATCACGCCCCAAGTCCTAAGTGGGCCAGACTGGACCCTTTGGCAGGCCGGTTTTGGCCCACGGGCCATATGTTTTGCACCCCTGTTTTAGATGATGTCAGATAAGGATACAAGAAGTAAAGGATAAAAAGGAATATTAAAAACAGTTGATTTGATATATGGTATAGCCATAATTTCTGCTCTCTACACGTCTTACTTTTCATGTCTTTGTCAACATTTTTCTATTAACGCAGCTTTGAAAGTGCAATAACAGGTTTTCAACTGAGCGAGACTCGGAAATCACAGTTGTCAGATGAAAATAAATCATATTGTGCAGCATGAGAACAGCACACACATCACCTGCTAAAGTGGTAAACCTGCTGGGGAAGTAGCACCTCAGCTTCCTGAATTTTTGACGTATGGTGACGGTTTCAGACGAGTTCTCATACACACAAACACTCCTGACTCGTTTAGACCTCAGTGCTCACAGCGAATTCCCACGTGACCTGAATGCGGCATGAGGGAGGTGAAGGGCAGAGCGGGGGACAGGGCAGCGTCCAGCTGGTCAGGCGGGTGACGGGTGGGGACATTTTAATCACAGCGGGACAGGGACAGATAGCTGGAGCTGACATCGGCCTCGCCGCTGGGGGCGGAGCGACGGCGCTGAGAGGAGGAGGTGGAAGGTCACCTCGGCGGGGGGGGTTTCTAGGCTCGTAGTGAAGGATGAACAGGATGAAAAGGCAGAGAAAGGTCAAATTTTAAAGGAATGGTCCCCGCTGAGATCCTGTTTGTGTGTTCAACGTTGTGATTATTGTGATTTTATTGAGTTATTCATGTTTGTTCAGCCTGTTTAATCTGTTTCTGCTTCAAGTGATGACTTTTATTTCTCAGAATTACCAAAGTTTTTCACCTCATTCTGGTATTTTACTGTATTTTGAAGCTGCATTCAGTAGAGAAATAAGAAATTAATGAAGAATTTGAATTGTTTTGCACAATTGTTCATCAATATTTGTGTGGAAATTAGATAGAAGAACTTTCTCTTGAGTTGAATTTTATTATTTTTCTTTTATTTATTTTCTTACTCTTGCACTGAAAGAATGGCCACGCTTGCTATCTCAATATAACAATATATGTAACTCGAAATAATAGCATTAAAAATTATGACTATTAGATAATAACATTATTGGCAAACAACCTTTTGTTTTCTCGTGATAACAGGTTGATTATCTCATTATGTCAACAGAACAAACTTGCTGGTTATCTCAATATAACTAAAACAATTTGCACGTATATTTTTTTAATGCTGTTATCTCAAGTTATCACCTGTTTTCTCGTGATAACAGGTTATTATCCTGTTATACTGAGATAACCAGCAAAGTTTGTTTCCCTGAGATAACTAGATATTAGTTATCTCAAGAATTAGAACTGGGCCCATGAAAGTGTGCACAGAATTTCAGCAGTTTTTCTATTCTTTTTTTTATTCTGTCCTTTGCTTTTTTTTTCTCTTAAAGACTACTTTTTCATAGACTCGAATCATGCACAGAGATATGACACTGTAGAATTATGTAAAGTTTAATTCCACAGAAAGTTAATTCATGAGAAAACTATTTACTGAGGAAAAATTAGTCTTCCGTTAAATATTTCCACTACCCCTTGCGTCGAGCGTGGACGATTCCTCTTTGGAGGCACATGATGTTAAACACATTTCACAGCCTCTAAGATAAAACACGCTGTAAACTTGAAGCCACAAGGGGTCTTCTGCTGTCGCCCATAAACTCCCTGAACCCACTACAAGTACGACGGGAGCTCCTCGGCCACAAATAAAAACATACGCGCGCCTGCGATCTCCGTCACGGATGCCGGTGTGATCCCTGAAGCATGAAAAGGGCTCTAATTGCATTTAGCTTAAGTCAGGCCACTGTGGAATACTAATATGTCTGTAAAGGGTTCAGAATTAAGGCTAAGCTTCAGTGCAATAGAAAAGGCCGAATCCCATTTCCTCTCCAATTCCTCTGCCTCTCACTATGGGAACCGCAGGGCCTCCTGGGGTGGAGCTCCCAGTAGAAAAAGGGCTTTACTGTATTTGTTTATTTGCCCCAGACAGTTTGCCTTGTTGTGTACGGACCCCCCCCCCTTTCCTCCGACTTCCAGCGTCTTCTTCTCCCGCTGTGTGTGCTCCCAGCAGCCCACAGCGACATGCCTTTCACTGACACACACCATCCTGTCATAAAAATGCCAGCCGGCTCAATAAGGAGCGTGTTTGTTCCGAGCGTTTAGGAATTCCAGTCAAGCCTTTCCTCCCATCGAGCCCCAGAGACCCAGAGAGGAAGTCGGAGAACGACTCCAGTCAAATACTTCCTGTAAAGAGCTGAAAACTGTCAAAAAGAGAGGAATTATGAGTATCACAGAACTGCAGGGATTCAAATGATGCGAGTCTCTTGAAATCCAAAACCAGCAGTTGAAGATTAAAGCTGTTTTTAGTTGATAGTGTCTGCAGTTGAGTCACATCGGATGTTTCTATTAATGTACATCATGTATGAGCAATCATGAAACATGTTTTCTTTCATCTGGTGTAAAGATGTTTAGTCCAGGTCATCTCTGCAGTACCTCATTATAATGCTGTTTTCTCATACATTTTTCCTTTTTTTTTAAAAATTGCGATCTGGTTCTGAGATTTGGATTTTGCACTTGGCCATATTGTGTTTTCTTGTGCAGCCCTAATACTTAGTTCTTATTCTACCTCCTACCACCACACCAAATTAGTTTGGATTCAATGAAGTCACACAATAACACAAGCTAACAGTTCAATGCAGCGGTAGACGAGCGAGAGGTAAAACGAGAGGTAAAATTACTGATTTTGCGAATGGAGTTTGGTCGGTTTGGAGGAGGCAATGTTTGGTTTGTATGACGGCAGTTTTCCATCAAAAAATGCCGTCTGAGTGCAACGCAAAGCACTGAAAATCAGCGCACACCTGAACTAATTTGATAGTGACGAACTCTCTCTTAGTACCTCATAAATCCCTACACCAAATAATCCGAACTGTCCCTTTAAATCATCAAACACAACAGTAACACTTCCATCTCTGTCTGTTAAAACTGAGCCATGTTGGTGTTTATTATGATGGTTTTACCCCGTTGTGTCTCGTTCGGCTGCTGCTCGTCGGTATGATTCATTATCCGCCTCCATCACAACGTGCCAAACACTATATTGAACATAAACACAACATGACCCCACTTAATGGAGTGTGTGCCAGCTTTGTTTAACACACATCTGATGTTTGGAGCCTCTCACGGTTGGCTGAGTCAGGAAGCGGGTGTGTGTGTTAGCGGTGTGACAGATCTTGTCCGATAATAAACACCACATGGAAACTGTTGCAGGGAATGCTGATTTACACTCCTGAGGTACACAGAGAGGTGAGAGGTGTGTGTGCGTTATCAGTGTGTGTGTGTGTGTTATCAGTGTGTGTGTGTGTAGCAGCAACGCATTTATACTCACACAATGTGGTGCGTGGGCTCAGCAAACACAGAAAAACCTTTTTGTGGCACTGTGACGCCTCTCTGTCACAACAGCTGTCAGTTTAAAGGAGCTCCTCTCATCAGCCTGCTGCATGTAGACACACACACACACACACACACATTGTTGTCCCAGGCTGAGGTCAGGCTGACACGCTGGCCGGTCTGCAGTGAAGTGTTCCTGCTGGCCTCACCAAGATTTCTCTGACTGGTTTGAAGTGTGTGTGTGTGTGTGTGTGTGTGTGTGTGTGTGTGTGTGTGTGTGTGTGTGTGTGTGTTCTCCACGTCAGCTCTTGGCTGTGGCACACTGACACTGAGAGTAGCACAGAGCTCGTCTGTGATGGCAGAATAATCTGATGTGTCTGTAGCGAGGAGCAACAACAGTTAAAGATCTCAGAAACTTACTGGAAGTCCTTTAAATGTCCTTTTTTTTACCAACAAGTTCCCATTTTCTGACTTTTAAAGTCACCTGCATAGTCTGAGATAAAGTTGTTGAGGTTTTAGACGTAAAAAAAAAATATTATAAATATATTATAATTATACATTTTCATTTTCATTTATCATCTATAAGACAGTTGAAACAACTCAGAATTTCCAGGCAATGTACTGCAACAGATTTTTGAGCTCTGAGCCCAACTCAAGTTTTACCAGCTACTAAACTTTTGTTAAGATAATTTAGTTTTCCTCTTTAGATAAACTTGAATCTTTGTTTTTTAGAGACCCCCCCCAAAAAAATTGTAAAACTAGATATTATAGTCAGCAAGTTTATTTCAACGCATAAGAGTTTGAGTCGTTGCCTGGAAATTTTGCATCATCTCAACTTTTTTTTTTAACAGTTTAATTTGATTCTTACGTTTGCCAACTGTAAAAATATGTAGTCTATACACCAAATTTAAAAAAAAAAGTTTAAATATTTAGTCAACTAAAATGCGTGATCTGTGGCTCCTTACGCACAGTTTGTAGAAAGTTGTAAAAGTTCTGAAAATGTTCAAGTTTTAATGTGATGCTTTCAAGGTTAGAAATATGCTTGAATTTAAACAAACCCTTTAAAATCTTTATTTTCAACATAATTTGGTGTTTCATCTGCACCAGGTTCTTTCAGTTGGCAGCTGAATCCAACCCTTTAATGACCTCAACCCGGCCCTTCGATTATTTAGAAATACGAATACTTGAGTTTTTAAAATGTTTAAAATGAAAAACAGTGATGGAGGAGACAAAAAAAAAAACATCTGCACGGTGTTTAGCTCACCTGTAATTTCAGCAAACTGAAAATCTAAGCAGGTTATTGTTTTTGTAAACACAGCTGCTGGGTGTCCACAGTCACAACCACCACACACACGCTGTGCTGACATCAGCTGTCAGGGATAACACACTTCATTCTTCTCTTGATTTTGTATAAAAGCCTGAAAACTTTGCGACAAACAGAGTGTGATCCGTTTGCCTGCAGCTCATTGAGTACAGCCACACAGCTGTTAAAGTTTGTCCTGAAACTCATTCATCTTTTTCTTTTCTCTTTTCTCTCCCTCCTCTGTTTGCTCTCCAGCGTCTGATACCGAGCAGGATGCGGCGGTGAAACTTGACCAGGAGCGGGCTGAGATAGTCGCCAAATATGACAAGGTACGGTGAGAACTCCAGCACCAAGCATAAATTATCCTGCACAAAGTTTTGGTGATGTTGGAACTCACAACAATAGTTTTTGTTTTTTTTTCTTGTGGTCAACCTCAGCCAAATTCCAGCTGCTTACTCATGCTGAGGCTCCACCAAACCTCATAACACTGTGGTGAAATCCCTCCATAAATCACTGCCTTATTGCCCGTGAAACACAATAATAACAGCGAGCTGCGTGCACAATCTGCTGCTCTGTATTTTCAACATTTTCATGAATTGAGCAAGGCTGTGATTACCATGCAGGAGCCACATTTCAGATGGAGTATCCTCAGCCAAAGCTCATTAACTACCAATGAAAATTAACATGTAAATGGAGCGTTATGCCTTTAAAAGGCACCTTGATGGTCCACACTGTGTGCATGTTCAGTGGACTAACACTAACTGTGTCAGGAGGGCAGAGAAAGAAAAACACACTCCTGCACAACTGTGGTTTAAAAGTTCTCATAAACTGTCTAGCAGTGTGGTTATTGCTTAAACGTATTACATGTTTTCTACAAAAACTAGGAACTTGTTACAGATATTGATTGACATTTACTGTAGCCAGTAGCGCTGAATGTCCAATTAGCCAAATCTTTCTGAACTGATTGCTTCCAGTAAACGCAGCCGGACCAGGGCTGAAGACAGCTCCCACGACCAGTGGATGCTAGTTTAACGTCAGGGAATACAGAACCAAGGTGGTTTTCTTGCTGGGTTTGGCTTCAGTAGCAGTTATGGCTAGCTACTTTAGCAGCAAATAAAGCTACCTTTTCATTAGGAAACTCAGTAAACAACCATGGTACTGTATTCCCTGTCGGCCTTGGAGGCTGTGTCCGGTCCTGGTGTGGCCCTGTTCATTAGGAAACTGCTGAACCCAGTACTCTTGCCCACTAACAGCTGCTAAGAGTTATGGTTAGCTACTTTAGCAACAAGTAAAGTTACATTTCTATCAGGAAACTCCATAAACAACCTTGGTACTGTATTGTATCTGTGTTCATGACCCTGGTTCTGTTGCCTGCTAACAGTAGCTAACAGTTATGGTTAGCTACATTAGCAACAAATGAAGCTACCTTTCCATGAGAGAAGTCCGTAATTGTCCTTGGTACTGTATTCCCTGTTGGTCTCGAAGGCATTGTCTGGTCCTGGTCCATCTGTGTTTATTGGGAGGCTGCTGAGCCCAGTTCTTCTGTCCATTAACAGCAGCTAACAGTTATGGTTAGCTACTGTAGCAACAAGTAAAGCTATCTTTCCATTGGGAAACTTTGAAATGACCTCAGTACAGTATTCCCTACTGGTTCTGGAGGCTGTGTTCAGTTCTGGTCCAACCATGTTTACTGGAAAGCTGCTGACCCAAGTTATGTTGCCTATTAATGGCAGCTAACAGTCACAGTTAGCTACGTTAGCAACAAGTAAGGCTATCTTTCCCTCAGGAAACTCAGTAAACAACCTTGGTACTGTATTACCTGTTGGTTTCTGAAGCTGTGTCCAAATCCAGTCCGGCCGTATCCATAGGGAGGCTGCTGAGCCCAGTTCTGTTGCCCACTAGCAGCAGAAAATATTTTTCCATTGTATATGATCCAGTTTCACCCAAATCAGTTAACAAATTTATAAAGTTGTGTCGCCCAGCCTCCAGAAACACTCAGCTCTTGCGGTGTAGTAAGAAAAAAAGCAAAGAAAGTGATTAATTGGACCCAAAGTTAGTATATGCCCCAAAGTGCAGGATGAGTCATTAACATTTTTTAATTGTTTTCCAGCAAAGGACAAACTCTAAAACAACACTAAGAATACAAATTGACTTTTTAAAATATTTTTGGGGGCTGAAACTTGGATTTAAGTGATGTACAGTGCAATAAATACATGATAAAAACACTTTAACACTGATTTTGAGTTAATGAGAAGTTTAAGAGAAGAGGAAAGAATCTGTTTAACTCCTGTGCAGTGATAGTCTATTGTGTATTTGCTGTGTGTGTCTGTGTGTGTGTGTGCGTGTGTGTGTGGTTGTACTGTACGTTCCAGAGTGACACCTCTATTTCACAGCCTGGCGGTATCAGCCGGACCAGCCCACCACGCTCAGTTTGTAAATTAGTCTTTTTAATTTAGTCCAGCAGGCTGCATAATCAAGCCGCCTCATTAAGAGTGAAGAGACCATGGAGAGAGGAGATGATGGAGGCGTGTGTGTGTGTGTGTGTGTGTGTGTGTGTGTGTGTGTGTGTGTGTGTGTGTGTGTGTGTGTGTGTGTGTGTGTGTGTGTTTGGCGAGGCAGAATGAGACACAATCGGAGTTGAATCAGTGTCATTGTCGCTGTCGGGGATGGGAGGAGTTTAATGAAGTCGGTTATCACGCCGGCCACACACAGTCGCGGCTCTTCATTTCTCATCAGCTGGCGTTCTTTTTTTCGGATATTAAAATGATTTCTTGTGAAGAGTTTAGTTTCTAAATGAACATTTCCACTCAGGTCTGACTGCCGTCTGTTTTTTGTCTGTTTTTTTAAACGCCTGGCTCTGATGCTGATATTTGTGGATCGTGGGCGCTGATTTGGAGCCAAAACTGAATTCACAACGACTTCATCACAAGTGTCACATTTGAATCCATTCAAAGGTCAAGTTCCTCTCATAGACACCCACTTTAAAACTGAGCATCTCTCGGCTATATTGCGCTATTTTGTTGTTCTGAGTGAAATATCCCAGAAACTATGGTCATGGAATTTGGTTCAGACATTCGTGTTGCCTTCAGGATGAATTTTAGTAACTTCAGTGATCCCTTAACTTTTTTTTTTATTATTATTATTTGTCCAATACTTTTATTTAAGACCAAATACCTACAAAACTAATGACATTTCCACATTCCCATCAACCCCAGCTCCACTTTGGGTTTTGTGCAAATGTTCACATGCTAACCATCCACCATACAAATTCTAAAAAAAATTTGAATTGTCATTATGTGAATTATTAGAAGATATAATTACTAATGTACCAAAAATCTTATTTTCCATGCCGATCATTCGAATTGCTTGCCAGTCAAGTATCTTGCAGATTGATTGCTGGTGTTGGCTCACGAAAATGGACACGTGTTTGACCTGACGAGCAGACCAACTGCCCAGCTGAGAAAAATGTAAATTAGCATATATTCTGCTCTGCTTTTATTATGAGAAATAAAATTAAACAAAAAATATTCACACTAAACCATCTGAGAAAATCACTTAATGAGGATAAGGTTTTGTATTAACGGGTCAGAAGAAGAAAATGTGGGGATATATTGATTTATTGTAATGAATCAGTTAATAATGAACTGTATAAATTCTGATCAGTGGCTCTGACAGAAGGCACACGTCACCTGACTGAAGTGTGCAGTCGATCAGAGTCGTGGTGACAAACAATCAGAGAAGCGCTGAGCAGCAGCAGAGTCCTGCTTTAATTTGACGCTGGAATTGATTTTAAGCAGTGAGAGAAATGATAAACGTGTCAGCCATGATGATGCAGCGTTTCTTCATTCTTATTTCAGAGAGTGAACACACACACACACACATACATTATGTGTGTGAGGTGGGATAAAACACTGGCGTCTTTTGATCTTCAGAGCTGTGTGTGAGTCTGATTTATTTATTTAACTGGTGTGTTTGAGGGAGCGGTGCAGACGCTGGGCGAGGACAGAGGGAGGAGATGAATTTGGAAATATTTCAGCTCAACATCTGGTCGTCAGACTGACCTGTGAAACCACAGACAGGCCGTCTGTCTCTCTGTCTGTTACTGTAGGACGAGTGTTTTTAAGATGTTTGAATCGCACACAGTGGAGAACGGCACAAAAGTCAGGTAGGAGACGAGGTTAGAGGTTCATTAATTATTTCTGTGGTACATCAGACACAGTTCATCGGCTTCTATGGATCAAACAATCTGAGACGGAAACATTCCCATATAAATAATGTTTAAATAATTTACTCATAGAAATCAAGTAGTCAGTTTACAGGGTTCATTTGGGGTTTTTTTTTTTTATTAACAACATATGGAAAACAATTCAAAACTATGAGAATTCTATATTTTGGAAGTTATTATGGAAATTGACTGTTTTGAAACTTGAATTTGTGGAATTGTTATTATTGATTTGTCAGGTGACCATCCTGGCTGTTGTTTTTGTTTAGTGTCTTGATTTGAATGAAAACAAATCATACCATAAAAATCAATCAATAAATCAATAAATATACTGATTAATTTGACCCAGATCGGCGAGAACACTGTAAGTGGTTTCCGCTGTATCTTCCAAGTACTCAGATTCTCTGCTAAAGGTTCCCTCACATCAATACTTCAGTGACATTTGCCTTTGTGCAGTTTAGAATATACCACTCATTGAGACAAAACTGTATTGTGTGGTGGAAATTTTTACTCTTCAATTATGTTGGAAATATACATTTTAAAAGGTCAAACTCTTGGCTATAAAACCTTGTAACGGCCCGACCTCCAAGTGATTAAATTTTTTATTAAATGGCATTTTTTGCGGCTGAGGACTTGAATTCCATCAGACACAAGAAATCGTAGTATTAAAATGTAAAACACTTTGAAATGTTTAATGGTTTTTGTTGCGTTAAACACAAGATTATATCAATATAATGTTTTCAAACTGTGAGAGGTCGATGAGCTGCATACAGGAACTAACTGACTCCTCTTCATCCCTGATGGGACATGAAGCTTCAATGAGCTCTTTCCATTGCATTCGGTCCTTGGCAGCATCTCCACACAACAGGTTCATCTTTTTCATCTCCTGAGTCACAGGTCTGCGCCAGGTGGTTTTAGGTTTTCTTTTGCCTAATGGTGTCCATCTTTAGCCGACTCTCATGATCTGATCCTGCTCCATTCTCAGCACATGGCCTCCCCATCTCTAACATCTGTGTGTGATTTCCTTGGTGGTGTTTTCTTGCACAGTTGATGGTTGGAGTTTGTTTGTTTGCTGGCATATTTGTCCGTTGTGAAAGGCTTCCATTCGCCAACTCTCTGAACCA
Source organism: Lutjanus erythropterus (assembly GCF_056507025.1). Taxonomy (NCBI): domain Eukaryota; kingdom Metazoa; phylum Chordata; class Actinopteri; order Lutjaniformes; family Lutjanidae; genus Lutjanus; species Lutjanus erythropterus. The sequence continues at coordinate 25,263,789 of NC_139338.1, read as the reverse complement.
TACAGCAGAACAGACTTGACGTTGCTGTTGTACAAAAGCATGTAGGAGCTGAGAGAAGGCACCCTGAGCCTTTCCGCTCACGTCTTTTTGTGCCCCGCTGTCCATACTGATGAGGCTTCCCACGCAGGTGAAGCCTTCCACAAACTGGTTCCCCTTTCCCCGTTGTGTTTTGGAGGTGTCGATGTTGAGTCCGACCTGGCAAAGCTATTGAGCCTGTCAGTTTTAGCGTGCATGTTGGGGTTGTTGGTTGAAGGGGGTACAAGATTATCAACAGTGTCAGGATCTTCCAGCTGGGAGAGCAGAGTCCACTTACAAACTGAGATATGATTGCCCTGATGGACGTGAACTGAATTTTCTTTGCATTGCTCGAAGCATTGAAAAACCACATTTAAAAATTGCACAGCGACGTCCCTTTTCAGAGTCGGTATCTTGGTTTTTCTGGGAAGTTCTCTTGGAAAACTTTCCACCGAAGAAACGGTGCCTGAAGTGCACATGATTATTTTGGGTGAGCAGAGTTGAAGCTGAAAGAAGGTGATAACAGCAAAAGATAAAATGAAAATGGAAAGCTGAAGCAAAAATTAGAAAATACAGCGTCATCCTACTTGAAACTGCAGCTCATGTTTGCATCAGTTTGAGAACCGTGCAACAAGTTTGATTGTTTCAACTTTTCATCCTCTATTCTTCCACGACTCTTTTCCTCAGACACTCTGACTCTGTATATTCTCTCTCTCTCTCTGTCATATTTCCTCCATGCTCCTCTTCATCCTCCCTCTCACACTCTTTCTGTGGGTTTTCTGTTTCATTGGTCCATGATGGTGAATTAACCAGAACCAGTTTTTTTTCGGAGGCCTGGAATCAGACGGTGACGCAGGTGGGCGTCTGGCTGTTCATTTCACACCTGTTAATCGCTACTCACACAGTTTCTCTGTGTCTCATAAACACACACACACGCCGACGCGCCTTCCCAAGGGCGCCGGAGTCGTGGCTCCCCTCGTAATCTAGAAGCCAATCAAAACATGATTCTCTGCCCCGGAGGAACGTGGGTGGCATGTAATTTGGAGCTGAATCAGAAGTCGGTGTTCAGTTTATTAGAGTGAACAAGCAGCATCAGACAAACTGCAGGGCTGCAGCTCCTGATCATCTACTGTCAATTTATCTGTTCATTATTTTTTTTTAGATTAAAACATTTATTGTTTTTCTATGAAATGACAGAAAATGGTAGGAAACTTCAGTTTAAACCACTTTTATAGTTTTTGAAGGGGTGTGCATAAGACTGACTGACATCTTTATGAGTGTTTATGACTGTTGTCATTGAGTGTTATTCAGTCAACTATGTAATTTTTGATGCAAAATTAGGCAACTGTTTCAGATGTCTTTGTTATGAAAAGGTGACATCAATCAAGACAGCATAGCCTGTCATAAACATGCCATAGCATGCCTTATTAAAGGGATAGTTCAGCCAAAAATTAAAATTCAGTCATTATCTACTCACCCTCATGCCAACTGAAAGTCAGGTTTGGTTTTTTAGTTCACAAAACACTGCTGGAGTTTCACAGGAAAACACTGTTTCAGAATCTACCAAACAATGGAAGTTTCTGGTCTCTGGTTTCCCGTTGCTTGTCCAGAGTCCCATTTCATCCATTTCATTATCTGGGAGCAGCGTACAGCCCAGCTGTAGCACGACGTCACCCGCTGTGCTGCATCCCGCTGATCCGACTGCATTTGTTGATTGTCTAAAGACTCTCTGCTCTTAAATCCAAACCCCACATCTTCATTTAGCAGTGCTTATGAGCGTGTTTCTGTCATAGATGATGCGTGTTTCTGCAATAAAGCAGATTTTTTTTAATTTAAATATTGCCCCAACAATGACAAAAAAAGTTGTTTGTTTCTCTGGTATTTTAATGGTATTTCAGAGTTCGTCTGTTCCTGGAAAATAATTAAAACCGTTAATGACTCATCCTGCACTTGAGAACCCACTAAATTTTTATCCAATGAAACGCTTTCTCTTATGTTGCCAGTGGAGCTTGAGAGGAAAATACCTCTATTCATTAGAGCAGACTGGAGTGTTTCTGGGACCTTCACTGTTAAAAAAAACAGAATTATGTAACTTTATTCATTGATTTTGGTGAAACTGGACCAGATTTAATGGAGAAAATTTCTGGTTTTCCCTCTGATCTGCTCCAGTTGCTCTGCTTCAACGGTAATTTAATTACACAGCCTTCAGGACTAATACAGGATGCAGCTCCAATGTTGTTTATGGAGCTTCCTGATGGAAAGATAGCTTTACGTACTGTTAAAGTAACTTAGCTAACGGCTAACTGCCATTAGGTTGGTTAGCCATGACTCAGCACCAGAGTGCCGGGAGCCAAACCCAGCAAGAAAACCACCTTGGTACTGCAGTTTATTCCATGTCGTCAAACTGGCCTCCGTTGGTCTCAGAGGCTTTCTTGTTCTGGGGAGTTAGATTCTTACTCTCATTCTAACCAATCACTCTACATGCCTAAATCTAACCAACCCAACCAAGGGGGGCTTTTTATTATGACCAGTCCAAGATACACCTGTACACAATCCTGCTTTTTAATCAACATCTGGACGTCACATCTGTCAGGTGGACTTAAGAAGTCTGAGCTCTTTTATTTCAACTCATGAAAAATGAGAGCAAAAACAAAAGTGTTGCATTTATATTTTTGTTAATGGTGTGTTAATTTGGTATTTACTACTGTGGTCACGTCAGAAGTCTTCATGTACTCTGAAAACTCTGAGTTAATGTCAGTTAATTTTAAGTTTGTCAGTTTTAATTTGATATGGACAGATCAAACTCCAACCCTAATTCCAAAAAAGTTGGGAAAGTTGTTATACATGCAGGTTTTGGAGTGACATTTTCTGCCATCCACGTGATGCTGCTGCTTATTTCAGAGAGACAATGCCAAGACACTTTTTGCACGTTTCAACAACGTGGCTCTGAAGTAAAAGAGTTCAGGTACTAGACCGACCTGCCTGCAGTCCAAAATAACAATGAAGTTAATCAGTTTGAACATTAAATATCTTGTGCATATCGAGTGCAAATCATTGCACTCTGTTTTTATTTATGTCCGAACTCTGTTGGACTTGAGGTTGTACATTTTAGTCTCCAGTGTTACTCATGGTGTTTCCATCTCTTCTTTTTTGATTCCAGGGAAAAGAGGCCACCGTGGAGCCCTGGGAGGACACAAACTTCCACTTGTACAAAGTCATCGACCGCTTCGGCTTTGTCCAGTAAGAACTCACACAGATCATCGTCCATTATAACTAAATTAATAACGTCCAGAGGCTGGTTAGAACAGTAGCACCACTTTGAAGGGAACAGGGAGAAAATGAGAGGCTGCAAAGACGAGCGTCGCTGAGAGAAGAGTGTGTCTGCGGGTTTGGCCGGGCCGGTCGGGAGGCTGCGCGGCTCTTAAACAGCGCTGTGCCGGAGTGTTATATATAGGCTGGCACATGCAGGCAGGAAACAGCCTGGTTAGCCACAATCACAGGGCATCAGTGTGAGGATAGAGTGGTGAGATCCAGACCAAAGGCTGTGTAAGATGGAGGGAGAGACTGTAGCATGGTGGGAGGAGAAAAAAAAAACATGTCGGTTATGTGATTGTTTAAGACAGGGACAGAAGTAGCCTGAGGTGAAGGTCACTGACTGGGCAGAAGAAGAAGAAGAAGAAGAATATGATGTCCAGGAATGATGCTGCAGACTGGCAGCACAGAGGATGAGCCAAGAGGAGCCATGATCAGATCTCAATGTACGTTTTGGCTTTAGAGGCTCTGTGGATGGAAAAAGTAGAGCAAGAATAGACGTTCAGTGAAGGAGGTTTGTTCAGTGAAGTGTGAAAACTGGTTTCAAGCTCAGTTGAGAACCCAGGGACCTCATTACAGAACCTTCATTAGTCTGATTCCTATCATTTAAGATTTTTGGTATTACAGAAACATCTCTCCTAACTGCATCAAGGGAAAAAAATGCTGTTTTATCTTAGAATATGAATTTAGCTACTTTACTAACTGAAGAATATCCTAAGTTAGATAGCAATGATAGACTCTGTCCTGGTTTCAAAATAAAAGCCAAAATGGAATCACTACTTTTGTTAGGTCTGTATGGAAATTAAGCTGAACAAAATTTTATGATTGAAACATGTCATTGATTATTTTCACAATCAAATGATCACTAGTCTAATATATAAAATGGCAAAAATGGCAAAAAACGCTCATCACAATCTGTCAGAACAAAGTGACATTTTCAAACTTCTTTTTGTCTAATCAACTGTCCAAAACCCAAAGACTCTTCATTTACTGTCATAATTGACAAAAGAAGGCAGCAAATTCTCACAATTAAGAAGCTGAAGGCAGCAAATGTTTGACATTTTTGCTTGAAAAATGACAAAATGATTACCAAAATAGTTGGCGATTAATTTTCCATCTATTTACTGATCCCTTAAATGACTAATAATTGCAGCTCTGGTTGGGTGACAATCTAATTTATTTATCTCTTATTTCTTAATAACGTTCCTAATTATTTCCTGGAAAGAAATGTGTAATCTTTCTAATAAATATAGAAACAAATGAGCTGCTTCATTTGAACCCAAGTCAAGATTTAATTATGTATCATGTCCACATGTGGGAAAGTTTAGCTTTTTTTTGTAATGATCATAAAATGATAAGTTGGATCAATAAAAGATGGAAATCGGTCACTCATCAGCTTGATTATAGGCCACACTGTTGTACTTTCAAGGCGACACAGAAGTGATGAGAAAATAAAGCAAAATATTTGTCCAGAGATCAAACATGGATGACAGACTTTCAACTGACCTCATTAAAGTTAGTGGGTTTTCTGTTTTTCTGCTGGTAGGATTCAGTGAAGATGAAACCAGAATAACATTCACAGAATTCGTGTGAAAGAAAAAAAAAACCCTCCTGCGGGGGCTCTGAAACACAGATAAGCAAAGCAGCAGAAATGAAGGAATGTCTAATCTGTTATTTCCTGTTTGTGTGACCGCTGACATGTTTGATGTTCCTGTCAGGGAGAGTGAGACGAGCGCTGACCCGGATATCGCTCAGTTGTTTCATCGTGGTTCACTAAACTGATTCTTTCACTGAATATATGACAGCACAGACAAAAATAAACTGGAGGTTAAGAGAGAACGTCTCCTCATTCTTCTGTTCTTCTGTTTTCTTCATTCGTTCTCTTTCTTCTTCTCTCCTCAGTGAGAATGAACTCCCATCCTACGACTCAGTGGAGGAGAAGGTGAGGAACTTTAACTTCTGTATTCTTTGGCCCTTTTTTTTTTTTTTTTTTACCAAATAGTCCCAGAAACTAAACTTTGCTTTTCGATATTCCTGTTTGTATCTGGAAAACTGTGAAGAATAGATCAGTTGGAGCGGTAACAGAATTAAAAATAGCCGTCTTTGACAGAAACACACACTGTGATCGTTCTCATTCACTGTAACATGACTCTGATGTTTGAAAGGATGTTGGAAAGGAGACAGAAAATGCCGGAAAGGCTCCAAAGTAGCAGTGAACTGGATACTTCCTGATGGGGGTGGGCGGTATGCATCCACATATCTGTCGTGTGTAATTCTGCCTGGTTTTCTACACCATAAATGTTCAAGAAGGTCATTGGAGAAACGGTTTATGGATTAAATAGATCTCAGTTCCCCACTTTATATGAAAATAAACACGTAGCTGCATCATTTCAGTTGGTCTTTCTGGTTTTCCCTGTGTTGTCCTCCGGCTGCTCCGCCGCTACTGATTTACACAGATGGCTTTATGTGTCGCTAAAGTAACTGCTAACTAGCTGCTGTTAGCTCCGTTAGCCATGCAGCTAATGGTACTACTAGCTTTGAAGCTTCAGAACAGCTTTATTAGCTTTATTAAACCTCCTCCCGTCCAAAGCTCAAGCGCTAATGTTGTAAACACCAATACTTCACCAGTGCTCTGAGCTCAGCTTCTGCAGTCAGCTAATAACAGGACCACTAGCTGCACAATTAAATGAGCGAACTAGCTAACTATGTTGGTATGATCTTTATGCTATGACAGACTGTCACGGCTGCATTCACACCTGTACTGTACCCAAGACACGTTAATTGCAGGTGTAAACGGGACCAAAGTGTAATCCAGCCAATTTAAATTCTATACAAATCCAGGTACATCATCAAATTGATGCAAAAATCACATACAAATAAAAGAAGCCATGAAAACAGCCCTGTTCATTGACCTCAGTGGCCTTGTGCTGTACAACTGGAGACACTAAACAGTGTAACAGTAAAGGAAACTCTCTTCATGGCCGACGAACTGACATCGTCTCGTGGTACAATCCTGGAGAAAACGACTCCTGGAGCGGGGACACTTTGAGCCCGGTAACTCACTTTAGACAAACTTAATTTAATTTAGAAGATGAAGGATAAGTGTTCCTGGAAAAGTTTGTGTGGGCAGAAAAAAAAAGGAGCTGATTTTAACACAAAATAATTACTGACAGAAATATAACTGTCGCTGTTCAGTTTGTCTGAGTTTCTCCTTTTTTTTAAGTTCAGTATTCATTCTCATGTTTGTTTAAGGAGCAGAACCTATTAAATTTAAGGTGTTCAAACTTAAGTTCTTATTCCATGGACTCAATCATGCAACTGTTCTTTGGATTTCTGGCTAAAAATAGACGCAGCCTTGTTTTTTTTTCTCATGTTTGTATTGATTTTTTTTATTGATTTTTTATTTTTTTAGTTTGTTCTGAGTGTTTTCAAGATGTCTTATTGTCTGTTTGATTTTTTTTTTTTTTAACAATCTTTGATGTTTAACAGGTTTGACACATCAAATGCTGCATTCATGTACCATGGGAAATAAAAGCTTTTTACACTTGAAAGGCTCAGATCACCTCAGCCCAACATGTTCTACTTTAATACCTTGGGAATAAACTGTAAATCCAAAATAAATCAGTGTTGTCACTCCTATTTTTGTATTCTTTATAATTGAATTTCCCAAAAATGGGAAACAAATTACTGAATGGATTAAAACTTAATAAATAAAAGCATTAAAGTGATAATAAACCCTAATTTGTGATCCCAAAGCAGCACAGAACTTGTTTCTGAATGAATGTTTGCTAATGACAAATGTGCTTTGTTCTGCTGCAAAACATGAGCTCATGTTCACAAACTGTTGAAAAGCTGATCAACGTCTACAAACAGTTTTAAATGGAGCAGCTCCACGGCTTTAAACGCCTTCGAACGAACAGTACGATCACTCGCAAGTCGTTCCTTTTCAGCCGTCGAGCTGCTCTGACAGCGATTCCCATCGGACGCGAACGCAGAAACCACAGAAAAACTGCTCATAGAGGAAGTCATTAACGTGTCACTTCTCGTTTTCCTGCACAGCAAAAACACACAGAGGTGGAGAGGACCACCAAGTGGCTGAAGATGCTGAAGAGCTGGGACAAATACAAGAACAGTGAGAAGGTGAGTTTCTGTTTCTCACACAGCTCATCCTCCTCCTTGTTCGTTTTGAATCACTGAACCTTCTGGAGAGTAAAACCTTAAGACATTACAGTTTTCTGAGGACTAATCAAAGCTGAATTATTTGTCTTTTTACCCACTTGGGCCAACAGAACAACATTTTGAACTTGTTTTGGTGAAAATCGTCAGGCTGAGGCTGCAACCAATGTTTATTTTTTTAATTATTCATTAATTTGTTGATCAATTTTTCAATTAAACATATAAAACATCAGAAAATTGTGAAAAGAGCCTCTTATAATTCACCACAAACAAAAGGACGTCTTCAAATGTCTTGTTTTGTCTCAACAACGGTCCAAAACCCAAAGATTTTTAGTTTTCTGACCTTTGACCCCCTTGGTTGGCTCTAGATAGAACCCTCTGAGTACAAAAGGGTTCTTGGTAGAACCCTCTGACTGTGTTCTAGATAAAAACCCCAGGAAAACAAAAAGGCTGTCAATAGAACCCCCCTTAGTTGGTTCTAAATGGAATCCTTGGAACACAGAAAGTTATTCATAGAACTCCCTGACAGTGTTCCAGATAAAACCCTACTGATAAGGATCAGGCTGCTGAACTCTAAATTACATCATGTCATTTGATCAGTTGTTAATATAAAAATATTGATAAGTTTAGGTTCAAATCAGATGAAATCATCATGCGGTTCTAATGAAAATCAATAATGCCCTCTGCTGCGGACGTCCCGTCAGCTGCAGACGTAGAGGACTGTGTCTCCCGCAGGCTCCATTAGACGGGGGCAGGTATCAGTTATGGCTGCCTTCATTAGTGCCTGGTGTTGTGGTGTTGCCTGGAGCGCTTCACCGTGTCCTTCATTTGTTCGTGTGGTTCCAGCGGGGACTCGGTGTGAGGGAATGTGGCGCGTCTGGCCTTTTGAAATGTGAAACACTCTCGCGTCTGGCGCTGAGAGGCTCGTTCTGTGGCGCTGCCTCCTCTTTGTTTTCAAAGAAATGTTCGCCGAGGACGCGGAGGAGTGTTTAGACCTCTCCTCCATCACATCGCCCTCCTCCTCTTCTTCTGGTTCTTTCTTCTTTGAAAGCTTCAGGGATGTTTCTTTTCCTCTTAGTCAGTCAGCGGCGTGCTTTCAGCTCAGCGAGGAAACAGGTCACGCTTGATATGTCTCTTATTTTGTTTCCTCACTTGCCGACTGCTGAGAACATTTAGCCCGCAGTAGGAGAGAACAAGAGGGCCGAGCTGATATAAAGAAGCCATAAGCTTTTTCTGCCACACACGAAGAATTTGGCTTGAGGTTGTTGTGTTTTTGCATAACAGTAATAATATATCATCGTCTGAAACCTTGAAAGAGGACTGTGGCGTAAGAATACAGCTGCGTCCCAGCGCCGTTACTCATAGTAAGTGCCAGGTCACAGCAGAGAGCGGCACAGACAAAGTTAGTGTGTTCTCGTGTTGCTGGAAGTTTGGTGATGTGTTGACAGATGACGAGCTGCTGGTTGTGGACAGGTTTGTTTGTTTTAACACCGATCTGAACAGGAAAGCTCCGCTGGTGTTACTTCTCTTTCACCAGGGTTGAAGCATCGTTTTTACTAACCTTGCGCATTTGTTCCGTTTCCGGTTTTGTAAATTCTTGTAAATTCCAACTGTGCTACAAGTGAAAGGTCTTGGTCCTGATTGGTGCACACAGTCACACAGAGGAGGTCATGTGACCTGACACCACCACATCCACTGCTGACAAATTGAAAAGATCTTTGCAGCAAAGCATGGACGTTTTATAAGACCTGGATACTCAACCATGGCAACTATTCTGTCCAATGAGAACTGTTTGCCTGGCGAATCCATAAAAAAAGTTCCAGGTTTGCTTCTGCATTATGAATATGTGCAGTAGTGCTTCTTCTGCCCCTGAGTTCCCACTTGACCCACAGATTTTTTGTTGAGATTACGTCACAGATTTTCAGATCACTTTTTCTCAACTCTAGGAAAGTTTCACAAGGGTCTCAACCAAACTCTGAGCTTATTTAAAAAATTTTAATAACCATACTGGACTGTAACAACACTTACCATGATATTACATGGTAAATTATCTTATTATTCTTATTTTATTTTATAAAATTACAGCCAGTGGCTGCTGTATTGTTTTTGTTTTTCAGTTTGTACACACATAATTCAAACATTCATCGCCAAAGACAATTAACTTTTTGCCTGCTTAGGTTGTGGCTTCTACTTTTATTATATTTTATTACGAAGGAAATCATAATTGCTTTAAGTTAAAAGTAAGGTGGCAAATCTGTGCAGTTTTCCTAAAATGATAAAAACACTAACAGTTGATTTATTATATATTTTTCCTCCTTTCTGATTTTCTAAATTATGCTAGAGGAGCTTTTTTTATTGATTTAAACTGGAGGAAAACACTTTTTGCATATATGAGGACAAACTCCAGGGGAAAAATCACTTTAAACTGCTCCTTCAAAAAAAAAAAAAAAAAAAAAAAAGGTGATCTTATAGTTAAAATCTGTGAAAACTATGAGCTGTATGTTTGTACACAGTGAATGCAAAGAAAGAGTAGAATTGCAGAGATCCACAGAAATGTAAATGTTGACACACGTGTTCAAGTACACACACACACACAAACACACACACACTCAGAGGATGATTAGTCTAACAGATGCTCTCATTGACTCGCTCATCAGAGCCTAATTACAAGGCTGTTGCACTAGAAACTAGTGAGTCCCAAGTGTGGTGGTGGAGGTTGATGGAGTGTTGGCTTTAGATTCATCACACACTCACACACACACACACACACACAACCAAACGTCATTAATTCTGAGATGACACACACAACACTCTGCCTTCTAATAGGGAAACACACCAGCCAACCACACACACACACACACACACACACATATATCATGAGCATCACACACTCTGACACGCAGACAAGAGGTGACTTATGACTCTTCATCAGCTCTCAGCTCTTCCTCACACGTCTCCATCAATCAGTTTGACTCCTGTCTTCTGTTTTTCATGTGACGATCCTGAGGCAACAAAACATTTCAGGTTAGACGGATTTCATCAACAGATATTGAAGTTGTTTTATAAACAGAGCCAGATTTCATGCGTGAAACAAAGCAGAAAATTGACTTTTCCAGTTGAATCTGAAGCATCAGGCTGCAACTAAATGTTATTTTCATTATCACGTATCTTCTGATTGGTACGGACGGTTGCATACTCTGAAAGTATAATTTCGGCTTTAGGAGTCCTTCTGGACTGCCTCTAGCTTCGTGCGGACGTACAAGTCGTGAAACAGTTCCCAGATCAAAACTTAAGGAATCCTAAAGTTCGCACTGACACACTTATTTTATCTTATTTTAACTCCAGTCAGGAGCTGCTTTTAGCCGCAGGATGTTTTATGAGTGTGTCCCCCCTCAGAGAAAGACCGTCCTTTTCATCCCCTGTCAGTCACCTGCACACACACACACACACACACACACACACACACACACACACACACACACACACACATTTACAGTCACAACAGCGTCCATATCTGCTGTATAACTGTTCCGCCTGGTTGGGTTTTAATGGCTGTAGACGGAGAATTCACTGCTCCGATTAGCTTTGCTGTTCCAGCAGTTTGGGTTTTAAGACTTAATCTTCCTCGCCCGGAGTCCGACTGATTTTCCATCTCTTTGTGGACACTGAATTACTTTGGACTGTTCTGCATGCAAAGCAGCCTCTGTAACTCTCCCTGCCCACAATCTCTCCTGGAGTTCGTCCAGCCAGATGGTCGCGGTTCACCTTCCAAAGCCCTTTGCTTTTGCTCGGGGAGCGTTCAGAGTACATTCATGCGGACGCCGTTTGTATCTCTGACAGGACGAGAGCGGCTCAGTTGATGGGTTTCTCTATTCTGAAACATTCTTGGCATCAACCGCAGGCTCTGATTGCATCTCTGTGGCCTGCTTTGTACACATCAAATTGTGTATTTTTCACTTTGTTTTTTTCACTTCCCCTGGTATTATATTATCATGTTCATTTAATTGTGTCTTTGAGAATCAAGACTTCTAAACACATTGGGTTTTTTTTTAAAAAATGCTGTGACATTTAATATTGATAAATAAGAACAAGGATGAGCAGAGCCACTTTCTATTGATGAAATAATTTGTAAATAATAATATAAGTGAACTATATATAACTTTTTAGATGGTTATATTTACAAAAGTTCAGGGTCAAAGAGTCAGAGGGTTTACTTTCCATTTTTTCTTAAACTCTGAAAGAATGTACCACTTAAATTTTTTTTTCTTCTCGTAAATTTTAAATTTTTTTTCCTGGACCATTACTACTCTACCTCAGCACTGTGATGTTATTCTTCTTTGAGATTAAAGTGGTAATTTTAGAAGATAAAAACTGACAAATTTACAAGAAACAACACCTCCAATATTCTGAGATTATAAAGTCATATATTTCTGCAAAAAAGTCAGATATTCTATGAGATTAAAGCCACAAATTTGAAAGACAGATAAATTACAACTTTCAAAAAAAATTCAAAGTAAATTCTTGGAATATTAGCCCCATCCCTCAGCTAGGCAATTTTATTTATGTGGGGAAAAAACTCTCTAACATTAAAGTGGTAAATTTACAAAAAAGAAAAAAAAAAAGAATATTCTCTGAGATTGTGAAGTTTAATTTAAAATTTAATCTTGGAAATTCTGACTCCCTCCTACTCTGTAATTTTATTTATGAGAAAAAGGGGGAAAAAAGAAAGAAAATTTAAGACTTGAACTTTTTGTGAGATTATGAAGTCATAAATTATGTCACAAGTGCAAATATTCTGAAATTTAAGTCAGTACATACTTGCATAGATACATACAGACATACATACAGGCATATATACTTACATTCATACATACATACATACATACATACATACGTACGTACGTACATACTTACAGACATACATACACACACACATACTTACATTCATACATACTTACATACATACATATTTACAAACATACATACACACATACATACATACATACATACATACATTCATACATGCTCACATACTTACATACTTACATACACACAGACATACTTACATACATACACACATGCATACATACACACATACATACTTACATACATACACACATGCATACATACACACAGACATACATACATACATACATACATACATACATACATACATACATACTTATATACATATATACTATACTTCCATATATTCATAAATACATACATACATACATTCAAACTTACATACATACACACAGACATACATACATTCATTATTTACATACACACAGGCATACATACATTCATACATACATACTTACATACATACACACATACATAGATATAGGCATACATTCATACATATATACTTACATACATAGACATACATACATACTTACATACATGACATACATACAGGCATATATGACATACATACATACGTACTTACATACATACTTGCACACTTGCGTACTTGCGTACTTACACGCTTAAGTACTTGCATACATACTTACTTACTTACATCCATACATACTTACATCCATACACACATGCATCACACATACACACACATACATACAAACATACATACATACATACATACATATATACTTACAAACATTGATACTTTCACAATTCCATACTTACATACTTACTTACATCCATACATACATACATACTGTACATACATACTTACATACATACACACATACATACTTATATACATACATACATACTTACATACATACATACATACATGACATACATACAGGCATATATGACATACATACATACATACGTACTTACATACATACATACTTACATACATACACACATACATACTTATATACATACATACATACTTACATACATACTTAAATACATACTTACATACATGACATACATACAGGCATATATGACATACATACATACGTACTTACATACATACTTGCATACTTGCACACTTGCGTACTTGTGTACTTACACACTTAAGTACTTGCATACATACTTACTTACATACATACTTACATACATACACACATGCATTCATACATACACACACATACATACATACAAACATACATGCATACATACATATATACTTACATACATTCATACTTTCACACTTGCATGCTTGCATACTTACTTACATCCATACATACATACATACTTACATACACACATACATTCATTGATACATAAATACATACTTACTTACTTACATTCATACATACGTACATACATACATACATACTTCCTTATATACATACTTACATACACACATACATACATATATACATACATACATACATACTTACATTCATACATACTTACATACATATTTACATACATATATACATACATACTTACATACATACATACTTACATTCATACATACTTACATACATACATACAAACTTACAGATAT